>NC_081825.1:152648180-153288180 GCF_030867095.1 Alligator mississippiensis
GTGGCATGTATTCTAACCATCTCTCCCAGGGTTATGCAACCACTTACAAACAAACAAAAACAGTCTAAGCAATTTTAAATTAGTGGTTCAGTGCGAGACTAGAGCTGTTGGTAGAGTGGATTTCGTGTTGTCCAAAACTCGCATGTTCTCTCAATTGTGTCTTGAGTTACAAAAATGCTGTCTCCAAAGCACTAACTTTAGTAATTGACATTTTCCCCCAAAACTAGAGAAAAAAAAATGATTAAGAGGACAATGACTACTGGATCAGTCCTGGGAAATGAACTGGTTCATGACTGCTTTAGAGTGCACATTTTACATTTCCCTTCAGTGCTTCCACGTTAATGTATCCCCACTCCTTACCCTCCCTCCCCAAAAGGTACCTATACACATACAACAGACTTCAGAAGGAAATAATATTTGGTTTAAATAGACTCTGGGACTCTGTTTCTTGAGTTTGTGGTTAGAATATTCTTTCTGTCCATGTCTGTAAGAATACAAACTATCATTTTTGTTGTTCTGGGCAGCGAGCTTGGGAAGAGGAGAGACATTACAGTAGCTACTACATGTTAGCTCATTGCTACTGCATAGGAGCATCTGAAAAAAAAAAACCAAAAACTGTGGGGGACACTACCGCACAGTAATGCCTGTTACTGCGCAGTCATTTAGTACTTGGTTATGCCAGTCCCAGACCTGCTTCCTGCATCTCTGCCAGCCTCAGCCATGGAGTTTATATGTTTCCAGGGGCCTGCTTCCTTTGGCTCCACTGACCATGTGCAGATGCCAGCTAATTCCCTCATTAGCCTACTGCCCATGCAACCTGCAGCTGTGGAGCTCTGCCTAGCTCACAGGGCTCTCTAGGTAGGCTACTTCTGCCCTCAAAGGAGCAGGCACACCTTAGTGCCCTGAGACAATGTCACGTAGGGATTCTTGAGGAATCCACCCAGCATGCTTGAGTGGTGACCATAAGTGCTCACCCCAGTCTGAGGCTCCCATTATTGTATATACTAGTGGAAGCAAATTTTGAGACCAGACCTCAGTGAAAAAAAAAAAAGAGCTCTTTTTGTTGGGCCAAATCAGGATTTCAGTGTGTATAGAACAGGAGAACTCATCACCTCTATCTGGGAATGCATAAACATTTCTATATTTAACTGTTTTCCATAAATCAAGTACTCAGAGGAGGTGGACAAGTACATCATAAGACAAGCATAAATGTGCAAGCCTACTTTCTAACTCTAGATCATTAGATATTCATGTGTTACCTCTTGTCTGCAGCATTTTGACAGTCACAGTTACTTGTTTAAGATGCCTGAAGGATACTTTCAGGGGAAGAGGTATGATAAACACCAAAGTCTCTCATTTTGCACAGGTGTGATTGAATTCACAAGATACAAGGCTGTAGAAAATGATGCCCACAATTATTTTCATCTCCCTCAATTCTTTTTGTTCTTAAAATACTCGGTATTGTGTTTGGACCATTCTGACCATCTTTGTATTTTAATACCACCTAGCACCAGTCAATCCCCTTTATGCTGAGCATCATACCTTCTGTGAGGCTCTGGGAAAGGAGGTCAAATAGCTTTAAGATGGAGCTTGCTAAATTTTCAAAAGGGATTGTATCATGTGGCTGCCTGTGATAGCAGGGGGTTGAGCTAGGTGACTCAGAGAACCCCTTCCACTCCCATTTTTGCATGTGCACACATAGAGCCATGCCCACACACACAAGAAGAAGCTGGCTCTGCCCCTCAGAAGATTAACTTACATAGATAATGCAGTGAAAGCTAAAAGAAAAGTAGTATTATCCTCATTTGGGGACAACAAAACAAAGACAGATGCAGTACCATGCCTGAGCTCACAAAATCTGTGGTATTGGGTCCTAATCCCATGCTTTAACCTCAAAACCATCTTTCAGCTTTGATCTCACTTTTACTAATAATATCTCTCATTAATTGATGAGAAAATAATCACTTTTGCCAATCACCCTAACAGCAGTAAGTAAAGCATGCACCCAACCTCCCTCCTTAAAATCCATGGAGAATTGATGGGAGAAGGAAGCCTAGACCCAGGCCTAGTTGATCATTGTATAATATGTCCTCTGGTTTCTTTCTCTCCCCCACCCCCTCCCCCCACTGGGCAATGCACATCTCCTTACTTATAGAAGGTAATGTGCTTGTCACTGTGCCCTTTGCTGTTCCACCTGATAATTTTGTGCAGTTCTGTGTATAGAAAGTACATTTTTAGCAAGAGTCTAAGGAATGTAAAATTCCTGTCAATTTAATATAGGAAAAACACTATTTGCCTAACAGAAATCCTACATGGTAGCCTATTACAGCATCTCAAGGCAACTGAAAAAACAAATGTGTGAGAATCTCATCTCATCAGTAAAGAAAGAAAAACTGCAAAAGGTAGGATGGCAAGAGGACTCCTGGAGAGGACCAAAAAAGGACCTGCAAGTTGCTGAAGGACTGGAAATAGAGATAAGGAAAGCATAAATCAGGTGGAGGGTAGGTCACTGAGCTGTGGATTCATCCAGCAACAGCTCAGAAAGAAATATGGTAGAAGAGAGCAATGCATTTTCATGGTTTTAACCTGTACGTACCAGCTCTCTCTCCTTGGACACTCATAGGAAGAACAACTGGGAATGAGAAGGGAAAATGTGAGTGTGGCACTGAATGCTAAGGGCTGAGGGGGAAAATTTGTGGGAAAGATACTGTAAGTAGGGTACTTGTACCAGGGGGGCAATGTCACTGTGGCCCACCCACCTGTTTCTGGGCTAACCACCCACCTTCAAGCCTGCCATGCATTGTTGTTAATTGATTAATTAAATGAGGTAATTAAGCAGGAGGCTTCCCATTTCCTGCCCCAATGCCAGGGGGCACTATCTGTGGCTCCATTCCTCCCCTACACTGCAGCCCAAGCCTTGCTGATGGCATCCCAATGTTAGCATAATCACCAGCCTCCATACTGGGCCCCAGAATCCTTCTAACTGAACCACACCTGGATTCTTCTCCTCAGGCAGTCTATTCCACCTTCATATCAGGCAGCATAGCTCCCTGAACTGCCTCCCCTTCAAGTGTGGTCCCCCCCAGGACCTTCAGCTCTACTGGCCCTGGCCCACCTCCAGGCCAGTCAGAACACCAGGCCCTCAGCTCTCAGGCATTCCTCATGGTAGGCCCCTGGCCCTTTGACCCTTCCAGTCCTAGTCCCAGCATTGACCAGTCAAGGGAAGTCCAGACAGGCATGAGTCTATGGCCTCACTCTTTCTCCATGGGGTCCACCTTCTAGACCTTCCAAACAACAGGTAAGCTACCCAGTTGTGGGGGCTAGGGGTTAAGGCACCCCAACCCACCTTTCACCAGGGTGGTAACTGACCTGGCATTTCCTGGGGACTCCCACACCACTGAGAGCCCCACCAGGCCACCCACTCCCAGCAGGGTGCAGTTTTAGGTCACACCCAGGACCAGGAGCCTCCTGACCATCCCTTACCTCCAGATAATACCTACAGCCAAGCAGTGTTTTTGCCTCCCCCCAGCAGCAGAACTGCACTGTTTATATGGGCAGCCCCTGAGTCAAAATGGCTGCCCTCATCAGGCACCTGGAAGCTGCCAGCTCCAGGCCCTTAAAGTGGCAGGCACAAACAGTGCCCTGCCACAGTACTCAATGTCTGTAAGCTGCCATATCGGTATTTGAAGAGTTACTAGACATTGCTGCTTCAGTTCTCCAGAGAGCTTGTGAGCTACCAGTGCTGTAGAAAGCCCATGATGCACAAATGACTTGATACAGAGATACTGAACTTCTCTAGCTCTGCTTTCTGTTAAGGACAAATGGGAGAACAGCACAAACGGAGTCTGTCTATGCTGCCACCTTGACTCTTTAGCACAACGGGCATCAACCTAGTGTACATAGCCTCATTGTCCCCTCCTTGCTTATCTCTGGTCCTCCTCACTTAGTCCCCAGTGCCCTGCTGACTTTGATAGTCTCACAATTTCTGCTCTACCTTCCCCCTCAGCTTCCTCTTAGGTCACAGTTGCCTAAGGCACTGCGGAACTGAAACACTATAAATGTGACAGACACATAGAGCCAACACCCTTCATGACTTTAGAAGAATGCCTTCTCCTCTATAGCTCTACTTTTTTCCATTTCCTCAAATATCCATAGCTTCCCAGCACTCCAGAGACTAGAAAGTAGCCAGTACAACTCAGCAGCTCTAGTGTCTTTTTTTATCTTGGACATAAAACAGATTATAATGAGAATGGTCAATAGGTCTACTTGTTTTTAAAATTAAGTTCTTTCAAAGGGCCTGTCTGAGCTGTGACGGAGATGCCTATGATGTTAACTGACACTTATAGTCATTATGGTTCTTCAGATAGAAGAAAGGGGGAAAATAAGGAAAACTTTAAAAAGAGCTCATTTAAAAATGTTTCCTTTGTCAAAGATGGCAATTTTATTTTTTTTTTACCAAAAATGTGATATCATTTCAATTTGTCCCTCAAATATGAGTATGGCAAATTTAGAGACTAAACCTAATTGTTAAAAACAATATAAGGGCTTCAGGTGATAAGCTTTAATACAGCCTTTCCTTTTTCACCAGTGTTTACATCCTGATAGGATTCAAAATACCTTGGTTCTCCAGGGTAGTGTTCTAAGGGTAGGATTTGTGAGTGTGGATTAGCAAATGGTATGGGGATTAGTTTTTACATTAAATGTTTTACTATATTCACTATTATTTCTCAGTTTCGTGCACTGGATATCTCTCCCTTACCAGCTCCATTCTTTCATAACATGTTTCTTGAACATTCAAATCAGAACAAGAAGCACAACATATCTTGAACCTCAAGGAAGGTATCAGGATATCCAAGTCCTTTTCTCAGTAACAAATTCACATACATGAACAGCCAAGTGGCACAGTTGACAAATCACTTATGTTCTCTATGTACATACACGTAAAAGGAAAATTACTTAATAGTTTTGATTTTTTCCCCCCTTAGACTGACTTCACTGACAATATTTTCCCACATTTGTTTTATGTCATTAATCTTCATTCTGTAGCTTCAGCAGAGCATCCTTTCTTCCTTCCCGTAAGGCTTTCCAGGCTTCAACACTCCAGGGGGGTCACAGGTTGTAGAGGAATCCACAGAAACAGGAAATGAAGCTTCCTTTGTCCATTTTGAAAGACTAAAACCTGTTTCCTTTCCTCCAAAAATAAAAGCAGCAGAGCTCTTTCTACATAGGATCACTGTGAAAGCAGTGAGTAAGGAAAGATACTGGATCCTTGCACAAGGGATACATGTAAAAGATCTTGTGGTTCTTACTAACAAACAGCATGAAGAAGATAACCATCTTATTGCTTCTGTCACATTTACAGTTTGGCAGTCTGGTGGTTAGTACCCCAGCTGGGGATGGTGAAAGCCAAGCAAGCCACTCGGACTTTATTTTACTTTCTGCAATGCACAGCTTCAGAAACCAGATAACACCACCAACATTTACCCCATCTGAGATCCAAGCATCTGCAGTGAGTGCATCACAGGATCATCTTGAAAAGCTTACCTCTGCACCCACAGAAGAGGTTCCAGGATTGAAAACATTGCCAAGGACCCAGGCAAAGAAATCCTCCGCTCCAACAACCCAGCCCAGCAGGAATAGTGCTAGTGATCATGCTAGTGCTAAGCCAAGAACCCAATCTAGCAGCACAAGGACACTGCCACAGAGCATACCTAAAAAGGTACCTCCCCAGCAAGTGGTCACCAAAAGCCAAACTGCAACAGCAAACAGATCTCCCAGGCAGTCATTCTATAGCACTGACAGCACCAGCACTAAGCAGAATGCCAGTGTCCACAAATCCAGCTTTGAAACTACTCGTGGAAAGTAAGGAAAGCTACATATTCTATTCTTTCACCTTACAGTCTGCTTATAGAGGCTTTGAGCTACATCCTGATCCCACTGACATCAATGACAAGTCACTGATTTCAGTAGGGCTCAGACTTGAATCATAGTACAGCAGTTTACACATGAGTGGCTGTTATACTTGCTAAGTTTAATGAATAATCTTTGGAGCTGTAGACCTGAAACTGGCTAGTTTTGTAGCCTACTCTTTGTGCCTCAATTTCTTCAGCTTTAAATGAGGTAATAATACTTACCTACCTTAAAGAGGCAGTGTGATGCTTAAACTGTAGCAGATATGGATCAGATAACTCTACAGAAAAAAGAAATGAGTGCAAGATATTCCTGTTTTTCAGTAATATCTAAGACTCAATGGTTATATAAAAGAGATTCCATTTTCTACAGAATGCATGTACTTGTTGACGTAGAAAATTTAGATTTGTTTTTAATTCAAGCAAAGGAGAATTTGCAAACTCCTGTACATTTCTCCATAGTATAAAACTACATCGCTCTGTACATGTCTGAAGCTCTTTGAAGTCATTTGCAAACTCCTGTACATTTCTCCATAGTATAAAACTACATCGCTCTGTACATGTCTGAAGCTCTTTGAAGTCAGTGAAAACATTTCCACTGATGTCACTGTACATAGGGACCTATGTGAACATGATATCTCATAAAAAATAAAGGAAGAAATACTAGTACTTCAGTAAGCGAGTGTTTCCTTAGAAACCTATAATGCAATGCTTCTCCAGAAGTGAATATAATCTGTTATAACACACACCTACCCACACTTTTTCTGGTTGGGTTAACTCCAGTGAAATTGGATCTCCTTACTGGTAAGAGGTCATATAATTTCATCACTGTTTTTATGAGGAGGCAGGTAAAAGCTTTAATATATGCTAATGTTGAAGTCTATAGGATTTCCCATATTGATTATGTAGTCAGTTCTGTAACAATTGACTAGGTACTGGAACCTCCAAGCATTCCTAAACTTGTCAAAAATGATAGCCAGCTCTGGCAAAGCCACCTGTTCAGTATTATAGTGAAATTAATCGTCACTACATTGCAGTAGTGAGGCAAGCATTGCAGACAGCATAATGGATAAAAGAGTTAAAACTTAACCTTGGGGTAAGAGAGCTCAGTCAATTTGCACCTATACAAGCTTGGCTGTGACTCAGAGAGATAAAATACACATATCTTAAATTACACATATCTTAAATTGTATTGTACTTAAATTGTACTGTATTTTGTGAGTGGTCCCATTGAGGATATGTGTAGTGATCCATGTAGTAAGTCAGTGGCAAAGCCAAGATTAGATACTGTTCCAAGTGATTACAGTCATTGGGCAGTAGTATAGACCCTACTAAGGGTCAGAATGCCAACTTCACACCCTGTTTCTCACACCAGACTACATGGCTTCTCACTCTGATGAGATAAATCAACATTTACAGTTCGGACTAGATTGTCTGGTTGGTTAGATAGAAGGTTAGTATTTTGTCTCTCAGGATTCTTTACACTCCTAGTCTGTATTTGGGTCTAGTTTCAAAAGTATGTATGTGTATTTTTACAGTAATTTTAGGAGACCTATATTCTATTCCCAGATCTACTAGTAGATTATCAATTATTATAATTGATTTGGCAAGTCAATTTACTGCCTTGTGCCTTGGTTTCCCCATCTATAAATATAGTCTTAGGCTGAATGAATAACAGATTTTCAGTTTAGTGTAAAGAAAAATATATCAGGGGGGAAAAAAACTTGGTCTGGTGAAACTGAAGCATAACATTTTTAAAGCTTAGTTGAAAGGAAAAAGAAATGAAACATTTTCTTTCATTTTCGAGTTATTTAACTATTTTTAAATATCTTCTCTTTTCTAATTTACATCAATGTGTAAATGATGTAATTCTGAAAAGGAAACTTTAAAAAATGTTGTTAGTAAATATAGGAAGGAAATATTTTGATATTTCAAAAGTGAAACATTTTTAAACTTTCCCCCTATTTTTGACAGCAATGATTACCCAAAGTTGATCTGAATTAGCTAGTAGTTCTGATCTCCAACAATTCTAGTTTTCTGCAAATGTATTATTTGTTGAAAACAATTGTTCCTGTAATTAATGATACTGATCTTTTCTGTAAAGTACTTCAATATCTACTGTTGCAAAGCACTATAAGATTTAAGTGAAGATTTTAATCTCTAAACCATAAATATGTAAACATAATCAAGTATATCTTTTTTACCACTGTGATGTTAAACACAATAGAATGATGCAGTCTAAAACTTTATATCGATACAGAAAGCTTGATGGATCTGTCTCTCACGGTATAATGTGAGCACAGCACAAATATATCAAATGCAATTTTAATAGTTTTAAGGTGCATTGTCTTTGATGATATTATACATATGACTTTCCCTTTATTTTATTTTGAATGGACATATTCATTTTTTGGTATGTTCACTTTTTCAAAGTGAATTTTCCAGTAACCTTGCAGAAACCATTTGACAGAATTATTTTTTGCAACAACCCATTGTGCTACCACATGTGCAGGAACACTGATGTGAAAAGGCTTTGTACACAATGCACAATAGGAAGAGGCAGAAAGGGGAAATATAACAAAAGAAATAATAGGGAAATCTATTGGATATGTTATGAAAAATAAAAACATACTAATTTTGTAATTCTGTGGAGAAAAACATGTTTCCAGTCCTGTCAAGCTGGCACATCTGCTGAACAGTACAGTCTGTATATATAGTGCAACTTTAATTGTTCTAATAACCATCCTCTGAAACAAGGTTTTGTACCCTACTTTTTTAATTACAATGAAAATTCCCTCCATTATACTTATTCTTAGTTATCTGAATTTATGCATTTCCCCATATGCCATTTGGGTAATAGAAGTTGTACTGTGTATATACATTACATAAACATTCAGGCTTGCTGAAAAATAGAATTACATTTGAAAAATGTTCATGAGAAATGCATCCCTTCTGGTACTAATTACATCAGTTATTAGTATTCATTTTACCTAAAGTGTGTTTTTACCATCAAACCACTTAGAGTACTATACAGACAATCAAAACAAAAATATGGAAAAAAAAACAGAAAAAGAACTCAGCATGATAACACAGAAGGGATAACACAGAATAGAAACAGAATTTAAAACTAGTTACCTACTTTAAATATATATCATACTGTGATTATAGATATGTGATAAACATGAGAGCTCACGTTTGACAACTTTTTCATGAATTCAAAGATGTTTTGCAGAAATATAGTGGTTTCAACAAAACTTTCACTGGTGAAGTATCTCAGGTTCAAGATAGAATTTCTGGTTGGAAGGAAGGAATGATGGGGAGAGAGACACCGTGTTAATATAGTCAATGGCCTGTTAGGCTGTAGGAGCCTAACAAAAAATACCTGTATCAAAAAAAGCCTGTATCAAAAAATAGTTTTGTTCTTAAAGGAATACAAATTTTGTCTACATTGTTCACAAATTGGAACTACTGTATTTTTAGCTATCCCTACTGAGTATTTATGAAGATATAGGCTATCGCTGCTTAAACAGGGAGCAAATGTGCTCATTACTACAAGACATTAACCTAAGACAGCTCTTAACCCCAAGTACTTAAACTGTAGTAGAAAGAAACATGCAACATAGCAACTGCCCTACTGGATCAGAGTAGAGGTCCATCAACTCCAGCAGTATTCTGGCATAATGCCCACTGTAGTGGAATATTATGGGATAACCTGCTCCAAAAAGAAGTTTCTTCCTAGCACCCACTGATGACCTTGGCATAAATTCTGAAACATGAAGGCCTATATTCCTTCTGTGTGAGGTTGGGTCACACTGGGAACCCCAAAGGAAAAATTAATTAATGAATCATTCAGTTTGGGTCATTTCCCAAATGTTAGTCTTGCAAAAGAAATGAGTTTTAAAGAGGAACTTGAATATATTCATTAAAAAAGATCTTCATATTCTTCTCTGAACGTAGTTAGAGAACTCTGGTCACCTTACCAAAGACCAGCAACCATTTGGATTTCATTTCCAGGGGGAGGGAATAAAGTTTAGTCCTTCAAATCACAGGGAGAAGAACCACACTGTAAGTGTTTGTGGGACTGAGTTAGAAGTGTTGGATAGTTAGAAGTGGGCCTGACCAAAAGAGTTGGTGCCTGACCTTAAGTCCTGAAAAGGTCCAAGGAGTTTCAGTCTAAGCCTCTCCTTGTAATTTGGTAAGGAATACTAATAGGGCACTTCACTGATTTGGCTTTACATTAGATTCATATTGATTGTGGGAACAACAGGAGCAGGATAACCCGAATCAAAGCTGGTTTCCCAACCCAAGATGACTTGCTGGGTGATTTATGTGATTGTCCGAGTTCAAATTCTTAGTAACATTATTGGAAATTCTGAGTAATTCCTTTGATTTTTTTGGAGGCAGAGCCTGCCACTGAACAGATTTTCCTCTTCTTTCCCCACCCCCTGCACTGGGCCCATTTTGGCTCTACTAACAGGATGATGGGCTGAGGATCTGGGCTATGTTCCTAAATTGAAAGGTGCATTAGAAGTACAAAGGATTGTAATTGTTTGACCGTTTGCCTCAAAGAAAGAATAGAGATATAATTTAGTAATATCAATAATTTCCTATTGACAATTACAACAATATCTTACTGATGTCAATTTAAAAAAATGGAGTGAGAAAGACAAAGAAAAAAACCCTTAAAATTCACAGCAATCTAATGGGTGGTATCTATTCAACATTCAAATGCCAAGATGCCATAAAGAATGTAAGTAAGATACAATTAAAATTAAATTAAGCCTTGTTTTGGAACTATACAACTGAGTCCGATTTGATCCAAAGTATTAATTTACAACAAAGGGCAAACTACTGCAGTTTTTCATTGCAAGTTATGGTGTAACGATTTTATTTACTAGGAAGCGTAGAGCCAGTCTGAAGCTAGTCTAACAATCACAAAGAGTTCAAAATCCCACCATTCCATCTCAAGAACTCTTATTAATTACTCATTATACTCATTAAGCACAAAAAGGTTTAATGATAGATTTGTTAAATTGTCACATCAGATGTGAGTGCTGCAGGAACATTGCACAGAAATAACCAGAGCTCTGAAATTCTAAATGTATACTAGTATATTGTTTCTGACATTATGAACCTAAAGATACATATAGTGCACAAATTAAATAGTACTCTGGCTGATTCAGCAACACAAAGCAGCTGTAAACCCAGTTCAACTGATTAGTTAGGCCAGGTTTATGGCTTCTTTGCAACTCAGAAGTCAGACAAAGTGTTTAGAAGGCACTGGTGAATCTAGCATTCAAAAGAGAGGATAGGTCTGGAGTGGGTGACTGAAGTTTTTACAAGTCCATGTGCTATTTTAAGCCTCTCTTCCATATTGCCTGTTGTTGGTGGTTGGTGGTGGTGGTGGTTGGTGGTAGCTCTTTTATTATGGCCTGCGTGGGAGGCCCTGTCATGCAAGGCTGAGTTTCTCAAGTAACTAAATATCTGAAGATACTTGAAAAGTTAGTTGTCCTTACCATTCCTTCCTACCACATAAGTCCTTCCATAATGTTCTGCTCCCTTCCAACAGTGTAAGAATGAAAATATTTTTGAACCTACCTTAGTATCCCAAGTCTAATACTACTTAATTTTTTCTGTATATAGTGAGCACATGAGCTCAGCATACATGGTTTACTAAAGACCCAAGCAAATTATTAAGCAGGGTATTAGTATTTGCCATTTTATATCCTGTGTGTAACAGATAAAATGCCCCACCATTGCTGTTACATGCGACTTGGATATGCCACTACAGAAAGGTCTGTGTTTATGGGCAGATCCAGCTGTTTCCTATAGCCCCCAGCTGGAGCAGGACAGGAACAAGTCTGGGATTCCCTGTTACAGGGCATGACAGGCAGGTGACCCAGAGGGTTTCAATCCAGGGGGGCCTCAAACTCCCCCTTTTACTTGCATGCCCTGCCTTAGTGTTAAATAACCTGGAGAGCTTGCCTCATCTCAAGGAGTGGAGTGGTATGGATTTAAATCTAGGGGCCTTGTCCTTACCGATATTACTACTATCGGTGGTTTGGTCCAGGCCCCCAGCTTTTCAGGCTATAAGGTCTCTCCTTGCCTTAGCAAACAATCCTAGTTTTGTCCGTTCTGGATCTCAAACCCAGAGCTCTCAGCTCTGCAAGCTAATGGACTCTGAGCAAGGTCTGTGGATTCTCTACTTTCACTGCCTTAGAAGATCCCAGGCCTTAATGCAAGCACTCACAACCCACTTAGTATCAACTACTGCAGAGTCCCATGTTTCAGTATTCTGCTGTGCGGCCTCCATATCTCCCCTTATAGTCACATCCATTCCACAAGTTGTCATCAGAGATTTTAACAAATTGTCATGCCACTCTGGGCCATGAATAAAGTCCCAAACATAAAACATCCTCCCGACACAAAAAGGTAACAAAGGAAAAAAAAACTATGTGGCTTACCCTACTAAGATCCACCTGTCTTCAGGTCCATTCCTTGCATGCCCCAGGGCATCTCATGTCTCCCATCTCTCACTCAAGGGTAGTCCCCATCCTGGTTCTACTACCAGACCTTGCCTTCCTCCCCACGGGAACTTGGGTACCAGGTTCTATGTCTGGTGAAGCTAACCCAGGAGATCCTCCTTGCCAGTGTGCAGTCTCCAGGAGTGGTGAGTCTGTAGTTTGACCCCAGCTATGTTTCTTCACTGCTTCTGGCTTGAAAGATCCTCATTTTAAAGGGACTTAGCCCTGCAGATCTATCCCGCAGGCTCTCCCTAGTAATAGGGGTGAAACCCCCTGTTCCAGTCCCCCTGTGCCTACCTCAGCTGGGGACAGTGGCAGGCAGGCTTTTTCAAGCACTTGCTCCTGGCCAGCAGGGGACACAGGACAGAGAGGTGGCAGGGAGCAGGTGCAGGAAGTGGAAACGTGCCTGCTGCTGCTGCTGTCCCCTGCTGAGCCTGGTACCCTGTACAGCTGCAGTATATGACTGGAGTGGGGCAGGAGGACCTCCGGGGCTTCCCCTGTGCCTTGGTCAGCCAGGGACACTGCCACACCCTGTCTATGTCTCAATAAAAATTGTATGACCTGCTGAATACAGAAGTAAAAAAGGGTAAAGAGTTTTTAGAAAAGGATGTATGTTTTAAGAAAATGTTCGCTTAGGACATCAGTGACACTATGTTATGGAATTAGCAGTAGTACTGACCTATGGATATAGTGGACAGAAACATTATTTAGGGTCAGTTTTACTATTTACATTCCAAATATCTACAGTTGTGAATGGGGTATTTTTGAAGACAGTATACATAATTCTGATAGGTTGTCTGGATTCTTACAGAGGTTTTACAGGTACCACAATAAACTAAAACCCATCACTTGCATTTCCCCTTCCCTTCCCACTACCTTCTCCCCAGGCACTATGGAAGAAAGGAAAAAAGAAAGCTTTATGTAAGATGCCCCTGCAATTCTGAAAAGGTTAATGTCTGAAAACAAAAAGTGGTTCAGAAAAAAACAGCAAAATCTAAAGGGCAGGTTTTCTAAGTTGCAGCTTTGGGGTGAAGATTACTAGGTATTATAAAAGCCAGGTCTGGTTTGAACTGAATGGGAAATTCAGTGCTAGAGTAACCCAAACCCATTTCCAAGTGCCATTTGGGAACAGATGCAAGGAAAACATTCATTACCTCTTCTCTTTGCCTCTTCATTTAAAGGCCAAATTTGGATGCTTCTTTGATCAGCTTCATCTGGGGCATTACTCTAAGTGCTGATGATTTTGCCGTCTCAAGTCTGCAATATTTTATGGCAGTAATAACTACTCCCACTCTCTTCATTATACTAATTACTTTAGTATTCTAGATGTTTATCTGTGCTCTTATGCTTTGTTTCACTTACCATGTGAGTTGCAATGATTGAAAACAGAAAAGGTTTTTTTCACATTAATGTCATTCTTTCCCATTACACAAATTAAGATTGTACTAACAACGTAGCCAGTTAATGTTAGGATTCAATTTCAAATAATTCACCTAGGCTGGACATTTAGGTCCTTGCAGTATTTTAAATCAACATTTGCTTAAATTTGCACAGAGAATATGGACTCTCATAGATATGAATTTAATTAACACTGTAGAAAATTAACACATAATTCCTAGAATAAATGTGGCAAGAAAAAGAACAGCAGCAAGGTACCTCCATATGTTCTCAGAAGGTTTTTTTCTTGTTGCTTATTAGAGAACAAAAGTGGCTTAAGAACAATTTCTGTACTGACATTGCTGAGAGGCAGATTCTGCCACCTGTACTCCCAGGACATAATGCCACAGGACCTGATTCCAAGCCACTCAAGGACATGAAATAACTTGCATCAATTTCAACAGGGTTTGGACCAGGCTGTTAATCTGTAAATCTTACTAAAAGCAATCAGGGAGAGAGTGAGGTTCTAGGCAGCAAGAATAGGTAAGTAGCAGAACCAGTCTCAAGGTGAAAAGTAAGGCAATATAAACTCAGAGTTTAACTAAATACAAAGGTTCATCTTTGTTTATGGACTGGCTAGGCACAAGATCTGCAGAAAGAGACCTGGGGGTTACAGTGGACAATAAACTGAATATGAGCCAACAGTGTGCCTTTATTGCCAAGACGGCTAACAGCATACTGGGCTGCATTAGTAGGGGTCTTGCCAGTAGGTCAGGGGAAGTGATTATTCCCCTTTATTCAGCACTGGTGAGGCCATATGTAGAGTACTGTGTCCAGTTTTGGCGCCCCGACTATGGAAAGGATGTGGACAAGTTGGACAGATTCCAGCAGAGGGAAATGAAAATGGTTAGGGGGCTGGAACACATGACTTATGAGAAGAGGCTGAGGGAACTGGGTTTATTTAGTCTAGAGAAAAGAAGACTGAGAGGGGATTTAGTAGTTGCCTTCAACTACCTGAAGGGGCGGGGGGTTCAAAAGATGATGGAGCTAGACTGTTCTCAGTGGTGGCAGATGCCAGAACAAGGAGCAATGGCCTCAAGTTGCAGCAAGGGAAGTTTAGGTTAGATATTATAAAAATACTTGCTCACTAGGAGGGTATTAAAACACTGGAACAGGTTACCCAGAGAAGCTCTGGACTCTCCATCCTTGAGATTTTTAAGACCAGGCTAGATAAAGCCTTGCCTGGGATGTTCTAGTTGGGGATAGACCTGCTTTGAGCAGGGGGTTGGACTCCATAACTAGATGACTTCCTTCCAACACTAATTTTCTATGATTCTATAATATAAAATGGCAATCCACCAGAAGGATGTTAGCATATAGGACATCATACTCAGGGCTGATTAGAGTATGGTAGATAATACTCCAGAGGTAGAACATTATGAATAACTGTAACTAGGAGGTTTTTTAAAAAAAACAAAAAACAAACAAACAGGTGTTGGCTTGGATTCTCAACTAAATGTATTCAAACCATGCTAATGGAACTGATTTTGAAAACTTAAACTCCTTCTGTAGGAAACTGGGATTATTTTGACTGGGGTGTGAAAATTTAGGTTTCACTCGCTATCACTTGGGTGCAGAAAGTAAGGTAACACACAATGTCACAAGATAGTTTTTTCTTTGTCTCAGCCAACTAGGTGATCCCTATAAATTACTGCAAGAGAAAAGTGGAAATGGTGTATTAACACTGAAGCATCTGACAGAAGAAGATTTAACTCATCATAATATTAAATCAAAATTTGGATAGGAAAAAGGGACTGCTCTGTTCACAGTCCAAGATTTGTACATGGAATCTGTGACAAAGGAAATGGGTGATGACAGTAGAACATGTGTTTTGGAGTATGCAGGACAAAATGTCAGGGCCTTGAATCCTGCTAAAAAACAAATAGTACTATTTTATTTTTCCCTATTGTGTCATATGCAAGTTACAGGAAGTGATTTTTCCACTCTTCAGTAGGCCTCAGCTGGAGTACTGTGTCCAGTACTGGTTCACCACACTATGAGAAAGATATGGACAAACTAGATTAAGTTAAGTAGAGAACAATAATTATTCAAGATTTAGAAAACATGACATATAGAAGAGGTTGAAAGAACTAAAATTACTAAGTCTAGAGAAGAGAAGACAGGGAAATTTGACACCACTTCAAATACAAGAAAGGGCTGTCTTAAAGAAGATGGCAATCAACTGTTCTCTGTTCCCACAGGGAGCAGGATAAGAAGTCATGGGTTTAAATTACCATGAATGAGATGTAGGTTGGGTATTAGGAAGAGTTTTCTGTGTCTGTAGGTGATTCAGCACCAGAAAAGATCATACAGAAAGTTGTGGAATTTCTGTTAGTTGAAATGTTTAACAGCAAGTTGGACAAGACTTTGTCTGGGATGGTGTAGGTAGAGATATGACTGCTTGGATTATATGACCTCAGGCTGCATCCAGCTATCATTTTCAATGATCCTGTAACCAGGTGCAATTTATACCGATGGTCAGTGTCTATACCTGCGTTTAATCACAGTTTATTACTCTGCCATGAGATAGTACTGTCCCCAACAGTAATGTCTTACAGTGGTGTTAATTAGTTTACTATGGCCTAATAGTATCATCACATGTGTAGACAGTGATGCTTTACCCCACAGCTAATTAATTAGTCTACTCCACAGTAAAGTGCACATGTAGATGCAGCCACCATTACATACTAGATAACCTGAGCTGAAAAAAAATATCTGTGGAAAATAAATGTATTTTTCTTATACTGTTTGCTTTTTACGCTTCAAATTCAGGATGGATAATCAATTTCACAGTTGCTTTAGACCTTTTTTCTAGCTAATATAACCTAATCTTACTTTTTAGCTGGGATTCATAAACCAAAAGAAACCATTATGAGCATCTGTTCTGACTTCTTGCTTAACCCCTGTCAGCATAAGACTTTACCAAATAATTTCTGCCTTCAGCCCATACCCTCTGTTTAAACTATAGCATATCTTCTGGAAAATAGGCTGGAGGAGTACAGATGTTGGAGATTCCATGATGTCCATAGATATTAAACAGGTGAGGAATAGATAAAGATAGCCATTGGGAATCATTGGATATGTCCACACATGCTATTAGCATGCAGCAATACATTCCAGTGCATATCGCACCAGAATTTATTGCTCCCAGGTGCACGATTTGAATATTCACCCAGGACCAAGTTACACTGAGCCAAGTCAGGTTGGAGCAGCTGGCAGGGGGACCCCCTGGGTCCCCCTGCCAGCCCAGGGCTGCTCCAACCCTGCTCAGTGTACTGCATAGGGGCTGGCTGTGGCACAAGGGTGCTCCAGTGTCAGGCTAGCCAGCAGGCAGCCCCTGCACTGAAGCACCCTCATGACCCAGCTAGCCACATGAGCATCTACAACTTTGGTGCTGAGGAATAAAAAATTTTGCAGCAGGATTGTACTTGTTTTTACAAGTCTGCAGCAAGGTTGTACTTGTTTTTACAAGTATGATCCTGCTGCAGAGTTTATTAATTCCCTGTGGCCCAGTAAGGCCACATGTATAGACACAAGACATTTACTGCAGAGCTTATTAGTCTACTACACAGTAAACATCCAGTGTACATGCACCCATTAAGAAGAAACTGTGGTGCTTGCATGTTGGGTTTTCACAAAGTAACATGAAAAAAAACGTTCATTCTACATATTTGTATAATGCAAATTAGCATCCTCTCTCAGCAGAAAACTTGGGATCCTTAATGCCAAACTGAAAACAATTCTTTATTGCTTTAGGGAACATTCTTCATTTCATAGGCTTTTCAATGTCTTGTTTCCATGCAACCCAAAATCAAGGCTTAAATCAACCTAACAACTCTCCCTGGAAATAGCCTCTTTGGTTGGGAAAATTATCATTATGAGGTTTAAAAAGGAAACATAGTAAATTCACTATTACTCTCACAAGAGTTCCTATCAGCTTGCATTTTCTTTAACATTTATGCCTGGGCAGACTGGGTATAATAGAGACAGAATTCTTCTCTCATGTCTTCTCGGTATTAATGCTTGCCCCAGTTGGATAAAAATCACTTTTAAAATGAGTTTGGCAAAGTACTGCAAACCAATCTGTGGGCCCTTTAAAACTAATTCAACTTGATTCATTTTGGCTAGGAACAGATGTTACACATAAACCAGTATAAGTGACCATAAACTGGTTCAGATCTGTAACACAACAGAAGGCCAGTACACATAAACTGCTTTCAAATGGCTGAAACTGGTTTAAGGTAAAGGCAAAGGATAAATATAATATCAGACTTAACTGATTTAGGTGAAATTGGTTTATTGAACTTCTGTCCCAGATCCCCTCCAGACTCAAATTAACTCACAGTCACCCAGCATCCCAAAATGCTATGCACCTCCCCTGCAACCCTCCCCTCCCCACAGGGTGAGTGAGCTAGCCTTGACCCAAGCTGTCTGCTTTACCTGAGCCAGGAGGTGTGCTGTAGTGCCACTCATATTCTGGCCTGGGCCAATGCAGGCATGTGGCTGCATTTCCAGAATCAAAAGTAAATGTCTGTTCACTTGCTTCAATGTATGCAGCTTAGACTAACCAGCAAAGAATTAATAGATTCAGCCTCAGGCTTTCTGACTTACTGTACTTAGCCTTCAAGGTTCAACTGTATCCATTTAGAAGTACATGTTATTGGAGAATTAGTTCAATTGATCTATCTGCATGAGTATCTGGTAGCTGGCTATGTAGATATGCACATAGCACTCTAGATAGTACTTTTCAAGAGGCTTAACGAACTGAAGTAAAATGGAATACAGTAGGAAAAATTTATCAATCTGCTTTTGCTTTCAGCTTAGCTTACTTATAATAATATCACTTAACACTCTCCATCTAAAGCTTTCAATGTGAATTGCAAGGAAAATGGGTAAGCATTAGTCAGTAGTGGAGACAGTCAGATCATGTGGATAAATCCATAATTGCCTACTTAACTTGAAGTCAGTCAGAAAGTTCATGTTTAAAATGAAATCTCTGCTTCTGTGGTTTTCTGAATCAAAACCTGAAAAAGAAATCAAAAAATTCCCTGTCCTTTTGAAGCAGTCAAAAGTATTTACATAGTTGGAATATAGTCTCACCATATTACTTTGGTGAGAGCACAGGGTCTAATACCTTTATTCTTACATTTTACTTTCATGCATTCTGCACCTGATTCTCCATGGTCCTGCACCTTGCAGAATCCTATATTTCCAGTGCAAAGCAGTTCTGATGTACAGTTCTGACTTGGTAAAGTTTTATGATTACCCTGCACCCCATTTACACTAGTGAAAACTATGGATGCCTATACACATGCTCTGACACGTTCTGATTAAAACACATCAAAGGAGATTCAAATGGACGCTTTTAAGCTCATTGATCAAACTTTAGTTAAAGCACCTCCGCTGCCATTTTGAAATGCAGGACGCTGAATACACGAGACACTGTGGGCGTTTTAATTAGAGTGCCTCCAGAGAGCTGCTCTAATTAAACACCTCCCTCCCCCACCCTGGAACATGTGTAAAAATGCCCTATGGCACCAACCCTTGTATATCCTAAATTGTTCCATGAAACACATGCACTGGAGACAGTCTGAGTTAATCATGACTGCAAAGCCCTCTGTTGCCTTTAACAAAAGCTCCAGATCTAGTCTCTTTTGTGTTTCTTCAGCCCCCATTAATCCAAATAGCCATGATTCAATGTTCAGCTGTGCTGATTCAGTATCACTTCTGGTAAAAGCTAAGTAATCCAATTTACTATCCGATAAAAATAAATCCCTTCTCTGTGACAATGGAAAAAGAGTAGAACAAAATCTTTGGATTTTTGGGTGTTATTGTTTGGCATTTTGCATAGATTTCGGAACACTTGGCAGGAATTGTTCAGAAGCATTATCTGTATTTACAAGCATACAGAAGCACGTGAACAAAGATATGCTACAAGTTACGCAGTGTAGCTGAAAGGATTTTGACAGTGGAAACACAATATGGAAGGGCTTATTACAGTCTTGAAAATCTTCACTACCTCAGTTCCCTTTTGGAAATAATTGTTTTTTGATGGTAGAGTAAATTAGATTTCACTTTTCATTAGCATCAATCATTGTAGTATAAGGGAACTTATCCAAACCTTATTGGAGTCTGTGGAAAAGACTTACCCGAGATGGAACGGAGGTGGTGGGATGCTGCACAGAGAGATCAAAGTGGCAAAAGTGAAACTGCAGCAGGTGGAGCCACTGCGAGAAAATTCAAAAAGGAAAAAAAATGGCCGAGCCCAAGAGAGCCAGGATCAGCAGCCCCATCAGTGTGGGCATGCTTTATAGCAGCATGCCAGGACTGATTGGGCAGCCAGACCTCCAGATCCAGGATAAAAAGCCTGATGGAATACAGGTGGGAGGGACCAGAAGTTGGGTCCCCAACCAGCCTGGAGGGGCCAGAGAACGTAAACAGTCTCAGCGAGGGGACATGGTGGATACCCCAAGAAGGGGTCTCCATGACTACACAGAGCCAGAAGGGGCCCTTCTTAGCAGCTCAGAGGTGGAGAGGGATCTTGGAGTTATAATTGACTCCAAGATGAACATGAGCTGGCAGTGTAACGAGGCCATCAACAAGGCCAATCGCACCTTGTCCTGCATTAGCAGGTGCATGACTAATAGATCAAAGGAGGTGATCCTCCCCCTCCATGCGGCACTGGTCAGGCCATAGTTGGAGTACTGTGTCCAGTTTTGGGCACCACACTTCAAGAAGGACGCGGGGAATCTCGAGAGGGTCCAGAGGAGGGCCACTCACATGATTAGTGGCCTTCATGATAGACCCTACGGGGGGAGGTTGAGAGAACTGAATCTCTTCAGCCTTCACAAGAGACGGCTGAGGGGAGATCTTGTGGCCACCTATAAATTTATTAGGGGAGGTCAAAGGGGAATAGGAGAAGCGCTGTTTGCTAAGGTGCCCCAGGGAGTGACTAGGAATAATGGGTGTAAACTAGTTGAGAGTGGATTTAGGTTAGATATTAGGAAGAAATTTTTCACAGTAAGGGTGGCCAGGATCTGGAATGAGCTTCCAAGAGAGGTGGTGCTATTACCTAGCTTGGAGGTTTTCAAGAGGAGGCTAGATAGTCACCTGGCTGGGGTCATCTGACCTCAGTCCTCTTTCCTGCCAGGGGCAGGGGGTCGGACACGATGATCCATTGTGGTCCCTTCCAACTCTACAATCTATGAATCTATGAATCTATGAGAAGTGGTCCACAGAGCTGATGTGGACCGAGGAACCCGACAGCAGAGACTGGAGCCCGGCAGAACTTGGCGGAGTCGGGACACAGGCAAGTCGGACAGAAGGCAAGTACCCAACCCAGAGCAGAGGTGACGCAATGGGGGATGGACTGGTACTGAACCCAGACAACACATAATTGGGAAGGAGGAAGGTTGGGGGAAGTGCTTGGGATAACAACATCTTTCACACCCGGCAGCTATCATATTCCGGGAACCTGAGCATCAAAGACGGCACAGGACATCAGCCTCAACAACGCAGGTGACGACATCAAGGTTGGCGTTAGGTAGGGTGTAGGGGAGGTTAGAGCCCCACAAAGGTGGAGCAGCAGGAATGACCAAGGGAGAACGCTAAGGGGAGACGGGACCAAAACATCGTCCTCCCAATCTGGAAGCAATCACCATCAAAGACATGGCAGGCGAGGCCCCTTGGCAAACCAACCCAAAGTTCATTCCCATAATCAAGCTGTTCATCCCTAAGAATAACTGCGAGGCTAGAGAGGAATCCCCATACAAGATGTACTGGAGAAAGACACAGAAGATTACAAAGTCAAAAGAACTACTCCCAGCAACTTCCTGGGTCTTTGGAGCTAGCCTGTAATATACAAGCTCAGTTTGTCAGTGGGCTGGTAAATTTTTCACAGCAATTTCGCCAAGCTAGTCTTTTTTTATTAAAAAAAAGGGAATTGTCACGGCGCACCTCGCTGCTCCACTCCTAGAGAGGGGAAAGCTGCTGGGGAAAAGCCCCAGCAGCCATAATGAATACAGCTGCGGGTTGCCAGGGCGACTAATAAGAATCAGCTGCCTGTAGGGGGCAGGGCCTGGCTCCTATAAAGCTAAGAGTCAAGGCCAGGCTGGCAGTTCTCTGCCAGCAGCCTGGGAGGCAGGAGCTCTGGGAGTGAGGATGTGGAAAGGAGCCTAGTAGCAAGTACCATTGTCATATGGAGCAATGTTGTTATGGCCATAGGGCTTCGGGTTTGAGTTACAGCCAGACGGCTTGAGCTTGCGTTTGGGTTACAGCCTAGGGGCTTGTGGTTTTGCTTTGACATTGTGATATTACAACTGGAGGCTTGGGTGAGGCTGTAGGGGTTGGAGGAGACCTCACAGGGACCCCACAGGGGCGGGGTGCCCTAGCGCCAGTGAAGGCGCAGCTTGCGCGCCAGTGGAGGCACAATTGAGTGCAACCATTGGGTTGCGGGCGGGGAACTGAGACCCCGGGTTGTGTGAGGGGTGCATAGACCCCAGCCCCAGAGAGGGGCGTTTTGAGAAGGCCCAGCGTGAGCACAACAAGCCCCAGGAGGGGGCACTGCTAGGAAGCCCGAGCGTGGGCGTGGCGAGCCCCAGGAAGGGGGGAGCACATTGTGGAGAAGCCCAGTGTGGGCACAACAGGTCCCAGAGAGAGGGATGATTTTATTAGGGAGCCCAGCGTGGGCACAGTGAGCCCCAAAGAGGGGGCGGCACTACTAGGAACCCCAAGGTGGGCACAAGGAGCCCGAGAGGGGCAATATGTGAGGAGCCCGAGAGGGGCAATATGTGAGAGGCCCGAGAGGGGCCAGATTGAGAACCCCAGGACGGGCATAGCGAGCCCGGTAATCGGCTAGCGCTGCAGGGAAAAACCCAGGACAGGGGCAGGGTGCTCCGGTGGACCCAGACAGAAAGGGTTAGCAGCACATCGCCCCAAAAGAAGGACAGGGTGCTGCGGTGGTCCCCAAGGAAAGGGGATAGCAGCACTGCGCCCTGCAAGAGGGGAAGCAGCGCGGTGGGCCTGAAAGACCGGAGGCTCGAGGTGAGAGTTCCAAAGTGGACAAGGGTCCCTGAGCGGGACAACACTTTTAGAAGAGGCCCCAGAGAAGAGGGGCAGTGGTAGAAAAGGCCCCAGAGAAGGGGGGCAGCATTTTAGGAAGCCCAAGGAGGGCACGGCGAGCCCCGAAGAGGGGAGCGCCTTGTGAGAGAAGACCCCAGAGAGGGGGCAGACTATATAGAGAAGGACACACCAACGTCAGGTACATCAGCGAGGCTTGGGGCGTGGTATTAGGGGTGGTAGGAGCCACGCATAGCCCACAAGGCTAGGGTGCTTGAGTAGCACCCATCGTATAGGGAGACCTACGAGGGGTCCAGGAGTTTACGTGCCCGAGGAGACACAAGGCAGCCTCCCTATTACATTTACCTTAAGAGCAAAGACGTGGCGGATGAGAATGGAGGGTGCCCTTGGGCCGAATTAGCGTGGAGAGAGGGCCTTGAGGAGATCACGGCCCTCCTGAAGGACCCCGCCGTGACAGGAATTAATAAACTCCTTCAGTGACTACACAGGCCCCTTTTTCTTGCAAGTATTGAAATAAAGTAGAGCAATTTTTGGTTAAGTACAGGTCAGTTATATTTCTACATGCTATACTCAGGCTTGGCAGTGTCATTTGCATCCTGCCCTGATTGTACCTGTGCAAGGACATTCAGTGTGCTAAATGATGTGCTTAGGACTGACCTGATGGCTACTGGGAAATCATATATAGTCACAAAATATAGCCAAGACATTCTACTTCACTAAACACACATAAAGGGCAAAATCCTCAGTTAGTGTAAACTAGGGCATCTCTATTGCTGCCAGTAGAGCTGTGATCTACACATAGGGTATCTGGGACTGTGACCACAAAGTTAGGTTTACAGAGGCCCTTTAACTTAAAAAGTAACTCCATAAAATATTAGGGAAGAGATGTTATTACAATATTTTTTAAAGAAAATGTTATTATAATGTGAAATTTTCTAAGCAAAATCAACAAGTCTAGGTATATTTATAGTGGGGGAAAAAGTTGTGTTGTACAGGCCCAGGGAAATGGTTCAGATATATTTAACAGGGTGAATATAGTCAGTGAAATGCCGGTTACCACATTCAGCTATGTATGTTGGGAAAGACTGCCACCTGCTGCCTTTTAGTGGTAATAGGAATGAACTATGCTGACTCAGTAGATACTAAGAGCAATTGAAGGTAATTTAGCAACTAAGATAAAGATAATTTTAGTACTTAAGAAAAAACCCATACACTTTAAAACAAACAAGACCAGTCCTTCATAGCTGAACCCTGAGCTCAGCTTATTATCCTTTTACTGGGCTTTGGCAGGGTGTTCTACACTGGAGAGAATTTGACACTTGTTCCACATACAACCCTATTACAGAAAGAATGAGTATTATTGTTAAACTTTTAGTCCCGCAAAGCATTTGATCATGTGCTTAAATCCCATTGACTTCCAATGAGACTTAAATACAGACTTCCAGAAAGCATAATGGACATTTTACTTTCAGTGAACATTTCTGTAGCTGAAATCCAGCTTGTAACCAGCTGTTGCTTGCTTCATTATATATATTCCATTCAAGCTTTAGAAACCCAGACAGTCAATTAGGATAACTGTTTGCTGGTTATCAAAGGCAAAAACAAGTTACCAATGTATGCAGAGATACTAGACAGTTTGTATTGGCTAACAATGCAGCCCCAGCACAAGATTATAAATGCTACTTGTTTGTATTACACAGAAACAAACAGTATTTTTCCAAGGATTGGATCCCATTGAAGTTCAAAAAAACACTACTCATAACTCAGGCAACACACCATAATATCATGAGCTCATAGCACACAGCTTAGACACAGCTCAGTCAGCTGAAAAAGAGGTAAACTTTTGAGCAATTTGTCTAACACATTAAGAAACAAATTTTGCCTATTGAGGACAATGGATTGTTTCTGGATATTTGTGATGTCCTGGCAATATGCAAAAAAAGAACCCTTGCTTGGAATTAGAATTGGTTAAAAATTAATTTAATAATTAATCCCTCCATTTATTTTCTGAATAACTATAGAACTGGTGAGCATGCCTTATGTTTTGAAACTTTGACAATTTTATGAATTTTTTAAAACCATTTTTTTTATTCCTGTTTCTTTTCCACCACCCTTGTAACGAACAGGGAAGCAAGACAGGGAAGCCCAACAGAAGGAAACCAAGAGAAGGAATTGGAAGGTTAAGACATTTAATATTGACTTTGGGTACCACATGGAAGAGTTGGTGTGTGGAGTATGTCATGCCTTAGTGAATCAGAAAAAAAGGCAAAATTCGTGCATGGGCAGAGAACTGGCGCAAGAACTAGGCTCATACTGAACTGGTGCAGTCTGCACAGGGATTAATTTCAGGGACGTTTAGAGGGAGGATTCATTGCTCACAGGAAATGGCACAGTGGTGGGTAAAATTGAAAGAAAGGAGGTCTGCCACTATAATAAGATTTGAAAGACTTAGATTCAAGTCCCTGTTTCACCACAGACTTTCTGTATGACTTTGAGCAAGTTGTAGTAGGACTACATCTTTAGAGATAATTCATTGCCTAAACTAACTTCCCCAAATTTACTATTTGGTGCACCTAACTCTATAAGTACTAACGCTTTTACTGATAGAGGCATGCAAAGTACTATAGCTAATGAGCTACTTGTAAACATAAAACTGATAGCCTCAAACTATCTCACCAGCAGGACCCAAGACCAGAGACATGATGTGAGCACAACTATGAAAAATGTTTCCTGTACAAGAGGCCCTTGGAATGAAGGAAGACATGCATGTTACTGGGGCAGTCAGGATAAGGGATACGCTGGATTCACATCCTTGATTTAGATCAAGGATTTGACTCTCATTTTCTAGCATCCCAGATAATAGTCTTTATGACCGAGTATTCAAAGGTGGGTCTGTTCCAGTCCTTCCAATTGGAGCTGTTTTACTTTGTAAAAACAAATTAAATACGTATGTAAGTACAGACTTGTACCTCAGTCTCCCACAACTGAGATGAGGGACCAATTAGTTCCTCTTTGGTCCAATAAATGCTTGGGTAGATCTGAGATTCAGAATCATATGAAGTTGCAGCAGGGCCTTTGGCCTCAACTGGATACAGCTCACAGATATGCCAAAGCTAGTCTGAAACTAGCTGGTTTAGATACTATTATATAGGTGTGGCAGCATGCAACCCAAAAAAGCTTGTAAAAGCCACTGAAAAGCTGAGTGAATATTCAGGTGGTTAAATACAGAATTCCATACAAGCAACATCTACTTCAGTGACTGGACATTCCCTTAGTCAATATGCAGCTAGTCAGGGTCCCAGGGGTGGCCATGATACCTCCTGGTGGCTCTGCAGCCATACCCTACTCCACCCCTAGGGCACTCCCCCTATCTCACTTGCCACACCTTGATGGATTATAAATCAATATAAGAGGGAGGCTACCCAAAGACCATTGCTAGGCCCCAGTCATATTAGCCCCAGGCCCCTGGATGGACCTCTATACTCTCAGGCCCCTGGCTGGGCCTCTATACTCCACTGTGCCCAGCTGGGCACCTAAAGCCTCATGGGCTAATTGCATGGCTCTGAACCACCCCTTTACCAGTCCCCATGCCTCACGGGTGCTAGGCATATTCCCTCTGTTGGGACTTAAAGTGTATCTAGGCCTTCTAGCCTAGGCCCACTGAGTAGGACCTGGATTTGAGACACTAGCTTCCCTTGTCCGTTCTAGGCACTGAGTCCCTGGCTCCTGTATGCTGAGCCCCTGGGCCCCTCTTTGGCTGCACCCCTTCCAGGTGCCACTCTACGCTCACTAAACATTCAAGCCCTGAGCCTGCTCCTGGCAGGACTCAAGGCAGCCAAGTTCCCCCCTGGACACTAATGAGGCCTCTACCACCCCTATAGCTTCATCCGCAAACCACCAGTTAACATAACCTAAATGCAAGCCCCTGGGCTATAAAGTGAACACCAACATGAAGCAACCTTCCACCCCGTAAGAGTATAAACCCACACTAACCCCGCATCCTAGACACGAGCTCTTTCCCTGGTAGCAGCCAGAGACAGACTGCTCTGCTAGCCCCAGCCCTGAGCTCATATGCTCCCCTGGTCCTGCCTGCATCTGGTCATCTGACCTCTTGCAGATGTTGGCTAATTATCCATTAGCCAGGTGCCCCGATGATCTGCAGCTGCTGACTCCTGCCTGCCTGCAGATCTCAGTGGCTGGGCTGCTTTTTCTCTTTAAGTAACAGAGACCCTGATGCTCTCTGTTACCCACTATTGAGACAAAGTGTCCTTTTAATCCCTAATAACTAACTACTGTAGCCCTGATTCTCAGAGCAGACTAAACTGCACCTGAGACAGAACTCAAATGTTGTGGAGCAAAGCTGGCTTTATGACCAAACAATATCATGAATAAGGCCTACCCAAGAAGTGATTCCAACACACAGGTAAACATGTGGGTGAACATATGCTCTGTTCACTCTCAAACTAAACTAGGGTGCTTAAAGCATGAAACTTAGATCACTTCCACCTCCGGATTTTTGAATATCTGTAACTAGCCCGTGTGTGTGTGTGTGTGTGTGTGTGTGTGTGTGTGTGTGTGTGTGTGTGTGTGTGTGTTTCCAGTGAAACAATAAACACACACACCCCCTCATATTTTCTCACATAGAACACACACCATTTTTTTAAAAAAAGCTGCTAGAAATTGGGGTACACATTATAAGCAAAGAAATAGGATAACAATAGTTTCTTCTGCTTAAGCTTCTGCTGGGCAAAAGCAAAAGTAACTCCACACCTGGTCCATAGGGAGCTGAACAATAAGCAAGTTTGGTTCCCCAGCTCCTGTTATTCAGTTACTTATTACAAGAAAATATCTGTTTTCCTTCATTCTGCCTTTCAAAAACAAAGTGATTATCTTATTCTAGGACATGTTGTATGTGAGAAAATGTGGCATATCACAATCCAGTATCAATCAAAGCAGCCTAATAGAAACATGTTTCTGCAGATCTTACCAAAATCCAAATGTTAGGAATCTGTATTTCCAATGGGGAATAAATTATTCCAAGAAAGGCAAGGAGGATTTTTAGATTTAAGTTCCCTTTTATGCAAAGCAGCTAAGTGGCTGCCTTTGCTTTAAACTGCCTTTGCGTTACCCCTCCACCACACTTTACTTTCTATTCTTAAATCTACATTTTTCAGACAATTTGGCTTTAAAATTATATTTACATTTTTAACATCTCTTAATGAGCTTATTTCATTGGCAGCACAAACCTAATTATGAGTCACACCAGGGGCTCTTTTGCTATGGATATTTCCTCCAATTTAGGCTGATCAAAGATGCTGGGCCATAAGAGAACCACAACTTCAGACATTCCACTGACACTTCAAACTGAAATAATCTATTGAGGTACAGTTACATTTTTATAAAGATCAAAATTTTTAATTCAGAGGGAATTTAAAAAAAAACAACAACTCACGTTCTGGGGTGAGTTTAATCCCCCCCCCCCCATTAAAATATGTCTATAAATTGAACCTCTAGTAACCTTTTCTTTGAAAGTAGCCACTCTCAACAATTATGATCATAAGTGGATTTGCATTATGAATCTTAAAAAGTAGGTTACATTTTTACAAACTAGACTCGCTCTCTTTCAGGACTATAATGTATTTTGAAATTGCTGCTTATGAGTGCTTTTGTTTATTTTTACTTTTTACTCTGAATATTTGTTCAAGTGTAAAAAAGCATCTAATTAACAAAAATTGGCCTCAAACCCCATGCAGCATATTGACAATGCTGCCACATTTATCTTATTTCATCTCTTTCTTTAGGGAGGCATATAACCTAACATTTAAAGCACAGTCGTCAGCCCCAGGGGCTTTCACATTCTAACCTCACCACAGGCTCACTGTATTTCTAGGCAAGTCATTTTTTAAAAAATGCCTCTAATTTCAGGGGCCTCAGTTCCCAGATAACTAATTTTAGAAACAGAGAGGTCTGATGTTTCTTGTGCTCTCTATCAGCTACATTTGGAACTGAAGGCGTGCAACAGATTTACAAATCAGGCCTTAGATGTAAAGGGTTAGGCACCCAACATCCTAAGTCACTTTTATGGAAAATGTAAATTTAGCACAAACCACTGCATCAGCTGAAGCTGCACTTCTTTATGGTTTTCCTAAATTTGTTCAGCCTTATTTTCTACATCTGTAGAACGATATAATGCTCACTTATTCCACAGATATACTGAGAGGCTTAGTTCATCTTTGTGCTGTACATCAAAGACAAAGGGCAGTTTCTGATCTAATTTATATCCACATAAAATCTTTACCTGAGCCTCAGTGGTAGCAAGGGCTTAGAGATGTAATAATTCAGAAGCTGGAGATGTGCACATTGATGATCACTATTCCACAAAGGAGTAATAGGCAATGCAATAGCACATATTCCTAGCTATACCAGATGCATAGAAGAGCCAGCAGCCTATACATGCACATGAAAGAGCACATGGGGTGTGTCTACACATTCATTAATGCACTTCAAGTAATGTACATTAAATATAGTACCTCCATTGTGAGATACTAGAAAAATGTGCATTAGTCTATTTTAATGCACTGTAGAGGGACCCGAGCCAAGCAGCTACACTGGGATGGAGCCCATGTGCCGCACACTCAGGGGACATTTCACTCTCTTATTCTTAAATCTCACCCACCATGACTTGGAGAAAAGTACCAGGAGGTGGTATCTGATTCGGAAGGGAGATGGTTGAGATTGGTATGAGTCACAACATCCTCAGATCTTCTGTAGGGCTTCTTCTCCCCTACACCCCACCCCTTTCCACTTGGGTATTCCTGTTGATGCTTGATGTGGACACCTAACCGTATTGGGTGTTGGCCTCATTGTTCAAGGCAATGAATCCATAATGGAAAGACAACTGTATTTCCAAGAGTCAGAGTCTCTCGTCTGAGCCCTGCTGCAATTCTGGGTCAGAGGTGCATGGCCTGCATAAGGAAATGAATAAACTAATCTAGCTCAAACAGCAATGTCCAAGCCTGCTTCAGGCCTTTCCTTGGCCCAGCAATGTATCTTGGCCACCTTCCCTCAGGCAGCCCAAGCTCTTCAGAGTTTGTTCTGTGCACAAGTTCAGTCAAAGTGGGCTGGTCTGTCCTGGTCGAAGCCCTTTTTGTAAGGTGGGGCCAGGGGTGTCATGAACCCTGGAGTAGCCCCTAAAGGTATCTGACTTCGTATGGTAGAATGCTGGTCAGGAGTCCTTCTGGAGAGCCATGCTGATCCAGATTCTCAACCCTAGGTCTTCTTCCTTTGGTGGGGAACGTGTTGAGCCAGCCTTGCCTGTGCTTGTGTTCCCACATCCTGAGGTTGGTGCATCCTTATGTAAGGGGTTCGGGGTTGGTCTGAGCCAATCCAGACCCCTGCTCATTTCCACATGCTCTGCCACTGCTGACAGATGCTGATAGCCCTAGATGGGCCTATTATCTCCTATACCTGTAACCTCCAGACCCTAGGTGATGCCTCCTGTGCTGGCCACCTGCCTTCTTGCCAGGATGCAGCCCGTGCCCATGTGAGGATGGGGTTCTGACCCTGTTCTGGGAGTGGAGCCTGTGGGGGTGTTGACTGCACTCTGACAGTCTCTCCAGCAGTGCAGCAGAACACATCCTGGGTGCACAGGCTCACTGCTTCTCCACAGCCTGAGCCAGGGATCTGGTGTATGAGGACTGTGCCGGCTGCCCTTGATCCAGTAAGTGCAGAGCTCAGCTTGGCCCCTGTTGCATGCACATAAACTAAGAACACGGTTTTCTTGTGATGCTTTATGCACATTAAAATAGGCTAATGCACCTTAAAGTGCATATGTAGACAGGTCCACTGTTTCCTTAGTACTGAGTGCATCTACACAAGACATTTAATGTACAGTATACTAAACAGATGTGCAGTAAACATTGTGTGTCTACACGTGTGCCCCTATTAGGACGGAGTAAACTAATTAACTCTGCAGCAGGATAGTACTTGTATTAACTTGTAAATACAAGTACTATCCTGCTGCAGAGTTTACAATAAATACAAATACTATCCTGCTGCAGACTTTATTTACTCTGCAGAAACACTGTGCCAGCTGGCTGGGGCACAAGGGTGCTTCAGTGCAGGAGCTGCCTGCCAGCTAGCCCCGCACTGAAGCTCCCCTGTGCCCCTGTCAGCCCCTCCACAGAATGTTGAGCTGGGGAGGAATAGCCCCAGGCTGGCTGCCTGCCAGCTAGCCCTGCACTGAAGCTCCCCTGTGCCCCAGTCAGCCCTTCCACAGTATGTTGAGCCAGGGAAGAGTAGGCTGGCCCCTCCAGACCCTCTGCCAGCCAGAGCTGCTTCTACCAGGCTGGATGTGCTGCAGTCCCGGGTATGTGTGAAGACACAGTGCCTGGGAGTAGTAAACTTCAGAGCAATAAGCTCCAGGTTCATTTATATGCCTTAATTACAGGTGTAGGTGTGCCCATTGTAGAATACCTTCAGGAGCATTAACTAGCCAGACCTCACTCATGGCAATCACTAGCAATAGAATGTCTGGAGTTGCTCTCTCCCTACTGTTGCATGGATGTGCTGAGAGGTTTCATGAGCTTTTCCCCCTTCCCTGTGTAAACATGTAGCAGGGCTTTACTGAAAGCATCATTAATATTTTGAGTTCCTATCAATGAATTTCTGATTTATTCCCTTTTTTCCTGCTCCATTGGGGGAAGTTTATATGCTACACAACCACAGTGTGGCTTTAAGTGATTTTATGACCTCACTGCTATACTTGGTTCTACTTCTGCTTACAACAGTTATACATGAAAATAATCCCATAGATTTCCCTACAGTTCTTCCTGATCTGCACCTGGTAAAAAGGAGATGCATTTACACTTTACATTGACAAGTGAGGGCTGCATTTATCCTTGTCCAATATTTATTTTTGCAATTTGAAAACTGGCATGTAAAGGGAAAAAAAGATACAAGTCCCAGACCTAGGAAAAGAATATAAATAGACCTTCATTCAAAGGCATAGAGTTTTTACATCCCAATTAAAAAGAAATGTTATCTTAATGTAAACTCCCAAGGAAGCATGCAGTAAGTGAGGGGAATAAGATCAAAGAAATGACACAAAAAACTCCCTTATAGAGTACATTCTTCAATAATTAAGCAATGTGTCTGTGTCCTGGTGCTGCATAATGTGGTGCATGTAACAAAAAGACAGAGGGCCTCATTCCATTACCTTTAGTCAATAGATCATTGCTCCATGGGTTGCCTCACTCATTTCATTGGAACTGCACATAAAATACTATTCAACCTAATTAGGATGAAACATCAGGACCTGTATAAACAAAGCCAGTTGGGCTTGCTTGTCTTATTCTTCTTCGTGGCTAGCACCATTGGTTCCATTTGCATGGGTTTAATTGCAAAAGGGATTTCTCTGAGGTAAATGCTACTACTGTAGATTTAAATGAGTACTGTTATATTGTGTTTATGGTTTCTACTTTTTCCAGACCATTCTAAGATGCTAGTTATGGAGCTGGGTTGATAATACATGCGCGTGTAAGAAGAGATTGAGAAAATGATCATCATTCCCATTTTGCCAGTGAGGAACCCCAAGGCACAAAGATTAAATGATTGGTCACAGGTAACACAGGAAGTTTGTGACAGGTCCTAGAACTGAACCCAGACCTTATGTATCCTGGTCCTGCAGCTTAATTAGAGAATCATGGAGAATTGTGTTTCTGTCCTATTTTGAAATAGGCTTTTTTATGTAACAGTTTTGATTAAATGTGTAAACTGATTTTGCTCCCTCTTTTTTTATACAGGAACTGGTGTGCATATGTCCATACCAGACTCTTACCTACTGTGGTAATAGACAACCTGGAAACCTTTTCATCAGGCAGAGGGAAGCCATGTACCTGGATAACTGGAGGCTGTGGTGTCAGGTGGGCAATGCTATAAGAAAACAGGATTTGCATGAGCTTTAAATAGAAACATTTAGATAATTAATAAAAGCATGACTTCAAAAACATTGTCAATATGAACAAGAGATGGATATTCAAACTTCATCTGTTCACTCTGCCCTAGTTATAGACCTAACGGCCAGAGCCAAGAAAATATGAACAACCCACAGGTCAGGCACAGAGACACCTTGCTTTAAAACTTCTATCCCCTAAAGCAGAATTCAGAACTCAGAATTAGGTGCCTAGGCTCACTACATTTCCATCTACTTGGGATCTGGAGCCTAGGGAGGGACCACATCTATAACTGTTCATTCCAAAATAGGATGTTGATCAGGAATAAATATTCTGCTTTAAATCCAGCTTAATCCTTATTGTCTGTAAAGACAAGCCTTTACTCCTACAGTCTGAGCTCAGCAGGTTGGAGGGAATAATGAGAGATACAATACAATATTATATCTCTTGTGAAAGTGGGCCAAAATTTCAGAGTAAAACTAAATTGCATTTTAGAGTTCACAGGGAGAACATTTTGGCTAGGTATTATACTTTTACCAGTGTAAGTGACTGTAAATCAGTTGTAGCTGGTTCAGGGAAATCACTTCACTCACACAGTCTATTGCAGTTTGTTTGAAGTTCCACTCAGCTATTTGTTGTCCCTATTTCCCTGGACAAACTACCTCTGGACAGGGACCCACATATACACTTAGCAGTGCAAGCAAATATACCCCATAGTTATCTAATTTCTCAGTCAGTTTCCCTCTGACAGCACACAATCTTTGCTTAAACTCACATGTCTCTATGGCTAGGGACAGACATTATACATAAGCCAGTTAAAGTGATCAAAAACTGGTTTAAACCTGTAACAGAACAGATGTTCAGTGCACACAAACCAGTTGGAAAATGGCTAAAACAGGTTTGAGATAAACCTGGTTGAATGTAGTATCAGATTTAACTGATTTGGCTTAAACCAGTTTATGCAACATCTGTCCCAGACCCCTTGCTGATTTAAGATAAACCAGACACCCCAGCATCCTGGCATGCTCTCTGGTCTGGGTGGGACTGTCTGTTCCACAGCAGGGCTGGCCCCTCCCCTCTGCTCCCTGGCTGCAGCTCCAGAGACTGAGGGATGCTTCCCCCATGCCCTCACCACTCCCTGCTAAGCAGGAATTCCCCATTCCCCTCTGCCTTGCTGAGGAGGTGTCTGTGTATTAGCTAGCAGATCACATGTTGGCTATGGTGCGTGCTGAATCAACAGGCAGAATCAACAGGTAGCTGGTAATGTCCCTCTGTTTTTTTCTTAATGGGGGGATAAACACCGAGTTTGGGGGTGATAAACACTGTTATGAATTCCCTGCTGGGCTAATTGGACCATCCCGCTGGAGCCTGGCCATGCCTGGCCTAAGCTTAGTACTGTGAAAGGGAAGGTAGGGCTGCTGTAACATCACCCAGCTTCTAGCCTGAGCCACTGCAGGCATATGCCTGCATTTCTGGGTTGTCTGTCTGATTACAAAACTGATTTGCCTAGCCAGGTTAAACTAACCTGCAAGGATTGAATCAATTCAGGCTCAGGCTTTTTGAATACCTGTCCCTAGCCTATAAGCTTGGGGAGAGGCGCTCCTGAGAAGGTACTCAGGGCTTACCTATCAGCTGACCCACCTGCTCTCTCTCCTCCTCAGCACCAGTCCTCCATTCTTGCACACATGCTCCCCTCTGATGCAGGAAGAATATCCAGGCTCAGGCTTACTCTTCTGTTCCACAGTCTCCCTGTCACTCTCATGTTCAGCTCCCTCTCTGGGTGCAGACATAAGTGACAATTTTTGTAGTCTCTCTCTGTGGAAGCCTACTAACTCCCACTGAGCTAGTTAATTATTACAGTCAGCTGGCCAGAACTCTGGAGGCAGTGTCCTAATCACTCAGTCTCTTAGCCATTGGGCTGTAGCTCCCGCATCATAGAGTCCACTACACTGGTCTATACATGTAACAGAACAGTTCAGCACACAAAACCAGCCTATACCTGTAACAGAACAGTATTTCAGCACACACAGATTGGTTTAAACATTGCAGAACCCAGTGTAAGATTTGTACCGCTCCCACCAAAAAGTGAATGTGTGTTCTGTTCACTACTGATCTAGCCTGTGCCATTTACAGGAAACCACATATCTTAGATCAATTCTGCCTCAGGCTTTTTGAATGTCTGTACCTAACCATTCTGACACAAACTAGTTGGATTTATTCACAAACTTTGTCTTGCAATGATTTATATAGGGGTCATGCTTCTGTACAAAGGGTTGAAGAATTCTTACAGCAAAATTACCTTCACAGTTCCTGGACTTCATAACTTAATATTATCTTGTACAGTTGTTAGCTTAAAAATAGTATTTAAAAGTCTGTTTTTGGGGAATTAGCTTATAAGTATAGATATATGCATTATAAGGGGTCAAGTTGGGCAGCAGGGGTTAATTGGATTTCTAAGAGTCTGGGTTTCACACACAATGTGTCTCATAGCCCTGGAAACAGTCAGGCTGTCTAGCATGACAAGGTCAACAGATGGACACAGCCAGAGAACTGAGGGAGGCGTACCATAACACAAGATCACAGCCTTCAAAGCATACAGGTTGTCTAACACAACAAGGACACATAGTCTAGAAAACAGCCTGGGAATCAAGGAAGTATGTACCATACTGTCCCAAAACACGAAATAAGTGACACCAGCTACAAGGCCCCAGAGCAGCAGGGGGGGCTGAGCCCCAGTTTTGGGGGAACAGACCAAATTAGAAGGCCCAGAAGACTATGTGGACATGCGACCACAAAGAGATGGCCAACCAGAGATAGCCATGTATGAAGATTCATCAGGAGTCATCACGGGGGGAGGAGAATACAGAAGCAGAGACTTGAGAGTAACAAAGGGTCCCTCCCTGCTCCTTCTCATTCCTCCTTCTCTTCCTCCCTGTCCCTCTCTCTCTTCCTCCTGGTCCCTCCTGTCCCACCTTGCTGTCCCTCCTTCTCTTCCTTTCCGTCCCTCCCCATTCTTCCTCCTTTTCCACCCTGAGAGGAGTCCCTATCCCCACCCCCGTCCCCATTCCCTGGGAAGGGTCCCCGAGGCCACCATGGACCAAGGGCATACCAGCAGCCCGTCTCATGCACCCTACCAGAGTGGGGCTGTGGGCCTCAGCTTCCCACCTCCAGACTGCTGACACCTAAGACAGACAGCCTCAGTGGAGCCTGCATCCTGGTCAGATGTACTGTGACTGATGACAGACCTAGGATTGGTAGATATAGAATTGCTTGTTGTTTGTATTGTTGCTTTTTTGTTCTTACTCTGTATCAATAAACTCATCTATTATTAACTGGCAGGTGGTGTGGTCAGTCTGAGGGTTGTGCTCGCATGGAACAAAGGCATAGGGGCTGGGTCCAAATCCAGTGCCAACAATAGTGATCAGTAGGGTTGTTTATCATTCTTTGCTACAGGAGCTTTTAATCCCTTTATTTTGTTTTTTTTTAGCATGGTAAAAGAGGACTGGAGATTGGCTCTATCTTCCCATATACCAAGGACAATTCTTAGCAAAGATACAAACCAAGGCATCATAATTACATAGTTACATGTATCTTCAACTGACTCTAAGATTGGCTTGTAGGTTTCCTTTTCCCAACTTCCTCTCCTCTTCGCCAAGTGCCCTCTAGAACTTTCTTCTGCTAATCCATAAGGTTTTCCATCTTAGTCAGTGCCTTGAGGGAGCTGAGCTCATGTCCTTACTCAAATATTATGCAATCTCTACTAGAAAATCAACTCTGAGTTGCTAAACAGAGAAAAATGTTCTGAAAACACGAATGTTTCAATGTTGGATAGGAAAACAGAATCCCAGTAATTTCAGAGTGGACACTATCTGCTCCCCATCCTCTTAGCTTCCTTTTGTGGGGGAAAAATAAATAGTTTTAGGGATGGTGGAAACAAAAAATAGCTAGAAGCCAAGTTGCAAGGTGGTCTCTGAGAAGCATCCATGTGTGCATCTAAGGTACTAGAAATGTAAATGGGGCCCTGGGGCCCGGAAAGAATAGCTGGAAATGAATATTTTGGAACCAGAACTAGCCTTTCAAACACCATAAGTTTATATGGTTGCTTATTCCTGACTATGTCCATCTTTTAGGACTAGGCATAATCTTTCTTACTTCAGAATAAATCCTTACACAATTTACAGTGTGTCCTTGTGCATACCAGCAACCAGCTTTTGTGTGTACAGCCAGTGAGAAAGCAAAGATGAGCTGTTTTGTTGTAGTATAATTGCATCAGTGTGGTGACTTTTTATAGGAGATATTTAAATACGCAAAAAAATGCTCTCATTTTGCCTGTGAAACCCTGTTCTCAATAGGCAAGAGTTTATACTCTGGCTTTGATCAGTAAGTGGTTTGCATGAACAAAAAGAGAAAAAAGACTTGAAATAAAATCCTGGGAGTTTAGCATAGATTACAACAGGTCTGGGATTTCATCTTAATCATTTGTTTCATTGCACACAGTATTGTATACATCATGGCTAAAATCTGCCAGAATAACTAGAGATTTTGAATTCTGGATTAAGTTCCCAGTTTCATAGATCTTAAAGCAACCCGAATCTTTCGAAAAATGAGTACCCATCTCATGAAAATCAGACCCATTTAAGGTGTCTCAAGCTGAGTACTCAAAAACTGCAGCACCCAAATCTACAGTTAATTTTAAAATATAAAAGTGTTTGTTTGTTTGTTTGTTTTTATTTTCACCCTCATGGAGTTATAAAGAATATTGAGCTATGTTATTGTTCATCATAATGGGTTTATCACAGATTTATCTTCCAGGATCATATCCAGTGATCTGAGACAGACTCAGAATGGTTGATTTTTTAAATCTTCTTGCTCAGCAGATCACAGACAACAACCTATCAGGTTTACAGAATCAAACATAAAATTGTGACATCGTTGGAATGGAAGTGCTGCCCTGGATACAGTGGACAAAACTGTCAGCCCAAAGGTATGCAATTTGTACAGATATGAAAAAATTCAGTTTGGAAAGATAAGCAGACAATCTGATTCAAGAGTAAATGGCTCAGATGATTATCAGTCAAGTTTATTCGGCTAGAATAGGATCTGAAGTTTATTATAATCAGGGAAAGTGCAGACTGGGGTAAACATTTGCAGAAATTGCTTTATTGTTTTTGCTGCCCCTGTCACGTAATTTTGAAAAATAATTGAATAAATAAATAAAGTGACCTCTTCTCTCCTCCACCCTATTTAAAGAAAACTGCTTATGAAATCTTAATTATGATTCTATTTAGCAATAATCTGGAGTCTGTATTAAATGCTTCACTGCCCCTGATTGCCTGACCTTTTAATGGGAGAGGGGGGTTAGGCAAGCAATATTGTCATCATGGGAATATTATATCAAGGTCTTCTCCTGAATACATATAGCAGGGTCACCCCTTTTCTAGTCAAAGGCAGATAGCTGGGAAAAAGATAAAATAAGATGCCCAATCCTGTTTCTTCCTCAAATCAAGGGAAATTTTATCATCAACTTCAGTGGTAACAAGATTGAACATGACTGACTTTCATAAAAAGCCACACAGGGTATATGCATGTTCTGTATATAACTATGCCCTTTTTAGATAGAGAATGCAGAGTTTTACCATTGCCCTAGTGATCAAACATATGGCAAAGCACTGTAGTTTAACATCTGTATAACTGCTATTAATTTGCCCCTGGTCTTAAACAAGCTGCCCTTGAAAAATAAGATATGGCATCAGCATACATATTTTAAATGAATGAATATTGCAAGAAAAGCCATTAGCTGTGATAGAGAATTCAATCAACACTGGAAGAGTAGAGACTGTGATTAAAAATTGATGGAGAGGAATGTAGAGAAATCGCTGCTATTCACATCCAGAAGAGGAAACTCTTAATACTGAAGAGCTAGAACGCCAGCAGGCATGGAAGTCTCATTTCTATTACTGGTAAATGAGTCAGGGTCAAATGTGGCCTGATCAGTCACCAAAATGTATATCCCAAGCTTGGATTTGATATGTTACCTGGGTTTGCATTTTTAAAAAATATATATAAAAGCTAATGACAGTAGATAAAATATAGGCATAAAAAAGAGACAAAGTGTAACTGAAGTAACTGATGCAACATTAAGGGAACATAGGAAAGTTGAGGAGGAAAAAAGTCTAGAGTCCTATTCATTGTTCATTTGTATAATAAAATGGCTATGAGTGTTTTCTGGGAAGGTACAGCAAGTGATTTGGAATCAGTTCTGGGTTCTGTTCCTAGATCTTCCACTATCCTGTTGCAGACCTTTGAAAAACACTAAATCTTTCTATACCTAGTTTTATCCAGATAAAAATGGAGAATATTGAGATGAATGAAGTGATGCTTGTAGAACACTTCCAGAGCCATGGATGAAAGGCAGGGTGTAAGCACAAAGCATTTCCCTTCTATGCCTCAGAATCCTTTCTCCAAAGAGAGTGGACCACTAGCAAACTGTTGCCACTGTTACCCACATCCCATGTGGAGGTGTTTGCCAATGAATCTGAAAGAGCAGGGGGACAATGTCTCTCCCTAGCTGCGGAGAAAGCTCCTGTAAGGCACTGTTCTATGGTCCTCCTCACAAGATGCGGAGTCCTCTGGGTAGCCTCTCTAAAACTTGTCCATGTGCATGTTTGTCCACCTTAGGGCCTTTCCCCTTCCCCCCCTGCCCATGCTGTGCAGACCCTTGCAGACCCAGTCCACTCTCTGCCAGAGCTAAGAGGTGGGGAGGGAGGGAGGGAGGGAGGGAGGGGGGCTGGCAATGGGGTGGGGCTGCAGCAGCAGAGCCATGCTCCAGACAAAGGGAAAGCCCATGCAGACCCCAGCTGGTGGGAGCCAGGGCCAGAGCAGGGGTCTGTCCCCGCTCCTGTCCACCTGTCTGCTGCCACCAGCTGGGTTGGGGAGACTGCCTCAGCTCTGTGACAGCCAGGGACAGGGGCTCAGCTGGAGCAGACAACTGTGGCAAAGGCTAGCCTGCCTGATTTGCAAGGCAGGGGTTAGCGGCAGGCTGAAATGCATTCTGGGTTGCCGGGGGACTGAGATGTAACTTGTGTCAGGAAGGGATCTGGGACAGAAGTTTGGTAGATGGGTTCAACTCAAATTATATACATCTGATACTACATCCATCCAGGTCTATCTTAAACTGGTTTGGGCCATTTTGAAACCAGTCTGTGTGCAGTGAACTTCAGTTCTTTTACAAGATTAGACCAGTTTCCAACCACTTACACTGGTTTGTGTGTGATATCTGTCCCTAGCCATAGTGAGCTAAATGTATTACTATCTGGACACATCTACACATGCAATTAATGTGCATGAATAATCTCCAGCACTTCTTGCCCCAGAGTTTTTTGCTCCTGGGCTCACCAACCAGGCTTCACATGCTGCAGAGTGGCTGGCTGAGGCACAAGGGGGCTTCAGCTCAGGGGCAGCCTCCTGGCTTTTCCTGCACTGAAACACTCTGTGCCCCAGCCAGCCAGAGCAGCGTCTACACATGAGCTGCTGTGCATGAAAAAACTCTGCAGCAGGGTAGTGTTTGTATTTTACTAATAAACTCTGCAGCAGGGTAGAGCTTGTAAAATACAAGCACTACCTTGCCACAGCGTTTATTAATTCTGTGTGCCCTAATAGGGGCACATGTGTAGATGTTGAGACATTTACTGCATAGTTAATTAGTCAACTGTGCAGTAAGTGTCTCATGGAGATGTGCCCTTTGGCACTTGTCATCGAGCATAAACTGAGTGGTAGTCTTATTTGGAGATGGGTGTATAGGTAACTGTGTCAGGTATGGTAAAATAACCAGCAAAGAGAGTCAGATGTCCACATCACAACTTCCTGTTTTCTATCCCATGATGCAACACTGTCTCTTCCCTGACCAAGTAAGGCAGTGCATCCTGGACATCACATGGATACAGATGAATGGGGGGATATAATTTGACCAGGGAGTCTGGCTGAAAGGGAATAATGGGGCTATTGGTTTGCTGAATTAAAACTCTCAGGAGCCAATGTGGCATTATTGGAGTATGCAGTTTAATGGTGATCTGACTCTAAATGACATAAACAAAAATGAAATATTTTGATTCAGGAAGAATGAAGTATTTCCTTTTGTTCAATGTTGGCTAAATGAAAGGTTTTACCCTTTCTGAATTGAAATCCTATGAAAGATTTCATTCCATGGAGAATTTCTACATTTCAACTTTTTTTCCCAACTCAGGATGAAAACATTGTTCAAATATTTGAACTTCCTGTGAGACTAAAATTTTGAATTTTATTCTCTTCTATTTACAAAACTTCACAAGTCCAATTCTGGAAAGCCTCCATACAAATGGTTGCTATTTACAGTCTCCACAGACTATGCCTGGAAAGGAAAAATAACATCCTCGTAAATGTTGCTTTCAAATGGAGTGTTGCAGTAAAAGGCTGGCTGCATGTGTCTGAACTCAACTGAGTCCCTCCGAACCATTTCACTTCATGTATAGTCTGTGTCCAGACTGCATCGAAGTGAGGCACCAGAGTAAGGCACAGATCATTCTGCAATACTGATGCAAGAAATGCTCACAATGCAGCCACCTCAGAGCAATGCTAGGAGTATGCCAACATGTACCCCTGTGAGTTTACTGGCATACACTCTCTTCTCTCAGGCAACTGTAGATTGCACCTATTTCCAGGGACTGCAAACATGAAGTGGTTGTAGTGAGCTTCACTGTAGCCCTTCCTAGTGTGGTCTGGAGGCAGTATAGCTATGCCCAAGGTATCCTCAGTTTTGCTCATAGGATGGTAACTGCTGTTTACTCTTAACTCTGCAGTAATATCGGTTTTCCAGCAGATGGCTCTAAAATGTTCTGAACAGAAGCAGGGAGGCTACAGAACCCTGGAAAAAAAACACAAAGGGCAGCAATGCTGATTTAAACACAAAATTGTCAGAAGGATTAGGAGGAGGAAGGGGAAGATTCATTTAATGAAACTATGGAGCTTCCCAACAGTGATTCCCCTTCAGCTGCTCCTGCTTCATCAAAAATGTATTCAGAGGAAAAGACCAATTTCCATATTTTTAGTACTTTCTGAAAACAATTTCATGCTTTATGTATTTAAAAATACATGGAACAATGCATTATACATCTGGGCCAATACGTTCAAAGACAGACACCGACTGTTCGACTGCGAAGTAAGTTACCCTGTATTAAAAAGTGCTGAGCATTCAATAGGTCCCCCAGGAGTTTGTAGAAAGCACTGATTGCTCAGCACTTTTAAATGACAGGCTTTTGTTTTATGTAACATGCCTAAATACGGATTCCAGGACAACTTGATTCCCTGAGGCAGCTTTAGATGCCATCTTTGCAGTATTGACTTCATTTTGACCTGCAAAATTTGTTTGCACAATATTAAAAGCAAGAGTGACTGAGTTCTAGCTTTGAATACCTTGTTGTTTCGCCGCTAACATGGAATAAAAAAGAAAACAAGAGGTTATCCCATAGAGTGGCTATTAGATTTCCTCTGGGAAATACTAATAGTAGTTTCAATCAAATGTCTACCCAACCACCAAAATATGGCATCCTTATTGGTGCTGTCAGCAAAGAGACCAATGACTAAATAAGTGAGAGACTTAAGTACCCTCTTATCCCTCAAGATAGTTCTTTCAGAACAAGATGAAACAGGTTTAGTGGCTAATAGGTAGATACTGGACTAGTGGAGTAACTGGCCTGATCCAATCTGGAAATTCCTAGGGTCAGAAGTATTAAATGAATTTGACCCTTTAAAACATTAGTGAAATAACCTTGAAGGGACAGAGCTGATTCCCCAAACTGTAAAAAGGACATAGAAAACATAAAAAACATAGAGAATTATGGCTGGAAGAGACCTTAGGAGGTCATCTAATCCACCCCCCCGGTCAAAGCAATATCATCCCCAACTAGATCATCCCAGCCAAGGCTTTGTCTAGCCAGGTCTTGAAAACCTCCAAGGATGGAGCTTCACCTCTCTGGGTAACCTGTTCCAGTGTTTTACTACCCTCCTAGTGAAAAGGTTTTTCCCAATATCTAACCCAAACTCCCCTTGCTGCAACGTCAGAGCATTGCTCCTTGTTCTGTCATCTGCCACCACTGAGGACAGTCTAGCTCCATCCTCTTTTGAACCACCCTTCAGGTAGTTGAAGGCTGCTATTAAATCTCCCCTCAGTCTCCTCTTGTTTAGACTAAATAAGCCCCGTTCCCTCAGCCTGTCTTCATAAGTCATGTCCCCAAGCCCCCTCACCCTTTTTGTTGCGCTCCGCTGGACTTTCTCCAATTTGTCCATATCCTTACTGTGCCAAAACTGGACACAGTACTCCATATGTTGCCTCACCAGTGCTGAATAGAGGGGAATAATCACTTCCCTTGACCTACTGGCAACACTCCTACCAATACAGCCCACTATGCCATTAGCCTTCTTTGCAACAAGGGCGCATAACAATCACATCATAGTTCTGTGACTGTGAAAGGACTTCCAGTTCTTCCTATTTGTTTCCCAAGCTCTGTGCATTTGATACAGGCAGCTGAGGTGACTAGCTTATTGCACTGATTTCCTCAGGAAGTATCAGAGCACTTCCACTATTTCCCCTTTCTTGCTTTCTCTGCCTCCAGGTTTCTCATTTACCTTAGGGCTTTGGTCTCTATCCCTCAGCAAGCCTAGTTTAAAGCCCTCCTCACTAGGTTACCAAGCCTGTCTGTGAAGATGCTCTTCCCAAGATCACTTACACATACCCAGACTTGAACTGCCAGCCTTTTTGTTCCCAGCTTATGACTCAGGCCCTTCAGCTACAATAGAGGCCTAACTAGAAAGCTGTAAGGAATCAGGAATCCTTCAAGATGTCTGAAGCAGGGAACAAATTATTTGATTTAACAGGGAGGATGAAAGATAAGATTGCATGAAAAACCTGTTGTCTGCAGCAGGAATAGTGGGGGTGAATATATCTGGGGAGACAGAAAGTTTGGTAAATGAAAGAATAAAAGGGCATTGATCAGCTGGGCCTTTATCACAGGCAATTAACTGACTCCACTGTCATGTATTTTATCACAACGTCACCATCTGATAAATCCAGTGTAATGATTTGGGATGAATGCAAGTATTTAACTCCTGTCAGCTCTGGTGGGCAAAGAAAGATAACAGTAGCTAATGAAATTGCAAACAGATATTTCCATTTTTTAACCAGCCACGATAGTTCCAAAAGCATAATTTGGTCTGATGTGCTGCTGTGCAACACATGGTTGTTACTTCCTCTGTTTATTTAAAATAGAACATCTCCATATATCAACCTATCAATTGTCCACCATAAATTCTAGTTCAAGGCTAATTGTCAACTGAAGAGTGCTACATCAATGTGTAAGGTCACACCCTGCTAATAGACAGTGGATCTGGATTCCAAACTTTGGATGGCTTTTTGCCATCAAAGGTGCCATCAGAGGTGACAGTTTTTCAGTCTTGGAATGCTTTTTAAAAATAGTCCCATCAGAATGAAACCAAGCCCTTTGGGATTTCTCATTTACAAAAAATCAACAACAACAGCAACAGTGGGTCAAGATATTTACCTTGGATGTTGGAAACCATGTTAGAATCTCTAGACTCAAACAAAGGAGGAACTTAAACCTAGGTTTCTAGTATCCAAAGCGGGTGTGTCACTGGGCTATTAGATATTTTGGGGAGGCTCTTTCTGTTTTTGACTAGAAATTCCATCCTGGACAGTGATCGTTTTGCTTTATGTCTGTCTTAAAGCACTTTACATTTAATCCAGGAAATTTGTGTGTGTTCCTAATTATAAAGCAAGGCTAACCTTTCCTATATTAGCACCAGCATCTGCAGATCGCAATCAATTGTTACCTCAAGGAGTCATTTATAATCTTCTCTGGTCAGAATGAAAGCCATTCGCTATTGTCGCCAATATGGAGCTACATTGTGTTACGAATGTGCTAAGCAGCTAACTCAGAAATCACTACAGACGATTAGGCTGAGGTAGAGATTGTACAGGGGAAATGAAAAGCCAGGGCAGTATTGCTGAGTATTGGATAAATTACTCAGGTTGAATGTTTCACTCACTCCATTTCTTTTTCCTCTCTTATAGCCCAACAACATCAATTGATTATACATAGCAACCAGGCTGAGAGCAACCAAGCTATCAATGGGGAAATACCAGGAAACCAGCAGAACCTGAATGACCCAGGTCAGCAGCTGCAATTACTATCATCCCTCACACAATCATTGTCAACATTATTTATTAAGATCACTACAAAGGAAATCCTTAGGTGCTGAAAGCTCTGGGATGAAGCATTAAAGCTTCCTGTAATCTTCTTTCATGTAGTAGTACTCCAAGAGTGGTCAAAGGAGAGAATGAACTTGAAGAATTAGAGGATGAAGTTAGGCAAAAGACAGGATAGCAACTATAGCCCATGAAGCCACTGGATCCAGCCCACAGAGTGAGGCATCAGCAGTGTTCAATGGCAGCAGGCACTTCCCCCTGTGCAGTGGTGCAGAGAAGCAGTGGCAGCTGGATCCTAGCACCCACTCACCCATCTATCTGACTTGAGCTGAGTCATTCCAGCACATGCCCAGCAAAGGCTGCTGACTGCTGGACTATCTTGTTCAGGCCCGGCTTTCCCCTCTTACAGAGGTTTGCCCTCAGGCATCTCCAGGGCATATCTCTATAAGCAGAGAATACCACCTTTCATCTGTTAAAAAACATGCCCTGGAGATTCCCAAGGATGCATCTCTCTAAGTGGGGAACACATCATGTGGATTGTCCCACATGATCAACAAGCAGGACAGCAGATGACATATGTTTTGTCTAATGAAGCAGATCAGCTATGCTGGGACACATCCCAGTACACTTAATTTGGCAATGTCTACTTATGCCCTTTGAGTTACATAATAAGGATTTGCAGATGAGGAAAGTTTTCTCAATATGTGTGTATAGAATCTAGCCAGGACTGACAAGAAACAATAATAATCTTATAGTTGTATTCAAACAGTAAGTTAAATTGAGAAGTGACCTGAAATATGACATAGGTGAGTGGTAGAAAACCTACCCCAGCCTTTATTCTTTTGAATTGATGAATGAATGCTCATTTTCTTCTTGTATTCATTTTCCATTACCATTTGTGTGGTTTGAAGTTTACTGGCGCAAATGTTCCGGAAAATGAATTTCATAGTTGTCTGCACAAATATTCAGAGAAACCAAATTTTATTCATGACAGGAACACCTGTACATGCAATGTACTAGGAACAGGAACAATTACATGTGACTTATCAGACCAGTCCAATTAACTAACGCAGCTCAAATATCAATACATGTGGAGAACTAATAGTCATCAACACACAATAATGTTTTTAAAAAAATCACAAAATAAATATGTTGTTTATGAACAATGAATATATCTAAAGAAATTGTATTCTGCTTGCAGTATATTCACTACCACAAAATGAAACTACATTTGTCAGACAATTCATCTGTGGCAAATTATTTGCTTCTCTCTAAATGGCAGTGTTAGCAATACACTAACAAGTCTAATGTGCTGTATCTTACAGCCCTCAAAGCACAATGTAGTGCTACGTAAAGATACCAAAGCTGGTTATGAATAAACTGGTTCAAATACCGGCAGCAGTATAGCCTTATTAAGGTAGTTCTCTGCCTGTTGTGAAGCCTGGTATAATTTGCCATGCAAACATACTTCATATTCTAAAAAGTCAGAAAAGAAGAAGGAAAAAAATCAACAGGAGGTGAAAGAAATGGTAAGATGAAGCAGGATCTTGTTAGATGCATTTCTTTTTTTCAAATTCCATGTTATATGAGTTACACAAGCTGTATGCAACAAGTACCCTGTTACATATGCCACCATTTATGCAGCCCCTGCTGCATTCAACCCTATGTCCCTAAACACTTTATAAACTCAAATAATATTATATGCGATATTCCCCTCTCAGTACACTATATTTTTCAATATACTGCTCTTCTATGGGGAGATCCTTACATGTAGGAAGAAAAGAATGTCAGAATCCTGCCTGAGGTGCAAATCCGTCAAGAGAAAGTGAGAGTATGCATGTATGTATGTGTGTGTGTGTGTGTGTGTGTGTGTGTGTGTGTATCTGCCATTAAATAATAATTGGCAAAAAGGAGTTGACAGGAGAGGAAAGATGTTGCATGTGGCAACGCTAAAAGGGTGCTTCAAAGGAAAGCTATAGAGGAGAAGGCTCTTGTACCACCAAAAGGGAGACTGAAGAAAAAAAACATCTCAATGCCAGTCCACTGGGGGACCAGAGATTTCAGCAGAGCAGGATATGTGAGATATACAAGGAACTAAGCACAGCTAATATATCAAAAAGTAAATTAGGAAATGAAAAAAATCCATGTTTTCTCTTCTTTAGTTCAAACTTCTAGCTGCTTGTGGGACATATTCTGAACAGTAACGCTAAAATGGGCATCTTCCAGTTCCATGTAATATTGTCTCTTCTTGATTTTTAGATCAAATTTGCTCCAGTCATGGCCAAAAGGTATCTGTTCTGGCTGTAAGCCCTGTAAACACACTCTAGGCCCAGACAGTTTAACCATCCTGTCTTGTACTCCATCAATAGCTACCAAAATACTTACAAGGCAGATTCTGTTCTCAGTTACTACAGCACAACCCCACTGTCTAAAGAATATGTCCTCAGCTGTACTTATCCAGTTTTGCTGTCTTCAACTGGAGTTTGCACTACTATAACTGAGGCCATGTACAGGCATTCAATTTCTCCTGGAAGAGTCATCATGAGTGTATAGATGTCCATGATTTTTATCCCAGAGCAAAAATGGCTGGTCTGGGAGAAAAATAACCTGGGAACAACCAGAGTTAAATTGCTCTTGGGAGAGTTTCTCCTGCAAAAGCATATATCTGTACACATGCTCATCTCAGAAAAGCCAAAGCACCATTCTTCAATACCCCAGAGTGCTTTGCTGCCATAATGAAAAGTGACACAAGATCAATACTAATACTGTACATCTCCACTAATATATATTTGCATGTATTACTAAAGAAGCTATTGCAAAGTAGACTACTAAGTAGACTATTAAGGCATAATATGGGTTGGTCCATACAGGGCGTGTCTACATATGCATTAATGTACCTTTCCTAATGTACATTAAATTTAGTACCTACAATGTGAGAGCTGAATAAATGCGCATTAGGCTGCTCTAATGCATGGTACTGAAAGCACATGTTTTTTTAAATGACACTTAATGCACAGTAGCCTATTTTATTGTGCATTAACATAATTGCACGGGTTTTTTTACATGATTCATTAAAGCACACCTGTAGATGCATCCACTGGGTAGCGGTCTAGTCATTTAGGTTGAATTTTCAAAGGAGCATCAAGGAGGTAGGCAACCAACTCATTGGAATCTGGGCACAATTCTCTTAGGTTAATTTTAAAAGTTCAGCTTTAAGCCTTACTTATGCAATCTGCTAAATACAAGCAGACACTTGAATTTATATGGAGTCTCAGTTTAAAAGATCTTTAGTTCTTTACTGGATGATTTAGAAACACTCAGCCAGGCATCCTTTCACCTAAACAGACCAACCTCAGAATGAGGGACAATGTAGACTGGCATTTACATAACCAAATGTCTCAAACTGAATGACTTGTTCTTGTGAACTAGCTTTAGAAATATCATTATTGTATCACCTACTAAATGTCAATTTGCCTCCCTATCACTTTAATGCTTGTTCCTGTAGCATCTGGACACTGTGTTAAAAAGGCTATTTTTTTACCTCAACATTCAAAAATTGATCTAGTTCTACAAACCAAGGCCATTGAAAATAAATGGGTTCATTATTTGGTGAAGCATAAGTAAAGAGATATGTCTTTGTAATGCTATTAAGGACAAAGACTAAATGAGAGAAAGCTAACTGAATCCCCCCACAGGGTGCTAGATGGAGGAAGACTGGCATTATGCTGATTAAAATATGTTAACTATTCAAAGTACTCTTCTAGAATTATAAATACTTTATAATGGATACAGATGCTTCAGTAATTAGTTACTGCTGTGCTGCTGAATGTCACTAATACATGATACATGACAAAAATCAAGATGATTCACTCATGGCTAATAACTCAGAAACTTTTCACTCCACTTTCAGCTAATGTTTCTCAAGTCAATTATACTTTCCCTTTCACCAGTGATTTAATAAAATACTCTCTCTTTTTTTTGTTCTATTCTCCCACCAAGCAGTTACACAAAAAATGAATGAGCAGATTAGCAGCCAGGAGATGAAACTGACTTTCCTGCAGAAGAAGGTTGACAACATTTCTGCTGCCATGAGTGATGTGAGCAAGATGCTTTCCTCTCTGGAAGGCAAAATCAATGAAGATAAGGGCAGAGACTTCCAATCTTTTCTAAGAGGTAAAAGAAATAAATTAATGCAATCACTCACCCAGTTAAAGGTGCCAGAAAAAAAATACTATTAAAAACGTTCTTAGACTGTCCTATTCTATTATTCCACATTTGTAGAGAAAACCCTTTCTTAGCTTTGTTTCACAGTATAATTTTTTTTAAAGCCTTTCTTTTAGTCCTGTTAATAGTAACAAGAAAGCAGTTACAATGCACTGTATACTGTACATGGTAACTTTAAACCAAGTTACTATTAAGGCATTTGAGTTCACATTCAGCCGCTGGCAATTATGCGTATCTGTGCGCTTAGTTTATTTTGTCTACTGCTGGGACAAAGTATTTGGGTTTTTTTACTGAGAAGTCTGAGTAATCTGTCTGTAATATACATTTCACATAGGTTAGAGAGAAAAAGTGAGCATTCAAGGCCACTGAATGGCAATGGCACAACTCGTGAAAAAAAATTCAATTGATCCAGGACTTCACCCACAGAAAAGAAAAATTCTTCATGATGCAAGGAGTAAAAGCATCCATTGCAAACAGAGAAAACAAAAGGCAACATATGCTAGTTACCTTCTTTGTTTCCTAAAACTATGATCAATGTTTGCAGTAAAATCAGATTCTTTTCTAACTTAGCATAATACCTCTATATATAAATGTAAAATTGATGTGAACCAACACATAAAGTCAAGTAAGGAATTATCTCTTAGTATTACTATACTGGGAGAGCAACATGGTCAATATATGGTGCAGATCTAATTGGTCAAACCCAATTTACAGGGATGTACAGTGACATTCTATATCCACTCATTTTTTGCTTATGCAGTCAACAGGGGCAGATTTGGAGGTGGCAGGTGAAAATTAACTCACGTGTAGAAATAATTGGTGGTGAAGCATTAAATACATTGTAAAGATGTTCAAGAAGGCAAGATTGATCTTTATGAATCTAAAAGAGATGCACATTTATTCTAATGACAACAGGACTAAAGAAACAACTTGATTAATTTTTTACCTAATTTGTTGTGTTTTTACTCATAATATATGCTAAAGTAAATAAATACACATTCCAATAAAGTTATATTTATTTTTGCTTTTATCTTTAATTGAATAATATAACCCTAGGCCCTTAGCATATTAGTAAAGCTTTGAGTTCCTTTTAACCTGGAGAAAAATGTATGTTGTGTTATATGTGGTGATGCACCACACCAGCTTCATCCCATTTTGCAAAATCCTAGATCCACTTATGGTAGTCGGTATGGACCAGTTACTTCTCAGACACCTAGAAAAATCAGGGTTCAAGATTCCATCTTAAAAGACTGGCAACATTTTGCTCCTTTCCCAGGATTTGCCCTAAAGTATTATTTCCTTTTAGAATCTAAGTACTTTTCCACTAGCTAAGAATAATTTTAGGGAGCTGGCTGTACAGTCCTAAAAGAATAACATTTCTTTGCCTCTCTGATTTACACCCAACATAAATCCCATTTTTAATCCTTTTATATCTCTTGCACATGCCACATACTGTACAGCTTCCCTCTACCCCAATCATATTTTTATTGCATCTCCCACATTTAGAGTGGCCTGCTTTCACCTCTATGTTTATAGCTGCATGGCATAGTTGACCCTTGGGTATACATTTAATTTCTCTTTGAACATTTTCCATTTCCCTTTTGCATCCTTTCCATCCATCTCTTTATACCTCTCAGTTTGATCCATCATTTCTACATTATTAGAAGACGTTTTGCTGAAATCCTTTGCCTTTGCTTTTCCCCTTCCCACTCCCTCCCCCACCCCTCCCCATACTCTCTCATTTTGGTATCCTTCTTACCCATATTACACATTCACATTATAAGAACTGCAGTTATATACAATGTTGTGTTTTTCACCTTTATTGCTTTTGCATGAATCCTCCCATTACTACTTCCCTTTTTTATTTATTTTGGTAATCTTTAAGTCTAATTATGAACCTCTAAGCCAGGTTGGGCCTGATCCTTACATAGGTGCATGGTGGAGGTAGGGAACAAGAAGCCCATTTTCCCATTGGCCTAGCTACCCAAAGGCAGGGAACAAGTACACTCTACCCTCTGTGGAACACAGGGATTGCTATCTTCCCTGGTCATAACCAGCACTCTAAAGTGGAGGGAGTTGAAAGAAAAGCTATGTTCCCAGATCCCCACCTGCAGAATAGGGCAGATACATATGGTACATGGCCCACATGGTTCCCATGCTGATGCTGTGCCCTGAGGTGTGTCAGGACAACTTAGCCCAAAGATTTTGCAGTGCTCAGAATTTTTCCAAACAGAATTCTTTCCATTCAGATCTGTTGCTCCCCTTTTGTGCTCTCCATACTTTTTGCCATCCCTCCCTATCACAGCAACATTTCCAGTAGCCATGGCATTTTGTAATCCAGATGTACTGAAGCTGAGATCTGTTCTATAGATAAACACCGCCATGTAAGCCAAAGTCCTTGTGTTGTGTTTGCATGTGAGAAAAGCCTTTCTCCTTCTACTTCTGGAATGTTGTACTACTCACCAAAGTATCTGTACCCTTTGAATTTGAATGGTGAGACCCATCTTCAAGGTTGATCTTTTCCATAATCAGTAGGTTCTCTCCATTGCCATGCACTCCTGCTGACATAGTGCCTAAATTATTCTCTCTGAATATTTCCCATTATTTTCTGCCTAAGTTTGCTGTTCTCTCCCTCCTACTATTTTCTTGCTCTCATCTCTGTTTCTTTTAACTTATTTTCTCCTATGTCCTTTTACATCTTTCTTTCATTTATTATAGTTCATATTCTGTCAAACTAAAGTAAGATTATTGTGTTAATGGCTTGGAAAAGCCAGTTTGACAGGTAACTTTAACTCTACTCCTTTGTACATATACTTTAAAACATACACTATTCTTCAAGTAATTGTTTAAATTGCATTGGGAATTTATGCAGGCAAAGTGTAATTGCCTAGTTGGCCAGTAAATTTGGACTAAATCCTATAATCACATTAAAATGCCTGAGATCTTTAAAAGACCACAAGCATCTGGGACCTTGTTTTTACAAAAAAAACCAACAGATAAATTCAAACATGTCACTGAGCTGCATGTGGGCAGAGGAGGCTGAATAAGGTGCATCACCCAAAAGTAGTAGACCTTGGTGGGGGGAAGGGGCATAGGCACAAGGGGTGTGCAAAGTGGACTGTATTTGATTCAGATTTGGCCTGATTCAGGAGACAGTGATTCAAGTCATTGATTCGGATCACTGTCTCAACTCGATTTGGCCATAGACACAACTTTAAATATTTTTTCTACATACCTTGGGGTATGTAGAAAGGGTCATCCATTTCACTAGTCGCCACCCACTTGTTCATGGGAAGAACATCTGAAGAGCAAGGTCTCTGCTCCATACTAGATACAAATTTCTGGAGGGGAGGGTATAGAAACAAGATTTACAGCTCTGGTTCCTGTTAGATAAGGGCACAATTTAGCCCCTACTGAGCACCTCTTCCAGAACCACCAAATTTTCAAGTGGCCTTTCCATTATTAACTAAAGATCACACTACTTAGCTAAAGAGAGCTGACAATATGCTCTTGTCCATTATACTCTTCTTCACTCCCTTGCTCCTCTTAGCATTACAGAACACTTTAAAAAACAGAGCACCAGGAATAACATGGGAGAGGACATAAGGAACATACTTTCTATCCATGTAAAGGATTTTTTTCTTAAATGACAACTTCAGTTTTCACTTCAGAAACCAAGGGATCCTCAGGATCTTCCCTAACTTTGCTGATAGAGCAGAGCTGTGTCTAGGGCTTTACCAACAATGTAGTACATAAATGTCCAGTTTTCTGGTTGAGAGAGATTTGTGTGTTTTAAAAAGGAAGAGAAAGGAGCCACTCAGTTTTATCTTTCTGCTCTTTTATTCCATGTGTAAAAATCACCTGATAGCTGTGTACATGATACATAAGCAAGTGCATTTCCCGAAAAAAAATCAATCCATTTCTTCAATGGTATATTTCTAGGCTCTTAAATGTATTGCATCTCCTCTCTCTTATATCTCTTAACTTGAAAAAGTCAGTGGCTCAACTATTGAGAGCTTTCTCCTTAAAGCACCAAAGGTGTTTTCTGTCCATTTTGGCAGATACAATGTAGGGCAGGGCCCATTTTTACTTCCTGAAAAGCTCCTATTACCAATTTGGCTGGCTCTTTTTTCAGCTGGAATCACACACACAATTCAAATTAAAAAAAAAAAAAAGCATGACATGCAGAGAGACTTGCTGAATGAAACAATTTTCATTTTGAATCCTTGTTGAACCCCTGCTGCCCAAATAATTTTCAGAAGTTTCAGAGGCATGTGCAAACAGTTGGCTGTTATTGGCTTGCTTCCTGGATTTTACTGTCACTTGCTGAATATGTATTTTCAACTAAGATTTCAGAATTTGCTATGCTATTTTAGAGATGAAGCAATAACATCCTGACAATAGCAGGGAAATGGGAGGTTAATGGCCCAGGATGAAGACAGAGGAAACTAACAGAGAAATCTCTTGCCATTACCTTAAGTGTTCTAAGCAGAGAATTGGCTATGATTGTCGACCAACAGTAAAAGTAACAGAATTTAACCACTGTATTGCAAGCAGGCTGCAGTGTTCCTAGGATCTCATATATGTATTTTGTAAGCCATAATAGTTTCTTTTTATTTGACTTGGTAGATTTAGCGACTTATATTTCAGAACAAGCTTAAGAAATTCCTTTCAGCCCAGCAGAACTACTTATCTACATTTTAATGCAAAATTTAGGTCAGTATTATTATACCCACTCCTTGCTTGGAGAAGTAATAGCCATCTGTCAATCTTGTCTTCATGTTATTCTTCAGGCCAAATTTATTCCTAGTTTAATTCCAATGTAGCCTGTCTTGATACTTCTGGGAAGTCTGTTAAAAGTACAAAAGGTATCTTAATGAAAAGATAAAGGTGAAAGCTGTAAAATGACTGCCTTTTCAGTGCTACCTAGCCTGCCTATGTTTCTTATGTGACATACCTGTATCAAGAGTTAAAAGACTCATCCTCTGAGTATTGACTCCCTTTCTCTCATGCAATACTTTTTCATCTCCACACTTGCCATACCTGACAGGAAGGTTTTTATTTATTTTCTTTATTTCTCCCTCTTTTGAGCCAACATAGCTAGGGTAAAGCAGCTCTTTTCCCCCCTACCCTTCCAAAAGTGGTGGCTGAGAGAAAAGATAAGTCTTTCTCAGAGACCAAGGTGCACAAACTCAAAAGTGTCTCTCTTGCTGAATATGGAACTACCAAATTAAGAAATTCCTTTACTCTCTCAGTCCTACATTGCTATTTATCTATTTTGATGTAAAAAAATTAGGTCAAAGTTACTATACCCACTACCTGCCTGTAGAAGTAACAGGCATCTGTCAGGCTTGACTTCCTGTTAGCTACCAAATTAATGTTAAGGGTGTGACATTGCACCTATCAAACTCAACTGAAATCAATGGGGGCAGGACTGAGATCACCTCTATACTATCTATTGTTAGGCAGATGCCTGCAAACAAGCTATTATGACATTCAGTTTCACACAACATCTTCTAGGTGGTCATGGAATGAAAGAATGCTGGATGTAATTAAAACATGTCTTGATTACTTACTTTTTTTCCTTCTTCTTTAAGGTTTCAAATCTACAAGTATTAGTGAACTGGTCAAAGATATTGTCAGAGAGCAGTTTAAAGTCTTCCAAAGTGAAGTGCAAGAGACTGTGGCACAAATTTTCAAGACTATGTCTAGTTTATCAGAGGACCAGGAGAGCACAAAAGAACTAGTCAAACATCTGAATGACAGCCACCAAAAAATTGTCTTGAAAGAAAGTCAGCCAATAAAGACTGAAATCCTGGAACTGAAGAACCAAATAGTGCAGATGGAAGAGGAAATTGTCCTTGTTTGTAACAAGCCCATCAAAGACCTACAAGTGAAGCAAAAATCCTTAGAGGGTGACTTGAAGCATGAGCAGTCAAGAAGCATCATTTACTATGAATCTCTGAATAAGACTCTTACTCAGCTGAAAGAGGTACATGAGCAACTGTTATTGGGTGAATCAGAATTAGATCAAAATATCCCTTCTGTAGATACAGCAATGAACGATTCAATTGCAAACTATATGTCCATTCTTCATGAGAAAGTGAAGAAACAGGACCTTATGGTATTGCAGCTATATGACAACTTCAGAGTCCAAGATAGCAAGATCAGCAATCTCACTGTTACATTAGAGATCCAGAGAGAGGCTGCTCATCAAGCAGGTGAAGACATTTTGTCAAAGTGCAGGAAGGATTTTCAAACAAAGATGAAGGGTGCAGAAGAGAATGTGCATGTTTTAAACAAAACCCTCTCTGACATAATCCTTCCACTGGACAACAAGATGGATAAAATGAATGAGCAGATTAATGATTTGTGTTATGATATGGAGATCCTCCAACCCTTGATTGAGCAGGGAGCACCATTCAGCTTGACAGCAGAGTATGAACAGCAAATTGAAACAGAAACAGTTAGTAGGAAGTTAGAAAACCTAACAACAGTTGTTAATAATTTGAGCTCTGTCATCAAAGAACTTACCAAAAGCCAGGTGGCACTTAAAAGTGAAGCTCAAATCCATGAAGAAGTCTTTGAGAGACGTATTAACGAATGCTTTATGGAAATAGAAGATGGCTTAAATAACACCATGATAATTATAAATAATGCTGTTGACACCGTTCAGGATAACTATGTACTGAAGGACTCACTAAGTGCTCTAAAAAAAGAAACTGAGTTCTGTTGTAGCAATGCTGAGAAGTTGGATAGCATTTTATCATTCATTCCTCAGTTCCTGAAGTTTAATGAGTCCCTTCAAATACTGTTCAGTGACAAGGGGAGGTATCAATATGCTTCAGAAGAAACTGAAACCCTTTCAGATCTTCCATACAAAGAATTGGAGAAGGGAATCATGGCTGACATCAGAAAAGTTTACCAAATTTTAAACAGAACATCATTAAAAGTGGATGAGCACCACCGAGATATCAGTCTCCTGGAAGAAAAGCTGGTTCACTCAATGGAAGAATCCAAAGACCACGGAGTTCGCCTACAGAGTGTGGAATCAAAAATGACTAAGATTTTGACAAGCAATTGTCTTTCACTGAAAAAAACACAAGTTGCAGCAACAGAGAGAGACCAAATGGTCTCTCTTCAGCTTCTGTCACTGAGCTCTAGGATCAAAGTGCTGGAAGCCAAGTCTATTCGTTTTTCAAATGCCATCCCCCTCTTAAATAAGACTGCATATGATGCTTGGGCACTATGTAAGGATGCCTCTGTCAACATCCAAAAGGTGAATTCCAGCGTACCCCAATTAATTAAACTTGCTCAGCCAGATATCCCATTGCTGCAGAAAGGCTTGAAAGAGCTCACAGAATCTGTACTTGAAATAAAAGCAGTGACTATCCTAACCAATTTAACTCGGTATGTAGACAAATATATGGCTGATGCAATGAGCAATATTACCAGACTTCAAAAGCAGATGAAACAGGTTGCAAAGAAACCAGCTACAGGAAAAAAAGTGACAGCAAATGTTACCACAAGCCTGGCAGGCCGAAGTCAGAGAAACACAGACAATACAATAGATCCAGGTAATAAATTTTAAAGATATTAATTGTTGGGATCATTATTACAGTACAAGTAAGGCTAATGAAATTGATATGATGATTCAAATTAATCTATAGTTTCAATGAAGGTGGCAGTAGAAATGAAGACTGAAAATGGATAAAAATAAACAAAATAATACAGAAGATCACTCTGGACTAGTAATTCTCAACCAAGGAGCCAGGACACCCTGGGGTGCCTTGAGATCATTTCAAGGGTGCCATACAATGTTAGCAGTTAGGTGTGCAAACATTGTTTCACAAGGTTAACCCAGATTTTTGAAATAGGAATCCATAGTGTTAAATACACCTTGACATGTCACAATCTTTCTGAGTTATTTAAAACAAAAATGCTCTATTGCTTTTCTGCAAACAAAAAGTGAGTGAAAACTAAGAGCTGGCATTTTCTAAGGGGTGCCTTAAGTCTAAAAAAGTTGAGAACTGCTGCTTTAGGCAGACTTGTGATTTAAAATGTGTTACTCCTCTAGAAAGAGACTTTGTGGTAAAGTTAGGCTGAAGTGTTGTTCTTTTATGAGTGAATGCACATGTATCCCATTTTAGATACTGTGATAAACAATGTTGGGGTGATCCCAGATCCCCAAGCCTCTCCTCACTGTTCTCATATATGCCTTCAGGAAGCAGACTAGATTTTACCTTTGAAGTAACTCCTCACCCCCAGCAAATTTCATTTTCCCCAGCCCCTGATCAGACCTAGTAGATTTAGTAGAGGAAGCTTTATGGGATTTCACCCCTGATTTGCAAAATACTGAGGATCTGCTGTCTCTGTAGAAACGGTACACCTGTAATTGTCAGCATCTCAAAAGCTTTATTACGTAAGACAGAAGGACATGTAACAAAGTAGAGAAAGAATCAGTAAGGTTTGGAGACAAAGATACCAGGAAATAAAATCAGAAATCAGTTATTAATACTCTCTAACTGCAATGTTCTCTTGGTATTCTCAGAGTCCAGCTCACTTCTTAAATACACTCACTGCTATCTACACAATTACACCAGTTTGCCTAGCTTGTGGCCTTTCTCTTTTCACAGACTTGGTGAGTCTTGTCTGACTTGATGTCCTGAACAAAACATTCCTCTCAGGGCTTCCTGATTAAATCTCCCAACTCTCAATCCTCCCTTATCTATCCCATTCTATTCAAGGACAGAAATATTTATATTCTTTGCATTCAATTTTGTTTCTAGATAGAAATCTGTCTTCCTTGAATACTGTATCCAAGGAGGACAGTAATATACATATCCTTGCATAAGGTTGATCTTGTAGACAGATGAACCTCTAATCATATTTCCTTAGTTATTCTTTCACTGTCTTCAAGAAAGTGAAAAATTTGGATCTCTGAATGATATAGTCCCTTCTTCCTGGGTGCTTGGTCTGGCTAATGGTTTTTCCCTACTAAGGGCTTTTTCTTTTGGAATGTAACCACCTTATTTGAGGTTAACACCTCTCACTACCTTTCAACAAGGCTTCTTAACCTAAGATGCAAGAACTAGCCATTGACTAAGCAAACTGGCTACACTTGTCGATAAACCAATTAATGACTCATTAAATATGTAGATTCTACAGCATAAAATATAACTTATGTCAAGCAACATGTCATTTACAAATATATAAATGATATAACATAGTAGCTTAACATCAGCTGTAAACAGATGCTAACTGTAACAATCATTAATCCAATTTGGGGAAATACCTATGTACAACAGCATACTCCAAAATTATTCACTACAGATAGGGACACTGCGGCAGTGGAGCTCAGTCAGCCATGGCTGCAGCCAGGCTGAGGCTCCCCAACGGCGACCTGGAAGCACATTAGACATGTCTGGGGACGCCAGCCCCAGGTCGAGCCTGGGTGATAAGGACCCACCGGGCCTATTGGGACAGGCAGAGCACAGTGGCAGAGCCTTAAACTGTGCTGAACCTGAAGTGCCGGGGGACCAGAAGTGACTGAGGCAGCACCGTGACAGCCACACGCCAGAGGGATTGCCCCAGCAACGGCCAGAGGTGGATCAGGATGACCTGCAGACAGAACAGCAGAGCTGTGAGTATAGGAGCTGAGCAGAGGGGAAGTAGAGTGAACTCTCCCTAGCCTCAGTGCACAGATAGTGTTTTGTCATGGACTTTTAGCTTCTGAGTGGAGGAGATATACCAGCATGGAGGATTTTGGTAACGGGTTGCCACAATGCTGGACAGAGACTGCTGAAATTTGGTTTGGACATTCTTTACCGGTATTATCATCTGGGATGAACTAGGTGGGGTGTGGAGGAGGCGGAGCCCTGAGACACAGGACCCATGGTGTCTGTGTGAAGGCTGTATGAGGGCATGGAAGATCAGCCTCTGTATTTTCTATAACACCAAAGATGTGGCAGGAGAGAACGTATAGCACCCACACAGACGCCTGAACCAGCAAACTGTCTATGCACCAGAGAACAAATACACCCTCTCCAAGCAAAAAGTCCCACCAGTCATCAAAGGACAAGCACGGGAGGTTACATATTGGTGCACTGGCCAGGAACGATATTCTTAACACTGTGGAGGCTGATATCGATATGGAAGAAAATAGGGCTGTGTGCCATACCAAGGGAAATTCTGGTGAAGGAGGGGAAATCATCTGAGTTTGTGCTCCACACCCCTCAAGTTTCCCCTAGAGCCAAGTCTCCTTCCCCAGAAGGCACTTTGGAGGAGGTTGAGGTAGAGGTTGTGGAGGCCAGTGGCTCAGCTGAGTCCTCTCCTCCTGTTGCTGTGCCTCTGCCTACTGAGGAAGGGAAAGGCAGCATCTGCACATGCATCTGCACCCTAGAAGCGAGCGGGTAGTGTGGTCTGGGATCATTTTGAGCTGGCAGATGATCCCACATATGCTATCTGCCTGCACTGGTGAGCCAAAACCATCTGGGGCAAAGGAACAAAACAGAGGATGCTGATGCTTCTCCACAGGCACTATCCCCTTGCCCTAGCTCCTCCTCAGCCTGGAACTAGTGGAAGCGTGCCCTTAAAGAAGTCCCCCATCCCCCTCCAGAGGCAGGCCACCCTGGAATGGCAGACAGAAAGGGGGGCACATTGTAAAGGTGAGTGAGATCAACAAGAGCACTGGGTAGATGCTTGCTGTGGATGGCCAGCCCTTTTCCTTAGTTGAGTGGCCAGAGTTCAGGTGGCTCATGGCGCTCATGGCCCCATCATGCCAAGTACCTGCATGCACCACCTTTAGCAGGACAGTGGCACCAGCACCACCAGCAAGCTCATTTCCAAGTGCAGGAAGGTGACAGGCTACTTCCACCAGACCATGAAGGAAGATGCTGTGGGTCAAACAAGCAGAGCTGAACATCCTGCAGCACAAAATCATTCAGAATATTGAGACTTGGTGAAACTCCACACACCTGATGCTCGAGAGGCTGGTGGAGTAACAGAAGGCTATCCATGAGATGGCCTTGCTCGGGGAAATTGGGATCAGCAGCCCCCATAACAGAACTAAGTGGGATAATATCTTCCAGATCTTGGTGGTCCTCAAGCCCTTCCTCGAGGCCACCGAGAGCCTCAATGCTGACAATGCCCTCCTTAGCCAGGTGCTCCCTGTAGCGAGCGAACTTCAGAACCAAATGGAGAAGTTCTAGGGGATCAATGTTCCTGGCTGGGGCAAGCTGCTGTCACCAAACATGCAGGCATGTATTTTCCATCAGGGCACTTGATGGAGATATGTATTGTGAAGATATCTCCATACTGGAGATATTGTTGGCAGGTTTTGCATGTTTTGTCACGGTATGGTCTGGATCCATTTGGTGTGTTTTGGGCTAGAAAGTTGGCTTCTGGTGATGAGGTTAGCGAGGTTCAGTGCTTGTTTGAATTTACAAACCACTTTTCACAGACGAGCCTATGGGGATGCACTTCACCAATCTCCTAGGTACAGAAATTGATGAACTCAATATAGACATTGGAATTCTGACACACTACAACCTGCCTGACATCTGACTCCCCAGGTACCTCTCCACTTTTACCTGCTGTATGCCCCTTCCCACCCCCACTGCATTGTTAGTTAGGTACCTAAATGGGATTTTATTGCTTACATATTTTGAGAATCTGGGACTTGATCACTTTCATAAATTGAACTTTCATCGCTTCCTGTTCCAACTTCTCCCAGGATATTTGCTAAATTCATTTAGGACCTGTATTGCATACAGAAACGTGTTGGTTCCTTCCGCACTGGTGATCAAATTTACAATTTTCATATACCCATGTCTAGAACAGACCAGAGCAAAAATATTATACCTGGATACCCATTTAACTTAGAAAGTGAACTGCAAATTTACTGCATCTGAGATGTTTTTGTGTTCGTTTTTGAGAGCTCCAGCTTTACTGAGTTAGACACTCATTAAGGCTCCTATTCCGGAAAAATATTTAAGGATGTTCTTAAACCAATCCACATTCAGCAGAGCATGTAATCTGAAGTCCCCTTAACCCACCATTGCAGTATCATGCCTACAGTTGTCTTTTCACAGAGGCAAATAATTAAATATTTTTTTGACTTGCAAGAATGCCTAAAAAGGAATGCTTAAAAATGCCTTAAAAGGTTTTGCACTTTGCAAAACCCAAGTTATAAACAAGCCATTCCAATAATTTATGTTTAATACAGCAACTTATTCTCAGCTATCTCTGTTTTCCAATGGTCTCTGTCATTGCAAGATGGAATGGGTGAAAATTCAAAAGCCTCAATCCTAATTAAAAATAAATGAGAAAAAAAATCTGATTTTACTCTGATCCCTATTGGATCTTCCACTTTGTTGGAAACTGCCACTAGTACCACCTGCCTGGAGCACAGGAACCTGCCAGCTGTTTCAAGAGCTTATTTTTTAGCATTAATGAATAAATGTCATTCCTATGTATGATTTATTTGACTCTGAATTTTAACAAATAGCTTTCTATATAATATTAGTTGTGCTGTCACTCCTTATAGAAAGCAAGGATTGTGCAGAGTATAGCAAAACCCTGGATTTTTTGCAGGTAAGATCTCTATAGGGTTTGAAAATAAGACATATGTAAGATTTTCTTAAGTGATGAACCTTTTGAATGCACTCTAGATACACCTTTAGCAATGCCACTTGTTCATTGCATTTGTAGAAACAAAAAACACACAACCATTATCCTTCTTATATATCTGTTCTCTATCTACGATGGATATTTTTCTTCCAAGAAGGCTCTTCCTATCTATGTTTTAGGGAAGCTTATAGCAACGTGTATTAGCCCCATAAGAGTTACCACTGAGATGCAAGTAGCTAATTATACATGTAGATATTTGTTTTTCTGTTTAGGTTTGCAACAGATCAAAGAACATGACTCTGTGACATATGCACAATTGTAAATAGCAAAAGTCCCAATTGGCTTTAATGTGATCAAGATTTAGCTCTGTTTAAATGAGTGGGAATTTTGTTATTGACTTTAATGGGGTCAGGATTTAGCCTCCAGTCTGTATTCAGTTGATTAGGTCTGTTGCTATCAGTGGACCTATTCCTACTACTATTCTACATGAGTTTGCACTAGGTGTGCATGTTAGTTAGGATTAACAAAACTTCATGCACCTTTTTTTAATGTTATAGAGAGGCTGATATCAAGGACCCAATATTGCAATTACTGAAGGTTTTTTTAGGTATAGGAGGAGTGCAGAATCAATCCATTACATTTTGTCTTTTGGTGACTATAATGGGAATTAGGAATGAATAAAGAATGCAAAGCAAAATTGAAAAATGTCTCCAAGTAGCTGACTTCAGTGGGCTGTCAGGCTGAAAGGAGAAAGCAGATAGCAAGAAGATAGAAGTGAGACGGAGAGATAAACATACATGTTATCTTTTTTGTTCTCATGTTCTGTATCTTATTTCCATTCCTTCCATCTCAGTACACTCACCTGGACATGACTAAAGTTAACTGTTCACAGGTCATCAGAGAATCAAGCACCCAAGATGTTAAAATCTATTGAGCTTTCAATAACGCTTCCACTTTATTTCCTGTCTTCCTGTTTCTGGCCCAAACTCCCCAAAGCATTGCACGTGCTACTGTTAAATAATGGATAACAACAATACAGACTGAATATTGTCTTTCAATCAGCTATATTCTATCTTTTAATTTTACTACAAACCACCGACTTGTTTCACTGAGGATGGCAGGCTTAAAATGAAGAGTCGTTTTATAAAGTCTACCATCTGCCTGTTGGGAAATAGAGATTTTTTTCTTTTTTTTTACTTACATTTTCATGTTACATGTAAATTTTCATTCTCACCATCAGAGATGCAAGCTTCCGCTATTGCTTTATCATTCAAGCCTGCAGTAAAATAAGCCCATTTGAATGTTTTGCATGTTGCATTTTAATTGTGAGAGCTTGATTGTTATTCTAATTCAATTTGACTCCTCATTGTTTCAGTTTTGCATATTTAATCTACTACAGTAACAGACAGATGAAAGAGGGTTCTTCTGTTGTTTTTAATTTAGTGCTCATAAAAGCCATTGCATGAAAGTACTACACACGGGGTGCATCTACACATGCAGTTAGCATGAAACACTAAAAGTGCCAGAGTCAGCGGTTCCCAGATGCAACAGATACACGTGCACCTGAGACCGTGGCAGTTAGAGCCAGGGTGAAGTAGCCCCAAGCTAGCAGCAGGCCCGGGGGGGTCAGCCCCAGCCTCCTGGTCACAGTACCAAGTGGCAGAGAGGCTGTCTGGGACATGAAGGTGCTACAGTGCGGAGCTAGCCAGCAAGAAGCCCTCATCACCATCTACGCATGCATTGAGGTGGTGTAAATTACTGTACCATAGGATAGTACTTATCCCAAATGGTACTATCCTTCAATGGAGTTAACTAATTTACTATGCCCTAATGCAGGCACATGTGTAGATTGTGACACTTTACTGCAGAGTTAATTAGTCATCTTTGCAGTAAAGTGTATGGGTAGATGCCCCCACTGACACTGACACTCTGTTTAACAAAAAAGTAGCTCAAATAGAACTGCTGCACAAGCTGCTTACACCCTGCATTATCCATGTGCCCTATCCCTGATCTGGCAAGCAAACTTATGTTGAGGCTAAAAGATAATTCAGCATCTATGCCCATTCTGGCTTTGGTCCTCATGTATGGTTTGCTTTCAGGGGAATCTTTTTTTGTGCTATAGACCTATACACTGGACTTAGACACCAAGCTCATGTTACCCAGATCACAAAAGCCTTTACTTTTTCCAGTACCCTTCAGGGCCTCAAACAGACAGGTGGACTTAAAGGTGATTCACTGTGACAGTCTTGTGGAATGAAAGCCATGGTGGCTATCAGCAACCAGTTGGGCTTCAAATGCTTCCAAACTCTTCCCTTCCCATGTTTTATTGGTCACAGACAGGTAGTCCACTACTGATAACCAAGGACTGAAAAACTACTTGTAAGTCACTCCCTCTCATGCCAATCCCAAATTAAATAACTGTAGTCATTCCTCTTCATTATCAGACCAGCTGCAATAAGTTGTTCCATCAAATTGCTAAATATTTGATTTGCTTCTAAACACCACCCCAACAGATACCGACAGAGTTTCATTACTTGTTTAAAGATTTGTTTGTACAGCAATCGGCAAACTATTCCCTAAAGAGAGACTTTGGCTGCCTGCCCTCAATAAGAGTAGCAGAACTCTGCCTTACCATTGCATCTGTCTTCAATCCCACTGTATCACATGTAACTAGTAACCTCATTTATCTTATCCTCTGCTGTTATTTCTGCCCCTTAAACATTTAATTTAACTATCCTTACAAAGTCTGCCTCTTCCACTTATCTGCCTTAATGACTTGTGAAGTCTTAAATAAAGAGATTAGATACTATACTTGGGGATATTTTCCTAGCCAAAGTCTGTTCATATCTTTACTACATTCAGAAGGTATATGTAGCATGGAAGTCTACTGATATTGGGTAGCAGCAAAAAGAAAGAAAATACAAGGTGAATTGGCTAGGTGAGCTACAAGCATTCTGGGAACACAGAGAAAACAGGTGCAGACACACATGCTTCAGCAGACAGCTAGAGGATGGTCTTCTCCCTGGACTTCCCTCATCTTAACTGAATGTCCTATGTTCCTTGTCCTAGTCCTTTTCAAGAAGAGGAGGGCCAAGAACTCACTACAGTGGAAACTGGCCCAGCTCCAGTGGACTCAGTAGAGGTATTGGCCAGTTTATACCAGCTCATTGTCAAAGTGTTCCTACCTAGTGTAAAATTCTCCCATTGTAGGCCCTTACATAACCATCTCACCCCCACCATAGGTTCTTTCATTAGACTCTTTTCCTGTCAGCTTCATAGATATGGTTTGTTTCCATTTGGGTGTGCCGAAATACACATAAACAGAGGCCAATTCACGGACCTGTCAATGCATTCAGTGTGCCAACCACACTAGCTAGTTTATCTGGAGCAATTGATATTTTTAGACTATGCAGAATTAGCCACTCCCCCATCCTTCCATACAGCAAACAGTTAATAGCTGAGTACCTAAACAGTTGTGAGGGTCTGAAGTAAGAGCCAAATGTACGTTCAATTAAATCTAAAGTAAAGAAAATACTGGGGGTGGGGAGGGTGGGGAAGAACAAGTGCTTCATCTCTGGCTGTGTTGTGGCATTTGGCCACTGTGCTCTTGCATTGCTGTATTTCAGGCATTATTGTGATGAATGATACTTGTGGAAGGAAAAAAAAGGACATAAGGCACACAAGAAATTTTGTGGTGTTCCAACCCATAAGCTTCATCAGTTTAAACTCAAGGGGCATTGCACGAAAAGCTTTAACATTCTGCTCAGTGAACTCAAATTCATCATGGAAATAATGTGACTGAATGCAGTAGCACCTGAAATGCCTGTTCTTGAGATTAAAGATAACTCTATGAGTGCTAGTGAGGTATCTATGAAAAGAGGCGATACAACATTTCCCCCGGGTAATCAGCACTTCTATGAAAGGCCCTTTCAACTCCCACCTAGCTCTTAGATTTGTTATCCTATTATTTACACTCATCAAGGCTGTCCAACTTGCTGCCTTTTCACAAGATTATACATAATTTCAACTGCTGGGCTCTGGTCTTAAGACCTGAATCTGTTGTATTAGTATAGCTGAGGTAAATGCCCTGAAGATCACAGCAAGGAAAAATACATTTCATAATTCTATGTGAGAATTAAAAATTTGCAAGTTCCCATCCTGAGAAGAATGTATACAACTGGAAGAGCCTTGGGAGCTCTTCATCTTCAGCATGTTCACAAGTGCCTTTCTAAATTTTCAGGCAAAATTGGGCATGTCTGCATATTCAAAATAATTGGGGCAACATTTTGAATGAGCAAAACAGGATAACCCAAGTTCTGATACACTGATCTGATAGATTCTCTCCTCATGTAATATTGCTACAACTCTGGAGGTACCTGAGCACACAATGGAAGAGAAGGAGAATCCAGGCATGGCATTCCTTGTGAGAGCACCAAACCATAGTAACTAGAATCCTGTCCTGTCCAAAATGGTCCTTATTTGGTGACCTGAGTACATCACAAAAGACATTTGTTCTATAGGTTTTTGGTATGTGCTGGCTATCACAATGAAAAGGAAGAAAGGATTCTCTGAAAATGATTATTTTAAAGCCTCTTGCTATATTGCAGAAGTAATTAATGTATGCTTAGAGCCTTGGAGAGCCATCTTATTATTTTAAATTTAAATAATTGTGCACCTCAAGTAGCTAAATATTCCATATTTTGTGATTCAAGTAGGGTTAGTTCTACCCTAGCCTATGAGAAACACTGTTAGTGGACACAGCATGAAGTGTCTGCTCCCAATAAGAATACTGAGCAATGAACCTGCTCTTTTGATATGTCTTCCTATACAGAGAATGAATCAAGGAAGGAAGAAAGGCTTTTTGCTGTACCCTAGGTGCAAATATGCTAGACAACAATGGGCCCTGTAAACAATAGGGTAATAATATCTTCCTCCTTATCTATCTAAGCTCCAGAAGGAATATGGAGATAAAAGTGGCTTAATGCCTCTGGAACTCTTGTGTGTGTGTGTCAACATGGAGCTAGAAGAGGCAGAGTACAGGATGGAAAAGTTCTGAGGAAGCTGAACCCTTTCAGAGGTTGGCTCTAAGTACAAAACTCAGCAGAGGAATGATTTCATGTGGGCAGGTTTGTATTGACTGTATCAACACAAATTATTTTTCTACCCTTTCAAACAGGTCAGTATTTGGCCTGTGCTAGCTCCCCCTGCCAAAATGGAGGAACCTGCATCAATGATAAACAAAAGTTTGTTTGTGCTTGTCGTCACCCCTTTGGAGGAGTCAACTGCAGCACAAAGCTGGTGGATGACAATACTCTGGCCATTGGTAAGTATAATATTTAGTGACGCCGTAAGCAGGTAGATGTGATCATTTTCCACTGAGCTCTAATCATTTGCTGACATAATTGACTGATGAAATGTTTTGTGTCCTCTGCTAGCAACTGGTTGAAAGAAAATATATTTAGTACTGCTACTAAAAATGTTACTCCTTTAGCTCAACTAGCAAAGTCCTGTGCATCCCTACTTAGATTCATAATCCACTATTTTAATATGGCCAACATCATAGGTTGAAAATGAGCTGGGTAATCAGCCTATCTATAAAAACCAGATAACTCCCTGGTAGATTGAGCAGGAAGGCAGCTGTGGAAGAAATGTTATAAAAGTATTTGAAGGAAATGTCATGAAATTTTGCTACTAGCAAGTGAAAGCCCATCACTAGGAATGACAACTCCAGCATTTCTTGGACTGCATCTTAAATACCAATGACTTTGTAACAGAGGGACCAGGGACCATTTTCTTAGAGGCTTATCGAGTCCCCACCATGGGCAATTCAATGATACTGAACAGGACTGTTTATTGGATAGAGTTGACAGAGTGAGTCAGCGACAGAACAAACCCACTGGAGTCACAAGCTGGGTGAAGAGGTCAATGTCGCCAGAAGGTCAAGAATTTTCAGACATCTGCTGGTTGGATATGGACAGGATATGAGGGTGGTGGAGCCCTGCAGTGAAGGCCAATCTATTGTTGTATGTGAATCAGTAGTTTCCCTTTTTTGGTAAATTAATTGTTTTCTCCCATCAAGGCATGGCAGATGAGTCAGCATGCTAGAACAAAACCATTGGAAGGTGCCCAGTAGCAGTACCCTATAGAAGACTTCCATAAAGTCTATGGTCGGATCCACAGCCTTGTGAATCTAGTCAGAGGATTTATCTTGATTTAGACCAATCAAGGATCTGCCCCCTAGGGACACATAAGTGCCACTGGTACAAGGGAAAGCAGAACTATGCTTCTTCAGCCAGGCAAATAAATAAATCATCTGGGCCATATGAAATGTGATTTTAATGCGGCTTTTATCAGCTGTTGGCTGCTTCTTGTTCATAACTATGTATGAATAATGAGTAAAATATTTTTTTACACTAGCAGGGGTATTAGTGTGTATGCTCATCTGGAATGGAAAAAACACATTTTGATTTTTGCATTTATTATCAAGAGTACTAAACCACTTCCATATTTATCTAGCAACATTCCTGGCTTCAAATCACATACACCATCTCTGGACAGATTTGTGACACAGAGAAAGAGACCCTGGGGTCGGAAACAGAGAGAAAGAGGAAAAGTAAAAGCATTTCTTAATAATAATGCTCAACAGTCAAGAATAAAGTTCCCTTGCTGCCAGCAGATCGAGGGAAGTGATTATTCCCCTCTATTCAGCACTGGGGAGGCCACATCTGAGTACTGTGTCCAGTTTTGGGGCCCTCACTACAAAAAGGGTGTGGAAAAATTGGAGAGGGTCCAGCGGAGGGCAATGAAAATAGTTAGGGGGCTGGGGCACATGACTTATGGGGAAAAGCTGAGGGAACTGGGCTTATTGTGTCTGGAAAAGAGAAGACTGAGCAAGGATTTAATAGTAGCTTTTAACTACCTGAAGAGTCATTCCAAAGAGGATGGAGCTAGAGTGTTCTCAGTGGTGACAGATGACAGAACAAGAAGCAGTGGTCTCAAGTTGAAGCAAGGGGAGTTTAGGTTAGATATTAGGAAAAACTTTCTCACTAGGAGGGTAGTTAAACACTGGAACAGGCTACCCAGAGAGGTGGTGTAATCTCCATCCCTGGAGGTTTTTTTAGACCCAGCTATACAAAGCCTTGGCTGGGAGGATCTAGTTGGGGATGGTCTTGCTTTGAGCAGGGGGTGGACTAGATAATCTTCTGAGGTCGCTTCCAATCCTAATCTTCTGATTCTATGATCCTGAAATGCGGCTTTCATAGGTATGCTTGGCACTAATTGTGTAAAAATTTTCTTTTTCTACAGTGCATAGGAACTCATTTTGCTTCTTTTTTAGCTGCTCAAGCTACTTGACAAAAAGCCTTAGGAAAAGTTTCTATACTATGTCATTTTCAGTTCCTATTTGAAACTAACATACAATTCACATTGACTTTAGTCTACAAGGCAGCTTGTGGACGTGGAGGGAAAAAACAAGAAATGTAACTCATTTGTTTTTATTCCTTTGCAGATTTTTCAAAAGGTTCTTATAGGTATGCACCGATGGTGGCTTTCTTTGCATCTCACACCTATGGGATGACAACTCCAGGCCCCATCAGATTTAATAATCTGGATGTCAACTATGGAGCTTCCTTTAGCCCAACAACTGGAAAGTTTCATGTTCCGTATCTTGGGGTTTATGTTTTTGGGTATAACATAGAGTCATTCAGTCCACGTTTCTCTGGCTATTTGGTAGTTGATGGAATAGACAAACTTGCTTTCCAGTCTGAAAACGTTAATGGTAACAAGTACATTGATAGAGTAATTACAGGAGGTGCTTTACTGGAGTTAAATTATGGTCAAGAAGTCTGGCTCAGACTGGCAACTGGATCCATCCCAGCCAAGTATCCACCTGTTACTACATTTACTGGTTACTTGTTATATCGTACATAAGTCAGTCATAAATGCCAACTGTCTTAACAGCTAGTAGCAAGCACAGTAGTACCTTAAAATTTTTCCTGTCTTGCTGGATACATTCATTTCCTAACACGTGTTTCTGAAAAAAAGCCACTAACATCCTGCAGGACACACAGAATGTCATGAATCCTAAGACCTGTTTCTCCACAACCTTACCACTGTATAGACATGTTCACCTCAACAAAATGAGTGTGCAGTGGTTGCAAAGTGTAGAATTATCATCCTCTGTGAGCCAATGTAAAGAACACTGGTCTGATCTGGTTCTGTGCTTGTGTTACACAGATATGTGTGCTTACACAAAGGAGTGGAGAGTCTTTCACCATGGGTGCCTATACATGTGCAGCAAGGCTGCTCCAACACTTCGTAATTACAGTGCATCAGAGCAGACTTTAACTGAGTCTGCTGAAGCATGATAATAACTGCGCTCCAGCAGACTCCAGTGTCTCATGTATTAGTATCCCCGCACTGAAAAATGGCGGCAGGGGCACTTTAATTAAAGCTTGTTCGATGAGCTTTAGTTAATGCACCCCTGCTGCCATTTTTCAGCTCAGGGATACTGATACACGAGATGCTCTGGGCACTTTAATTAGAGCAGCTTTTGCAGCCACTCTAGTTGAAGTGCCCTCCCTCCCTTCCCAAAGCACATGTATAAATGCCCTATCTCCAAACAGTGCATTAAATTGTCCTGATTTTTTCTGTGACCCAAATTCACTGCAGAGGCATTGCATAGGTTTCTTAGAACTTGGAAGACAAAGTTCTTTGGGCAAATGTGACATCTTTTATTAGACCAACTAAATAATAAAAGATGTCACATTTACCTGAAGAACCTTGTCCGCCTATGTTCTTAGATGAACACGGCTAGAACCAACACCATAGAACTTGCGATAGTTTTATAGCTTATTGTATCAAATGCAAATTATGTCACTTTTCCTTCTGGTGTTATATTATTTGTCAAATATCTTGGTATATTAATTTTATATTCACTTCATAATTTTGTAAAGCATCTTATATGTAAAAGGTATCATAGTAGACAGTTCTTTAATCTTTCAGGGGAAAAAATGACAAGCTCCGGTGCTTAAAAAGGGAAACTAGACAAATTCTGACTGGAAATAAGTAGGGACTTAATTTGCAGTTTCATGATCTTCACATAAACCACAAAAATAGGCAGTTTCCACAATCACCGTGAAAATGGCATTTCCCGCAATTTTGTGTAGAATTGGCAGAAAAGAAAAAAGGTTACCAGAATACAAAGGAAGCATGGGAATCCTTGCAGACATAGAGCATGTGGTTTGAGAGAGAATTATTGAGAGGCTGAGCTAGTGATGTAGACTCAGTCAAGGTGCCAGTTAGGAAAGCAAAAGAGTTTTGACATCACCTTTTAAGAAGCCAGATGCAATGCCAAAGCAATGCTGCAGTCTGAAGATGAGCTATTGGCCTCTCAGCCAATCAGTGGGGAAAGGGGGGTGAGGGGGTGGGGCTCTCCATGAAAAGGTTGCAAAATTGGCTCCATGCAAAGCAAGCAGCTTATGAAAATCCCTTTATCTCACCACAGTTTAGGTAGGGCCCTAGAAATAAGGCCCTTACTTTTAAAACATTAACGGTAACTGATCATTAAAATAACTTGTATATGTATCTGATGGATTCTCCATCATCTGAAACACATAAATCAAGACTAGTTATCTTGTTAGATGATATGCTGTTGTTCAAAGAAGAAATTAGTGGGTAAGATTCATTTGCCTGTGTTATCCAGGAGGTCAAATGAGCTTTTTCTAATGATCCCTTTTGGCCTTAGACTCTATGGCCATGCCTGTAAGGCTTTCTTCCCAAACCTGGATCTACCACCAACAAAACAAGACTGCTTCTACTTCTGCTCATGACACTAGTAAAGCATACAGCTTGGAACAATCATAAGTGGTACCAACCAAACACCACTCTAAACTCTTCTGAAAGAAAGCCTGATCACAGCTAGAGCATGTACTCAAGACTGCTCCAAGCAGTCTACTCTCCTGATATCCAGCCAGAGATGCATCTGAGTGGAAGCAAGTCGGTAGGGCTTATTTGGTCAGTTTTAGGAAGGGAGGCAGTGCTGACATGTCCTATAAATCTGCCAGTGAATATATTATTTTGTTTGTGTCTTTACATTATTCATATTCAGTAACCATGAATGCCAGGTAAAATGGGCTCCCTTCTGTAGGGGTCATTCCAAATTGGCCTAATCCAAGAAAACAGCATTTTCAACCCATATGATAAGCAGGGGTGGCAAATCTACAGCATGTGCAGGAGACAGCAGAGCAACCAATTGCAGGAAGGAGGGAGCTTAGCAACAGATCAGGCAGAAGGAAACTGGAGTTGCACTGCAGGAGAAGGCAGGGCTTACTGGCCAAAAGCTTGACCCCCACTGAGCTTGTGCATATAGCCATATAGAATACATTTTCTTCAAATGGTATCAACCTGACTCTATTTTTGTCTTTAAAATTGCAGGCCTAATACTTCATGCACAGTCATGTACAACGGTACCGTGCACAGAGATGATGTAAAATGCTAACACTGATTTAAATGACTGGGGAAACCTGTTTTGGTAGACTTTTACACCCACTTGGCACTCACTCTTTTTGAACATAAATGACTATTCAAGGGGCAAGGCAGGAGGGATTACACTTCTAATATCAAGTTAGTTTAAATACATTTTTCAGTGCTAGACTTCAGTTTTATTCTGAATATTTGTCAGTTGATGCACCCAAACATAAACCAAGAAGAAGAAAGAATGCACAGATGTTAGAAAAATTAGGTTAGAGTCCTGTCACCTGAAAAGAGGGCTTTGAAGACAGGCACTCTACTCAGAACAGCTTTTCAGGAATCCATAGAGTATGAATGCTGACCCAGTTCATGGTTCTCAAAGCAAAGTCAATGGTTTTCTATGGAAGCAAAAAGCTGTAGCAAGCCTTTGCCCTTCTGCATTGATCAGGAATGAACAGGTTGGGCCAAATTTATATAATAACGTCTGTATTTTCCCCGATGGAAGCTAATCCTGGCAAGTTCCCTCCACCTCCACATAAAAACTTCTTCCTGAAGAGGGTGCCAAGCATTTAGTACCATGCTAGACATATGTAGCACTGTGCTTTATGCACAGCCACATATAACATGCTGAACTAGCCCTGCTTCCCAAAATACCAGCCACCCTTGCATACAAGCCCACCCTTAGAAAGTTAAAGCTGCACTATGTGGAAAACAAAATCATAAACTGCACTATGCATAAACTTGGCTGAGGTGGTGCTGGGATGAGCTGACTCAGCACATCCCATAGCAGTATTTGCTAGAGGGGAATCCTGTAGAGCATCAGCTGAATATTAAGCCTGTTCTCAATTGATGGAAACCTGAAGGGATTGATATTACCATCTGCTCTAAGCTTGAATTAATCCCTGCTGAGGAATGGCAAGCCTATGCAAAACAAGGAAATGTATCAAACCTACCTCGGTCCAGGTTAACCCACTACATTTTGTTTTTCTTATGAATCCCATGATCTGAAAGAAAGCTCCTTATCATTTCTTTGCTCACATCAGTCATTGGGTTACAAAAATGAGGTCCATGCTTTGTTTTGAAAAGTCTGTATTTAAACTTCAGAAATTCAAAGAGAAAATAAACACCTTCAATAGAAACTTATTTCCTGTAGCGCTAAATCCACTAATTGTTTAATAATGGGTCTCTTAATACATATATTGTCGCAAAAATACCCTACTGTTCTTTGAACTATTTGCCCAATTGTTCCCTACCACCTTGGGGAACAATTGCAAACCTTGCTAATAGATCTTTTTTTTTTTTTTTTTGGTAATCCTTTCTTCTGCTTATGAGACTAATCCTCAACACACTATGAACCCTGAATGAGTACACTCCTGACCCTTTCTCCCCTGACATACCATGTCTCTCTGTAAACACTTGAAATCCCTGATTTGTCACTAACTCATCCTACCGTATCTTTGAATTTTATCAAACGCACTGCCCACATGCCCAAATCCCCCTGTGTATGACTTTTGTCATTTTAATAACATGTTTAGTCCTCTTTATTCCTGCTGTGGATATGGCTAAATGGCGTGGAAATTACCCTGCAGATGAAATTCAAATGACCCACCAGAGACTGCATCTCTTTTTAATGTGACTTTCTTTACCCTTGCTGCCCTTGCCTTTAAATCCTTCAGGCTGGGTCTCCATTTTCATAGGCACTAATTATATTCTCCCAACAGCCTGATTCTTGAGAGGTCATCACTTTTTTTTAAAAGGTTTTATTATTATTATATTTCCTATTACAAAAACTAATTAATTTCTTTCAAACCAGGAATTCTAGGCCTTTGAGAAACAATAATAGCAAATCATCTTATTGATACACAGTATGTTTAATGCTTATTCCTGTGGCACCAATAAAAGGGAAAAAACATCTTGTTTCAATAAATAGTAAATGCATACCAAGCTGCATCTCCTTGCAAGTATATACTGTGCATTAATCCACAATGGTGTCTTGCCTCAAATACACAAAACAATATGGATTTGACTGTATGTAGTGTTAAAAACTGGCAGCTTGTGTGTGTCTGTCTATCTTTATTATATACACATGTGCGTGTGCACACGCACACCACACACACATATACATATATATCTGTCTTGGCCTTCAAATCTCATTAATGGGCATGTGACTAAGTATATCAGTTATCTGAACTAATGAAGCATACAATATTGAACATAACTGAGGATCAATAAAATCAGTCAGACTACCCATTATGCAGAAAAGACAGCGATCTATCAATCAATCTCCATTCTCATGAGACCCTTTTAGGAATCTTCCCCAACAGTGGCTCCAACAGCATTTTGCCATCCTTTCATCTGCCTTTTAATTCTTTAACTTGAATTCTGCCATGATACAGTCTCTGGGCTGCAAGTCTGAATGCTTGTATCTACCCAAAGCCCTTATAAAGGATCACAAAGTCTATTCCCAGCCTTTGTACAGTATAGTGAACAGAATTCTCTTTATTTGGGTAATTTATTTGCCAATAACCATGGCAACATTTTATCTAGTTTGGCTTTGACAAGCCCATCCAATTTACTCTGGAGCTTTGTATTATTATTATCTCACCTATACCAATCTAGTTATCACTGAATACATTCCCCAGCCCTTCCTATACTTAACATTCATGCTGAGATCAGCATGCCAAGGGTTATTTTTTTTTTTTTAGCAAAGCATACAGCCCCTTTTCTAGTTGAATAACTATTACCGCCCTAGTCTTTCCACCGCACCCCATTGTACAAGCCTCTAGCAGTAGTAAGTACATGGTGTGCTGATGCTGAGATATAGATAGAAGAGTTATTAGCTTCCTTCTACTTATCTCTTTTCCTATTGCTCTTTTTTCCCCTCCCATGGAAAAGAATTATTACATTTGAAGTAACAGTAAATAAGGGCAGAATTTTAAAAAGGGCTTAGGCACATACAGGTACAGTGAGGCATTGAGTGGGATTTTCAAAGGATTCTGTGCCTCTAACTCTCTTGGAAATCAATGGAAGTCCTGTGCCTAAATTCCTTTGATGCTCTGGACCTATGTGCTTTGAGTTATTTTTGAAGGTAATTCTTATTAAGAACTAAAAATTCAATTACATGAGAAGAACTATATGCTACTCAAAGATCATTTTACACTAGTTCCCAATAAATTGTAGATACAACATAGGTCTAGCAAGAATATGCATTTGCAAGCAGTATGCTGTTATTAAGACCTGATAGTGATGCTGGCATTGTAGAAGACAGATAAAGACAAAGACATCACCCAGATAAATTATAATATAAAATCAAACTCTCATTGATGGGTTTTACTCATGAGTCATTTACTGACCTTACTGAGCATATCATAACGGCATCAATACAGTCAATCTAGTAACATCCAGGATGTGAATAATCCTTTATGGGAATCAGATATGCCTCCATGGGGATACTAAATTCCAGATTATTCAATCTAATTTTTAACCGATCAGCCTCACATTTATTCATTCTTTCAGCCTATTATTACAAAGTACAGGCCATAGCATTGAGCCAGGTGAGTCGTTATCATCCCAGATATCTGAAAAAGAGGTAGCAAAAGAGAGTTGTCTTGATTTGTCTTGAAATAGGCCATTATATTTCCTGAATCACATTAATCTACTGTATCAGTAAAATTCAACAATGACTGCTGTGACTTCAACACCATTGTATGTGTCATGTATGCAATAAAGTCTTGTTTTTCTTTTCAGTATGCAGACTTGTTCTCATTCTTGAACATTAGCAATAATGTATGATCTAAACACCATTTTGCCTTTGTGAATCATGAAAATTTGCCCTCCAATGGTTTAGAAAGGTACTTAGTCATGTTAGTCTGAAGTCAGGCAAAAGGCAGGGCAGAGTGGCAGTTTTTACATGTGCTCCAGGGGTAGGGGGAGCACTGTAATTAGAGTGCTCTAATTAAAGTGCCTGAGGCATCTTGTGTATCAGCATCCCCACCCATCAAAATAATGGCAGGGGCACTTTATCTAAAGCTAGTCAAATGAGCTTTAGTTAAAGCACCCCTGCCGCCATTTTGAAGCATGGAGACATTGATACACATGACGTGGAAGCTGGCCAGAGTGCAGTAATTACCACACTTAATTGAGTTGAGTGTGGTAATTACCATGATTGAGTTTACTCCAACATGCTGTAATTACAGCATGTCAGAGCAGCCTCCCAGCTTGTGTACAGGTACTAGAAAGTAATTGGCTCAGAGAGGCATGAGTTTTCATAGGCAACAGCCTACTTCATCCAAAAGCTCATGCCTCTCTGAACCAGTTAATCCAGGGGCAGGCAAAATAAGACCTGAGGGCTGGATCCAGTCCACCAAGTGATTTCTTCCAGCCAGTGGGCACCCACCAATTAATTACACCCCACCCAGCCCATGTGCTTCACTTCCACCCTCATGCGTGGGATGGCCCCAGCCCCAGCCCCAGCCCCAGCCCCAGCCCCAGCCCCAGCCAATACTCACATCTTCCAGGTGGGGCTGGTGCTGCCACTGCTGCAGCCACAGGGGGACCTGCTCAGGTTCCCCAGCCACCAGCGGCTCTTCTTCATGTCCCTGCTGCACCACTTGCTCCAGACACCTGGTAGGGATGTGGCAGTGGGCAGGGGGTAAGCTGAAGCTAGGCAGGAGTGCAGCAGCCAGTGGGGTGGTGGAAGCATGGAGCTTTGGTTGGCCAAATTCCATAGCATGGGGCTCCCCACAGCTCACATGCAACTCCTGGGACTTACACAGCACCAGTGGGAAGCACCACATGATGGAGCTGGCTGGCCTCCCCGCTCCCTGCTTCCCAGTGGAGTCCCAGGAGCTGCATATGGTGGCAGGGAGTGGGGCCAGGCCATTGATTCCATCACATGGGGCTTCCCTCCGATGGCACATGAGTCCCAAGAGCTGCACATGAGCTCTCAGAGACTATAAAGCCTAGGGAAGCGGTAGTCATGGGGGATCTAAACTACCCTGACATCTGCTGGGAGACACAGACAGCAAATTCCCATCGTTCACACAGGTTCCTATCCTGTGTACAGGACCTCCACCTGACACAGGAAGTACATGGTCCCACTAGGGGGAATGCCTTACTGGACCTGGTATTGGTAAAGGGGGGTGACATGGTAGGAGACCTACAGATCAGTGGTCACCTGGGGGACAGTGACCACCAAATAATAGAATTCACCATAAGGTGTAGAGTGGGAAAGGTAGCTAGTAGGGTGGAAGTGCTAGACTTTAGGAAGGCTGACTTCAGCAAGCTCAGGCATTTAGTCAATGATGCACTGCAGAGTAAGAGATTTGACGAGATGGGAGCCCAGGAAGGGTGGCTGTGCCTTAAGGAAGCGATCCTTTTGCACAGAGAGAGACAATCCCGATGCGGGGGGAAAGGGGCCAAAAGCTAGAGCTGCCTCAGGAGTTCCAAATCTAGTTCTTCCCCTTGGTGTGGGGGTCTGTAGCAGACCCCTACCACCAAATCCCTTTCCCCTTGACTTCCATGTATCCTAATCCATAATCCTTCTACTTTCTCCTCCTCCAATTCCATTTTGATAAGGGTCGATGTATAATGCTCCTTGACATAGAGCACTACCCCTCCCCTTCTCCTCCCCACTCTATCCTTTCTGTACAGCTTATAGCCCTCAATGTGTACTGCCCAGGCGTGGGTAGAGTCCCACCAGGTTTCTGTTAACCCCACTAAGTCATAAGTGCTTTCTGTAAGCAGGAGTGCTAGTTCATCCTGCTTGTTCCCTGTGCTCCTAGCATTAGTGTATAGGCACTTGAGCCCTGCAACTGGCGCCTTTGTTGCCCCTTGGCTCTGATGCCCAATGGGCCCCTTATTGCTTGTCTGCTTATTGCTTACCTGTGCTGTACTGCTGGACGTCCCATGGATTGCAGGTTCCTGATGTTCTCCTTCTTCTGCCTCCCCATCCCCCGCCTGAGCTAGTTTAAAGCCTCATGTAGGAGATCAGCCAACCTGTTGGAGAAAAGACTTTTACCTTTCACTGAGAGGTGAAGTCCATCGCGCCCCAGGAAGTCCCTTGCCAGGAAGTGTGTGTCGTGGTCCAGGAAGCCAAATCCTGCACTATGGCACCAACTCCTGAGCCGTAGGTTGACCTCTCTGATGCAGGCGCTGTGATGCCTACTGTGACCTCTGACTGGGAGGATGGACGAGAAGACCACCTGTGCCCCCGTCTCCCTAAGCCTGGCCCCCAGAGCCCTGTAGTCACCCATGACACAGTCAGGACTACTCCTGGCCGTGTCATTGGTTCCCACATGGATGAGGACCATGGGATAGTGGTCAAAGGGCTGGATCAGGTCAGGAATCCTTGCCATGACATCCTGGATCTTGGCCCCTGGCAGGCAACACACCTCATGCGCCATGGGATCTGGGCAGCAGATGTTTCCCTCTGCTCCTCTCAGTAGGGAGTCACCCACTACGATGACCCATCTCCTCTTCCTCTGGTAGCTTGTCTGGCCCTCAGCTTGCTTGGGGATCAACTGGGGCTCTTCTGATGCTGTCTCCTCCACCGCACTCTCCTCCAGTGCAGCCAGGGCTTCATATCTCTTCCCCAACTGCACCACTGGATCCATTTCTGCAGCGAGCGGCCTGGCCCTGGAGGTGACTGTTGTCCATCCTTCCATATCAGCTTCGGGGCTCTGCAGTCCGCTCCTCTGCCTGGTGCCTGGCTCTGCAGAGAAAGGAAGTACCCATCAATCTCCTCCTCAATTTCCCTGATCCCCCTCAACCTGCTCACCTCTGCCTGGAGTACTGCCATACACATACGGTATACAAATACACCATACCCACCATAGACATACCCTTCACACCCAAAACCACATGCCATACACTCCCCACCACACCCCTTCCCCCCACAATATACAAGAGTAATACTTTATTTTTAGCAGTCACCTCTATATACACTACACAACACATGTAAATCAGGACAACAATATTTTTTAAATAAAATTAACATTCGTTATAGTAGATGTTTGACTTCTAATATATGATTTTTTTTTTCCAGTTCCAAGATGGCAACCCCCCACCCCCAAAGGGAGTACTTCTGGGGGCAAGGGGAGGCACGTCTGGTGGCAAAGGTCAGGGGCTAGGGGTAGGAATTCTGATCCCAAAATGGCACCTAGGGGGAGGGGTACCTGTCAAGGGGTGGGGCTACCTTTGCAGCCCTCAGCAACTTACCAAAACTCATTAAGTGACCCTCCAGCCAAAATAATTGCTCATCCCTGAGTTAGTCTCTAAGGAAGCACCCTATCTCTGCCTTCTGCTTTTCAATAGTTTGTCAACTTTTAAATATTTCAGGAAGAAAATACAAACGTTTGCCTGGTAAATGAAGCTTCTATAATTCTACTGTGATCTATGTTGATTCTAACTTCAGTTCCCAGTCCTGAGAGTGTTGTGGTGGCTGCTTAGAAAAAAAGTATAGGAATCTATGTTCACAGATTTAATATAGCTAAGTGAAATGATTAGGAAAAACTTCTTTGTAGAGGAAGGTTATATTGTTCTTGAGTATTCTTATATTAGAAAGCACAACATAGAAACAAATGGTGAGGATGGTGAGAACTCAACTGGCTCAGATGAAATCACATATATCTAACACTAAACATCTGTTAGAGCATCCTGTCTTGTTATCTGGCTTCAAAGCCAGGAGAGATAGCAATTAAAAAAAAATCCTGACTAAAATGATAGATGTGTTTAGAGACAGAATTATCCTTGGCTCTATCTGAACAATCTGACCCTTCTGCAAATTGTCTTGCAAGGGAAAAAAAATGACTTTAGCAACCCATCACTGTACTACTTATTGCTTTTTATCATGAAGGGAAAAAAACATACATGTGGGGAAGTTGCTTATGACTCCTGTCTGCCAAAGAAAGTACCATGAATGACTCACATTCATAGAAGGCAGCAGTATGGTCTTGGTGGACTCAGTCTTGTGAAGACACCATTCACTTTAGCCTGAACTTGTGCTCAGTACCTTACATGATCTGTGCCAAAATGTGTATGGTAAACAGTCCTAGTATCACTATATAACCCAAAAAACTGAACAATATTGCCATTTGTTAACACTTACACACTGCTGTATATACAAAATGCTGGAGAAACTTGAAACAGGCTTCGGTGAATTAAGGGCATGTCACTTTCTGCAACCTCTCCAGGGGGGCAGGAGGGGTGGCAAGCTAGATGGGAGGGGTGGGTGCTGGTCAATTTTCATTAGGTCTTCCCTGCTGCCAATGCTGCCTCATTTGAAGAGGGAAATGGCTAAATGAAAGCTTGTGTGCCAACCTTGCAGCCCCAGAAACTGGCACAAGAAACAAGGGGGAGTTCCCACTTTTATATAGAAAATCATACCTAGATATGTGCATCAAGACTGCTCCAAGGCACTGTAATTACATCATGTGCGGCAGAGCACTTGTACTGCCTGCCACTTTAAGGGCTGAGTCAAGCAGCCAGCAGGTGCTTGATTGCAGCAGGCATTTTAGAACACTGGCTGCCTATATAAATACAGCAGTTTGCTGCTGGTAGGGAAGGCAGAGACTTTGTCTAGCTGAGCTGCAACAGAAACAACCAGGAGGTAAGGACAAGAGCTTGTGGAGATGGCTAAAAAGCTCTTGGTCCTGGGCATGTCCTAAAACTGCACCCTGCCAGAGCTGGGAAGCCTGGTGGGGCTCCTAGCGGCATAGGAGTCCCCAGGAAATGCCAGGCCAGTTACCACCTTGGTGAAAGGTGGGTCATAGATTCATAGATTCATAGATGTTAGGGTCGGAAGGGACCTCAATAGATCATCGAGTCCGACCCCCTGCATAAGCAGGAAAGAGTGCTGGGTCTAGATGACCCCAGCTAGATACTCATCTAACCTCCTCTTGAAGACCCCCAGGGTAGGGGAGAGCACCACCTCCCTTGGGAGCCCATTCCAGACCTTGGCCACTCGCACTGTGAAGAAGTTCTTCCTAATGTCCAATCTAAATCTGCTCTCTGCTAGCTTGTGGCCATTGTTTCTTGTAACCCCCGGGGGCGCCTTGGTGAATAAATACTCACCAATTCCTTTCTGTGCCCCCGTGATGAACTTATAGGCAGCCATAAGGTCACCTCTCAACCTTCTCTTGCGGAGGCTGAAAAGGTCCAGGTTCTCTAGTGTCTCCTCGTAGGGCTTGGTCTGCAGGCCCTTGACCATACGAGTTGCCCTTCTCTGGACCCTCTCCAGGTTATCCGCATCCTTTTTGAAGTGTGGCGCCCAGAATTGCACGCAGTACTCCAACTGCGGTCTGACCAGCGCCCTATAGAGGGGAAGTATCACCTCCTTGGACCTATTCGTCATGCATCTGCTGATGCACGATAAAGTGCCTTTGGCTTTTCTGATGGCTTCGTCACACTGCCGGCTCATGTTCATCTTGGAGTCCACTAGGACTCCAAGGTCCCTTTCCACCTCTGTGCCACCCAGCAGGTCATTCCCTAGGCTGTAGGTGTGCTGGACATTTTTCCTCCCTAGGTGCAGCACTTTGCATTTCTCCTTGCTGAACTGCATCCTGTTGTTTTCTGCCCACTTGTCCAACCTATCCAGGTCTGCCTGCAGCTGCCCTCTGGCGTGTCCACTTCTCCCCATAGCTTTGGGTCATCTGCAAACTTGGACAGAGTACATTTCACTCCCTCATCCAAGTCGCTGATGAAGACATTAAAGAGTATCGGTCCAAGGACCGAGCCCTGTGGGACCCCACTGCCCACACCCTTCCAGGTTGAGACCGACCCATCTACCACGACTCTTTGGGTGCGACCCTCTAGCCAATTCGGTCAGGGTGCCTTAACCCCTAGCCCCACAACACTGTGGGTACAAAGGGCCAGGCATGGCTACAGCCACCTGAGCCCAAAGAGGGTGTAAGATTCAAGTAGGGCCAGGCATGGCTGTGGCCACCTGAGCCTCCACAGGGGAGGGAAACCCCAGAGCCCTGAAGGAGAGTGCAGATGTGTAGCCCCAGAGAGGGGGTGGTAGTAAGCACCTAGAAGAGGATTGAGTAGGGCTGTGGGACAGCCTGAAGGGCAGCACATGAGCCAACCCTCTGGAGAGCAAGTCGAGAGAAGTGTGGACTGGGGGAACAGAGGGCTGGGAGCCCAGCACGTGGGGCCGGGGGCCCAGTGTTTTATTGTGATAAAAGAAGCCTTGTGTGTTGCGCTGCCTGCCGGGTGTGTAGCCCCTCCCCTCAACTCACCTGCCATGACTTGATGTTATTCTATAAAGAGAGAGGGTTCAATGGAGATGATCTTCCTGGGAGGGCTTCCCCAGGAAATAGCAGTACTCACGATTTTGGCGTGATGTTCCATGGGGCTCCACCTCCCCTACACCACATCCACTCGCCAACCGGATGGGCGTCAGCACAATGGTGGTTCGGCCTTGAGGTCTTGACCACAGCTTGCTTTGAGAGGAATGGCGCATCCAAGAGGCCTCAGGTGGTATTTGTCCCTCCTGCCTCAATGCATAGCCTTCCCTCCCTCGAGGCTGTCATGCTATCTAGGCATAATGTCACACTACTGCAGTGCCTCTGAGTAGGGCACTTTGTTCTTACACCTCTTCTCTCTCTCTCTTAGTTTTCCTTTTTTTTTTTTTTTTCAAAAGAAATAGACTCCTGGGGAGGAGAGAGATGTGGCGCTGCCTCGTTTCCCCCAGCCTCCTACAGGGAGCTCAAATGCCTGCTGGTGCTGCACCGGCTGTGCTGCTCCTCCCCCGTGCAGGAGCCTCTGCACATCTGGCGTGCTGCACACCAGTGCGCTCTTTCTCTGGCTCCTCCTCTGCCCGGGTTCTGGTGGGGCTTTTAAACTTTCCCATGGTGGCCGGCATAGCCGCTGCGATTGGTCCAGCTGTTCCCTGCCCGGGAAATAGTTGATTAAACAGCCAATGTAATGTCGGCTCGCGCACCTGCAGCCATGGCCGTGGCTGCAGTCCCATATCCTGCTCTGGCTGCCCGGCGGGAGGTAAGTTTTCCCCACAGGAGGCTCTTTCTGGAGTTTGGGGCCTATGGGGATTACCCTCTCCCCTTCGGGAGCCTGTAGGGAAGCCTCACCACCACATTTATGTAAAACTGCCCCAGGAGGAGCCAAGGCAAGCTAGGCCCAGGTCAGGAACTTTACTGGATACTACCCAGGTGAGGGTCATGGGAGAGGGCCAAGAGACCATACATCTGTCACCCAAGGCATGATCTGGATAAAGCCTATGGTGTATGGGAGCAGCTCCAAGAGGGAGCAGGGCAGAAAAAGTTCTCAATGCGAGAGGGACCCTGTGAGACAGGGTGGATTACAAGAGGCCCTAGTGAGAGGAAGGCAGTATGAAAGAGGCCTGACAGTGAAGGCTATGCTTGGCCTAGCTCTAGTCTGGGAGCATAACAACACCATGGATGCTATCTGTGAGGCATGGGCTGCAGTATAGGGAAGGCTTGGAGCTGCAGATAGCGCCCTGGCATTGGGGCATGTAATAGGCAGTCTCCTGCATCTTACCACCCATTTTGAGAACAGCAAAGTCATCACAGGTGAGACTGGGTGGGCTGCTCCATTTACAGGTGAGCAGGCCGGCATGAGACCCGGCTTCAAGATCTACCCCCTGTCACAGTGTGTCAGATCAGACTTGATTAATCTGAACTGCAAATTAATCTGGACTGCTAGGATTTGCACTCCAGCAGACTCAATTAATCAAGTCTGCTGGAGTGCAATAATTGCTACTTTGCAGCAGACTCCAGTCACATGTATCAGCATCCCCGTGCTGAAAAATGGCAGTGGGGGCACTTTAACTAAAGCTTGTTTGGCAAGCTTTAGTTAAAGTGCCCTGACCACCATTTTTTAGCATGGGGATGCTGATGCATGTTATGCTCTGGGTACTTTAATTAGAGCAGCTTTCGGAGTCACTCTCTAAATCTCATCCCCCCTCCCCCACCCTGCCTCCTGGAACATATGTATAAATGCCCTCATAGGCTAAGTACAGTTAAAAAAGCCCAAGGCTGAATTGATTCAGGCTTTGCAGGTTAGTCTAAACTGCACAGATTAAATCAAAATGGAAGTGACAGACATATACTTTTGATTAAGGAAATGCAGGCACATGCCTGCAGTGGCTCAGGCCAGAACCTGGGGGATGCTAGAACACAGCTCCCTGCTTGTGTGCTCACTTCCTCTTTCTGCTGCCCCTGAGGGTGCTAGGATTTGAAGTCCAGGATTACAACTGCAGGATGCTGCAGGGTAGCTCATCACTTCCTCTTCCTGCTTCCAGGTGCCTCTGGGATTTGTAGTCCACAGCTGCAGCCAGCACTAAGTTTGAGAGGCAGAAGGGGCATTTAACCCCCCTCCCCAACCCCAGACACCAGCTGGGGTTTGCCTGGGGAGTGCAGTGTTTTTTCCCCCCTCCCCCTAGACTGGACTGCATTCCCAGCCAGGTTTGCACCGTCCTTCCCACCCCTTTGTCAGCCAGCCATCACTGCTCCAGCTAGGAAACAGAGGGCCAAGGCCAGCCCTGCTCTCTGGAACAGACAGCACAGCTCATCCCAGGGCTGGAAAGCATGCTAGGATGCTGGGGGACTGTGATGTAACTTGAACCAGGAAGAGGTCTGGGACATAAATTTCATAACCCAGTTTGACCCAAATCAGTTCAATCTGATACTACATTCTACCAGGTTTATCATAAACCAGTTTCAATCATTTTGAAATGGGTTTACATGCACTGAGCTTCTGTTCTGTTACAGGTTTAAACCAGTTCCTGATCACTTAAACTAATTTATGTGTAACTTCTGCCCCTAGCCATAGTGTTTCTCTAAGATCCAACCTGCTTTTCCTAGTAAGCATAGGCTGATACAACTGCAGCATGTGGCATTCCAGGATTTATTCAGTAGATCAGCCTTCCTAGTCCAACAGTCTGACTTTAAAACTACTAATAGCCTGTGGTACCCCTAGAACTGAAGACAAATACAAGTGGGTGGAGAAAGGTGAACTGTCATTTCATATACAATGTATATTCTACTTCAAATAAAAGCAGTTCATAATGGGACTGATTTAACACAGTTCTGCACTTCCACTTATGTAAAATGAGTTTATAGCAAATCTATATTTTTTGTGGGGGGTTGTTTGTTTGTTTTTTTTGCTTTGTTTTTTATTTTGTGTTTTTTGTGTTTGTTTCTCCTCCCCCCTCCCGGCCACTTTGTCAGTGGTGGCTTTTTCTTAAATGACTCTTCTATTTATTGTTCCTGAGAGAGGTGATAGAGCAAAGACTGTGATTTTTTTCTTTGGGTAGGAAAATATTAGGTGTAAAAAATATTTTGGTGACCTCTTACAAATATGACAGGACTGTGCAGGAATGATCAGAATGGAAGTGACAGGAAGCTACATGGTGACACCATGAGGTAACAAATGCCAGAAGGATCCTAAAATAGATAAAGTTGAAAGTAGAAATTAGTTTAAATACATTACACATAAACATTAAATATGCAGGATAAGTAACAATCCAGCATGGACAGTGAAAATCACACGTGTATCATTTGTCAATCACTCCAAATCTAGACTCACAACACTGAGGAGATGTCTGTATTATCTACTGTCTGGATTATCATTGACAAGAAAACAATGCAGAGATTTTTAAATTAAACAAACCCAAATCAGACATTTTTGAAAGCAGCAATGCAGTTGCTTACTGCTATGCAATAGATTTACAGAGGTAATTTTTATTAGTGCTACTGAGAGTTAAGTAATAAATCTCTTTGTGGGGTGATCAGAAAAAGACCTATTTAATTAAGACAAGATGAATGAAAAGTAAATTGATATATAAAAGCTGGGCTTAGAGCTTTAATTAACTATATGAAAGGGCAACAATGTCTTGTAATCAGTCTAAGAAAAAATAGTCAAAAAATGAAGTCTATTAAGATTTATGAAACTTGTGAGAGAAAATATTGAAGGGAACACAAGAAAAATGATGCCGAGTATTGTCTGGCTTCTAGAGGTAACAGCATGGCTAGGTGCCCGGAGGTAGCCGCTAAACACAGGGGCAGTGGAGACTTCCAGTTGCCACCTCTACCAATGTGATTGTGCAGTGGCCATGGCAGCCAGTTTTTTCCACCCCCTCCCAAGTCAATGCCTGGGGCAACTGCCCAGACACCCGCCCTAGTTACACCATTGCTGATTGCCTCTATTTCTGAAAATATCCACTGCTCACCAAGCATGCTCAGTGCAAGGGTCCCCGGCATAGGCACCAACTCCGTGGGTGTCAAGAACTCAAGCACCCACCAAAAAAAATTACGAGGTGCTCAGCACCCACAAGCCACCCAAATTACACTTTAACAGAAGCAGTAGCAGAGCATTACTTCAACCCACCTCTGCAGCATCTGTAAAGATGGGGAGCTTCATTCAGCAGGGCTTTTTGGCACTTTGAGCTAAAGCTGATTCAATCAGCTATTAGATAAAAGTGCCAAAAAAGCCCCACAAAAGCACCTGATCTATACAGATGATGAAGAACCGGATTGAAGTTATGTACTCCTGCTTCTGGACATGAGAGGATCTTGGTGCAGGAACACGTCAAGTTTGAAGTAAAGCACCATTTTGGGCAGGGGTGGGGGGCAGGTTTACAACTGCAAGCACTCACTGTCAAAAACAAGTCAGAGCCTATTGACCCTGGTTCAGAATCCAAGACATATGAACTCTCTTTTAGAAGTCTCCAGGGGACAGCGTGAAAGCTACTACCACAATCCTGCACATGTTTAAATTTACTCTAGTTAAAAGCTCTATTATTTGCATATCTGTCTGCGGGATTGGGGCTGTATTAGAATTTCCCTGATTGTGGTTTCTGGTACCCAGGAGTAAAAATGTATTTATTAGAAATATGAAAAAGAATGTAAAATGTTAATCATGTTTTATTTCACAGAGTGTAACACTTAATTTAATTAAAAAATGTTACCGACTTTCATCCAAATGGGTGTCAGCATTTTATAGGCTCAATAAAAGGGTCTCGCATATTTCAGTAACAATTTCAAAGATATTCAGTTACAATAAACTGGTTTTGCAAATTAAGAATTCTGAGGATAACTTTTATGAAAATAAGCAATTTTTTTTAAAAGATCATTTAATATGAAGAGGAGGTCTTCTATGTTGGTGATTTTTTTTCACTTGAAATATCAGGGAAAAGGTTAAAATGCCACTTTTTCATCAACAACAATGTTCAAAAAAGATTCAACAGAAAGTAGAATGTTTTATTCTGTTCATTCATTATGATGACAATATATGTAGTCTACTTTAAAAAAATCAGAATTGGGGTTTTATAGCAGTACATACCAGCTGGTACTTATAGCTGTTCATATTCATTTTTATATTTATTCACATCTTCCATACACAAGAGAATGAGACAGAATGAGTATAATATTTTATATCAAAGATATTTTTCCTTAGTGATTTTGAAAGCATTACTTCATGTAAATATATTTAAAGCAAATGTTTGGCAAAGGCATGTCAGAAGAAAGAACTAAGATTACAAAGGGACTCTCTACATAGATGGTGGTCGGGATGTCTTTACATTAAAATATTCAGGGAATCATCATGTTTTCAACAGATTCAGAATTACTGGTCAAATCCTGGGCTCAGTGAAATCAATAATAGTTTTGCTATCCCTTCATCTTTGGGCTTCTCTACTGATTACACCATTTCATTTGGAAGTCCTATGGGCCTTGTTACATGGCAAATTTAGGCAGCCTCTAGAGCTCTTAATACCTTTAAGTGTATTAAAGCACTCATTATTTGTTTTAAAGTTATGCCACTCCAGGGCAGGATTATCTCTAATCTACCTAATTTTACTCTAGATCAGGGCAGGCGATTATTTTGGGCGGAGGCCCGCTTGATGAGTTTTGGTGAGCTGTTGAGGGCCACATGGGTAGCCCCGCCCCTTGACAGTTTCCTTGCCTCCTGGTCACTATCTTGGGACCAGAAGTCCTGCCTCCTACCCCCTGACCTTTGCCATCATAAATCCTTCCCCTTGCCCCTGGAAGTACTCCTTTTGTGGAGGTGTCCTTGGAACTGGAAGTTACACCCTGTTACATGGCCTGTTTCATAAGACCCACAAACCCAACACCAAACTTTGCACCACTTGCCACATCTGTCCCAGAATCCCCTACCTTCATCACATGATCCCTGACATCAGAAGGTCTACGCCCTGACTAGGAAACACTGCCCAACAACTGGGCCCACTCTCACAGTGCATGGCCTGCTCCTGGGGCCCCAAGAGTTCTGCCCTCTAGGCCACGAGGCACAGACACAGCTTGCCAGGCAGCAAGGGGTTGTGAACCCTCTAACATCCTGCCCCATCAGTGGGGTTTCAGGGGCATCAGACCTCCCCCAGAATGAAGCCAAACCAGTTGAGTCAAGGACTGCACACATAAAATCTTTCAGAACAAATCATTTTAACAAAGTATAGATAAAGTATCATATACTAAAAATCAAACATCTACTATAGCAGATTTTAGTTTTATTTTAAAAAATAATTTGAGTAGTGATTAACTTAACTTAATGCTCCTGAAACAACATGACAAATATACAATCATAATATAAATAACTTAAATGATTAACTTAAAGACAAACAAAGGAACTCAGTGTGAAGAATGAAGCCTCTGATGTGCGTTAACCAGAAAATCAAAATCAGGCGTCATCTCTGTGGCTGTAATACAGACCACCTCTGCAAGGTGATCATTGCTAATTAAAGATCTAAGGTTTGATTTGTTGATTTGCATTACAAAAAATGTCTTCTCACATACATACACTGATCCAAACAGCACAAACATCTTCTGGGCATGAGCCTTGATCTCTGGAAACTTCTGTTTATTGAGAGAGAGGCATAAATGCTAGGAAGTTGCACTGATTCGAATTGCTCTGCAAGCAGTGCATCACACTGCAAGTCAATAAACTCAAGTTGCAGGTCACATGGAGGGCTGTCAACAGTAAACGTGAAAGGTGAGGAGACCAAAGACAAGTCTTTTTCTATCATTTGAAAATCTTCGAATTGGCGAGAAAATTCAGCATGCAACTCCACTATTAATGACATGTATTTTTTTAGGTTTTGATCAGAAACAGTAACCTGCTGCAGTGTAGGAAAATGGCTGAAATCTTTGTTTTCTGTCTGATGGGAGAAAAGCATTAACTGCATCATAAATGACTTGACACCGGAATGCAATTCTGGAGCAAAAAGACCCTTCCCTTGCAGTCATGAATTCAGATCATTCATGTAGCCCGTGATATTAATGGCAAATGCAAAATCAGAGAGCCAATCTGCATCATTCAGCTGTGGGAAATCTAAATCTTTTCTTTTCATATTGGTTCATTTTTTAATCTCAGCTCTCGGTTCCCACACTCTTTTCAAAACATTACCCAAACTAAGCCATCTTACATTGGTATGATACGGAACATCTGTGTGCTCGGATTCAGACTCCTCAAGCAGAGTTACAAATCACCTGTGATTTAATCCTCTTACTCGAATGTAGTTGACCACTTTTGTCATTGTGTCCGCAATACTGCTTAGTTTTAGAACATTTTTACAGAGGGCCTCTTGATTTATAATACAGTGTAAAAAAATAATTTTCTGTTCTGGATTTGTTTCTTTGACTTGATCTTGAATTCTTTTGAGCAATCCAACATGTTTGCCTGTCAAGTTTGGGCTTCCATCAGTGGTCACACACACCAATTTTTTACAGTCCATTCCTAATTTTGACATGCATTGATTTACTGCGTCCAATAAATCTTTTCCAGTTGTTGTGTATTTCATTGACTGCATAGATGCCAACTCTTCTGAGAGCTCAAAGTTTTCAGTGATTTCTCGAATGAAAATCAACAATTAGGCTGTCTTTGACATCACAACTGTCATCAAGTGCCAATGCATAGTATGAGAAATCATTTATCTTGCTTTTCAACTGCTGGTGCAGGTTCTCAGAGATATGTTCAATACATCTCACAATAGTGTGCCTTGACAAGCTAATATTCTCAAACTGCTTTTTCTTGTCTGGGCACAAATTTGCAGCAAACTTGAGTACACATTCCTTTACACACTCTTCATCAGAGAATGGTTTGCTCCTCTTGGTGATTAGGTGTGTAACCTCATAACTTGGTCTCATATTTCCATCCTGCACTGTCAATGCTTTTGTGAAAAAAAACTTTGCTCTTTCTGCATTGCAGCAAGCATCTCCTCTGCTTCTTTGCTTTTGCTTGGTTTAACAATTTTTCATATTTAGACACATGCTGATTCAAATTGTATTCTTTGAATACAGCCACACTTACTTTGCAAATTAAGCACACAGCTTTTCCACCTACTTTGGTAAAAAAATATTTAGAAGTCCATTCCTTGTTGAATATTCAGCATTCAGCATCTACCTTCCTCTTCTTTGATGTGCTCATATCCAAATAATTCTTCTGTGGAATTGTAACAGGAATGCCTCTTTGGGGTCCATCTACTGGTGACCCTGCCCACATGTTATGGGCCAACCACCCACCTTCTCTCCTGCCACACCTTGATCTTAATTAATTAATGTTAATTAAGCGGGAGGTTGCCCATTTACTGCCCCGATGCCAGGGGACACTATCTGCGGCTCCTTTCCTCCCCTACACTGCAACCCAAGCCTTGTAGATGATACTGACGTTGTTTGGTCTGGGCCTTGTTATAATCTGGCCCCCTTGTCCTCCCTAGGCCCTCCATGGCCCTGTCTCAACTGCACTTTTACTGGCGCTCGGGCTTTCCGCAGCCCTGTCTCACTCTGCGCCTCACTGGTGCTCAGGCTTTCGACTGCCTTGTCTCACACTGCCCCCTCCCTGGCGCTCGGGGTCAGTGTACCCCCAAATGCTGCACCCTCTCTGGCGCTGGGGTCCCCACACTACTGTGGATCCCCTATGAGGCCTTGTCCATCCCCTTATAGCCTCACCCAAGCCACCAGTTTTAAACAGCAAACACAAAACACAAGCCCCTGGGCTATTACATAAATCCAAGCTAAATCCAAGCCCGTCTAAAACATCATTCAAGCCCTACCAGGGAATACTCCATCCCATAACAGCACCAGGCCGTCCTGCCTCCTAATAACAGGGTTAGGGTTCCCTGTTACAGGAGTGGTAAGATTAGGGATGTAAATATCATTTTAAAAATCCATTTATATTTTTCTAAGTTTGTCACTTAACCATAACATGTCTTGGGGCACTGCCATTGCGACTGGCCTCTGCCCTTACCAGTCACATAGATGTCCTTGTTATAATAGCCATCCAGGTGATTGGGGGACCTTGATAGGTATGCCCGTAACTGCAATAGGAACACTGGGCCTATGTACCTACCAGGGCCCAGCCCCCAGGGTGCCCATGGCTCCAATGGCAAGCAGTTCCTGACTACAAGGCCTAGTCCTGCACAGTACAGCAAGGAGCAAGCCCCACCTGTCCTGTTCTGGCTTCAGCAAGCAGTTACCAGATGCAAGCCTGGACCTGCAAGTGGGGCAAGGAGCCAGCCAGGGCCAGCCTGGCAGCACCTGGATCCCAGATACAAGGTCAGGGCCTCAGGGCCAGGCCCATCCCCTCCTAGCAAGGGTTGCTACCTGCAAGACAGGGGCTGGTGCCCCACAGCAGAAGCCAGCCTAGTCTGTCAGCCCCCTCCAGTGCTGAAAGAGCCATCACATCCCAAGCTGCAGGCAGCTCAGGTACGGCTTTTCCCTCCCCGGTGCCAGCCCAACTGAGCCTGTCCTGTTCCATCCCAAGCAGCATGGGGCCAACACTGGCCCAGCTGTTGCTGCTTCCCCTCCCTAGTGCCAGCCCAGCCTGGCCCAGCCCCAGTGGCATGACATGGGAAAAGCCTGCCCAGCAGCTGCTTTCCTGGGTTTACCTGCAGGGCAGGATCCTTTCCAGTCCTGTGTAGTAAAGCAGAAGTTGACCCAGGCACTCCTTCTCTTCACTGGCACCACAGGATCTGGCCCAGCCCCCTCTGTCCCTGTCAAGCTGAAAACATGGCCTAAGCCAGGGTCAGGGTGAGGCCAGCCGGGTCAGGCTGAGGTCAGGGTTGGTTGCCTTGCAACCAGAACCCAAGTAAACAGCCTGAGGTGCCTACAGCCAATGGTTCATGATTCCAGCTGCCACTGGAGACTTTTAGGTAGGCAGCCACCATTACCTGGGTTTTGACTTTTGAAGGGGCTCCGTGGGCCGGAGGAAAGTGCCTGGTGGGCCGGATCTGGCCCGTGGGCCATATTTTGCCCTCCCCTGCTATTGATCCATTTAGGTGTGGCCACTCCCTACAGCTATTCTGCCTAAGTTTAAGTCCTCTAGCATCCCAGGATGCAGTGACCTCTCCTGACCCAGGCTGAGCAGGGATGCCAGGGTGCAGCAGGACTGGGCACAGCACCTTGCTCCCCAAGGACATTGAGCAGAATGAGGGCCACAGCCCCAGCCATGGTGACTCCTGCCGCTGCCCAGCCTGGCTCATTGCTCCCACCAGCAGGAGCACAGGGTTGGGGCGAGCTTTGGTTAAAAAAATGATCAGGCTCCTTGGAGTTCAGGCTGTGCCTGGCCAGCAGGTCACTCCCCCACCCTTCCCCTACTGCTACTGGCTGGGTACTGCCTGAGCTCTGAGGAGTGCCATCCTTTTCAGAGCTCATGCAGTACTCAGCCAGCCAGCAGCCCAGGCAGGGGCAGTGCAGGGAGGGGGGGGGGGGGGGAGCTGTGAAATAAAAAAAAGTTTGGGCTCCTCGGAACTCAAGCAGTGAGTGAGTCCAGGCAGCAGTAGGAGACACCATGGCCACTGGGCACTGCAGAGATTTGGCACTTTCTCTTCCCAGCAGGAGCAGTAAGACAGTCCTGCCCCCAGCTCCTAGTTAGGGTTACCATATGTCCAGGTTTTCCCAGACATGTTCTCTTTTTGGGTCCTCTGATCTCCATCCAGGTGGGGTTTTTCTAATATGATCCAATGTCCAGGATTTTGCTCTGCTCCACTGGTGGGAGTGAGTGGAGGGTGATTGGAGGCACAGTCAACACATGCATCTGTGGTCAGCATGCAACTGAGCAGGGAGGTGGGAGCAGCATCGGCATCTAGATGCAGGTAAGTTAGTGGGAGCAAAGGTTGGAGGGCCAGGGCATGGGGACTGTCAGGGTGGGGGCTGGAGGGAATGGGTGTATGATGGGGAGTGGCTGTCTAACAGCCCTGGGGGTCATATCTAGGCATGAGGGCTGCAGCAGGGCACAGGGGCAGAGGTGAGGTGCCTGCCCCTCCAGTGGGGGAGGAGGGGCCTTCAGGGACAGCAGGGAGCTGTGCAGGTGAGCTAGTGGCACCAGGGGCTGGTGCCTGCGCTCGCAGGGATGGGGCACCCAGAAGGTGCTGCTTGGAGGATCATAGCTAGGCCACCTGGTATGGCACAAAAGCCCTACCCTGGGCCTGGGGGTGCTACAGGCATCCCCTCCTCCTCCCTCTAGCCCGCACCAGGGCCAGACTCACTCCACTGCCACCCACATGAGCCAGAGCCACTGAGTTTTGGCCCAATAGGACAGGGGCAGTTGGAGACCCATTCCAGCAGGGCTGTGGAGAACAGGGGGGTGTGGGTCATGAGTGAGGGGCACCGGCAGAGTTGGAGGGGCCTGTAGGCTGGGAACATGGGGCACTGTCAGCACCAGGGGACTGTGGGTTGGTACCGAGAGGCACCAGCTTCCTCGGGGTGGGGAGCAGAGAACTGTGTGTAGGAAGTGAGGGGCACTGGAAGCTCCAGGGGTCTGCAATTTAGGAGTGAGGGGCAGCAGCAGAGACAGGGGACTGCAGGTTGGGACTGAGGGGCACGAGCATTGCCGGGGGGGGGGGGGGGGGGAGCAAGGGACCATGGGTCAGGAGTAAGGGCCGCTAGCAGGGCCAGGAGCCTGAGGGTTAGGAGTGAGAGGCAGTAGCAGGGATGGAGGGCTGCAGGTTGGGAGTGAAGGGCACTGGCAGGGAGAGGGGGCTGTGGGTTGGGAGTGAGGTGTCCTCCAAGCCAGTGTCCTCTTTTTTGGAACTGGAAATATGGTAACCCTACTCCTAGTCCTTGGTGGTCCATCTCACCAAGCCTCTAATGGCAAGTCACAGCTGTGCAGGTGAAGAACAGTCAGAGATGGTTTTTCACCTTGAGGTCTGACTGCTCCACTAAGCCAAACAACACTAAGCTGATTAACATGTGTTTGGTTTACAATGTAAGGTGTAACAAGACCCATGTAAAGAAAGTCATGGAATCATGAACAACAATGGACCCCTGACCCAAAGCCTCAATTTCCCCACCTATAAAGTATGAATAACAATATTTTAGCCATGTTGTCAGTATCGGTGAATGCCCACACAGCCCTTGTGAAGTGTAAAGCAGTGGATTAGTTGGCGCATTACCATAGCACAACAACATTGTTTGTAGCCCTTTGCTTGCTTCCATTTATGAACTGGATAACTTATTTCTTAAGCATTGAGAGAAAAAAAGAGTGAGAAGTCCGGGATGGGGAAGGCTGATGACTTGGAGCAATTTTCTACTACCATCCAATTTGCTACTTTTCAAACCAAGATTGTTTTTAAAAAGTGCTGACAATAACTGTTATGAAGCTACCTCCCAACTAACAGTCTTAATGAGAAATTTCTTTCTGGGTTTTGATCTTCCCACAGCGTGATGGCTGCCCTTTACAGAGCTGCAGCACCAATCATCTGCTCTTGTATGCTGATAACAGCATGCTGCCAGCCCTGACATTGCTGGACCTGTCTATTGAACAGGACAGACTTGATCACAGGATTTCACCTCTCTACCAGCCTCAATATTGCCTGCAAGTGATTCTATTTCTTTTTTGGTACATAACACGCAGTTTCTTCTTGGTAAGTTCCTTTTTTTCTTCCAAATCACTTCAAGTATACTGTGAAATCCCATGATGCTCAGCTGTTTAAAGCAATGCTCTTCAGAATCTACAGCTCTGTCTCAGGAATAAGCTGTCCAATGCATAATTTAACCGTCATCGTAATGTTGACGATACACAGGATTATTTATCAACCTCCCAGGGAAACGGTTTCAAATTTGATTAAGTGACATTTTAGTCTGGGTTGTCTGAAAAACTTCTGAAGTTAATTTAAGGAGCATCTCTCTCTCCCTCTAGCTTGAATGGGGCTCAGCATTTCCTTTATACAGTAATGTTTCCTGTCTAGTCCTAAAGCCATTCTTGGTTATAAGCTTTAGTTACATATCAAAAGCATCACTGAGCTGATGCATGCCAGCAGTGGGTCCAGCCCATGAATATATTGCCACAGGCAGAATCTAACAGGTTTATGCCTTTTGATGGCTCAAGAAGTTAAGTGATATGTTTATAAAGCATGGATTTTTCTGCCCAAGGCTATATCTGGGATTCCCACCTCTTCCTCTTCTGCCATTAATGCTGTGCTCCTTCCATGAGGCAGTGTCTGTACTCAGTTTTCATCAGGCCAAACTATGCTTTTCCTTACATTCATCTAAACACACCCAGGCTTGCACCACATACTTGAAAGCTGAATCTAACCAACTGATTTCAAAGGAAGCTTAGGGTACTCAATTCCAAGGCAAGTGGTATTCCACAGGATCAGACCACAGACAGACCTGCATGGCAAGTGCATGGGATCACAGAGAAATATCTCAGTCTACATTTTTCATTGGTGAAAACTAACTTCAGTAGAAGCATGCTAATCTACAACAATGGAGAATCTGGCTCTATAGTACCCTTTGGCAAAGATATTTTGTAGCTTAATCTGAGACTTCATAAGAGTGGGGTTTTTCCCCCCATTTTTTTTTTAAATAAAAAATAGACAGATGAAAAATATTTGAATTAATGCATTTTTTTTTTAAACACAAAAATCTAGTTGGTCTAATAAAAGATATCATCTCTACACAAGTCCTGATTCCTTTTGCCTCTAGACCAGCTACAATCTGGATACATTTCTTTTCTCTTTGGCATTTCTTTTTTTCCAAAGTAGGACCTTATTTTGAACCATTTGTCTTTGTGAGAGTGACAAAAGAAGACTGTGCACCATATTTTGCTGTTTCTTTTAGTCAAGTAAACTCATTGATTTCAATGGAGGTGTCATTTTGCTATCAGATCACAGTTTTAGCGCAACTAACTCAGGGCTATTTACATGCCTCGTGTTCCCTAACTCCGCCAGGCTGTCACATGATGTAGATGATTTAATGTGAACATTATTAAGCCAAATGCTTGACTTAAAAGAATCTGAACTCTTGTCATTTTTAAGTTACCATTTTCTTTTTGAAAATGGTGACATTTTCATTGGAAAATGTTTTTGTTTGTTTTGTTTGGCATTATGAGATTTTTTTTCCCCCTCGTACTAATGCTATTTAAAGGTGGATTGTGTGACTATAATTAAAACAAGCAACTTGACTTAAATATAATACTCCGAAGATAAACAGGCTGATATTCTGGTGAGTAAAATTACATTACCACAGAGTTTGCTTGTGTGTTTCTCCAGTGGCCATGCAGTTTTCCATCTCAGACTTTCAGCTTCTATCTCTTGCAGAATCTCTGCCTCATAGATTGTTGTAACATTGCTATCAGTCTAATACATTTCTGTTCATGCAGTGATCAGTTACACACCACCTGCCAGCCATCGTAACTGATCGCCAAACAGACGAATATGACAGGCCATTCCCTAGAGATGCCTGTGCTTTGTTTTGTAACAGGCGGCTGCACAGCACGATGAGAGCCTAGGAATGTAAACCTGAAAATGTGAGGAGGAGAAAGACTAGATTCTAGACACAAAGCTTTAGAAAGCAAAAAATTAAAAGCTCTGGGTGAGAGATGCTCATGAAAATAGCAATGGAAAGACCAATCTAACAGGAGACAGAGAGGAGGACAGAAGTGTGAGGGGGAAAACAGCAACAAAAAGGAAAGTGACTGTGTATTGTGAGCTAAGCATGGCAAAGCCAACAGAATTAAACATGTAAAACTGGAGAACAGGAAGCAAAATAGGAAAAGCAATATTTAGCAGACAGTGCTGAGCCAGACAAGACAAGGAAGGACAATGCAGAATGTAGCAGGGTTAAGGAAAAAAACAGGAGACACAAAGAAAAACAAGTACAAATTAAGATTCATTAGCTTGCATTTACAAAGGTCAGCTACCTTCCAGAAGACTGTGGCTTACTTAGGGGTCTAGTTCACAATGCATTCATGTCTCTGGAAACAATGGGGAAGGAAACCATCAGTTAGCTAATTAGAACAAGGAAAAATAATGGAAGAAACAAACTACTGTATTTAGAAAATATTTGTTTCCAACCCTACTTCACGATAGCAGCAGTGTCACGGTTAGTGCCCGCTGACATTATGTCACCATAGCAATGAGCTACGGTGTGGTAACTCCTTGCTATGGTGACGTAGCATCTCACATAGACCTGCCCACAGGCAAGTTAATCTCTTTCAAGTACTCCCTTAGCTCCTATTACATTTGCATCTGATTGCCTCACACCTTGAACAGATGCATTCTGACAACACCCCAGTGAGGTGACAACAATCCAGTTCCATTAGCCCCATTTTAGCGATGAGAAACTGAGGTCATGTCTATATGTTCCAGACCAGCATCTTCAGCATGCTGCACTGGTCCAGGCAGGCTTCTTGCTAAACTAGAAGCAGTATGGCCATGTCTGTATGGACTAATTGCAACTGCTGAGTGACAGTGATACTTAGCTGGTCTGCAGTTCTGCATGGACTCAGCTATGGTGCTACCAGAGCAATACAGCATTCCTGAGGATGGAGCACTGTACATTTCTGCCTGGACATGGTATAGGCCACAAAAAGGGTACAGGATTTCCCCAAGGTCACAAGGGAAGTATGTGGCAGAGCAGGAAGTTGGATTTTTGTCCGTCAAATTGTAGGCTGATGTCTAATAACTGGACCAACCAAAACCTGAAAAATAACTCCCTTGGCTCTTATTTTTATCAAAATACTATACGTGTCACCACTTCATTTCTCTTCTCTGTGAAAACATGGTAGGTATTCCCTATTCTTGGTTATTCTGACTTGTATCCAGCCCAGTCCCTCTGCGGTGTCCAAAGGTGAGGTGCTGTAACCCAACCAGTTAAACTATGATGTTTGTTCAGAGGCTTCCTGATTAAATGAAGGAACATCAACTAAAGTAGTGCAAAATACTGAAATAATGAGTGCATATTATTGCCATGATTTTAATAATGCTACTGACATGCTAAGGACCTCATCCTGGAAATACTGATGTGCAAAGGTAACTTTTTTCATAGAGGTATTCCACTAAATTCAGCGGGACATTTTATATGAATAAGCAAGGTACATGAACATAAGGTGAGTAAATTTGTAGAGAGGTTTTACTATGTGTAAGTGGAGGATTTTGGAGGAGAATGGGAGCATAATTTCTTACCATATTGTTTATTTAAAAGCCACAATTCCCTTTTCTACAAAAATGCGTATAAATTTCTATTAAACGGTGACTTTTCTACAGATCCTATCCCACCATGCCTTAAATAATACAGAAGATCAATGGGAGAGAGAATTTCAGGCTTAGTCAAGGTGGGGAGGAGAAAATATCTTGCTTCAACTCAGGTTTAAAGCAAAGAGAGAGAATAGTCTGGGACAGATCCGGGATTTTGTAAAAGAGGGTGCAGAAGCAGTGACAAACACTGAAGGTGTGACTGCAGCCCCAACTCCAAGCTTCCCCACCCCGCACTGGGGCAGGCAGACCATGCCGCAGGAGCAGCAGCTGGGGACTTCTTTTGATGAACCTCAAGGCTAGGGACAGACATTCAAACAGCCTGAGCCTGAATTGATTAGTTTAACTCGGCTAGGCTGAACTGGTTTGTGACCAGAAAGACATTCTCTCTGGACTGAAGAAATTCAGGTACATACCTGCACTGGCTCAGGCTAGAAGCCAGGGGGGAGGGGCTAGAGCAGCCCTCCCTTCCCTTCCACAGGGACCTGAGCTGAGGGGGGGTGTGGTCAGGCCCTGGCAGGATCTCTGATTAGGGAGGTCTGCCTGCACCATCCTAGATTTTTCCCCACTGGCTGCTCAAGGGGTGGGAGTGTTGCTAGACCCCAGACTCCTATTAGCACTCTCAGGTGTGCAGTGCATGCATCTGTTAATGATATTGAGCTTTTCAATCTCCCTCCCTGCTTCTTTATACTGTTTAGAGCAAACTGACAGGCAAGCAAGCCAGCAGGGGGTTGATAACAGTGTTTATCACCCCATCAGCAAAACAATAGCCTCTCTTCATTAGTTCTAACTTTTCTTAAACAGCTTACCAGCTGACCTGTTGATTAGCTCCAAAAATCCCTAAGCGGCCACTGTTCTGGTTCTGGACACACAGACACGTCTCAGCATTAGCTAGCATACCACATGCCTAGGGTCCATGAGACTGGGGTCTGTGCCATGGAAGATGGGAAGGAGGAAGTGGGGATTCCTGCTTGAGCAGACAGCAGCGAGGGGGAGTAGGGCAGGGGGAAGCCAGCAGACCCTGCTGTACCTGCAGTCTCTGCCAGAGCTCCAGCTCGGGAGCAGAGGGGAAGGGCGAGCTCTGCTGTGGAGCAGAGAGCCCCGTCCAGCCCAGAGAGCATGCTGGGGGACACTAGTTTACCTTAAACCAGAGCAAGGGGTCTGGGACAGATGTTGCATAAGCCAGTTTGATCCAAATCAATTAACTCTGATACTACATTCAACCAGGTTTATCTCAAACTGGTTTCAATCATTTTCAAACTGGTTTATGTGCACTGAACATCTGTTCTGTTACAGGTTTCAACCAGTTTCTGATCACTTTAACTGGTTTATGTGTAATGTTTGTTCCTAGCCCAGTAGGGTAAGGATCTTCCTGCTCCCTCCCCTCCATGCAGAGTGTCATGTCATCTCCACTCCCATTCCTGCTTCCACAGCCTGTTGCTGCCACTGTCCCTGCTGTCCCCAGCTGACCAGGAAGGGGAGAGAAGCTTGAGAATCGCTCCTGTCCCACTCCAGATCAGTTGTGAGAGAAGCCAGGCTTGGCTGGACAGCAACAGTGCAGCAGTGGGCAGGTTCACAGTGGGCAGAACCCACCAACCACTGTGGCTGTCCCTGGCTGATCCCAGCTCACCATATTGCCCAGCTGGAGATATGGGCAGATCTCAACCTTCCCTGACCCCTACCCCTGTCTCTGGGCCAGCCAGAAGGAGCAGCATGATAAGGAAAGGCAGAGGGAGGGAAGGGAAGGGGAGGTGCTGTTCATGGAGAGGGAGGGAGAGTGGGGAACAATTCTTACCCAATTCAGGAGCTTTAAAAAGTCCCCAGCTGCTGCTCCTGTGGTAGCATCCATTGAAAAGGGGGTTGTGTCCAAACCACTGTGTTCCCTTTGGATCCACCCCTGAAAATCAGAGGTCCAGAAATGCTGTTCTAAAAAACCAAGAGCTTCAGAGAAGTCTGTAAACCAAAGATGGTGCAATTCCTTAGAGGGAATGAAAAATTACCAGAATTAAGTGATCAAACCAGTCTGCTCTATTCTGGAGCATAATCCATGTGTTGCCAGTTCTCTTGATTCCATAATAAGTTATATGCTTTTGTCCCTTGCTGGAGTCAGTTTTAGGATAACATAGGAATATCCACTTGGAATGGAAATTTCAACCTGGCTTGGGGAAAGCCTCCTCTAACTGGCTGCTTTTCCCCATTCCTGAGAAAAAGAAAAAAAAGCCAATCAGGTTGTTGTAGAGCACTAGCACTCTTCACTAAGGAGATGAGAGGACTTTTTGTGTATGGGTATGGGAGGATAGAACAGCTGGTATAGTGCTCTTAAGAAGAGAGGAGGAAGCAACAAGAGTTCAATATTGCCAACTCTCATGATTTTTGGTATTGCTCTTAAAGTTTACACTTCAGGAACATGAAAATTTCTCATATATATATATATATATATATATATATATACACACACAAGTCATTAACAAACATATATATATGTAAAAGAAAGAGCTAAGTTTTTCATATTCCTGAAGTGTAGACTTTAAGAACAAAGCCAAAAATCGTGAGAGTTGGCAGTGCTGAGAGTTTGACAGTTCAGGGTACCTTTGTTCTCTTCTTTGGCACAAGTCAGCCTTTCCTTTGCTTGTCTCTTTTCCCTGCAGCCCCAGGAATGGAGAGAAACTAAAGCACCTCTAGAACTGGGAATGGAAAGTGATGATTCTCTTGTGGCTGCCCCTCAGGTCTGGGTAGGGGTGCTGGCTACAAATGTCCAACTCGGGATCCTTAAAATTTTGGTTTATTAGGTGGATTGAAACACTGTACTGAGTTAAATCATAAACCTTGGGGCTGGTCCTTCCACACACACACACACACACACTAGCAAGCTACAAGAGTCAGGTATACCTATCCCACAGGCGCTGGAGTCTGTCTTTGTGGGTTCTTTCAGCGTGGTGTTATCTTCCAGAAGGGGGTCGCCGGCTGGTTCTTCTGGCTGGACAGGTCGGGTGCTGGTCAAGTTGGAGATCAAGAGGGTGCCACTGAGGGTCACTTTTCACTGCTTTTTATCTGTCCCTGGCAGACTTTGGTGACTCCCCAGTTTTCAGGGTTGCCCAATCCAGGGGTCGTTGACCCTCGTGGGACTTCCCCCCTTAGTGGCTACTGGATGGCATCTGTCAGCCCCAGGGGTCGTCCGCATGTACATGCAGGTTTGGGAGTCTGTTGATGAATTTTGAATAGGGCTCTGGGAGCGGTCGATCTGGAGATATTCAGCCCCAAAGTTGGTCCGCGGCGTTGATTAACTCAGGCCAGGGCTTCTAGCCCTTGATCAGTGACGTTTAGAGATTTCCCGGGTTACATTGTCTTCTGTTGAGTTCTTCCGTTGGTTGATCTGCAGTTTCCTTAGGTGTTAATTGCTGCCTGCTACTGTGTTACACATTCAATCACTAATTCACTCGCTCTTTCAGGGGCCAGCCTGATACAGGGAAGGGCAGTTTGATTCCTGCCCTTGTTAACATTGTTACAATGTATAACCTACTTATGAAACTAAACACATTTAGTTGAAAGTTGAAAGGTGAGGAGTATAAAATATAAGCTACAAAAGTAATGCCATGGCACACAAATAGATAAAAATACCAAAATACAAGGGGAGATACAAAATGCACACATACAAATTTCAAAAGACAATTCCTTATCTTAAAGTGAAAGAAAAAGGAAGGAAGAAAAGGTAGAAGAGGAAAAACATATCCAAGGAGGGGAGAAGTTTGCTTGCAACTGCAGGCAAAAGGAAAAGGGGCTTTCTGCTACAGAGGGAGGAGGAGCACCTGGAGCTGCAAGAGAAGTAAAGGTATAATGAGGGGGCCAAGAGTGAGAACACAACTTAATCAGAAGAATTTGGAGGTTTGGGATGAAACTAGAAGGTCTACACTATCTGGTAGCCAGTGAGATCTCTGGGACCAAAATCACCTTCCTCTAGCAATCTGGGGGAGATGTAAATTTTAACAGCTATATACATGCATGCATGTGTATGTATGTGCTTGCCTGAATACACGCATGCATGCACGCACGCACGCACGCACGCACGCACACACACACACACACGATGGCTATAGGCATACGGAGGTCAGAAAGTGAAAGACAAAAACCGCAGGATTACTTTTTGAATGAAGCTCATGGGCTGAAGTTTTATGCTGCTGTGTCTTGTTTTGTTCTGGGGGTTTCAGGGTTGTTGCTTTTTTTGGGGGGGGGGTGTTGTTTTACTAATTGATACAGAATGTTTTACCATTTTAGGTCTCTGTCAGAACCCATTGTTCATATGCCTATAGTACAGTGGAGTATTCTATACTTTGATACAGAAGGCATAGTCTGTACCTAGAAAAAGTTCCCGCCAAATTGCAGCTTCTTTGCACAGTGGAGTTTTCTGCTGCAGAGGAGAACCCCGGTGCAAAGGAGAATTCCCGCCAAATTTGTAGCTTTCCTTGCAGGGTGCATTTCTCTGCTGCAGAGGAGAAGTGCTCGTTGCAAAGAGTTCCCGCCATTTGTATTATAATCTGAGTCCCGCAATTGGCCAGTTCTAAATTATTCACATGTGGCGACTAGCGATTGGCTTGCTAGCCGTATAAGAGGCTTGAGCAGTTTCCGCCCAAGCTGGAGAACTCCACACACACCTCGTGGAGAACTCTGAGTACACTGTGGAGCCTAGCAAACTCCACGTGTGTTTCAGAGCGAACTTAGCGGCCTGATCAACCACTAAGGACTCCCCGTCACCGACCCAAGGGGGCCTCGCACACCCCCACCCGAGACGTAAGACGACTGCCGGCCCGAACACCCCGAACACCCCGACACATTTGCAGATCGACCAAAGCTGTAATTTCTGCCCGACTGCAACTGTAACTGAAGCAAGCTTCTGACCTGCACTGTACGAGCAGTGTAAGTAAAGCAATCTATTTGTTAAATCAATACGCTTGAGTGCCTGATTCCGCTCCAGGCGTCACAAGTACCTGCCCACGGACTAGGGCTCCTAAAGCCCCGAACCCTGCGCCGCGGTTCTCGGCGGCGACAGTCTGGTTGCTACATAATGGCATAACTACAAAGACACCTTCTTTGCAGTCACCTCTTAATAAAAGAAACAATGAGGCCACTCCTCAGCTGGTCTAAATCAGCATAGCTCAACTGACTTTATGTAAACTGCTCTGAAACCAGCCAAAGATCTGGCTCCCCACTTCTTCCCCTCCTCCAAATCACAAGACCAAAGTTAATTGCAGCGCATTTAATTTTGTTCTCACTGCCTGTGCTGTTGGAACAAAGTACATATGAGGAAAGCTTTATATTTTCTAATCTCCAGTGATATGACACTTGTTTACTGGATGATGATGATGACCATGATTTATTTGCTTTTCAAACAGCCTGCACAGTTCACACAGTAGTTACATTCATGCAGTAATGTTTTTCCAATTCCATTAGGCTCCTGTGGAATACATATCTACCCTCTAAGGGTGTATACTTGAGATGGCTCTACATAAGCCCCCTTCCTCCACCTTCACAGTAAATAGAGTTTTAAAGATTAAAGGAGAGAGGAAATCCTCCCAGCCACTGACTTGCCTCACCGTAGTGGTACAGGCTTACTGATGCTCATTATAAAGGTCACAGGCCACTGCAGGGTTGGACCCTGTATATCAAAGAGAGTGCTGGGGTGACTCGCACACAAATTGCTACAGGGCCCATCTATTAAACTGGGCAAGAAGATCCTAGAACTGATTCTATATTAAGGAGAACCTACAAAGGATTTCCTTTGGAAAAAACCCCAAAACCCGTTTAAAACCAGGTAAGGGCTTCTACGCAGTGTGTTACTTTGTCATGGAATTTGGTTTTATGTTTAGCACTACCATTTTGTTTGTCATAAACTTTAAAAATCACCTGTTGGGTCTCAAACGTTCCTACAACTGGCTTATAAATCATGAGATTCAAAAAAAAAAAAAAAAACAACCCAGAAAATTATTTATATAAAAATGTATATAGAAACCCCCCCCAGGAAATTAAATATATATATATTTATAGTTAATATATTCACATAAAATATGACTATAGAAACTGGAGCTTTAAGAAAAATGCCCAATATTGAGACTTTTGATAAAATCATGAGGCAACATTGACATTGTGGTTACCTTTACTGGACTAAGATAAACACACAAGATATTTAGCCATTACAATGATAAGGTGGGGTTCCCTATCATTGCTTCAGAACTGTCAGACTCCCACTCTTGTCCTTCCTTGCCTCCCATCCTTCACACACGAACGCACATACATGCTTTCAGAGCAAACTCTCTCTTCTGAACATTCCAACATGACCGCAATAAAGCATTTATTATGAAGCTTTAGTTGTCAAACTGTTATTGTACAGTAACGTTAGGATGGCAGGGGGTGGGGGAGCTGTGTGCACACATGCACGCACGTGTGCATGTGCGCACACATATGCATACACATATGCACACATATGCATACACATCATGTTTTGTACTGGAGGTTAGGTATCTGGATCCCAAAATTGTGTCCTGTGCAGCTAACACTTCTCATTTAAATTAAATTCACACTAAGTGACAGATGTTGAAATAAATAGACAAACACAAGAAAAATAGAAAGGTATTAATGATATGTAGTCATTTATCTTCTGATAGTGTGAGCAAGATTCAAGTCAGACATAGTTAAATGGACTGAAGCTTTAACAGTGCCTTTTGAACTGCTTGAATTAACAAAATCAATCCTCATAAATTAAACTATCATTGATCTATAATACAATTAAGTTCTATAATCAAAAAATGCTATCAGTGCATGCAGTGTCACCATGCTAGTTCCAACACTGAATTTTAACCGCTGCTGGCTAACTGCTCCTGCCACGTTATATAAAACTCCCATCTGGCATATGAGACACTAGCATTATGATACAGTATTTTCTTTTCCATTTTTCAATTTAGGCTGACATCTGCTGGTCTAAGCAAATGGTAGGCAACCCTGCTGAATGTAAACCAATTTCAGGAGGCAGCTATTTTAGTTTTCCTTTTGTCATTTTAGAGAGCTTGGAACAGCAACCAAACCACTTAATTACAAAGGAAATTCACATAGAATAATAATTTGTTGGGAGAAGAAGAAAAGCAAGAACAATACTGTATAAGAGAAAATGACGTTGACATGATAAATTATATGCATGCACATACAGTGTGCTGTGCATTCACTAAATGGAACCAATAGAAACTACTATATACTGGCCAATTAGACTTATACAAAGAGGGTGCTATTTAAGGGCACCACACTGTGGATCATAATGAGAAGTCTGGAGATAGGAGTTCTCTCTTTTTACCCTGTCAGTAAGGCTAAAGAGAAGGGGAGTGGCGCCATGGTGGGCAATCAGCAATAGATGTTTGAGCAGACATAAGGTAATTTTCACAAAGTGTTTGTATGTCTTCAGGGGGTCAGAGGTAGCTCCAGTGGCAGTACTTAGTGGCGTTCCAGATGGAGAAGTACTATATGTTTGACCAGAAGTAGCAGCATAACTAGAAGGCTCATTCTTACTCTGACTTAAAAAAAAAAGAAAGTCAAAATTTCTGAAATATCAGCTTATTGTAGGTTCTTTTTTTCACATATTCAGTTGTAAACAATAAATAAATCTAGAAAAAAATCAGCACCCAGTAACTTCTACAATGCTTCTTGTTCTGTTAGCTAGCAGTTAGATATTTAGACTATACCACTACTTCTAGTGTGCCTAAAATTCAACAGTGTAGAAGTTGGATTATATCTATTCTTGTTCTGAATGTCACCCAGGTATTTCCAAATAGAACTGTGCATAATTTTTTGTTTTTTCCAATGCAGTTGTCTAATTTGAAATGACCCCTGAAGCAAAAAGTATTAAAGGTGTGGGGATATAGAACATGATAATCCACAAGTATTTTTATATATACGCATACATATACAATCCTTATATAGATACTAGCCAATTGCCCACCAAGAATGATGGGTGTGTGGGAAGAGGCCCATGTCTGGACCCCACCTCCCCGCTGCATTTCAGGGCTGGCCCTGCTCCCCTGTCTCCACCCCCACCAAGTCTAGGCCCGTTCCCACCCTACCTCCCCTTCCGGTCTGAGCCCATTCCCCCTGATCCCTGTGCTCTGAGTCCAGCACCACTCCCCCCCACCCCACCCCACCCCTGTGCTCTGGGTCTGCCTGGCCCATGTCCACCTGTCTCCCCTCCCAGCTGTTGACAGGGCCTAGCAACAGTGGGGGGCACTGTCATCATGTCATCAGGGTGGGCAGGGACAGAGTCCTGCATTCGGCCTTGCCCCCACTTCTCATCCATTCAGGGGAAGAGGGTGTAACAGGTGGCCCTCCCCAGAGCCATCTTCCTGGTAATCCGCACCTTATGTGGGGTGCCCTTGGAGCCTTCTTAGGGTTCTTATGTCCCACCCTATACTATCTGCCACGTCTTGATGGAAATTATCATGATGATGTTCTTGCGAGTGGGAGACTGCCTATTGTTTTGGGTATGTTGGGGCCTTTCATCTACGCGGACCTGACCCCTGTTTTTCTCTAGATAGGCCTCTCCATCTAAACTCACTAAACAGGGCTTGACTCCAAGGCTTTAGCTTTTTCCAGTGTCTTGAGGCTCCTGGCCCCTTTTCTGCTTCAGTCTGGAGCCTGGCCCAGAGGCCTGGATGCCAGCCTCACAGCTAAGGGGTTGCAAGCTCAAACCCAAGGGATAACCCTGAGCTTGCAGCCTCCCAATCCAAAAAAATATCAAAAATAAAACTGTACCACAGGTGCACCAGACCTCCCTGACCTTTTTAAGATCATGCCTTCAGGTGCCAGGGTCTGTGCCCCCCCCCAAAAGCCACGCCCTTGCTGGCGCTGGGGTCCTCACTCCATAGTGGGTCTGCAAAATGAGGCCTCCTCCTTCCCCTAATAGCCTCACCCATACCGCTGGTATTCATTAATCAAAAAGAAAAAAAAATAAACAGTCCCATCCATGGGTAATAACTGCTACCAACTAATGTGATAAAGAAAAGCAGCATGTCAGCTTATATTCACAGGGTCTGTGCTTCGGCTCCCCACCATTGGCTCACGTCCTTCCTGTGATGGGGCTGCCATCTCTCCAGGGCCTCCATGGCTCCCCTCTTCCCACCTTTGGACCATTCCTCCATGGCGCTCTCTGAGGCACTCCTTCCCCTTCAGCAGCTCCCTCCCAACTGCCGCTCTGCCCTGGGTTTTTATAGTCCTGCCCCTTCCGGTCAGCTGACTAGCTGGCCAGGCTCAGCATTTAACCCCTTTTTTCCCAGCATTCTGTGCCCAGAAAGTTCTGGCCTTAAAAGGGTGGACGTGCCTTCTGGTAACAGGGCTAGGGTCCCCTGTTACAGCGGGCAAATGGGTTCACTCCTCCCATTCTCACCCCTGCCACTTCTCATCCTCATTGTTGGTTGAAGGGAGTAAGGCAGGGGAGGTTGGCGTTGCTGGCCTTGCCTCCCCCAAACTCTGTCTGGTCCTCAGCATCAGTTGTAGGGAGTGGGGTGGGGGAGCCGAGGCCACGCTCCAAACAGCCCTCATTGCCGCTTTGCCATCATGGCAGCACTCAGTCGAACACTCTGTCTCCTGTTGAACACTTGCGGAACACTCTGATTGGCTGATTCAGTCAGCCATTCTGAGTGCGAATAAAGTGTTACAAACAGACACGTGGGCAGACTAAGGCTTTTATAATATTAGAATAATATATATATGGATGTGACAGCTGCCGCGCAAGTGCCAGGTGGAGGGGGCGATCCCCACTCCCCCTACTGCCCTGCACTGCATGGGGGGGCTCTGCCGCGAGCCCCCAGAGGCACCGATCACCACTGCTGCAGCTGGTGAGTGCAGAGCTTTAAAAAACAAAAACAAAACCCTGAACTCACCAGCTGTAACAGCAGCAATTGGGGCCTCTGGGGGCTTGTGGCAGAGCCCACCCATGCAGCTGTCACATCACACAGGTGCAGCCCAGCTCAGCAGAGCACTGCGCACTGTCCTGGAGCTGAGGCCACTCCAGCAGTCACCTGGAACATGGCAGCACTGAGCCTGAGTGGCCCCTGTTCCTGGACAGCGTGCAGAACCCCTCAGTGCCCTGCAAAGCGATTCTGCACCCACACAATGCAACAGCTGCCACACAGGTGCCAGGCAGGGGACCTGATCCCCACTGCCCTGTGCTGTGTGGGGGAACTCTGCCACGAGCCCCCAGAGGCCCTGATCACTGCTGCTGCAGCTGGTGAGTGCAGGGCTTTTTTTTTTTTTAAAGTGCTGGGATGCTGGGGCCAGGTGGGGCAGCCATGGGTGGTGGGGGCTGGGGGAGCAGGGAGAAGGGCTGAGGGGGATGCTCAAGGGGCTGGGGAAGCCAGTGGGGGATGGGGTTGGGCAGAGGCCCCCCCCATGGTCCCTTCCCCCTCCTCCAGTCCCCTACTTACTGGCACGGAGCCCAGGTCCAGCCACCTGCAGCATCGAGGGGGGCCACCCGAATCTCTGAATTGATTCAGAGGCTTCTGAATCTATTTGGAGGCTTCTGATTTGATTCAGACCTTTTAATGGGTCTCCCAATTCAATTTGCATTCGGAGATTCGGCCCCTGAATCAGGGCATATCTCCTCCGAATTGAATCGGCTACTGAAGCTTCTCACCGCCCTAGTATCTACACTACCAAAAAAGTTCTGGTCACCTAAACTTTCTCCACCTATGTCTACTATGTGTGGACCCATTGTGAAGACAGGGGAAGTGTAAAAGCCACTGCAGAAGTTGTTCACCATTCAAGAATTTCCAGAGACAGTGGGAATCCTCCTACAGCTTGCTCAGTGGGTCTTTGAATGATCCTACACCCCCAAATCAGTACAAAAGTGTGCCTGCACTTGGAAGAGGGAGTACCAAAGTCCATTCAATTTACTTGCAAAAATATATTTAACTCACTGCTAACATACCAAACTCAGCCTGGAATATGAAGCCTAGCTGTGTTCTTTCTGGTTCAGATATAATGATTCTTGCTAATTACTGTTAATCATTATTATTTATTAAGCACTGACAGAGACACAGGAAAATACACTATGCCATCCTCAAGGACTTTACAAACCAAATAAATCATCAGTCATTGCCAATAATCCTGACCCAAGGGAGGCTTATTATAGGTGTCGTTAAGGTGCAATTGATGTGTAGAGATGTACTAGATAAAGGTTCTCAGCAAGAACTTAATTAGCATTGCTTCTGATGATGAGAAGAATCCTTCTTTGCTCTCCAGCTGAATTGGCTCTTGGATGCTAACAGGAGAAAAATGCACAATAAACTTATTTAAATCCTGAAAGTTCATATGCAAGTCCCAGAATATGGCCGAGAACAGAAGGGTTGAGCACAAAGATGATGGTTTTGCACTGCTACACCTTGAACATGCTAATTAACTTTAAATCAAACAAATCTTGAGCATAGATGACTGTAGCTCATTAGCACAGATGTCTCCAATGGCCAGTCTACAGTGTGAAGTATTTGTCCACACTTAAATTCAATATTTAGAGTTATGACTATTCTCTTTATAAATACTTAGGTTATAAACTATAACAAATTTAACACCAGTCAAAAATTGGCCTAAGAGGTTAACATGGTTAATTCATGCTGGGTTTTGTAGCCAACAGTATGAAAGAACCCACAAGTGTCTGTAGATGAAGCTAGTGTTCTTGTAAGAAATGTACCCAGGTATAAATTGAACAGTTCACATATCAAGAAAATCCTTAGTTTACCTTCAGATTTTCACATCTGTCAATACTGTTAGGTGAAATGGTACTGCAATGTCTGGTGCTAGTTGTACTATATTTCTGTTGCTGTGATGCATAGGTGTTTCTTCCACCTAAAGGCCTCTGAATTAATGTTCAGATCACTAACTAAAGTCACTTCCAAATGAAAACGAATGTGTTTACCTCTGAGTTCCCATTTTATTGCTGGCATTCATTTTTTTTTCATCTGAAAAACTCTAAAGATGTCTTGTTTCTGTCAGATGCTTGAGCATGGCACTAATATATTGATAAAAACAAGTAAGTATAACACTGTGTGGGTTGCAGATGCACCTAGGTACCAGAGCTTGTGGGCAAAATACTCTTGAGAATATAGCAAGTTTAGACAACTGAACTTCTAAATGGCCTAAGTAGGTGCCCCTAGCTTTTAGGAAAGGCCCTAAGTAATTTCATTTAAACTTATTTCTCTGCTGATCATGATGAACACTTCTGCCTGTGATGGTTGTAATGATATTCATGTGACAAAAATGTCATTTGTGTGGAATCACCATTACACATGTGCCAGTTTGGAGGGTTTTAGATGAGTTTGCATCACTGCAAACTAAACTACATCCAGATGTAGTTTGGTTTGCAATGATCATAGAATCATAGAAAGTTAGGGGTGGAAGGGACCTCGGGGATAAACTAGTCCAACCCCAGCTCAGAGCAGGACCAGCCCCAACTAGGTCATACCAGCCAAAGCTTTGTCTAGCCAGGTTTTGAAAACATCCAAGGATAGAGCTTCTACCCCATCTCTGGTTAACCTATTTCAGTGTTTTACTACATTCCTAGTAAGAAAATTCTCCCTACTATCTAACTTAAACTTCCCTTGCTGCAACTTCAGATTGTTGCTTCTTGTTCTGTCATCTGCCACCACTGAGAACAGTCTAACTCCATCCTATTTCAAACTATCCTTCAGGTAATTGAAGGCTGCTATTAAATCCCCCCTCAGACTTCTCTTCTCTAGACTAAAGAAGCCCACTTCCCCCAGTTTCCCGATGCAGTAGTCTGGAAGCTGACCTTGCCTGTGAAGACTGAGGCAAAGAAGGCATTGAGCACTCCAGCCTTTTCTGCATCCTCTGTCACTAGGTTGCCTCCCGCATTCAGTAAAGGAGGCAACCTAGTGAATGGGGGAGGCAACCTAGTGACCTCTGCAGTGGCAGTCCCCCTGGGGCTGCCCAGGTGGGCTGCTAGAGAGCCAGGCACTGCCCCACCACCTAGCCCAATCTAACTATTCCCCAAGCATGACAAGCACCACTTTCCCTGATCCTCCTCTTGAACCCTTCTTGCTACCCTTCACATCCCTTACTAGCTGCAACTTCAATTGCACTTTGGCCTTCCTGACTTCATCCTTGCATACACGAGCAATGCTCTTATATTCTTCCCTAGTTATTTGTCCAAGATTCCACTTCTTACAAGCTTCTTTTTTGTGATTTAGTTTACTGAAGAGTTCCCTGCTAAGCCAAGCCAGTCTTCTGCTGTACTTGCTAGTCTTTCTGCACATTGGGATGGTTTGTTCCTGTACGCTCAATAAGATTTCTTTATAGTACAGCCAGCTCTCCAGCTGGTGTGTTCCAGCTGGCAGTTTGCCCCCAGCCATGAAAGAGGCAGTGGGCAGGTTCTACAACAAAAAAAAAAAGGATGGGGCCCCTTGCCACTTCTGCTTTCAGCAGTTGCCTGCTGAAGACAGAAGCAATGAGGAGCCTGATACCTTTTTTCTCAGTGGAGCATGTGACAGGCCAGTAGGGGATGCTCCTGTGCTGAGTCACCCACCTCACTGTGCCCGACCACCTTCCAGTCTCTGAGTGCCTTCCTGAGGGTGCCTCATGTCTGGCCAATCCCCTTCCTGGAACACACCCGTTAGCCTGGGGGTAATGCTACCACCACCCAGGGCCTGGGCTGATCCTGGCTCTCTGCCCCCTGGGAAACACAGGCCTAGTAGCCCTTGAGGGTACTTGACCCACTCCAAGAACTTGGGGTGCTTCCCTCACTCTGAAACACAAATAGTGGTCTCCCTTAGTCAGCCAAACCAAGGGGACCCCAAGGCATAAACTAGACCCACTCCCAATAAGTCCCAATAAGGAGAACTTTATTGGTTACAAGGAATAGGTTTGGAATAGGTTACCAGGTACAACAATATCAGAGAAATCCCATAGAGCAAACTGGCATGGCTGGGTAGCCTTTGATCACTCATCTGAGTTACTGCAAGCTATATATCTAGTTAGATCTCAGGTAGCTTACTCACGAGTATCATCCAGAGGCAGGTGGAGATTCCCTCTGAAGACAGGCAGTTCATTGATCATGAGTTTCAAGGCAGAACAAGTTTCAGATGGTCCAGCTTCTCTCTAAGTTTTCATCATGGCTAAAGCCCCTCCTCCTGGGCAGTCCTTAACTTATATAGACCTTATGATACCATTTACCTGGTCCAATGGAGGCCAGCACCTGTTGGCTGCTAGCCAACCAATTTGAAATGCATCACTGGTTGCTGGGTAGACTGGCATTGCTTAGAACAATAGGGAGCCTAAGCCCCCCACCCACGTATGTGATGCCAGTCACATAGGCAGAGGGAGCAGGTTTCCCCCCTCCCTCAGGAATGTATCCAACTCAGGTTACCTAAAGAGATGGGATGTCTGCCCTCTGCAGGGACCATGTTAACCAAATTGTCACATAGCAGAGTTTTTGGGGAGAGACAGAGGTGGCATTCTGCCACGGAGCCTGCCCACCTCTCCCATGGCTGGGGGTGTGAATTGAAAGTGGGCTAAGCAACCCCTGAGCCATGGGGGCCCCCAATCCTTCCTTCTGCAGTGGCAGTTCCCCCTGGGGCTGCCCAGGTGGGCTGTTAGAGAGCCGGGCACTGCCCCAGCACCTAGCCCAATCTAACTATTCCCCAAGCATGCCTGCTGGAAGCCCACTGGGTGCTGCTTCCTGGGTAGGCTCAGGGAACAGTTGAATTGGGCCAAGTGCTGCCTCTGAGCTGGGGTAGCACCCAGCCTGCTAGCAGTCCACTCAGCAGACATGGAGGGTGCTACTGCCGTGTAAGGAAGGACCAAGGCCCCCTGCAGCTCAGGGACTGCTCAGCCCATTGGGACCTTGCCCCCTGGCGGCACACAGGCTACAAATCCAAAAAAAAAAAAAAAAGTGAGGATCAGGCCCCTCAGTGTAACATTACAGAAAATTGAAATGGTGGGTTTCAAATAAAAACCCACCAATTCAATTTAGGGGGCATAGAATAAAACCATGAGGACTAAACCTCCATCATGTGTACAAGTGCCCAATGATAGTTGCTTTTAGCATAGTTCAGTGAACTGCAATCCAAGGGAACAGGACTTGATATAAATCTGAACAAAGGTTGCAGTGTCTGATGCAATACGAAAGAAAAGTATGTTAAATCAAAACCCTCACAACAAGAAAAACAGTGTAAACACCAGTACACTGCTAACCTTAGCTTCAGTCCTTTTCACTTGGTAAAGAAAGTCAACCCTCTTTTGTCCTGGAACAGGTCAATCTGTCCCTTCAAAAGGAAGCAGTCAGCCCTGGTTGAAAGACCCCAGCTACCAGGCATTTAGATAGGCAGGAAGTGTTCCACTAGGAGTTTTAAACTGCTCCCAGAAGAGTAAGCAAGAGAAAAGGAAACAATTTCTATGTAGAATAGCTTTACACACAGAGGGTATGTCTACACATGCATTTGATCCAGGATCAGTTTATTCATGAGTAAGCTACTCATGAGTAAAAGCTCCCAGGCAGCTATCTACATATGCAGGGAAGCAGGAAAAGATTTGTTGCTAATGGCAGCTGCAATGGGACCTTGACACCACCTGGGAGAGCTCTGGGCTCCCCCTTGGTACTAGCCCAGGGGCTGGCAGGGAGCATTGAGCAAGGAGACTGCTGTCTCCTGGCTGGGGCTGGAACATTACACCCTGCCCCCAAGGGCTGCCTGCTGCTGGGGCAGGGACAATGCCCCCTGCCCCGGCAGCAGGAGCTCCTGGCCCTGGCTCCCCAATCAGGAACAGGAGACTTGGATAGAGCTGCAGAAGAAAGGCCTCTTGCCCCAATTCTCTGGTAGGGCAGCTACTACCTACTTTGCCTTCTAACTGCCCCACCAGCAGTTTGGGGTAGGAGGCTGGGATCTACCCCACCCCTGCAGCTCTTTCCAAGCCCCATACCTTGATCACCCGATTGGGGCACAGGGCTGGGACCTATCCCTGACCAGGACAGTTCCCAACCCACACCGTGCATGTGGGGCAGAGGCTGTGGAACCTGTTCCCCACTCAGCTCCACAAGCACAGAGTTGGGTGGGGAACAGGCTGGGGAGCTTGTTCTCTGCTCAGCTGAGTGAAGATCTGGGTGGGGAGCAAGTTGGGGAGCCTGTTTCCCACCCAGATCTGATCATGAAGCTGGGCAGCAAACAGACTCCCTAGCCCAGGGAGCTCCCAACACCAGGTCTGTGACTGCGGGGCCAGCACTCATGAACTGAGCTCTACAGTCATGTTCAGATGTGGAGTAATCTCAGAGAAGGGGCTGTAGAGCTCCCTGCTATCAGGGCAGAGGGACATAGTCCCCAGCCAGGGTCTGGTGGCAGACTCCACCCTGGCAGCAGGCAGTTCCAAGGGGAAAGGAGCAATCTTCTGCCCTGGTGGGGACTATATCCCCCTACCCCAACAGCATGAAGCTCCAAGCCCCCCACTCCAAGAATGCAATTGGAGAGTGGGAGCTGGGAGATACCTATCTCCCAGCCCCCACTCTGCCATCACAAGTAGGGGACTGGGGGATCTTATCTCCCAGTGCCAGCTCCCAGCCCCCACTCGGCCATCATGAGTGGGGGGCTGGGAGATCATTATCTCCCAGCCCAACCCCCATGACTGTGGAACTTGGGCTGGGCGGTAAAGATCTCCCAGCACCAGGTCCATGACCATATGGCTGGTGGTAGGAGCTCCCTGATGGCAGGGGCTTGGGATCCTGTTCCTGCTCATCCAAATGTTCCCCAACCTGTTTCCCACCCAGCTTTGTGATCATGGACCTGAGGAGGAAACAGGCTCTCCAACTGGGAACTGTCCTGGTCAGAGGCAGGTCCCAGCTCTGTGCTCCAATCAGGCAATCAAGGCATGGGGCTTGAAAAGGGCCACAGGGATGAGGCAGGTCCCAGCCCCCTGCCATGATCTGGGAGGAGATCATGCCCTGGCTGGGAGGTGATTAACTGCCCAGCCGAGGTCTTGCTGCTAGCTGCCCCACCAGTGGATTGGGGCAGGGGGCTGTGACCTGTCCCCCCACTCCAGCTCTTTCCTAGTCCCCAGCCCCAGATCAAGGAGCTGGGGCCAGGAGCTCCCTTCTGCTGGGGTAGGGGCACATTGTCCCCACCCCAGCATCAGGCAGCCCACTGGGGGCAGGGAGCACTGTTCTAGCCCCAACCAGGGGACAGCTGTTTCCTGGCCTGGTGCTCCCTAGAGCTCTCCCTGGTGACAGCAGAGGCACATTGCAGAGCCCCAGGAAGCAGGGGCAGTTTGCTGCCATTAGCAGCAAATCTACTCCTGCTTCCCTGCATGTGTGGACACCTGCCTGGGAGCTTTTACTCACAAGTAGTTTACTTGCAAGTAAACTGTTCCCAAATGTAATGTACGTGTAGACACACCCCTTCAGAGAGGAAAGAAGGATTTGCTTGTTGCTGGCTTTGTTTGCTTGTTTCTTGTTTAAAGACTGTTTCTTACCTGGAAGGACTTACTAAAGGAGCTCATCAGGGAGCAAAATCTGCATGTAGAAGCCAGCAGGCTAGGTAGCCTGCTTACAGGCCTCATGTACTCAAGAGAATTTAGGATTATCTTATCACTGGTATCTACCTTCAAATTCATTAATGGCCAGAAAAAAGTAAATTAAATTCATTCCTGTTATTTCTGCCATCCTATACAGAATAGGATGGATGATAGGCCTGTGTGACTAGAGAAGTATTCAATTCAGATTTGGATTTGGCCAACTGGGAGGACAGTGGCTCGATTCAGAGATTCAGACCACTGTCCCAAATCGATTTGGCCGAATCAGCTTTGGAAGATTAAGTGCTGATTTTGAGAGAGTCAGTGATTCGGCCATAGATTATAATGGGGAATCACTGAAATACCTATCATTTTGTCTTTTTTTGGCAGATTTGGATGAAAGCAGCAGAGATGGTCATGAAGCCTGCTAAGTTTCAAGGAGATAGATCCAGGGATTTCTGGGCAACTGTACCTCAAATTGCTGAAACCAAAAGTCATGTTGTGTGTGTTAAAGCAGATTTGAATGAAGACAGCAGGGATGGTAGCCCCTTCTGAGGGCATGAGGCCTGCCAAGTTTCAAGGAGACAGGTACAGGGATTTTGGGGAAACCACACCTCAAACTGCTCAAAGCAAAACTCATGACATGTTTGACTTTGTGTGTGTGTTAAGGCACAGCGGGACAAAAAAACCCAGGCATGGTAGCCCCTTCTGAGGCTATGAAGCCTGCCGGGTTTCAAGGAGACTGGTGCAGAGGTTTCTGGGAAGCTGCACCTCAAGCTTCTGAAAGCAAAACTCATGACATATGTGACTTTGTATGTGTGTATTAAGGCACAGTGGGATGAAAACAGCAAGGATGGTAGCCTGTAGCAAGGGGCCTTCCCGGTGCCAGTTAGATCTTGGTCCACCCACCTGTTTGTGGGCCAACCGCCCACCCCTCTTTTCACGCAACGCCTTGAGGGAAAACTGATTTAGATGTTACCCAGGCAAGAGGCTGCCCATTTAGGCCCGTGATGTCCAGGGGTGACATCCATTCCATAGATCTGTACCATCCCTACACTGTAGCCCACGCCTCACAGATTGCATCCTTCACCCCCTCCACCTGTGGTCCCCTCTCTGGTACCTTTGGCTCCCCCTTAGGCCCTGGCCCCGCCTTCAGGCCAGTTGGAATCCCAAGCCTCTTGCTCTGGGCACTCTTTGCAGTGGGCCCCTGGCCCTTTGACCCCCCACTTTGGGTCCTGGCCCCAGCACAGACCAGTCAAAAGTACCTCTGTTGTCTTTTATTAGACCAACTAAATAGTTGGAGAAATGTATCTTAGCAAGCTTTTGGGTTTTAAAACCCCTCATCAGGCTGAGGAAACATCTGCAGTTAGTATGTGTGTGGTCTTCCTGGATGGAAGGAATAGTAAACAAACCAGAGACTGGCATGCAATGCAGGCAAGAAAGCCAATCAGTGAAAATGTTTCTTTCCTACATTGCATGCCAGCCTCTGGCTTGTTTACTATTCCTTCAACCCAGGAAGAGCACACACATGAACTGCAGATGCTTCCTCAGCCTGACAAAGGGTTTTAAATCCAAAAGCTTGCTAAGATATATTTCTCCAACTATTCAGTTGGTCTAATACAAGATATCCGATTGACCCAAAGACCCTTCTCTAACTTGTGTGTGCAAAGGCAGAGCAGGATGAAACCAGCAGGGGTGGCAGCCTTTAACAGGGGACCTTTAACAGCGGATGGCAGGTGAGATCTCGGCCCACCCACCTGTTTCTGGGCCAACCACCCACCACGCCTTGATGGAAAACCAATTCAGATGTTACCCAGGTGGGAGGCTGCCCATCTAGGCCCCTGATGTCTGGGGGTGAAATCCATTCCATAGCTCCATACCTCCCCTACACTGTGGCCCATGCCTCACAGATGGCATCCCAGGCAGCTAAGCTCACCTGCAGCCTCACAACTCCACTGCAACCAGTAAGCCTCAGGCCTCCCAAAGAAAGGGAGGACAAGGACAGAGGGATCCACGGAACACTGAACCATGAGATACCCACAAGATCAGGCCAGGTAAGAATCAAAGAACCTATTAGACAACAGTATAAGGGCATTCCAGAGGCAGCCACTAGGGGAATTAAGTGTATATATACAAATGCCAGGAGCATGGGAAACAAGCAGGAGGATCTAGAACTCTTGCTTGCGAGCAATAACTTTGACCCAGTGGGACTAACTGAAACCTGGTGGGATTCTACTCATGACAGGGTGGTAGGAATAGAGGGCTATAAATTGTACAGGAGAGATAGAGGAGTGAAAAAAGGAGGGGGTGTTGCGCTCTGTGTCAAAGAACAGTACACATCTTCCCTAATCAATTTGGGATCAGAGCATGGACAAGCGGAGACTCTATGGGTTAGGATCCAAGGTGGTTGAGGAGAAAGGGACCTGGTGGTGGGGAACTACTACAGGCCTCCACACCAGGAGGATGAGGTAGACAGGGAATTTTCCAGGCAGCTGTCAGAGGCTGTGCAGTCTAGAGATGTGGTAGTCATGGGGGACCTTAACATAGACATATGCTGGGAGGAACAGTCACTTAGACCTCCTAGACATATGCTGGGAGGAACAGTCACTTAGATCTAACTGCTCACACAGGTTCTTAACCTGTATTTAGGACCTCCACCTAACACAGGAGGTAAGGAGTCCCACCAGGGGTAATGCCTTGCTTGACTTGGTGTTGGCCACAGGGGAGGACCTGGTGGGGGACCTGCAGATTCAAGGAAACTTAGGGGACAGCGATCACCAAATGATAAAATTCAGTATCCAGAGAAGGGCAGTATACCTAGCAGGACACAGGTGATAACTTTAAAAAAGCTGACTTTAATAGGCTCAGGGGATTGTTTAGCAGGGTACTAGGAACCAAGAGCCTAGATGCTTTGGGGGTCCAGGATGGGTGGTCATTCCTCATGGATACCAGTCTTTTAGCTCAGAGTAAGACAATCCCATGGCAGAGGAAAGGGGGCAAAGGGGCCAGGAAGCCCCTTTGGCTAACCAGGGTCATCCAGGATACCTTAAGGGCAAAAAAAGAAGCTTACAGGAAGTAGAAGCAGGGGGTAGCTAGCAAGGAGAAGTACACTTCCTTAACCAACACCTGCAGGGAGTCAGTCAGGAAGGCCAAGGCAACTCTAGAACTCAGGCTAGCGACAGGGATTAAGGACAATAAAAAGTCCTTCTTTAGGTATGTTGGGAGCAAAAAGAGGGTTCAGGGTAGCATAGGACCCCTACAGGACAGGCAGAGGGACTTAGTGATGGATAGCAGGGACAAGGCAGAGCTCTTCAATTAATTTTTTGCCTCTGTCTTTTTAAATAGGAATCTAGACGAACCTTCAATATGCATCACAGACATCAACAAGAGGAACATCAGCTGACCAACGATCAATGTTGGCATGGTAAAAGGACACTTGGAGGGACTGGACGTGTTCAAATCACCAGAACTGGAGGGACTCCACTCACAGGTAATGAAGGAATTAGTGAGTGTCATAGCTGAACCACTAGCAAGGATATATGAGCACATGGTGCTCGGGTTAGGTCCTGGAGGATTGGAAGACGGCCAATGTCATCCCAATCTTTAAGAAGGGGAGGAAGGAGGATCCGGGGAACTATAGACCAGTCAGCCTTACCTCTATCCCTGGGAAAATCCTTGAAAAATTATCAAGGAGCACATCTGTGGGAGCCTGCTGGCTAATGTGATGCTGAGGGGTAACCAACATGGGTTTATAGCAGGTAGGTCCTGCCTGACTAACCTAGTTTCTTTTTATGACAAGGCCACCAAATGTTTTGATGCAGGAGTCAAGGTGGATGTTATCTATCTGGACTTCAAGAAGGCCTTTGACATGGTATCCCATACCATCCTTATTAATAAACTGAGGAGATTTGCCTTAGATGATTATACAGTAGAATGGGTAGCAAACTGGCTCAAGGGTTGCACTCAGAGAGTGATGGTGGATGGGTCAGTGTCAACCTGAAAAAGACGTGTGCAGTAGAGTCCCTCAGGGCTCAGTCCTAGGGCCAGCGCTTTTCAACATCTTCATCAGCGATCTGAATGAGGGCGTGGGAAGCACCCTGTCCAAATTCGTGGACAACAAAAAATTATGGGGTACAGCTAACACCCTGGAAAGGAGGAACCAGATTCAGACTGACCTAGACAGGCTGGGGAAGTGGGCAGAGAGCCACAGGATGCAATTCAATAGGACAAGTGCAAGGTGCTGCATCTAGGGAGTAAGAACTGCCATCATACCTATAGGCTGGGGGCAACCTTCTCAGCATCACTGAGGCAGAAAGAGATCTTGGAGTCACTGTTGATTCCACGATGAACATGAGTTGTCAATGTGATGAACTAGTCAGCAGAATCAATCGCACCTTGTCATGCATCCATAGGTGCTTCACAAACAGGTCCAGGGAGATGATTCACCCTCTCTACACAGCACTGGTCAGGCCACAGCTGGAGTACTATGTCCAGTTCTGGATGCTGCAGTTCAAGTGGGATGCGGACAACTTGGAGAGAGTTCAAAGAAAAGCCACTCATCTGATTGGAGGCCTCCAGGGAAGGCCCTACAAGGAAAGGCTAAGGGACCTTAACCTCTTCAGCCACTCCAAGAGAAGGCTGAGGGGACCTTGTGGCAGTGTACAAATTCATAAGGGGAGAGCAACATGAAGTAGGTGATGATCTGTTTACCAGGCCACCCCCTGGAACAACAAGGAACAATGGCCATGAGCTACTGGAGAGTAGGTTTAGACTGGACATTAGAAAAATGTTCTTCATGGTCAGGGCTGCCAGGATCTGGAATGGGCTTCCAAGGGAGGTGGTGCTCACCCCATCCTTGGGGGTCTTCAAGAGGAGACTGGACAGGAAACTGGCTGGGACCACATGATCCCAGGTTTTGTGAGCCTTTTCTTGCCTGCCAAGGACAGGGGGTCGGACTAGATGGCCCACTGGGTCCCTTCCAATCCTAGAGTCTATGAATCTATGAATCTTACAGTTCTGGGCTTTCCTTAGCCAGGACTGTGCATGTGTGTGGTGCCTGGAAGTTATAAGGTGCTTCCAACCTGCCTTTCAACAAGGAGGTTTGCGGTCCTGGCATTTCTTGGAGGCTGCCGCACCACCAGCAGTCCCACCAGGCCTCCCAACCATGACAGGGTGCAGTTTTAGGTCATGCTCAGAACCTGGGGCCTCCTCCTTCTCCATAGCCCCAGACCATACCTTCAAGTTCATCCTGGCATGGGAGGGAGTTCAGCAGGGAGATATTCTTCCCCTGCTGGCTGGTGATGCAGTGAGTGCCACCTCCAGCTCTGAGAGGAGAGCATTAAATGATTTTAAAAAAAGAAAAAATGGAAATGGGTGCAGACAGAGTGAGGAGGGTGGTACTCAGTCCATCTGCAGGTGGAGCTTGGGGAACCCCAACAGTGGGAGGTTCACCTTCAGGAACACCAGCTGCTCCACCAAACCAGTATCCAAGGAGGTATGCTGAGATGTCACAACAACCCCAGCAATGCTGAACACCTTCTCACTTGGAACACTGGTCAATGGACAGAACAGGTGTTCCTGGGCAACCATGGTGAGATCTTGCCACATCTGGCTGTGAGTTGCCCAATAAGCCAAGGGATCACAGTCCAGCAGCTTCACATCCTCGGCAGGATAGGCAGCCACTGAAGCCTTGGCACTACCTGCCTGAGGCTAGGGGCTGCTGTGTCTGGACTCCAACACTGAAGCCATGCCCTTGGCCCACGTTGGCAGTGGCTGGCCTGGAGGAAGCTGGATGGTGCTGGTTCTGGGAGTAATGGCACAGGAAAATGGATCCCCTTCTTCCATGTCCCCTTGCCTCTGCCCTTCTGCCTCCCTGACTCCGTTCACCAGCACCTCTGTCCAGTGATTGAGGGTTTTGGTGCTGCATATGCTCCCCTTCACCTTCAGATTGCACATGTCCACCAGCACATGGACCATACTGGACCGCAATTGATCCAGCCATTTTTTGATGCCCTCCTTCAACCACTTCATCAGTGCCTGCACCTCTGGTGACAGTGGCTTGCCCCAGCCAGGAAAACTGATCCCCTGGAACTTCTCCATTTTGTTCTCAAGCTCCTTGACTACAGGGTTCACCTGGCTAAGGAGGGCATCGCCAGTGATGAGGGTCTTGGTGGCCTTGAGGAATGACTTGAGGACCACCAAGATCTCAAAGATGGTATCCCACTCTGCTTTGTTAAGGGGGCCACTGATCCCAATCTCCCTGAACAAAGCCATCTCATGGATGGTCTTCTGTTGCTCGACCAGCCTTTTGAGCATCAGGTATGTGGAGTTCCACTGAGTCTCCACATTCTGCATGATTTTGTGTTGTGGGATGTTCAGCTCTGGCTGTTTGTCCCACAGCATCTTGCCCCCTTAGATGCTCCAGTGGAAGTAGCCTGCCACCTTCCTGCATTTTGAAATGAGATGGATGGTTGTGACAGCACCCTCACTAGCAGCCTTGTCCCCCTCCAAAGCGTCCCTGACTATAAGTTGGAACTTGTGTGCCACACAGCAGATGCCAACAAAGTTGACATCATGCACTGACTTGACCATATTGGCCCCATTGTCAGTGACCATGAGCCCGCGGGTGAGCTCATCCTGCCCAACTAGCCACCCCTGCATCATGCAGTTCATGGCCACCATGATTTCCCTTGCCGTGTGGGACTCATCCAACACCTCTGCTTGAAGGAGAGCCCACCAATGGCCTGACTGATAGCACCAGTGCCGTGTGAGGAAGAGGTAGGCATGATCTCCACCCCAGCTGCTCCAGATGTCCTGCAGCTACCTGCAAACCTGCCTTGTGCATCCCCTCCCTCAAGTACTTCCTGTATGCCTCATACAGGGAGGGCACCACCATCCTACTAAAGGTGGTGCATGCGGGCACTTGTTAGAATAGGGCTATGAGCACCATGAGCCGCCTAAACTGTGGCCACTCAATTAAAGACAAGGGCTGGCCATCCAGAGCAAGCATCTCCCCAGTGCTCTGGGTGACCTTGCTCACCCTTACAACATGCCCCCCTTTGCCTGCAGCTTTCCCCCACCACTCCAGGGGGGCCTGCCTCTACTTAATGGAGACTAGGACTTTGGGGTGAGAGGGGGACTTCCCTTTGGGCACATTCTCACTGGTGCCAGGCTGAGGAAGAAAAAGGGCAAGGGGCACCACCTCCTGAGATGCAGCAGCATCTCCGTGGGTGGTGAAGTGTTTTGCCCCAGCTGATCTGCCTATGGCAGTGCTGGCAGATAGCATACTTGGGATCATCTTCCACCTCAAAATGATCTCAGACTACACTACTACACCCCTGCTTCTTGGTTAAGGGTGGGGATTCTGCCTTATCCCCCTCCTCAGCAGGCAGAGGCACAACAGAAGCTGAGCCACCTGCCCCCACAACCTCCTCTGAGGTGCCTTCTGGAGGCGACCTGGGTCAAGGGGAACTCTGAGGGGTGTGGAGCACAAATTCATATTCCCCTTGTTCCCCAGAATTTCTTTTGCTGGGCACTCTGGTTCCCTGCTTTCAGATCCTGACACTGGGACGCTCATGCTGGGAGATGAAATTGGGGTGCTGGTGGCTATTTCTGGTGTTAGTGGAGGTGGTGCAGAATAAGGTACTGCTCCCACCCCCTTGCTCCCACTGGCAGCAGAAGGCTCCTCACTGCCAGGAAAGAGGATGTGTCTATGTTTGGCAGGGGAGGGAACTTATAGCTGTCCCCCTACCCCTCTAGCCCCTCTCCCTTCCCTGCCAGAAGACCTGGCACCTGCCTTTCCAGCATACTTCATAATGTTTGCTGTGCTGGAAAATGTGTGTGTGAGCGCAACTGTAATATCTCTTCTTCTCTTTGTTTACTATATGTGTGTGAGTGTGTATAATGTATGTCCTACACAGGGATGGATCACACACTGTTAATCAAACCACAGATTTCTTTTTAAAAAGTGTAGGGGGAAAATAACAAGAACAAACAAGAGGTTTGGAAGGAAGAATAAGTTGAAAGAAATGGATTGGATAGGGATAAATAGAGGGATTCTAGGCGAGGGTAATTAGTAAGTTGTATCCAATCCTTTCCAAGAAGAGAGACTAGCAGGAGACTGACTAGGAAGCCAAGCCAGTCCAGTAGTACCTTTCAGATGCTGTTGCTCAGGCAGAAACAGCTCACAAAAGGGACAGAAAGGCTGCAGACACAGGCTTATATGCTGTTTCTACATCCCTCCCCCAGAACACTGTGATTGGGAGGGGACTCAAGGAAAGATCACAGTCACTGGCCAACTCTAAATGTCAGTCTTTCCCGACCCTGCTACCCCTCCCTCTTTTCAGTTTCTGTTTCCCTGAAAGACTGCCTTCCAAATCGCTGAATCTCTGAATCTTTTTCCGAATCTTTTCCGAATCAATTCAGAGGCTCCAAATTGCTTCGGGGGGGGGGGGGGGGGGATTGTCTCCCAATTTGATTCAGATTTGGTGATTCAGTCTCCGAATTCAGCCAAATCTTCTCCTAAACAAATCGGCAACCGAAGCTTCGCACACCTCTAGTGGCTGAAATTAGGTATGTGAATGCTGAGTTGAGTTGTTTCACAGTAACAAAGACTATGATGTGTTTCTTGTTTGTCTTAGTGCAGAGAGAAATACCAATGCCAGTTTGTTGCTGGTTTATCCAGTTGTTTGTGAACTTCACAACAATTGTATCAGCACTTTGGTGTGCTTTATTTTGCATGTAACTTCATCTTGTGGAAAGCCCAAGGAAACAATTTTAGGGTTCTTTTATTATTATTTGAGGCATCACTTGCTACTGAGAGAGACCTTTTAAACTTAGCTTTCATGAACTCACAAGTATAGAACTGGGTAAGGACTCAGGGATCCTATTAGAAACATATATTTTACCTCCTTCTTTAAATCCCACCTGTCTGTTCTCAGTTCCCTTCCTCCCCACTCCCCAAGTCATCAAATCATGCTCCATATCCATATATTCTTGCAGAAAAACTGAAGCAGATCCATCACATACAGAGCCCATCCAATCCATGGAGGTGGATGCTGGGCAGGTAAATCCTGCAAGAAAAATCTTTCCGTTGCAATCCTGGAAGGCTTTTTAAAGGGCCACGAGGAATCTAGAATTAGTAATCCTTGAATTTGAGAAAAGAGAGACAGATGGAAATTGCTGTCTTTATGACCTTGGTGACCTTCCAAGCAAAGTCAAGCCCTATAAATCTCTCCCAGCAATTTGCAAAAAACCAACAGCTCATATTTCACACTAACCTTATTAATAGAACACGTTTCAAGGCTCTGATGTGACTTCCATGAAACACAACCGTTTTAAAAACTCCTGGGTTTTTTATGTGAATCATCCTATTGGCAACTGCCATCAACCTGTTGCCACCACTACATCTTCTGGCTTAATTCTCCAGTGCCTTGCAGCTTGTCATCATTTACACTTGTGCGAAGTGGGTGTGAATTGTTACCCACTGAAAATATATCATTTTACAAACACTTTGCCAAGACATTTCTTGGCTGTAAATCATTACACAAGGAATAGGAAAAGAGAAAATGGAACACGAATGAAACTCCAGAGTCAGGCTGTGACCTCCAGTTAGCTACTTGAGGCTTTGTAGTAGTGCAAAGGGAAGAAGCCAGATAGCTGTGCAGAAATTCTTGCACAAAGAAATCCTGAGCAGCATGGGGACAGTAAAACTGGCTCCAACAGGGAGTGGGTACTGTGAGCACTGTCAGGGGAAGGTTTAATGCTGCCCAGTACTGGATCCATGAACAGGACAAGGGGTTGTGCTGGGCATGCACAATGAGCTGACTACCTGGAAAGAGCAGGTTTCGGCTGGAGCTCTGCTTAAGTAATAAGCTTTGAGCTCACACTCTGATCAGGGCAGGATCTACCCAGAGTCCTTGTTTTCATGCAGCTCTAGAACCCAGGATTTCAATGGTGCTGCTGTTTGGACCTTCCCCCTTCTTCCCCTCCCCATTGAATTCAGTAGCAAGGGAAAGGAGGGGACTGCAGAGACAGTACCACTCCCCTGCCAAATGTGGAGCTGTGGGAAAACAAGGGCTCCAGGCAAATCCTGTGCTGAGAGTTCACATGTCCACTGCTGCATCCCCTCTGTGCACATCTGCACCTGATGCTGCCTTCTAGGGGCTTTCTGGGATAGTAGTGGGGCACCTGCATCAGGCTATAATTTAGAGGAATCCTGAGACTGTTCTTAATCATTCTGAGCGGGTTGAAAATTTAGCCTGTGGAACTGGGGGGATGGAGAGAAATGGGAGACAACACAAATGCAGAATACTATTGCCTCTTTCCAACCCTCAGCTTTGGTGCTGAGTGCTGACCACTAATGGTCTGTCAACTCTTTACAGCAATTTGTCTCACTCAAGTATCTTTAAGCACTGAGCTGTTAACCTGTGAATCAGATCCCTCCTAGATAATAAACCTTTCTATAATTTGATATTTTTTCATCCTATATCATTGTATAAGTAAGGCAATGGCAATATTTGGTATTTGTTGTATTTGGTAAGTGTTGTTGTTTACCTTTTCTTCACCCTGAAACTCTACCCTTACTCTCCTGTGTTCCCACTTCTGGACTCAGGTGGACGCAGCACTATTTGTGTTGCCCATCCATGAAGTATCTCTAAGTACATGGCTGACCAGAACACAGCAGGGAAACTTGGCTAGTGATGTTATGGTCCCTATAGCTTGTGCTTGATATCAGTGGGAAGTCTGGACCCAGTAGGCACGTGTACACATGCAATTAACATAAAGCGATAAACTCTGGGGTTTATTGCTCTGGAGTTTATTACTCCCAGATGCATCATTTGAATGTGTGCCTGGAGCAATAAACTCCAGAGCAATAAAATCCAGAGTTGATTGTCATTTGAACATGCACCCAGGACTGCAGCATGTTGAGCCAAGTCAGAGTAGCCCCAGCTGGCAGAGTGTCCAGGGAGGGTCAACCTGCCAGCCTAGGGCTGCTCCCCTTGGCTCAATGTACTGTGAAGGGGCTGGCTAGGATGCCAGGGAGCTTCAGTGCAGGGCTAGCCAGCAGGCAGCTCCCACACTGGAGCACCTTCGTACTGCAGCCAGCTGGGACAGCATCTACACATGCACTGTTGCTGAGTTTGCTCCAGCCTAATAGGGGCACACATTGAGATATTTACTGTGCAGCCTATTCGTCTACTGCACAGTAAAGGTCTCATGTAGACATGCCTAGTGAGAACTTGGGGATTGGGCCCTGAATAGATGGATTAAAAAGCTTAACTTGGAAAAGCACGCCACAAAAATGGTCAGGGAGGCCATGAGGCTCACAAAGAAAACTATTGTCTCAGCATGTGTACTCTGACCTCCACATTAGCTCTCCTTCTGTTGCCAGCAACCAGGATTGAAAGAATGCACTTGCATCCGCAGCAGCAGGTAACAGTAGGAAAAATAATCTGGGATGAGGAAGAAAGGAGAGAAATTTCCAATTAAAAGCTCAGTTTTGCAATAGCTGCCCTCCTTTCCCTTTACAGCTTCACAGTAGTAAGAGAAACAGTGGGGCTTTCCTCTTGCAGTTACAAGCTCACCCCCATTCCCTTTGACAGCATGGTGTTTACAGTCTGTACTGTCTTTTATAAATGACATTTTTAACAATTATAAAGCCTTAAGAGCAGGTAGGGCTTTTATTCTATAAATATCAATGCAATTTTCTCTGAGGCACATATTATGCGACTACATTTCTCCTCCCCCGCCTAGCCCCAACCAGCCCATACTTCTCATCTAATTGTTAGTGGAAAAGGAACTGCCTGCTTCCCCAGGCTATGTGGCCCTAGGCAGTTTTTTTCACAATTCACACAGAAACATTTAATTTACAGAACTGACATGTTAACTCCAATGGCCTGAGAGAATAAATGAGTAATACCATATATTTATTTGCTAAACAACAGGAATGTTTTCCCAAAGATTTTTTTTTAATTGAAACCATTTATCATTTAGGATGTAGAATGTATTCATTAGAAAGCAGCATCTCAGAGGGAGCTGGAGGGCTCTGGAGATTAGTAATAGGACACAAAGGTTTTTTGCCTCTAGGTTGTCTATTCCAAACCTGGCCAGGTCACTATTGATTCCAAGAAGTTATGTCTGATAGATGCGTGGTGGCCCATATAAAAGTGACGTTGTCAGACTAGTTCAGCTTCTTGTGGCGGGATCTGTTCACATTACAAAAACCAATGTCTTTTTTAGTACCCTCATTGATAGTCTCAGCTAAGTAGAATCAGCTTTTTTACCTCCTATCAGAATGAAGACATGTCTGTCTGTATGTTTATGGGACAGCAAAAAAAATCATGAAAGATTTTCAAATGTTAAGGTTGGTTTCATTTTGACTTAGAACCCTATTCTGGCTTTCTTTTTTTACCCCATCAACATTTTTGAGCAATTTTTAAATTGAATAGCTGTTTTCCAAAACTGTTGTTGAAATGTTTTATGTATCAAAAGTATTTTATTACTGAAATATCGGTCCCAGTGAGAAAAAGTAAACAAAGGTTGTTACTAGATCCATACATCACCAACTGATGAGCGTGTCTTACAGGTGGTGCTCTGAGTGATCTGCAGTGGACGGTGGAGTCTGTTTCAGCTTCAGCTAGAGAGTTACAGCTCAACTTTTAACAGCTCATGATTTTAGCTCTAGCTCACTGTTTCTCAAACTGGGGTGCCTAACCATAGATGTATGCAACACATTTCTAGAGAAAAAGGAATGAGAAAGTAGAGTCAGAAAGGGGGAAACATAAATGTAGGAAAAGAAAAAAAAATGATTGCATCACTTAGGTTGTTATCAAGGTTACACTATGGTTGTAGTGATAAAGCCTAGTATAGGTATACTATGTATAGGTTCCTTTTTTATTACCCATAACCCCAAATCGTAGGGGTACACAGCTATATAACTTCTGTAATGGGGGTGACTGGACAGAGAGGCCAGGAAGTGTATTATGAGAGGACAGAGCAGGTACAGAGATGCAGGATCTTTATTCAGACAGCTTCCGGAACCACCAGGTTTGGAGGCAGGCTTTGTTGTCTTTTCTTGTGTGGTGTGTATTTTACATGTGGAACCTCACAATGATGATTTCCTGCCTGAATTTCCTCTGTAGATTTTACCCTGGGAGCAACTGCTTGGAGGAAGAGGGGTGAGGAGCCCCTGGACCTAGTTGAAGACTGTGCTTTACAGGTCTGGCAGACTTCAGCTGGGGTGGCTCCAGTGTAGATAAAAGCACAGCATGCTCAGCACACTGGGCAGAGATGGCAAGGGACATTAGAGAGGGAAGAGCCTCCATGGGATCCCTTCTTCGCCCCAGCAGTGTACAGGCCAGTGTACGGGGCTCAGGCTCTGGGAGTCGTGCCAAGGCAGCTCGAGCCTGCACCCTCAGCAGAGGGCTGGACAGAGCAGTGTGCAGACCAGCACACAGAGAACCTGCCCAGGGAGCAGCTTGAGGCTGCTCAGGTTAGCCCCAGTGTAAACCGGATAACTGGAGCCCTGCAGTGTGGCCCGGCCAAAGACCTAAAAGAGCCCCGGAGCCTAGAGCAAGGTCCAAAAAAGGGGAGGCCTAGGCTAGGTAAACCCAGCCAGCAGTGGCTAGATTCCCCCCATGAGAGCTGGAAGAACCCTCAATGCCCAAAGTGGGGCACAGGGCCAGGAGGGGAGGTCTTGGAGTGACACAGACAACGCTGGTAGGGCCTCTGATTGAGTGAAGGGCTCTGAGGTCCAGTCGACGGCTATCAAGGTAAACTGTAAGTTGCTGGTGGAGCCGGGTCCCACAAGGGAGGCATTCCTGAAACAAGGCAACCCCCTCCCCTCAGAGGGAAGCCCTGGGTAGAAGTTTCCCTCCCAGCTAGACCCATAGAAGGGCTCCTTGCTAGCTGGGATCCAGGGGTAAATGTGCCTTATATCATGTAAAACTGTGCCTCATATTTTGTATAATTGTTATTATAATTATGAATATGTTGTACAAAATTTTATGGAATTGGGTTAGTTTGGTATAATGGGTTTTTGATTTATTGTCTTGTAAATATTTATCTGTATACCTTTGGTGTTGTTAAAAGATATTGCTAAGAATATTTTCAGAAAGTTGACATTGGCATGGAGTTAACTCTATAGAGAAGTGAGGGACCTGCGCTCAAATCACCAGTGTCCCTCTCACAGCACTGTCGCCAGCCTCATCTATCCCTTCCAATTGATGACGGGTACACCCTGGGGTCTTCCTGGGTTACAGAATGATTGAGATAAAGAGTTCAAACTGATCCCATAAGGCTTCTTATGTCATCACCCAAGAATAATTATTCTAAGGCCTGAGTGGAGCTAATAATTTTGCCAGTGGTGCTTGAGGGAGAACAGAATGTATACCACATTGGTTCTATAGTGCTAACTGTAGGGAAAAGGTATATTTGTCACTGAGGCATGTGGATAAGGCTCAGAATAGATACTTTCTTATTTCTGACTCTGCCAAATTTCACAGTTGCATGAGAGTAGAGATCCATAGCTTCTCTTAAATTCTTAAACCACAGTGCAGGTGCTTTGCTTGAGGTCTTTTACTTTATTTGTCCCAAAAGAAACACCTTCATATGGGTCTTATGAGATACAAGGAGCACTGGATGGGTCTCTGTACTGGGATAGTTTGTCCTGAGGGACACTATATCTTTGGCACACCTTGCCATATCCTTGATGCAATTCTAGCATGTGACTGGTTCCTTTTGTGTCAAGCGCACTTGTTGTCCAAATGCATCAAGGAGACAGCTAGGTGTGCCAAGGCTTTGGTGCACCTCAAAGCATTCTCAAGGTGATGAGAAAATAAGGGAAATCATACCACACATTTAAAGGTGGAAATTCACTCATCTGCTGAGCACAGGGCACCATGCTCTGCTTAAGTCTTGTGCAAGGAGCTGAAGCACTGCATTGTGTTCAAAGTCTTCACATTATGCATCACGCCAATGAATAATAATGATCATTTAGCATATAAATCTTTTATGCAATACTTTATTTTCATGCCTGATGAGCTCACATAGCATATTTATTCGAATACAAGACAGAGTTTTCCCTCCAATTAGCATGGGGAGGTGGGGGGGAAAGCCCATTGTCTTATAATCGCATACAAGGGAATCTCACTAAAAACATTGTCTATCATTAAACTGTTGCAAAAAGCAGCATGTGCTCAGCAATGAAAACCAACTATGAAGTGGATTAAATGTAGCCAGCACTGAGAATGATTATAAAACATATGGCCGACATTGAGCAAACATGCTGCTGAGAACCCTTTTTTCTTGACCCTTTAAAAAAAAAAAAAAAAAAAGGGCAGGTGTTCCCCCAGCACAGACCAGGCACCAGGCCTGGAGGTACTCCTATACTGCAATACCAGCCTGGCACCAGAAAGGCTAAAGCAAGCCCGATAACCCTCCCCTTGGTGCCAAAATTGCTATATTACACGAGGATAGGAACTTTTTTTATGGCCCTTAAAAAAAACAGGCAGGTGTTTTTGATCTTAGCCAAAAGGCTGAGGTTTGGGGTTTTTTTAAGGAAAATTTTTCATGACCCAGGTCAAATTAGCCAAATCATCCAGATCAGTTCTAAATCCTATGAATCATTCAAGAACCATATGTGGCCCTACTACCAGCAAGTATCCTCCACCCCAAACTTTTCAGCCTGGGGCTTCAGATATTTCTAAATCTTTTGGCAGGCATACTATGTGCAGGCCCAAGCCCAGAGTCTTGGGGTTCAGATGCCCCCAAGTTTCATTTGTCCTTAGCCTTAAGGCCACAGGGGCAAGCTAGGGAGGAATCTCCCATTTCCATAAAGTCAGCGTGTAGACAAGATCCTCCCACTGGAAACTGGTCAGTGGGAAACTAACTATGAGGCTCTCATAGAAAGTCCTATCCACAACCAGACAAGGGTGCACCTTCCACAGTGCTATTTTACTTGCATTACCTTGGTCAGGGTATTTCCTCTGCCACCATTTTGGTCATGGTATTTCCCCTGCCAGGTAAGTATGACATTTTAATTTTTTTAAAGAATTTTTTTTGTGTCCCAGGTCAAATTAGCCAGATCAGATCCACTTGAATCATTCAAAAACCATATGTGGCCCTGCTATTGACAACTACCCTCCACCCCAGTCTGGGACTTCAGATACTTCCAAATCCTTTGGCAGGCATCCTGTATGCAAGCGCAAGCCCAGAGGGTTGGGGTTCAGATGTCCCCGTGTTTCACTTGGGTTGCACCTTTGTCTAGTTGCAGACAGGACTCCCTACAAGAGCCTCACAGTCGGCTTCCCACTGGCCAGCTTCCAGTGGAAAGATCTTTGTTCATGGAAATTGGAGACTCCTCCCTAGCTTGCTCCTGTAGCCAGGTAAATATGGGATTTTTTTTTTTTAAGGAAATTTTTTTTGTTCCAAGTCAAATCAGCCAAATCAATTCCAAATCCGTGAGCCATTCAAGAACGATATGTGGCCCCTACTGCCGGCAAATATCCTCCATCCCCTCCCGGGACTTCAAATGCTTTCATATCCTTTGGCAGGCATCCTATATACAGGCCCAAGCCTGGAGGCTTGGGGTTCAGATGCCCCCGAGTTTTGCTTGCCCTCAGCCATAGTCTTATGGCTGCAGGAGCAAGCTAGGGAGGAGTCTCCAGGTAAGATTTTTTTTTTTGCAATATATATATATATCCACCTCCAACACTCTGCCAAGTGGCCCCTGTGGTTCACTTAGCAGCTCAAAGCACACTAAAAAACCAATTACACAGTTCGTACCACACACCCACATGCCCGCACACCCATCTCTGTACCCCCACCCACTGCCCTCCTCAGAGGGTCTACTCCTAAAAAAGTATTTTATTTTTTCATATATATAATCTAATTATTGGGAGGGGCATCTTATAATCAGGGTTATTTATTTAAGTAAATACAGTATTTCCTATCAATGCATATTATTAGGGGCCCCCTAATTTTCAGAGTACCCATTGCTACCAGGCATGAGGAAGTAACTGATACTGTATCTGCCAGTAAAAGTACTTAAATATTTCAGCAAGTCTATTTTAATATTTGACCTGCCTTATAGACTTAATTAAGTAATGGTACCAAGTGCTTCAGATCAATATAAATGCAAATTATTATTTATATTACAGTAGTGCTAAAGGCCTCAATTCAGATCAGGGCCATGGTGATAGGCACTGCAGAAATATGCTGAGAGGCAAAACACACACACAGGACTTACTACACATTAAATTAGTGAAATGCACCATTTGCTAGTACCAACACATACAGGTACTAGATAAATGGTGCATTCATTAATGCACTGTAGCTCACTTGTAGATACTGACTGGGAGCAATATGCTCCTGCTGCTGCCTAGCTAAGTCTCAGTGTGGGGGGAGCTGTGCCGGCTGTAGGGGAAGATGTCTCCCTAGCACATGGGGATTGGGATGGGTCCTGATTCCCACCTGGCCAGCAGAGCTGTGCCAGCTGCAGGGGCGGCTTGTCCCAGCCATAGGGGGGTTAGGATCCCCATATGGCCCCGTCCTGATCCCCACATGCTGGGGAGACAGCTGTCCCTGCAGCCAGCACAGGTCTCTCTGCCTGACAGACCAGGACTGGCCCCCATGCCCCTGACAGTTCCCAGGGGGCAGCAGGGGGGCAGAGCAGGGCAGAAGTAGCCCGGGACTGGGTTTCTCCTGTCAGGCACAATGTGCTCATGATGGGGACACACATGTAGATGTGCACCTGGGAGCACATTAATGAGCCTGCATTTTCTGCACAGAAAATGCAGGTGCATTAATTGCACATGTAGATGCTCCCTTTATTATTACACTGAATTCTTCCAGTTCTAGGTTAGCACATAATCTAAAATGCAAAATTAACATGAATTATGACACAACTAGAAACATGTTCTTGTGACTTTCGTGGATAAAGAGGAAGTAAAAAGCCCAATCTGTTAGTGTTCGTTGATTAAGAAAAGATAATCAGCAAGCAACTCTAAATAACACTCACCCTGCCTCAGAGTATTGCTCAATGAAGCCCCATGTATAGTTTTTAATTATATTAGAAGAGACGTCTTTGACCTCGACCTCAGTTAATTGACCATTTACAGTTTTTCAGATTTGGATAAAAAGTCATCTGAGGGAGACTTACAAAAATGGAAGTCTATTCACACACTGTATTTTAACTCTGACTCTAAAGAACATATAATAAATGTCCCTTGAAGATAAAACGAGCAAAAATCAGAAAAGAATAAGACTTCTTGTGCCTGTCTTTAAAGGAAAAGCTGATGAGTTTATAAAAGTGGATTGGGTTGCCTTTCTGTGAGTATTCAGACTGTAGAAAAGCAGCTGAAAGGCCAACAAAGAAATAACACTATAGAACTGTACAGTCAGGCAAAAGACTAAAGTAATTATATAAGCTGATAAAGATTTCCTTCAAATTTTTATTCTTTCTTGAAGGGGTTAAAATTGTATTACCTTAAAACATAAAAGCCACTGTAGTAAGGACTGTATTTGCTTCAAACTGAAATGATGAACTTTGAAACTAGAGTGAAAAAAAATAAAATATTTTCAAATATATATAAAAAATCACAAAAGAAGGAAAAAGCAAGAGATTAATAGGAAAAAGCATAAACAAACATATACTGGTACAAATTTGTTCAATTAGATGCTATTTTAGCCTGGCACACAGATGGTTGCAGAAAGAGACTATAATGCCATTATAAAAAGGAAGGCACAAACATCAGAGTAGATACGAGAAATTACTTTGTCAGGGATAAAATAAGAAAACTGTAGAAAAACTTACAGGGCAAAGTTATTAAAGCCGAGATAATTTGTAAAACAAATATATCTAGGTGCTAGATTCCAGGAAATGCTGAGACATGGAAGGTAAAACTTGACTTTGATGACCAAATAGCCTTTTTCTCCAAAAATGCCTTGAACTTTTATCTCCCGGATTATTTCATTTGCATTTTTTTCCTTTGCTTTTAATCAGGCTTTCAAGGCAGATCAGTAGATTTATTACATGTCAAAATTAACACACTGAATATTATCTTCATGGTGACCTCTTTGCATTTTTGAAAGGGTGATGGGATGATGCTATAGCAGATTCCTTATTATCTGAGTTACCATTTCTGTAAATGTCAAGGTGTCTGAGGATGTGACCAAGCTGTACTTCACAAAGGAAACAAGGGGAGGCAAAAAACAGGGTTATATCTGGTCTCCTGCAAGTTTGACTAGGATCCTAGTGTTGTCTATCTTCACTGTAACTGGCCACCAAAGTCTGTTATGCCAACTGGTCTCATCAGATTTCCAAAGTTCGCTGGCCATCAGGCATGTTCCTGGAAGAGTAGTACAGACTCATATCTGAAAGGCTGTGTTCTCTGGATTATCTATGTTTAAATGCTCTTCTGAACTTGAATACTTCCCTGTATAACATCCATAAAGAGCTAATCACTTTTTAAATCTAACACAACTATTTGCTTCAGTAATATTCTCAGATTAGTTTAAGTGACGTCTTGAACGGGAGCCTACATAAATAATAACAGCAGTTACTCTCATTAGGATAAAAAGTATAATGGTTGTCAGCCTTCATAGTACAGGACATCAGCCAACTAATTGTCTGGGTTTAGGAAGGAAGTTCTTCTATCATGATCCATGGTGACTCTCACTAAATTAATACTATCACTGTATTAACATAACAAAATTTTAGTCTTAACTCTGAACTGGATTGTCTTTTGACACCTACAATACATTTGTAAGGATTTTTTTTATCTCCCAAATGACTAATACATGATCTTGAATTTAACTCTAGATTAGCAATATGTTATTGTCTAAGATCTAATGGAAAGGGTAGTCCTCGGTACAACTGGATGAGTTTCTTGACCAGTTATGTTTTAAATTTAAGTTGCAATGGCTACAAATGCTTTATTGGCAAAGAAAATCATACCTCAAACTAAAATTTCCCCACTATAAAGCTAATATTCTTTCCTGTGATATAACTTATGATTTATTGCCTCTTTCTTCTGTCAGATAATATCTTGTTGTTTAATGCATCTGAGCAACTCTGATGATGTAGTTTTAATCTCTTTTTTAAAATCTGAAAATATTTATATCACCCCACAGTAGGGCAGTCCCCACATGACTGATCTGAACTACTAGAGTAGTAGAAAACAGCTGTCAGAGAGCAGAGGGTCAGAGCATTTAATTGCAGTCATTAAAGACAGGAAAATCACCTCTGAGTTAACCTCACAAATCAAGATAATACAAATCCTAGCCCAATACTTTGTGAAAAAAAAGCATTTATATCATATAACAACTTTTCACCTGCTTTCTGGTGAAAGATGAAGGTTACCAGGAGAGAAACTAGAAAGTACACTTCCAAATAGCTTATACCTTAAGTATCATAATTTAAGTTCTGCTGGATGTAAGTCATCAATACAACAACACTTCTAGTTCATATTTATCAACATTTCTAAACCTTTCTATGTCCATCAGTGTTTGTGTTATAGCCATGACCACGGTATCTGTGTCTGCAAAAACCCTGTGGAGTGAAAAAAATACCGTTATCCCCATTTCATTGAAGGGGAACTGAGACATGGAGATCACTTTGAAAATCAAACTATAAATGAATCACTTATGATCACACAGGAAATGTGGTTGGTTCTGTTAAGTGCTTTTACCAGCACCCATCCCCCCCCCCGCAAGAAAAAAACCTAAGCAGGCCATCATGTATATCTAATTTCTGGTTGGGTCTGTCACAAGGTAGCTCCATTTTTTCCCTGAGTTGCTCACCTAATGCCTTCTGTGACAACCCTCAGCGATGACCCCCCATGATGCAAGAAACCTGCTACCATTGGAACAATGCTTTATTCTTTAAGTGTTTTAGTATCACTAAAGATTTGAAATGTCACTAGCAGTCATTACTGTCTCTTTGATTTTACCTCCATTTTGATTTGTAATCTGGTTATTTTGACAGGTTGGTACTACACTTGGGTCTTTCTTTATGTGAATTCATTTTGTGTGAATTCGCTTATATGCAATGACCTTATTTATACCAGAAATTCACTTTGTGTAAGAAAAATCTGCTCTAATGTGAAGTTGGCCAGCAATGAGCTCCCTGCAGGCTGGCAGAGTTCCAGCCTGCAGGGAGCTGGGAGGAAGCAGAAGGACGGTAGTGAGACTGGGGGCACCATGTGCATGTACACTACATGCACGTGTCCCGAAGTAGTCTTGAGGGCAGCTCCAGCAGGTAAGTGGGGGAGGAAGGTGGGGATTGAGGCCCCTGTAGGGAGGGAGCTGGGCAGAGCTGGGGCTGCTATCCATCTGGGGATGCCTGGGGCCTGGGGCTGCAGCATGCAGCTGCAGGGCCGCAGTGGGGAGCAGGATGGAGCCTCCAGTGGCTCATCAGGGGACAGCCGGCTCCCCGCTGCCATGCACACTTAAAAGGGGAAAGGTGGACGCATGGGTGCAGGGGGCTCTGGCCCTGATCCTGAGCCTGGCTCGGCTCCTGTCCCTGCCAGGTCCCAGTGCCCTTCACCCCACTGCCCTGGCCACTTGTTTCCTGTGGCGTGGGGCTGCGTCCCTTAAAGAGCAGCAGACACAGGAGGTGCGTCCCCAGGGTAGCATAGGACAAGCAGCTGCCATTCTCTGCCACCCTGCTTCCCTGCCTCTGGTGCCTATCCAGCCCGGTGGGCACAACTAGTAACAGCAAGGCTGCACAGAGAGGCTACAAGCTCCCTGCTGCACCCGGTCATGGGCACCGACTCAGGGGCAGGGAAGCAGGGAACAGTGGGGCCGTGCAGAGAAGGTGCTCACCCCACTCTGTCTTGGTGATGCACCTGCTGTGTGTGCCACTGCTTGCAGCACAGGGCAAGCACCTTCTCTGCATAGATCTGCTGTTCCCAGCCGTGCTGGGTCACGCCTGCCGGGCTGGAGAGGCACCTGGGGAAGGGAAGCAGGGTGGAGCCAGGATTGGGGAGCAGCCAGCATTCCCTACCACCCTGCTTCCCTCCTCTGGGTGCCTCTGAAGCCCTCTCCTCACTGCCCTAGCAACGCACCCCCTGCGCATGCTGCCGCTTGCAGTGTGGCACTCGCAGCCTCTCCATGCAGCAGTTATTGTATTGCTTGATTACTGTTTGCATTTTCATGGTTTGAGGCGGGGCAGTAGAATGAGGCTGGTACATATCCCTATTAATTACATGTCATAATTGATTCACTTTATGTGAATTCACTTTATGCAAGGTTGTTTTGGAATGCAACCCTCGCATAAAGAGAGACCCAAGTGTAACCCCTTACCCCAGCACATAGAGGTTGGACCCAATTACAAGCACAGCAAGATGCAGACAGCAGCTCCCTTTTATCAAATTACAACACTGCCTTGTGCCTGTGTCCTTAGATGATGCCACACTGTATCATGCCTGGGGCAGAGCCTGATCCCTAAATGTGCATTAGTTTAGAAATTGGCCAGTGTCCTTTGGAATGGAAAAAAGATTAAAATCACTTTGAAGTAAAAGCAATTGAGTGAGATCACCACAAGGGCCTGTATGAGGTGACTAGGTACATAGCTTTACTTAGCTGTGATGATATTTGGGGAAAGAGCTTTGTGAAGATAGTAACTAAACACTTCTGTCTTGCTCAGCTCATGTGAAAACACATGTAGCCTGGGTACACCCAGGGGGTGTGCCCTGTTCTACAATGGAAGGGATGGTGGTCAGACAGGGTACTGACAGAGGAGCCTGACACCTGGCAGCAGTTCCCTCTCCTCTCTACACAGCCAGACCGAGACTAAGTGCTTAACTATATATAAATTTATTGCTACAATAAATACATCTAAATAAGGAACATTAAATATAGTATTTACAGTAAAATTAACATGCGACACCGCATATCATAACCTGCAATCGACATATAATACCACTTCTAGGAACTACAAAAGCATAAACCGGGTGACTCTCAACGTATACAATAATTAACCCCCCCTGCACAAAACAGGCAGAACACATTGGAACAGGTAAGTCAAGGCATCAACACAATAAACACATATAGAGATCAACTTAAATAACCCAGGTAAGTTGAGGTAGCAATACCATAAATACATACAGGCAACAATACAGGTATATTCCGATAATAGGCAATAAATACATATAGACGCTAAAGACAGATAAACCCATATAAACTCCCATAATGAGTACCCATAACTATATTAATCTCTTCAATACAAAACAACATCAATCACAAAATAAGGAGTGCACTCAACACTTCCTGGGGTGTTCCCTGGAGCCCCTCCCCTTTAGGGCCCCAGGGTGTGGACATGCCCCTCCTGCATTGGAGGAGGGTAGAGGCTGCAGACCCTCCTCTCCCAAGCCTACCTCTCCTGCGAGACCCACTTCCCCAGCGAGTCATGCTCCTGCTCTGAAGCAGCCAAGGCTCGTCCCTTGGTGGCTGGTCCTGCAAGGGCCTCTCTCCAGTAGCGCCTCCGGCTCCTCTTGATGGTCCAGTGCCCCGCACTGGACACCCAGGGTACTCTCATGGGAGCCAAGCCCTTGCTGGCTCTGTTTCCCCGGCCTCCCACCAGGGGTTCTTCCCTTTCCCTGCTCGTGGCACCGGGGCTCTTTTAGTTTAATGCAGAGCCACACTGAGGGGCTCTGGTTACTCGACCTAAAGCCAGAGCTAATTTGAGCAGCCTCGAGCTGCTCCCAGGGCCAACTCTCTGTGCATGACCCACTCACTGTGGGGGCCCGAGCAGCCTCAAGCTGCTCCCAGGGCTGGCTCTCTGTGCGCTGAGCCACACACCGACTACCCAGTCACTTCCCGAATTCACAGGCTCAGGTGGAGTCCCAAAATTGTCTCCAGAGCTCTTCTATCCTCGCTGTCCCTCATTGTGTCTCTTTCCCAGTGTACCGAGCACATTTCCCTTTTATATGCTTCAGGGGCTCCACCCACAAAGTTCTCCAGACCTGGCGGGGCACAGTCTCAAACCAGGTCCAAACTGCTCCTTGCTCCTCCTTTCTGGGAAAGGGCGTGGCCTTGCTTTCCCTGGCTTGCTTCTGATTGGTGGACGGGCTCCGCCAATCGGAATTGCAGAATCTCGAGCCCAGGACTCATCCGGAGCTCAAGAGGTAAGTCTGCTACACACAAAAGTGTCTATGAGGTCAGCCCCCATAGTTAGCCAGTGAGATGTCTAAGTATGGGCCTTTGTGAAATAATTACCAGGGCTGATATCATAACAGAGAGGTCTGTGAGGTGGGTGACTGACTGACTCAGCTGGTTCTAATGCAAAAGAAACAATTGCATTAATGCCAGGGGCTCAGGAGGGCCAATCTAGCTTGCTTGGTTGATTTCAAGGCAGAAGCTTCTGGGCATACTTACCTAAGCACTCAAACCTACTGCACTGATAACGGTTTTTAGATCTCTGTGAAGTCAGTAGTTCAATAGGCAGATAGGATCTTAAGACTTAAATTTCCGTAAGAGTTGTCACATGTGCAGCCTGTGTGTTGAAACCCAGCCCAGGGCTTGTGCAGTTCATGGCCCACTTTAGTTCCCTGGGTTGAGCACTACTACCATGGCAGGCTGGTTTCTAAGAGATTTCTGGTTCAGTAAAGGGATTCTGAATAGAGAGAAATGTATAGGATCTTGATTCTTCTACCTTTTCTGAAAGTTCTTGTTTCACTGATTTTCAACATATCAAAAGGGCGTTTATGTCAGCTGGAATTGACATCTCTGTTGTTTGGACTGAAGCATAGAAGAAATTTAGATTCAATGTATCCAAAAGCTGACAAGCCACATGCTACAGCAAGAGGCTCTCATTAAAGTTTACAGTACAGTACTGGAATGTTTTTCTGGTTTGATGCTCTCTGTAGATTTTGGAAACATCTCACTGCATGCTATACAAAAGCAGGAGGAGGAAAATAGTTCTTGACAGACAGAAAGTTTATTCCATGAACTTTTTCTTGACCTTTTATCAATTCTGTGAACTTTCTGGAGAGAACAAAAAGTTCCTCTATTGAAAAGCATGTTTGTATTTAGGTGTTCTAATACATGTGAAGGTTGGTGTGGCAGTGCATTAGTGGAAGCACACACGGTCGTTTCTCTGTTCATGGGGGATACTCTAAAATAGGGGTGTCAAAAATATGGTCTGTGGGCTTGATCTGGCCCACAGAGCTGTGTCTTCTGGCCCACATTGTTGAAAATTTGGTGAAGGAGCAACAACCTTAATTGCTGCAGCTCCTGAAACTGCAGCAGCTGTTGCTAGTCTCACTGCCACATTTCTGCAGGGCTGCCCGCATGACAGAAATGTGATGGCAGGATGAGCAGTGACTGCCATACATCTGGGAGTTGTGGCAATTAATGCTGCCAATACTAGCCTTGCCAACAAACTTCAGGCCCACTGGGCAGGTCCTTGCTTCAGATCCAGTCCGTAGATGGGCTAGCATGACTCATCCAGCCTGGCACTCACCCCACACTACTCATCCAGCACTAATGCTGGACTAATGAATTTTACAGCACTACTCTTAAGTCATTTACCATAGCCCTAGACTCCATCTCCCTTTGATTCCTGCTCCACCCAAACTTTAAAACCAACTGCCCTGGAAAGGGAGCAGCTTTTCTTCAGGTAGTGCTGAGGGAGTCACTTGAGTTAATTACTCATTATAATGTACCTGATTCATTCTAATCCCTCTTTACTCCACCGGTGTTAATGAACCTCTCCCCTTTTTTAATCGATTTGATGGTCCGTTATTTAAGTCATCCTTTCTTCTGCAATTTTGCTGTCTGTAAACTATTCCTGGTAATAACTCTCTTTGATTTCACAGTCTTGCAGACTCCTTTCAGTTCTAGTTTAAAATGTTAACTCAGGTGTGGTAACATTAACTCAAGTGAACATCAGGTGTGGATATGACTGACAGTGTTGGATGCACTGTCAAGATGCTTAAGAAATCTAGATTTGTTTTTTGAATCTGAGTAAGAGATGTACATTTAACTATAGGCTGCTTATGTGTGTGCTCTCTCGTTAGCTTTGTAATTAAAATGCTTCAGTATCACCTCACCGTCTCATGCATTAAGCCCCCACACATTTTAAAATAGTTGTGGGGGTGCTTTAGCTAAACCTCACTGAATGAGCTTTAGATAAAGCATCCCATTTTAAAATGCCTGGGGGAACTGCTCTAATTAAAACACCCCACCCCTGAGCATGCGTACTGACAGCCAGAATGACTACAAGACTGATAAATCAATATTTTGGATTATTGTTGCCTAATTTGTTGTGTTTTTTAAACTTAATATATAAGCTCGCAAATTAGTACACCTTCCAATAAAGTTATATTTGTTTTTCCATTGACCTTAAACTGAATAATATAGCACTTAGCCCTAAACATGATAATAAATCTTTTAGTTTCTCTTTAACTGGAGAAAAATCTGTGTTGTGTTATAGGTGAAGATAGACCACACCACCAAACCCCTCTTTTCAAAATCCTGCATCTGCCCATGGAGGTACTTACATCAAAGGAAGTCCCAGGTACTATTGTTCCAATGGAATCATGCACCCAGGGAACTGAGAGAGATCTAGAGACACATCAGGGGTTCAGGTCCTCCAGGCACATCATTGTTGCTTCCTGAAGATCCCAGGGGATCTGCTGGATTTGGGGGGTTTTTTGATTGGAGATCAAACTCTACATTCCTCCCACCCCTTCTCCTCTAGGCTGAGAAATTTTCACTTCATCAGTTTTTGTCCACTGAAGAGTACAATGTAAAACATAAATTCTCCAAAGCAGTTTAGAAGTGAATTAGATGTACTAGTGACCTGGAGTTTGATTTTTATGTTGGCCTTGCAGACATACATACCTGTTGCCCAAAGTCTTATCTACTTGCCAGATCAGCAAGGAATGTTTCAAGACACCTGGAGATTTATGTCCACCTGTCTGAGGTTCATATGAAGGTTAATGACTAAATACTTTAATAAATTGCTTCATTGATTTCTAATGTAAGCAGGTCCTAGAGGTACAACATGTAGGGGAAGAGTACCTCAATCAAATGGGCCAAAAAGAGAGAAACACAAGACTGGGATTCTGACTTCAGCTCACTTCCTCCTTCTCTGTGGGTTCATTTACACATGCAGTTAATGTGATGCAATAAACTCGAGAACAATTTGCACTGGAGAAAAATGCTTCCACATCCAACATCTGTACACGCACCCAGGACAGCAGCTATTTGAGCTTGGGTGGAGTAGTCCCAGTCTGGCAGAGGGCACAAGGGTTCAGTCATGGGCTCCAGATGGTGTCATGGGGTGGCAGAGGGGTTGGGAGGGGTATGAGGGTACAGAATCTGTGGAGACATGTGGCTAGGCAGCAGGCAGTCCCCGTACTATTGTATCTTTGAGCCACAGCCAACCCATGTCACCATCTACACATGCATTTCAGTGCAGTTACTTACTCTGCTGATAGACAGTACTGCTCTTGACAGTACTACCTTTCAGTGGAGTTAATTAATTTTCTATGCCCTAGTACCAGTGTACGTGTAGACAGTGACACTTTACTGCAGAAAATATCACTTTACTATAGACTAATTAGTCTACTTTGCAGAAAAATGCACGTAGAGATATCCCAAGTCCTATATTAGGTTGCCTTCATTTTGTACATTCATTAATGCTGGAGAGTTAAAATATGGGCTATTTCAGACCAGCATTAATTTGTTCTGTTGTTGGTTTTGATCTTGCCTTTAAAAGGGAAAAAATGTGGTTCATAACATACAGTTCCAGCAATATCACTCCCTATTTCAGAAAATGATGCTACTACCTTGCTTATGCAATTGTGATCAGAACGCACACTTTCAAGGAAAGAGAAGATTTTCCTCCCTTTCAGATTTGAGAAATAAGCCAATTTTCTAACTGGACAGCACTGAGCTAATCATCCAAGTGCTACAGGTGCATGACAATAATAAACCCCTCATAACAGTTTTACCAGTGCTGTGGGCATTGTCTTTTATTAAAAAGCATCATCCATTATTTGGGGGTTCTGACTCTGAGCTTACTTGCAGCCAAAATTTCTTAGCTGCAAGTGAAGGATCCATCTCACAATGCATATAGTCCAAATGTATGACTTTGCCCTTATATGGGCCTGTTGTCCCTTAGTGTGGACTTCCAGGACCATACTTGGTCAAAGCATCTGCTAGTTTCCTTATATGGCAATCTATGGCAATGGTTTTCTTGCATAGGGGACCTATTTGGCCTCCATATATGGGTAAAGCCAGTCTGTCACAATCAGCAGCTAGTCCATAAAAAGGCCCAACCTGCCAACAGGTCTCAGATCTCCCACCAGACAGGGTGGCTGCTCCAAACCAACCAAGGTGCTCCAGCTGCTGAGAGGCTGACAGACATCAAGACCTCGTGAGGAAATGGCAAGATACAGACACAACAGGAGCCGCAGCAGAAGCCGTCACAGAAGGCGACGAAGAGGCCATCGAGGGGGTAGATATCGAAGAAGAAGAAGAAGAGGCCATTATGGCCACAGAAGACACCACAGAGGGCACTCTCGGAGAAGGAGGAAGAGAAGGAGGAGCAGACATTAATCTCCTGAGGAGGACGAGAAGGAGGAGATGATGACTTTGGTTCTCCTGAGTGGTCTTCTCCTGCACTGTCATGACCTCTCCTTTCTGCCACTTCTCCAAAGACATGACAGAACAAGCCTTCTGTGACACCTGCCCCCCCCCAGTGATGACTGCCTAAAATGCAAAGAGCCTGCCACCATTTGAACAATACCACCTGTCAATAAACAGTGGAAGTTTAATTTCTCATTGTTCCTGCCCCTTTCTTCTTCATCTGCATTTTGATTCATTGTCTGAATGTTAATGGGCTTCTTCTTTCTCCCTTACCTTAGCACTTAACTGGTTGGACCTTACAGGAAGCAAAGCACTTCCATTTTCATACCAAAAGGAATCACACTACTCATTAGCAAATTCACAGTACTGCCTTCTTCTTGTCACCATATTTACTTAGATGATACCACATTCTGTGATTCCAAAGACAGAGTCTGATCCCTAAACATAATATGGAATTTGGCCAAGCAAAGTAGAAATCAGTGCATCGCTGCAGAGGTCTGTGTGAGGTTGCAGGCTAAGTAGGGATAAAATGAAGATAAAACAGGTCTGTGAAGTTCATAAGTAAACTTTAAGATATAAAGACATATGTTTCTATGAGATTTAGCACCTTGAGTTAGCTGGATTGATGTCACAGTACAGACTGTAAAGTAACTGGCTGGGCTGATATCATTACAGGAGTGTCTTTGTGCTGACGTGCCCAGGACATTTATCTCTGTATTCTGACATGAGAGAACTGGCTATAAGTGACACTGGATAGGGCATTTATTCCATCAACTTTCTTAAGGTTTTATATATTCCATGACATTTCTGGAGAAAAGTTTCCACTCTTGCCAGCTGCATGTTGCCAGTAGGAGTTCTAATATGTGTTTGAGGGTTCTTGGGCTGGGGCATTGCAGTTGCTTTTCTGCTCATGGGTGATACTGTAAAAATAGTTAACATAGTCCCAGACTCTATCTTCCTTCCTCCTGGGATGTACTGTTGTCAAAGAGAGTTCCAGGTACTTGTGTTGCAATACAAACATATTTCCAAGAAACTGTGGGAGGTCTGGTTTGTGGGGCTTTTTGGTTGGAGAACAACCTTTCCATTCCACCTACCCCACCCCTCATGGAATGAAGAGTTGTACCTCAACCTGTTTTTATTCAGAGAATGAGACACTGTGATACATAAATTATCCAACACAGTTTGGAAGTTAGTTAGATCTGTCTAGCTACACAGGGAGCCCCTTTGGTGCCTCAAAATTAGGGGCAAGTCACTAAGGGAACATACCTAGTAATAGCAGGAACTTGAAGGGAAAAAAAGTCAAGAAAGACAATGAAGAAAGGAATTGTACTTAGTGAGGAAAGTTGAATACAACAGGAAGAGGCCCTATACCTAGATGAATACAAAAGAAAAACCAAGGAAATACTGCATCCAACTGCTTAACAGCCAGGCTATGATAATAACAGAAGACACAAAGGCAGAGTTTTTTGATAACTGCTTTGCTTCAGTCTTCACAAGACAAACAAATGAACAAAAAATACTGCAACCAGATCACTAACAAAAATAATATAAAGAAAGGGAAAGATTGAGGGTTATGATAACCATAGAGAGTGTCAGAGAGCTTTTCATTAATTCAAATGATTTTAAATCCACAGGGCCTGACAAAATTCATTTCAGGATGCTGAAAAAACTAGCTCAGGGGATTTTGAAGCCATTGGCAATAATATGTACAGTGTCACAGGAGATGGGCAAGAAAAGGGCTAACATAGTGCCCATATTTCAAAAAGGGGCATGAAGGATCTGGGGAATTATAGACTGATGATTTGATTTCAATATCTGAGAAGTTACTGAAGCAAACTATGAAGTGGTTGGTTTGTAAACATGTGGACAAGGAAAGGTATCATCAGAAGCACTCAGCCTGGATGTGTTTAAGACAAATCTTGCCAAGCCAACATGGCCTCCTTCTCTGATAAAGTAACTAGTTGGGTAGGTGAAGGGAATGTGTAGGTTTAGTATACTTGGACTTTAGGAAAGTTGTTCATATGCTTCTAGATGACAGTCTCATAAGTAAGCCAGAGAAATGTGTGCTAGATAAAACAGCTTTAAGGTGGATATATAATTGGCTCAGTAACCACAGGCAAAGGGTGATTATAGACAAATCCATGTAAAAATGGTGGCCGGTTTTAAGTGGGGTCCCATAGGAATCTCTCCTGTGCTGTCAAAAGCTGTTTAAGTGTTTGCTAATGATTGGGATGTTAGAATAGAGAGCTTTCTAGTCAATTCTGCAGATGTCAGAAAACTGGGGAGGATTGTAAATACTTTGGAGGAGCAGAGTGGGTTTCAAAAAGATCTTGATAAACTGGCAAGTTGTGCTAGGAACAGCAGAATGAAGTCCAGTGCAGGCAAATATGAGGTGATACACATAAGAACTTAAGAAGTGTCAGGTACTGGGTCAGGCCACAGGACCATCTTGCCAAGTATGCTGTCATGTAGGGTTACCATATTTCCAGGTCCAAAAAAGAGGACACCTGACATGGGGGGGGGAGGAGGGGGAGGGGGGCTGCAGGGGAATATGATGGTGGGGGCACAGTGATATGCCAGTGCCCTGCCCCTGCCCATTCTGTTGCCCATCGCTGACAAGTCCCTCCACCCCCAGCCCTGCTGCTGCCCCTCACTCCGGACCCACTGACCTCAGCCCTGCCAGTGGCCCTCACTCCCAAACCCTCCCTCCAGTCCTGCCAGTGCCCGTCATTCCTGATCAACAGCCCCCTGCCCTGCCCTGCCCCTCAGCCCTGCTGGTGCCCCTCAATCCCAAAACAGCAGCTCCCTGCCCCTCACCCCTTGCTGGTGCCCCTCACTCCCGACCCACAGCCCCCTAGTGCTGTCAGTGCCCTGCACACCCAACCCCCAGTCACCTGTCCCATCCCGTCCCCCATGTCCTTCATTCCCAACCCACAGCCCCCTGCCCTCCTGCCAGCCCTGCCTAGTGCTGCTGGTGCCCCTCACTCCCGACCTGCAGTTACTACCCCCTCTGCCTTGCTAGTGCCCCTCACTCCTGACCTGCAGCCCCCTGCCCCCCTCCCAGCCCTAGTGGTGCCCCTCACTCCCAACCTGCAGCCCCTTTCCCACCTCCCAGCCCTCCTGGCTGGCGCTCCTCATTCCCAACCTTTAGGCCCTTGTTCCCCCATGCGGCCCTCGCTCCCAACCCACAGCCCCCTGCCGCCCAGTGCTGCCAGTGCTCTGCACTTCTGACCCACAGCCCCTGTCCTGTCCCAGCCCTGCTGCCCAAGCAGCTTGCTCACACACCCACCTTCCACCAGCTGCCAGGCCCCTGCAGAGAGCACATAATCTCCTGACAGCCAATCAGTTTCCCCACTGCCCTCAGCCCTGAGCAAAAGCAGAGGCTAAAGCGAAAATACAGACATTTGGTCATATTTTAAAAACCCACCTGGATGGAGTACAAGGGTCCAAAAAAGAGGATGTGTCCGGGAAAACCTGGACATATGGCCTTGCTGTGTCACACAGTGGCAGAGAGTGGCTGCTCAAAGGGAGAGTGAAATATATATGATCAGGGTTTTTCCTACTGTTCCTCTCCCACTTGCAGCCTCCAGCATTTGAAGTCTAAGAAATGCTAATTCAGAGGCTGTGCCCCTGACTCCTGTGCTCAATAGCTACTGATGCCCCTTTCCTCCAAGAATCTGTCCTGTCCCATTCTGAATCTGGCTAAACTGTCAGCTTCCACATCTGATGGCAATGAGTTTCACACTTTAATTACAGGCTGTGTGTAAAAGAACTGCATTGTGTCAGTTTTAAACTTACTATCTACTAGTTTAATTTTTGACCCCTGGTTTTGTATTCTGAGAGATAGTAAATGATGATCTCTATTTACCTTGTCCTCACTACTTAGTATTTTGTAAACCCTTATTATACCCTTTCTCCCCCCAACCCCACCCCTGGCATCTTTTTTCTAAACTGAGTAAATCTAGCCTTTTTAGTTTCTCCTCATATGGAAGCCTCTCTATGCCACTCATCATCCTTGTTGCCCTTCTCTACTTCTCTGGACCTCCTCTAGTTCTTCTATATCATTTTTTGAGGTGTGGGGAACAGAACTGGGCACAGTATTCAAGGTTTATATGCACCATAGATTTAGAAAGGGGGTTAATGATACTTTCCCTTTTGTTTACAATTCCCTTCTTAATAATCCCTAACATTTTGTTTGCCTTTCTGATGGCTCCTGAGCCCTGAGGTAATGTTTTTAGCAAACTGTCCACAAAAATGATAAAGGTGTTGGAAAGCAAACCATTCAAGAACAGATTGAGCAAGCTTGACATGTCCAGCTGGGAAAAAAGGAACTTTCAAGGAAACATGATAGTGGGTTTCAAATATTTGAAAGGCTGCCATGAAGAAGGGGGCAAAAACTATTCTCCCTCACTGCATAGACCAGGACATGTAGCAATGGTTTTATATTGCAAGAAAACAGATCTAGGTTAGATCTCAGGAAAAACATCCTACCTTATATAATAGTGAGGTAGTGGAATAGATTTTTCAAAGAAATCATAGAACTTTTTTTACTGTTTGACAGGAATAGGTTTCCTTCAGTCATGAAGTCTTTTGGAGAAGAGACCATTGACCCTATGGTTCTAAAATCTATGACTGAGTGGGGATTGATTTCTGTAGGCATCACAGTTGCCTACAGTTTTAGCTATCTGTAAGTTCATCAGGGAATATTTCAGGACAACTGGAAATGCATGTCCACTTTCTTGAGAGTAGGAGGAAACTTAATGAGTACAAATTGTAATAAAGTCCATAACTATGACATTGCTAGCAAATTTAAGTAGTTCCCACAACTACAGCATGTTGGGGAGAAATACCGGTACAGTCTGAGCTGAAGACTGACTGCCAGAGGACTAGTATTCTAATCATAGCTCACTCTCTTGTTTTCTGTCCTAAATATGGTTACCTTCATTTTGTGAATTCATGAATGCTCAAGAATTATTGTGCTGTTTATGATCTTACCTTTAGAAAGGAAAAGAACCATAGTTCCTAAAATACAATTCCAGCAATATCACTCCATATTTCACAAAATGATGCTATTACCTTATGCAATAGTGATCAGAATGCACATTTTTGAGAGAAGGAGAAAAATTTTCCTCCCTTTCAGACTTGAGAAATAAGCCAGTTTTCTAACTGGACAGCATTGAGCTAATCATCTAAGTGCTGCAGGTACATGGCAATAATAAACTAATCATAAGGAAGTTTACCATTCTTACCAGTGCTGTGGGAATTGTCTTTTATTAAAAATGGTATTCCATTAATTAGGGGTTCTGACCCTGATCTCACTTGCAGTCAAAATTTCTTGGTGTTTCATTATACAGTCATTACCACAAAGGGATCCTGCTTACAGTGCAAAGGGATCCTGCTTACAGTCCAAATTTATGATTCTCCCTTACATGGGCCTGTTGTCCCTTAGTGTGGACTTCCAGGACCATACTTGGTCAAGGCATCTGCTAGTTTCCTTATATGGCAATCTATGGCAATGGTTTTCTTGCATAGGGGACCTATTTGGCCTCCATATATGGGTAAAGCCAGTCTGTCACAATCAGCAGCTAGTCCATAAAAAGGCCCAACCTGCCAGCAGGTCTCAGATCTCCCACCAGACAGGGTGGCTGCTCCAAACCAACCAAGGTGCTCCAGCTGCTGAGAGGCTGACAGACATCAAGACCTCGTGAGGAAATGGCAAGATACAGACACAACAGGAGCCGCAGCAGGAGCCGTCACAGAAGGCGACGAAGAGGCCATCGAGGGGGTAGATATCGAAGAAGAAGAAGAAGAGGCCGTTATGGCCACAGAAGACACCACAGAGGGCACTCTCGGAGAAGGAGGAAGAGAAGGAGGAGCAGACATTAATCTCCTGAGGAGGACGAGAAGGAGGAGATGATGACTTTGGTTCTCCTGAGTGGTCTTCTCCTGCACTGTCATGACCTCTCCTTTCTGCCACTTCTCCAAAGACATGACAGAACAAGCCTTCTGTGACACCTTCTGCCCCCCCCAGCGATGACTGCCCAAAATGCAAAGAGCCTGCCACCATTTGAACAATACCACCTGTCAATAAACAGTGGAAGTTTAATTTCTCATTGTCCCTGCCCCTTTCTTCTTCATCTGCATTTTGATTCATTGTCTGGATGTTAATGGGCTTCTTCTTTCTCCCTTACCTTAGCACTTAACTGGTTGGACCTTACTGGAGTGATACCAAGAGGGATCACACATTCTGATCCCTAAAGATAGCGTGAAATTTGGCCAAGCAAAGTAGAAATCAGTGCATCAGTGCAGAGGTGTGAGGTTGCAGGTTAAGTAGCTTTTCTCAGCTGGGATAAAATCAAGACAAAACAGATCTCCGAAGTTCATAAGTAAACTTTTAGATGTGAAGACACATGTTTCTATGAGGTTTATCACCTTGAGTTAGCTGGACTGATATCATAGTGCAGACTTTGTGAGGTAACTGGCTGGGCTGATATCATTACAGGTGTGTTTTTGTGGTGACTTGCACAAAACATTTATCTCTGTATTCTTATGTGAAAGAACAGGCTATAGGGACACCATGACAAGGTGGGCTCTAAGCTGCTATGTTGATTTCAAGGCAGAAGATTCTAGGTCTGTTTACCTAACTCCCAAATTGGACAGCAGGTCTTAACCCTCTGCGGAGCCATTATTCAAATATTTGAAGAGTTGCCATAAAGAAGCAGGAGAACAACTTTTCCCCTCTAGCTGCCTAATGCTGTATGCATAGCAGTGACTTCAAACTGCAGCAAAGTAGGTTGAGACTGGAAAAACTTCTTTACTGTTAGTGTGTCGGTGGAATAGAATACCCACCGAGTATTCTTTTTTGGAGCCTTCCTTGTTGGAAGCTTTGAAGAAGATGTTAGACCATTGTTCAGGGTTGATTTAGGAGGAGCAATGCCTAGAGCATGGAGTAAAGAGGAATAGTTGGGCATTCATAGAATCATAGAATCATAGCATCATAGAAGTAGGGTGGGAAGGGACCTTGTAGATCTTCAAGTCCAACCCCCTGCCTGGGCAGGAGGAAAACTGGGTTCAAATGATACCAGCCAGGTAGGCATCAAGCCTCTTCTTAAAGACCCCCAGGGTAGGAGCCAGCACCACTTGCCTTGGAAGTTGGTTCCAGATCCTAGCCGCCCTAACTGTGAAGTAGTTCTTACAGATCTAAACCTATTCTCCAACAACTTGTGGCCGTTATTCCTTGTTATCCCTGGGGGCGCTAGGGGAAACAAGGTCTCCCCCAAACCCTTCTGGTCCCCCCTAGTGAGTTTATAGACGGTCACCAGGTCCCCCCACAGGAGATACCCCCCACAAACATACACTTAAGAGACTTCCATGACCACCACTCAGAGACCATGAGAAGGCCTCTGCATCCCAGAGCAGGTGTAAATTGGATAGGAACATGCTCAGCAGAAGGAAAATAAAGCCACAACCTGCTTCATGATGAAAAAAGTTATGAAAGAAGATTGAAGGGGTGGAATAAGTTTATGGACAGTATAGAATCATAGGAAAAAGAGTTCTGCTCTCCTATCAGAGTATGAAAGTCACCATATTGGACCAGAAAAGATTTTTTTCCCTTTCTGTTGTTGTCAGTGTCTAGATTGTTTTTTTGCCTTCCTTAGAAACAGTGTGTTGGCCACAGCGAGATTGGGGATTTTGACTGGGGTGTGCTGATGCTCTTGCTGGGGCTTAAAAAAATACATAGAGGTTTCTGGCTAGAGAGGCTTATACCTCCACTCAGAGTCAGGCCCACATTTGGGATCAGAAAGGAATTGTTTCCCCACAGATCATCATGGACTGTTGGGGTTTTTACCTTCCTCTGTAGCAGGAGACAGGGTCCTCTTTCTTGGATCTCTTGAGCATATTTTAACAAACTGCTTCCTGTCCTTTCAGAGGCAAGACACTGACAGTACCCTTATCTCCCTGCTTTAGCTGTGGCAAGCTAAAGAGTATATTTTTATGTCTCAGGCATTATGCCTGGCTATTGTGTCTCTGTGAAGGTGGTGCCTTGTTCCTAAAAAAGAAAAAAGTTTTAGATAGGAATTATACCACCTTGAGCATGGAGGGTTGGACTAGGTGGTCTCTTGAAGTCCCTTCTAGCCCTAGTTTTCTATCCATGTAAACCTAATAGGAAAGAGTGATACATTGGTTTTGAGCAGGACCTCACAGAACCAGTCAAGTAGGATTTCTGAGTCGAGATTATCATTGCATCTGATTTCAACCATAATAACACTTGGAAGGGGTAGAAATAAGCTAGCTACCTTAATCTTTGGTGTAATGTAGAATACATTACATTTCATTTATACCATCTCCTTTGCTAGCCACTTCAATACGTCTGTCCATTAATAGTAATCTCTGAAAGTACTTGATCCTGTATTGATATTTTCTTGCGTGAAACCATTAATTTCCAAATGACGGTTTCCAATGTTTTCAGTTTTCTGTTTAGTATGTAAGGGGTCAAAATCCTAGTGAAATGTTTTGATTTTTCTCAAACCAAAATGATTCAAATGGATAAATTGGGGGGGGGAGATTTTCCACAAAGTACTAGTGCTTTACTCCATCTTTATTGACAGGTAAGCTGCCTTTCATTTACTTCATATAAATTCATACTATCAGTTGATTCATCTGTTACCTGACCTTTTCTCATTGAAGTCAAAGAGAGTGTTGTAGTTGACCCTCAGTTTGGACTGAGGTCTTGGCCTTACTTTCTCTGCTTTCAGAAAGGCAGGATTCTGCTCTTAAAAATGTATTTTCTGTCTATCTTTCATAGCTCTCCTAATTTGTATCTCTGCCCCTTCACTGTTTATTCCATCTCTTCTGAGCAATAGGTATTTAACACCTATTGACATACTTTCTTCCACCTTTATGATGATTTTCTACAATCAGTATTGTCCTTACGTGAACATTTTGTACACACATGTATTCATGTCTCCTTTCAGTGACCTTGTCTTCCTCCTCATTGCTCTGCTGCATTAGGACTTCTCCACCCACATTTTTCAGAAGTGGAAGCTTCAAGTTAGGCATCCAGATAAGAGACTCTATCATCAAAATGGCTGAAATAGAGACCCAAGAGACATTACTTCATTGTTGTGCTCCTAATGAAAGGGAAACATTATCAACACTGTAAGTGCTAGTGTATGCACTAATCATAAATGTTCCCAAAAGAAGTCCTCCAGGCATCAAATTTAGGCCTCTAAAAAGGCTTTTATTGAGATATAGAAGCATGGATTAAATGTTGTTAAAATAATAAAATTTTAACTGAAATATGTTTACTGACACTGTGCTTTCAGGTCAGCTGGGAATAACAACCTCCATCAGGGAAAACCCTCCTAGATTCATAGACTCATCTTTACACTCCCTCTCCTTTTGATCCGTGAACACAAAATGTAAGGGAAACAGTTTTAGTTTTCATTCTTGTAAGAAAAATAATTTCTTTGAAGGCAGTACTAGCTGATGACAAAACTGACAATGCCTTTAGTTAAGTTGAATTAATACGGAGAAATAATCTACAGTAATTGTTTAGATTTTCAAGGGATCTCATCATATTGAGTCTTGAGTCAGGCCAGCAAGAGTGGTTTCTATCTGACTGTGTTCGTTAGAAATGCAATCAATTCTGTGAAATGCCAAAAAGTTGAAAGAACCAGTTTCTATCCATTTGTTTAAGAACCCTCTTTGTCTCTACATTGGGTAGGTCTCCACAGCTATTTGGCATCAGAGATGTGTGTGTGTGTGTAAATTTGGTCTCTGCATGATGTCTTATATTAGCATGGGCTAACACTACTTAGTATGAGATGCTGAGATTGCTTGTTTAGCTGAACCAAGTTGCTTAAATTTGGTATCAGAGATACACGCACACACACTTATATATACACACACTAATACACATACACACACACTGATATGTATAATGTTTGTGTTGGTGTTTGTGAGTATATCTCTGATACCAAATTTTAGTGACTTGGTTCAGCTAAACAAGCAATCTCAGAGTTTTATATTAGATAGTATTAGCCCCTGTTACTATGTGACATCATGCAGAGATGATTTCTACCAAGGCACAAGGGACAGCTAGAATAAAGACACTTTCTGACTTCTGAATGGGTTATTCAGAGCTTTTTGCTTTACAATGTGGCCTCCTCATCAAGTCTGTAGGAGAGGCCCCAAGAGCAGCTTCAGTGCCTCAGTTCTGGGTTTGGTGTGTGCAAAACAGGAACAGGAGCAGATGGGCAAGATGTGCTCTTTGGTGCTGTTCTCAAAGCACCACACAAGCATAGAAATGTGCTTTTAAATGCTATTTAAGGCCTTGAGATAATAGTGGAATGGCAGCTGTTCCACTTGGCAGGATCAGCAATGCTGGTATGGGAGAAAGAGAGGGAAAGAAGCTGCAGCCAGGCTCACTGAACTGAAAACCACTTTACAGTACTGTTATGCATCTATCACCCTAACACTGAAAAGAAAGAAAAGACTAGGAAGAGCAGGGAGAACCTACTGGCCAGTGATTGGATCAAATGAAGTCAGCCCCCCATGAGAGAATATGTAGTATTTCAGATGCACTCGGCAGGCTGAAAACCACATCAAGCAGGATGACTACAACTGGAGGAGAGAGGACTCACTTTAAGCACCCATTTCAGGAAAGAGAACACTGAATGAGGAAAGGAATTTACTGGCTGCTAACACAGCATGCAAAAAGCTAGAGTGCACCAAGCCATATACTTAGGGAATGACCTAAATCTCAGTAAAATTAAAGGATTTTGGTGGACTGCTCACAGCACTCAAAGCCTATATTTCATGGTCTTTTTGAGACAAGCTCCCACTCACCACTGACTGGCTGAGGGGCCAATCACTCACCTTCAGACTTGTTGCAACATTGCATCTGGCTTCTTAAAAGATGGTGCTGAAATGTTTTCACTTTCCTGGATGATGCTTTCACTGAGTCTACATCACTAGCTCAGTAGCTCTTTCAAATCATGCGCTCTATGGGTGCAGATGTTGCCACGCTTTCTTTGTATCCAGTAAGCTTTTATTTTTGGAGGCGTGATTCTGTGCAAAATTTCAGGAAACGCCATTTTTTGCAGTGATCACAGAACCAGCATTTTACATGGTTTCCGTGAAAATTGTGAAACTGTGATTTAAGTAGGTCTGTATATATATTGGTAGTTACATCAGTACAAATGGTCAGCTCACACCAAGAGGACTCAACCACAATTTCTTCTCCAAAAGGCTATTGAATGGAATACATTAAAGGGGAATCTTTGTGTAGGTCTCCCTTTCCATCAGAATGACCATATATAGGGCTCAAGATCTAAAAGGGCTCATACATGGCTTTCCTGCCTCTCAACATGCATGTGCACACACACACATACGTACACACACACACATTGGGAAAGACTAAGGGCATGTCTACACATTTTAAAAACTTCACTAGTTAGTTCAGTAGTAAACCAAGAAACATCTGTCAGGAATGCTTAAAGGTGCCCAGCACTGCACAAAGGCACAAGTAGATCAATTGTGCTATGCTTCATTACAATGCTCCCTAGCATGGTCTTCTGACCATGTACAAATGTTCTATGCATTTGACAATGCAAACTGTCACTCAGCAAAAATTCAATGTCTGTCTATTATTTTTCAAATACTATTTGTTGGGGAAAAAAGATTATTTAGTCGAGCCATTTTTCAAACCCAAGATAGAATTAAGCATATGCAATCATTTTAATTTAATCATTTTAATTTAAACTTTGAATTGTTTTGGAAATTAATTAATTAATTCTAAATAATTTGATACTTCTGTTTTGACAGGGTGGAAATAAATTAAAACAGAAATCTATTCTGAACCAAGGAATTGTCCCCTTCCTAATTATAAATCACCATTCTGCCAGTTGCAAGTATAAAATAAGCATTATGCTAGAGAACTGTCTTGCAGCTCCCACTCTCTTCTGTTCCTTGCATTTGTAATTTTAACACAGAAATCCTTTTGTGTGGAAATCACCAAAAACTGCATCAGCATATTTCATATCTTAATTCAAGGGATATAAAAGCTATGCCGACAGAAGCAGATATAGCTGTGTTTGGTTATAATGTGTCAAGAACTGCTGCTACACTACAGTATATTACTAAAAGAACCTATTACATGTCACTGATTTTCTTACTACATTTTACATTGATCAGAAACTGATGACTTGCCTAGCATGGCCATGAGAGCACTGAATTGCAGAAACTATCCTTCAATGAATAATTGCCATTGGTTTCTTCACTAATAACAATCAATGTATGGATTGAGTTGATTCTTTCCCTTTGTGCAAAGATATAATAGCAAACATTGCAGCTCCACTGGGCTAGAGGCCAACAACTGCAGAATCCTAGAGTTTGTAAGTGTAAAGTTCCTATTCAGAAAGGACTCGATCCTGCAAGGTATGGATCAATTCTGGCCCCCATCCAACAGAGCACTTAGACACGTGCAGTCATGCTGCAGTCAGCCTGACTATTCATGTGCTTAAAATTTAGCACATGTAAAAGTGCCTTGCTGGATCGAGGCCAAAGTGCTCTTCAGGACTGAAGACTTCCACAATCCTTTCATCCACCTAGGCCTGATCCAAAAACCCACTTCAGTCAATAGAAAAATTCTTAGTGTCTTCAATGGGCTTTGGCTCAGGCACTTTTAAGATTTGTTTCCCAGCCTTGTAGAGTATTTCCTACCCTAAATTAACATGAAACACCCCTTTTATTCTGTAGCTTGATTGCTCTTAACTTGGGATGTTTTTTCCAGACACCCATTCTACATATTCTTCAATATCACTCCATTGTTTCAATCAACTGTTTCTACCCTATTATCTAGGTCTTCATTAATGCACAATTGCTACACCCCTTTCACCTTTTTTTCCCTTCTAGGTGACTGATATAAAGTAGCAGTTTGTTAACCCTGACATTATGAAATTCTTGTTACTTAGATTTCCCTCCTCCCCCATCATTTATCAATGGACCTCCTTTTCTTCAGTATTTCTTTTCTGCCTAATACATTTATAAACGTTTTTATTGCTACCCTTAGCCCTGTTAGCTAGCAATATGTCATTCTTTCCCTCCCACTCCTATAAGCTTTCCTGACTCACTATTTTTTATTCCCTCCATCCCTGTTTTTCCCTATTTCCAACATAGTTTGTCCTTTGCTTTCAGCTCCTGGTAAAGCAGTGATACATACAGTTTTTAAAGCAGCCATCCATGACTTGCTGGTTCTTCCATTTCATCAGAACACCCTCAGAAATACAGCCAGAAAAAATAAGCTCACACGTGGTATATAGCTTTAAGAGCCTGGTCCTACAGCTTCTCCACTGTACAGCTCACAGACCTCAAGAGAACACTAAAATGGCCAGACCAGATCAAAACGGTAAGTCTAGCTCCGTATTCTCTCTCCATCAGTTAGAAGTTAGCTTATGCCCTGAAGCCTTAGAGTTTGAAGCTACAATGTTCAAAAGTGGATTCAACATGTTAACCTATGTGCCTTCCCTTACAGCCTTGCTAACGATGTATATGTATTATCTATCTGGGTCTCAGCAAAGTTTTAAGCTTATTCAAGAGCATGCCCTACAGTCTCTCAGTAAATCAATGGCACTGGTGGCTGAACAAATGTAGTATTGCCATCCTAGTCTTACGATGTTCATTGTGCTGAACTGTTTAGTAGGCCTGTGTGAGTCAGCAGCGATCTGATCCGGCTTCGGATCCAGCCGCTTCAGATGGCTACGATCTGATCCGGAGCTCCGGACTGGGTTTCCGCCTTGATCTGGCCAAAGCGGCTCCGAAGCTTCGGAGCCACCTCAGAGATCCGGCCATAGTGTATAATGGGGAATCAATGAAATATCTATAACTTTGTTGTTTCTTGTCTGATTTGGATAAAACTTGCAGAAATTATAGCCTCTCCTGAGAGCATGAAACCTAGCAAGTTTCAAGAAGATCGGTGAAGAGGTTTGTGGGGAAATGTACCCCAAATTCTTGAAAGTCAAACACATGTCACAGCTGTGTGTTACACCACAGGAGGGTGAAAACTGCAAGGCTGGTAGCTCTTACTGAGGCCACAAAGCCTGCCAAGTTTCAAGGAGATAGGTGTAGAGGTTTGGGGGGAACTGCACCCCAAGCTGCAGACAAGCAAAACTCATGCCATGGGTGACCCTGCGTGTGTTAAGGCACAGCAGGGTGACAGCTGCAGTGATGGTGGCCCCTGCTGTGACACCTGTCAGCTGTGGAGGAGATCAGTGCAGGGGGGTTCTGGGGCCCTGCATTCCTAGCTGCTGACAGACAAAACTGGTGCCAAGACTGTGTCTGTTTTGGGGCAGTTGATTGCCTGTATTGAGTCTTTCCTCTCCTTAGCCTGGTTCTGTAGGTGCTAATTGATGTTCGTTAAGCTGTCCTGTAGTAGCTCTGTCCTGTGTATTGAGCTGATCCCTGAGTCCCTGGTCCCTGAGTGAATCATGATTGATTGATTGGTAACTGGTAACACAGCAGCTTAGCAGCCAGGCCTGCAGTAGAGTCTCCCCTCCCACCCCAAGACAGTCAGTCTCACAAGTACCCATGGCACCAGTTTTGCTTGTCTGCAGCTTGAGGGGCAGTTCCCCCCAAAACCCCTGCACTGATCTTCTTGAAACCTGGCAGGATTTGTGGCCTCAGCAAGAGCTACCACCCCTGCAGTTTTCACCATGCTATGTTGTAACACATAGACATGACAGGAGTTTTGCTTTCAACAATTTGGGGTACAGTTGCCCAAAAACCCCTGAACTGATATTCTTGAAATTTGGCAGGCTTCATTCCCTCTGCAGAGTCTACCACTCCTGAAAATTTCATCCAAATCAGACAAAAATCAACAAAGTTACAGATATTTTATTGTTTCCCCATTATACCCTATGGCCGGATCTGGGAGGCAGCTCTGAACCGCTTTGGGAAGCCGAGCGAGGCAGCACTTCAACCCGGATGTGCTGCTTCAGACCCCGAAGCATCCAAATCTTCTCTGGATCTGAATCTGTCTGAAGCCTTGCACAGCCCTACTGTTTAGTGCTAGAGCTTGGAGTTGTAGCTCTAGGAAACTGGGAGGGGTGGAGGGGTATGTTCTAGGGTTTTCCAGTCCAGTTTTACAGATGCAGTAGAAGATTTTGGATACTCTGCTGAACTAGCCCCAAATTTCAGACCTGTTCACACAGTATAAGTTAACACAGGACTCTGTCTGCATCAGGGGCAAGCAAGAAGCAGAACCAAAAGAAGAGTTGATACAATTTTGTGACTTAAAGCAAGAAAATAATTTTTTTTTAATCAGTGAGTTTCCCCTAACAAGGAGACATTATAGATTTTACCAGATAAGGAAACATGATAACACCCACCCTGCCACATCTGGAAAAAAAAATCAAACAAACAACAGATCAGCAGTAAAAATCACCCTTACTATAGACGTAGACATATGATGATATGTCACACCTTTATGGGACAACTCATTTAGAAGTATGCAATATATTTTAGTACAAGTTACCTGTCTTGTCTTTGACTCAGATGTGTGGTCCCCACACTTCTATTCCTGAAAACAGTTTACATTAGGAAAGAAAAATCATGAAGCTGGAGTTATGAAACTGTCATTGGCACGAAAGGATTTTGCTTCTAAACTTCCCGTATGATGGTTTTTGTGTCCCTCATTCTGACTTGTATTAAAGGTTCATATCTGCCCTTTGAGATGAATGGTAGTGTTGGAGTAATGTAGCTGTGATGGTCCAGGAATTATGAGAAAGGGAAGGACTGTTTTAGATGATATCTTTTATTGGAATAACTGCATGGTTGGTGTGTGGGCCGGGAGCAGTCCGAGGCCCTTTTTTCGCGCGGCGGGCTGTGGCCAGCAGCCCGGACACGCCGGATCAGGGAAGGCAGGCGGCACGCTAGAATTAGGCACGGACGCTTAATGGTTGTTTAAGATAGTTTACTTACACCGTAGATGGTCGCGGTGCAGGCTGGAAAACTTCCAGGAATACTTCGCTTAAGTCCCAGTTTAAGGACTCGGACAGAGGTCTGGATTCACTCACACAAAGTTTGCTAGGCTCCGTGGAACTTGTGCGCAGGGAAGGGTACGTCGAGGGATCGTTCGGCGACGGGGAGAGGCCAGAGGCTGATCAGACCCCTGTTGCCTTCTTGATATTCACGCTGGGTCCAATAGGCTCCACAGCGCTTAGAGATCTTCACGAGACGTGAAGTCTCCTCCTCCTGATGTTCGTGGAGTCCTCCAACTTGGGCGGAAACCACTCAAGCCTCTTATACGGCTAGCAAGCCAATCGCTAGCCGCCACGTAGGAATAATTTAGAACTGACCAATAGTGGGGCACGAATCTGAATACAAATGGCGGAAACTCCTTGCAACGTGCATTTCTGTGCTGCAACGAAGAAATGCACCCTGCAAAGAAAGCTACAAACGGCAGGAAAATAATTTAGCAGTGCCGAAGCATACACAAACAAAAAATCACACCCTTGGGTTGTGACAGTTGGGAATAAGTTAGACAAGCTTTTGAATGTAAAGCTTGATGAAGAATTTGAGTTGGTCTAATAAAAGATATCAGATGTACCCAAAGAACCTTGTCTGCCTATGAAGAATGCTTTGTGTTCAAAAGTTTGTCTAACTTTATCCTAGCCAGGCAGTTGGTTTAATAAAAAATACCACCCAAAATCTTTGGAGATGTATGGATTTTGTATCCCTTATTCAGAAGTTATAAAACTTCTAGTATTTTCACTGTGAGTTTGCTTGAGTGGGCATGAAAACCAAAAGTCCTTTTTAGATTTTATTCAATGTGAGCCATGGGTAGAAAGCAAATTGTCCTTCACTTGTGCTGTTATACTGACAGGTTCACTGTATTTAGTTTCCTGGGCCTGTCTTTTTTCCTTAATAATCTTATTTCAGGTGGCCTTTTCAGTAATTGAATATTTAAGTCTTTGCCTCCATAGATTCATAGATTCATAGATGTTAGGGTCGGAAGGGACCTCAATACATCATCAAGTCCGACCCCCTGCATAGGCAGGAAAGAGTGCTGGGTCTAGATGACCCCAGCTAGATGCCTATCTAACCTCATCTTGAAGACCCCCAGGGTAGGGGAGAGCACCACCTCCCTTGGGAGCCCGTTCCAGACCTTGGCCACTCGAACTGTGAAGAAGTTCTTCCTAATGTCCAGTCTAAATCTGCTCTCTGCTAGCTTGTGGCCATTGTTTCTTGTAACCCCCGGGGGCGCCTTGGTGAATAAATACTCACCAATTCCCTTCTGTGCCCCCGTGATGAACTTATAGGCAACCACAAGGTCACCTCTCAACCTTCTCTTGCAAAGACTGAAAAGGTCCAGTTTCTCTAGTCTCTCCTCGTAGGGCTTGGTCTGCAGACCCTTAACCATACGAGTGGCCCTTCTCTGGACCCTCTCCAGGTTATCCACATCCCTCTTAAATTGCGGCGCCCAGAATTGCACGCAGTACTCCAACTGCGGTCTGACCAGCGCCCGATAGAGGGGAAGTATCACCTCCTTGGACCTATTCGTTATGCATCTGCTGATGCATGATAAAGTGCCATTGACTTTTCTGATGGCTTCGTCACATTGCCGACTCATGTTCATCTTGGAGTCCACTAGGACTCCAAGATCCCTTTCCACTTCCGTGCCACCCAGCAGGTCATTCCCTAGGCTGTAGGTGTGCTGGACATTTTTCCTCCCTAGGTGCAGCACTTTGCATTTCTCCTTGTTGAATTGCATTCTGTTGTTTTCTGCCCACTTGTCTAACCTGTCCAAGTCTGCCTGTAGTTGTTCCCTGCCCTCCGGCGTGTCCACTTCTCCCCATAGCTTTGTGTCATCTGCAAACTTGGACAGAGTACATTACACTCCCTCGTCCAAGTCGCTGATGAAGACATTAAAGAGTATCGGTCCAAGGACCGAGCCCTGCGGGACCCCATTGCCCACACCCTTCCAGGTCGAAGCCGACCCATCCACCACGACTCTCTGGGTGCGACCCTCCAGCCAATTCTCCACCCACTGGACTGTGTAGTCATCCAAGTCACAGCCGTTTAACTTGTTCACCAGTATGGGGTGGGATACCGTATTGAAGGCCTTCCTGAAGTCTAAATATACGACATCCACCCCTCCTCCTGTGTCCCGGCATTTCGTAACCTGGTCATAAAAAGAGACTAGATTGGTCAGGCACGATCTCCCCGCCACAAACCCATGCTGGTTTCCCCTCAGCATAATTTGTCCTGCCGGGCTCTCGCATATGTGAGCCTTGATAATTTTTTCAAAGACTTTGCCAAGGATGGAGGTGAGACTGACTGGCCTATAGTTGCCCAGGTCCTCCTTCCTCCCCTTCTTGAAAATGGGGACTACATTGGCCCTTTTCCAGTTCTCCGGGACTTGGCCTGTGCGCCATGAGCGTTCAAATATTCCCGCCAGTGGCTCTGCAATGATGTCGGCCAGTGCCTTCAGCACCCTCGGATGGAGCTCATCCGGGCCTGCCGACTTAAAGGCATCCAGTTCTTCCAAGTGACTCTGCACCATCTCAGGGTCTATGCATGGAAGTCTGGCGCCTTGCTGCTGCCTCTCTATAACCCCAGCGGGAGACTTGTCGTGCCCCTCGCTTAGGAACACTGAGGCAAAGAACTCGTTGAGGAGTTCAGCCTTGTCCCCCCTGTCCGTCACCAATTGTTTCTGCCCATTTAGCAGGGGTCCTATTCCTCCCTGGGCCTTCCTTTTACTCCCTATATATCTAAAAAACAATTTCTTGTTGTCCTTTACTTGGGATGCCATCCTCAGCTCCATGGTAGCTTTGGCCCGTCTAACTGCCTCCCTACAAGCACGAGCAGAGGAGGTATATTCGTCTTTGGTGATCTCTCCCTGCTTCCACTTTTTATGTGCTCCCCTTTTGGCTCCTCTTTATGTGCTCCATGTGTGTGTGCATGTGTGTTGTGTGTACTGCTGATAGGGGTCACATAATTTCAGTAACTACAGAACAGCAGCTGCTAAATCCTCCCCCAGGAATGATTGCTTCCTCATTACTAATTCCTTTCTTTACCTGGAGTCATCAGACTGAAATCCAGAAAGAAGACTAGACCATATCTCTCAAAGGAAACCTTTTTCAGCCTCTCCTGATCTCCTGAATCTGAAGGATTTAAAGCCATGGTACTGTCAGTCCATAATCCAAAGAGGAGGGAAAATCTTTAGCAATATTTCATTGGGTTGTTTGGGTTTTTTTCTAATCCCTCTATTGATTCAACAAAAACACTAGAACACAATCCCATCACTAATGGCATAAGCAATTCTACTGCTGTGTTCCCCTAAATCTCTCATCATGATATAATGTCACAACTTCCAGAATTGGTGACTAGAGAAGGACAAATCACAAAAGAATAAAAGTAAGACCAAAAAACCCACAGAAATCAATGAAATGAAAAGAAAAGGGTGAACCACAAACATTCCAATTGTATCAACTGGAACTGTGTCGGCTGTATCTGTTATATAATTATATGAGTCCTATGCTGGCACAAATTTCCTGAGCACTATTGCTTTAAGATAGCCTGATCCAAGAACTTAATGTCAATAAACCACAGAACAGAAGCCAAGCATGCAAGTTATCCAGCTGTTTCATTTAACTGTCATGCAGAGGGGGATCTTTTCCATTCCAAAACATTTGCTAAACTTCCCATTACACGTCTCATCATCATTCTTTGCTTGTTAAGCAATTGTGCTGTGATGAACACCCAAAGGCCTGAATCACTGTGTAAGGCACTGTACATGCTTGTGGGGAAATATGGCCCCACACCCCATGATCTTATAATTTTTTGACGCAGATACACCCATTTCAGAGAAGAACTTCAGAGAAGAGCTTCCTGGATTTGGAACTAACAGGAGACAAGGCATAAGCAAACCTGATAACTAATAAGAAGTGGTAATGAAGGATAATGTTAAAAATCACATATAAACATGGTTGTATATTAATGGAACTATGATGATTTATGCCAACTGAGGAAAGAAGGGCCGGAAGGGACCTCACAGTGTCATCTATTCTAGCCTTATGTTCAAAGAAGGATCATTCCTGACTAAATTATCCCAGCCAAATGTCTGCCTAACCATCTCTTAAAAGGTTTTCAGGGATGGATATTTTATAACTCCTCTAGGTAACCTTGACCACCTTCACAGTCAGAAAAGTTCTTCATAACCTCCAACTTAAATTTCCTCTACTGCAGCTTGAGGCCATTGCTCCTAATTCTATCCCCTATAGTGATAGAAAAAGTTTCTCTCCACCCTCTTTATAATCATCTTTCAGGTACTTGAAGGCTGTTACTAAATCACTCATCAGACTTCTTTCTTCAGATGAAATAACCATTGTTCTTTCAGCCTTTCCTCATAACTCATGCTTCTCAAGCCTCTAATCATTTTTGTTGCTCTCCACTGGATTATTTCCAATCTGTCCACATCCTTCTTGAAGTGTGGGGCCCAAAACTGGACACAACACTCCAGGTGAGGCCTCACCAGTGCCCAGTAAAGCAGAAGAATCACTTCCTCTGATTTACAAGCAATACTCTTGTCAATAAAATCCAGCATGCTCCTGGCTTTTTTAGCACTTTGAGTATACTATTGGCTAATATTCCGCTTATGCTCCTCAATAATACCTAGGTCCTTCTCTGCAGCACTGCAGCATAGCGAATCATTTCCCAATCTGTTTTTGTGCATGCAATTATTCCATCCCAAGTGTAGACCTTTTCACTTGCCCTTGTTGAATTTCATCTGATTGATTTTTAACCATTTCTCCTGTTTATCCAGGTCATTCTGGATCTTAGCCTTACAATCTAGAGGATCTGAAACTCCTCTCAACTTGGTATCATCTGCTGATGTGCTAGGTTTGCATTCAGTCCATCATCTAAATCATTAATAAAGATTTTAAACAGTACTGCACCCAGGACAGACCCAACTAGAGCCCACTTGACACCTCCTCTCACCTAGAAATTGAACTGTTGATGACTGTTTGTTGAACACAATGATCCCAAGATGCAAACAATTAGCCCAAATGTATTAAAGAAGCTGTGGCAGCATAAGATACATCTCTCTCATTTTACATGCTGAAGGGATTGTATCCTAGAGAACAGATTATTTATAATATACATGATCCAGTGTCCCAAGATCTAGCCTCAGCTATGGCATCACAGGATTATCCAAAGATGCTGTGCCCCAACTCATGCAGAGGCCCATAGTTCTCAACCTTCTGAAATTCAAGGCACCCTTCATTAGATTCAAGGCACCTATCAGATAATTCCAGCTCTTGCTTTCACTTATTTCTTGACTTTGGAAAAATAGTAGAGCAATAAATACTTCTATAGCAAGGACCTCAAAAAGACACAGCAGGTCTGAATGTTTTGATACTATGGATTCCTATTTGGAATCTCTAAGTTTAACTTGTAAATCACATGTATGTGTTTGCACAGCTAGCAATGGCACCATGTGGTACCCCTAAAAGCAGCTTGTGGCACCCCAGGATGCCACAGAACCCTAGCTGAGAATCATTGCTCTAGGCCTGTTTGACTTTGCATTAGATATCACAACATGGCAACAATACCTTTAATGTGACAGAATTATCCTTTTTCAAGCAGAAGCCTTTCCACCCTCCCATCAGACAGGACTGAACAGAATGATTGACCCTCAAAGACTGTAACCTTAAGAACATTCCATAGCGTCTTGATGGAAAACAGTCCTATTCATCTCCCTGACTGTATATTTAGTACACAGTGCATGGAATCCTCAAAAGAAGAAAACTTTCCTCTCTAAGGGTGTCTTGCAGCCCTACTCTAAGAGTGGAAAATACTTTAGCTTTTAAATTACTCACATGATGCATCTAGATAGCATCATAGCTAGCACAACCAATACATATGCAGACTAATGCATATGACTGTATAACAATACAGGGCTCTTATAAAACTTGGTCTTTACAAATCCATTAAGTACACATCATAGAATCTAAGAATCATAAAAAAACCTGAGGCAAAATGGACCTCAGGAGGTCATCTAGTCCAACTTCCTGCTCAAGTCAGGATGCCAGTCAAGTGTCTGTCTGGACCCCCTGATTAAATCATCCCAGTCTTTCTTGCCTGCTCTTAAAAACTTACAAAGATGGAAATTACACAGACTATTTAGGTCAGTGGTCACCAACCTGGGGATCCTGATCTACAGGTAGATCCTGGAGCTTCTTTTGGTAGATCCTGGACTGGGGAGACAGCTGGGTGTGTGTGCATGTGCACAGCCGGTGCCCCTAGCCCCAGCAGGTCAATCTGTGGGGGAGGGAAAGGGCAGGGGCCAGATCAAGGGCCCCATGGTGAGCAGCTGACCATGCGGCCCAGCCAAGAGCAGGAGAAGGTAAGTGGGGCCCCAGCCTGACCAGGTGGTGGGAAAATTGGAGGGCAAGGGTGGCTCCTTCAGGGGCATGACGGGGCTCCCTCCCCATCTCTGCAGGGGCGGAAGCAGCAGAGGCTGCTGCTGCTGTGCCTCAAGTCCCGCTGCAGCTGGCCACTTGCAGGCACTGCTCAGCTCAGCAGTGGGGATTCATGTGGAAGCAGCCCTAGCCCAGGCAAGCCTGGGATGATCTGGTCATTCAGGGGCACGTGTGGGGGACTTCCGCTATTGGGCACAGCCCAGCAGAGGCCCGTGCTCCCCCTGTGCTCCCTGTGCTCAGGGTGCAGTGGGCAGCCCGCAGCAGCAGCCACCTCGCCCTAAGCACAAGTAGGGGGGCATAGGACCCCAGGACCCCCAGCGGGCTGCATCCAGCAGCAGAAGCCCCTCCCACACACCCCTGGACCACAATGACATCCAGACCTGGCTGCGCCAGGGCACAAACCATGTTCTCCTGGCTGCTGGGCGGGCACAGCTCAGTGAACACGTGGCACAAAAGTGGGATCGGGCCCTGGCCCAGCCAGGTCTGGGAAACTCCGCAGTCCAGGAGCACATGGGGCAGGGGGGCGGAATTAATGCTGGGGTGACCTTTATTCCAAAAAGTGATCTTCACCATAAAAAGGTTGGAGACCACTGCTTTAGGTTATCTGTTCCACCTGCACAGGTCTACCTAATATCTAACTTAAATTTCCATTCTTGTAATTTAAGGCCCATACTCCAGTCCCCTTTCACCTCACAGAATAGTCTGTTGCCATTCTCTTTATAACCATCCTTTGTGTATTTGTGGACTGCCATCAATCCTGCCCCATCCCTTCTCAACATCTTCTCCAAACTAAAGAATTCCAGTTCTCCTATTTTTTCCCCCTCATATGTCATGTTTCCTAGAACTCTAATAATTTTTGCTGACTTTTTCTAACTTGTCTGTCTTTCTTGCAGTAGGGTCCCCAACACCGGACACAGAACCTTAGATGTGGCCTCACTTGCGCTCAATAGAGGGGAAGAGTCACTTTCCTTGACTCGCATGAAATACTGCTGTTAATACAGCCCAGTTTGCTTTTGGCTTGTTTGGCAACAAGAAAACACTGTTGAGTTATATTAGCTTGTGGTCCAATACATGCCCACAGCCTTTTCTGTAGTACTGCAGCCTAGTCTAGTGAATTTCAACCAGGGTGCCAAGATCCTTTCAAGAGTGCTATGTTATCTAACCCCTGTATAAGAAGGAAAATGCTCTCCTCCCCTGTCTAGCACCTTGTGCCTGCCCCAGCTACACCAGCTACTGTGTCTCTGAGGACTGCGCTATTGCTGCCTTCCCCTGCCCCCAGGCAGCCCCTGTGCTAGCTTCCCCAGCACACCCAGAAGCATGCTTATGTTCTGCTCCAGATGGGTAGCCATCCAGACAGAGCCATGCTTTGGAACCTGGATTATCTCCTTCACTCCTGCCATGTTCCCCGGGCTGGCAGGAGGGGCCATAGTGGCAGTCATTGTCACATGAGACCCTGCAGGATCAGTCTCAGTAGTGGGGGCTGCCCTTACCCCATCAGGGTTCAGCCAGGACATAGGTGGCTGGGCCTGCAGAAAGGCCCTGGAAGACAACTAGGAGGTCAGCAGGTTACTGGAACAGGAGGTCAGGGCAAGAGGCATAGTCCAATACATAAGCCAGGTCAGGAGCCAGAGTTCAGAGAACTGGTACTGAGTTCCAGGCAGAATTGGAGATCAGGGTTAGTAAAGCCAAGCCACAACAGATTGCCAGGAAAACCAGAGAGAGCAGAGCCAACACCAAGTTTTAGGGGAGATGCAAGATAAGGGTCAGGAAAAGCCAAAGCCAGGATCAGAAGTCAGGAGAACCAGAGAGACATGAACACAAAGCCCACCAACACAAACAGAGGCTATGTCAAGGTGTGCCTACAGCCTGTGGCTGCAGGTGTATTTAAAGGGTTGAAGGGTGCTTTCAGCAGCCAATCTGGTTGCAGAAAGCTGGGTCAGTCACATTAGCCTGAGATCAGACACAGGTGTGGTAACTCAGGTGCTTGGCCCGGCCAAGCCTGCTTTATCAGAGTCCCAGACACTTCCTCAGACACAGACCAGGGTTGGAGGCGGGTGATGTGGTAGGGGAAGGCAGTCAAAAGAGCAGGGCCCAGCTGGGTTAGATCCAGCCCGAGTGTTCATGCCTGGCACCTGCTAGATCAGTGGTTCTCCACTGTTTTAGCCTCAAGGCTACCTTCCAGATCTTTTCTGAATTCAGGTCCCAACTCCATGATTCTCAACTGGGGTGCTGAGAAATTAAAAAAAGATAAGGAGGGGTGTTTTATAGCTAAAAAGGCTGAAAACCACTCGCCTAGTTGCTCATTCACCAATCTGCATTTTGCATGCGATTGCTCTGTCCTTAGTGCAGGACTTTGCACTTGTCCTTATTGCATTTCATTTGCTTAATTCTGAACCACTTTTCCACTTTGTAAAGGTCATTCTGAACTTTGATGGTGGTTTTGTTTTCTGAAGTCTTGCCCAGAAGGTCCATAACTCAACCACATGGAGCTTAGTTTATAGTACCCATCCCAGAAAAACAAAGAGCTTCAGAAATCCTCCCAGTGTGCACCTCTGCAGTTTTAAGGAAGTCTAGCTGTGTCCAACTTCCCAAACCAACCCTGGCAGGTTCAGCTAATTTTTACTTACATTTTTTGCTTTCTTGAGTGTTTAATGCCTCAAACAATACATAGCTGCATACATTTTCTGATAGGCTCCTTATTTGCTTAATCTTCTCACCATGAGTTTCCCCCCTCCCTTTCTGTTTTATTAAGCCGCTTACATTGCTAGCTAGGACACTGTACTTGACAAAAGATGCCGTTGTTTGCAAATACAAGATTTCCTCCCAGACCTATCATTAACAAGTCTCACATCTTGTCTCTATTGCCTTTTCTCTGTAACATGGGTCTTAGCCTTAAATAAGTCACCATATTTTGCCTGTGCAGTTGGGTAATAAGCTACCATGACCTAGATTTTTCAGAGTAATACATTGCCTCTAAACAGATGTGACAAGATAATGTTCAATCACTGTAGCGTTCTTGACATCCACTGAGCTAAATGCCTAAAAACCCCACTCGTATCAGAAGAGGATGACTGGAAAAAATACCTGTATTTGCCTTTTTCTTAGATTGCTAAAAAAAATATGCAGATATGTAGCTGGTTTTTTTCCATCACTCCTTTGCAAATAGATCATAATATCTGTCGCTGAGCAAAATAATGCAAAGAAATAAATGAGAAGGAGGATTGGCCTAATTAAGCTAATTTGTTTGGAACTAGGGAATTTATTATGCTTCCATCCATATCTATTGTTTATTTGAACTGTATATGCTTCCCCACTACTCAAAATAAGGTTGCAGTTTTTTAATCAGAGGAAACCAGCAATTTTATTCCTTCAGAGTTTATTACATGAATTCTTCTGTGTTCTTCATTATACAGCGCTGGCATATTATTTGGCCTCTCAGAAGAAATGGACTGGGGGTGGGGAATGGGAATTAACTTTTTGAGCCCATGTCCATATATCCATATCTGGAATTGTGGGATGACTGCAATAAATCCCATCTTATTATCCTACATATGAAATGTAACTAGGCTAATGACCATATGGAACAGATTAGTGTGAGCAGAGTTTAATTTTGTAAAGGCATGGAAAAAATTGAAGTTTCTTATTTAATTTGCTAGAATGGAGGTACAGTAGCAGACAGGCACATATTTAAAGGGACTACCCATCAAATATCTTAATAGCATAAAGGAGCCCAGGCTCATATGAATAAGCTCGGCATTATTTCTACAGCTTTGCACGTAAAATGGTTTTGCAATCAAAAGCCCCCAAATTGAAACAGCTTAATAGGACCTGATAGTGCACACTGAAAATGAGATCCTGGGAGGTCTTTTAAGAGGCAAAAACTGAGGTACCCAATATCATGACTTTTCCACAAACCTCCCTGGAATTAGGGGGAGTTTTAAACTTGCTTTCTCTTGAGATGAGTTTATAGCCTGTCTGGTTGTGCCCATCTGCAGGACAGTAGCCCAGAAAGGCAGGAACTCCTTTTATTCTCCACCAGGCTTTGCATATTTCTTCAGCAGTCAGCCACAACTGGATGTTAAGCTGGCATTGGAAAATATTTATAGCAGTCCAGTTGCAAGTGTATATACAATATGTGAATATTTGCACTGGAATTCTGATTGTAACAGTTTATGTTCAACCAGCCAGGAAACAGAAACATCCCATATTAGCTGATAAACCTGTTCTAATATGTACGTGTGTGTACTTGTATATATCTAACTATAGATAGAGATATGGATGTAGAAACAAGAATATTGGATATTTTTAAAAGGCTTCCAACTAGGAATTATTTGCAGAACTTCAGCTAATTGTTCAGAATTTTCTCTGTAAATAAGTTCAAATAATAAATAAATCTGAAACCATCCCATTCTATGCACAGATTGTGTGTGAACTGAACAAAGGAGGCAAAAATTACACTCAGGTCATGCCACCAGTTCAAAATAATATGCTGGAAATTGGTTCCATATGAGAAAGTATACTGACATCAGATTGGTAGAAATGTCCTGATATCTATCTTTATACAGGAGGGCAGTAGTCCATAAATCAATATATGCTATAGTTTCTGCTTCCATAGTTGAACAGTCTAATTACTTCAGCCTCTGCAGCTGCACTCAGAATCTTTGTATTTGTTCATATACTCAAATTAGTCGAGTGCTGGGACTGCTATGTAAGTTACCATGGAGTATTGTTTTTCTAGTTTTTAAATATATTGGTATTACAATAGCACCTAGAGATTCCAACTAAATTTTGCTGCACTGTTTTGGTGCTATACTAACATGTACCTAGAGATAGTCCCTTTTTGGTGATCTCCGAAGATCTTACAATCTGAACAGAGAAGACAGAGGAATGAAAGGAAGTACCCATAACCATATAAGTCTATAATGATATTTTTTTTCTTCTTTGGGTTAACTTTTGGATTTCTGTTTGTTTTATAATGGAAAGTGCATATGAGATTTTAGAGTTTGAGTTTTTGCCTCTCCTCCTCCTTTTCCTTTTAGTCTTAGTTAAAGCTACATTTTCATTCCAAAATATTTGACTGAAAAGCTTTCTCTTAATGTTTTATTTTATATAAAATCTTAGAATAATTTAAAATGCAGGAAACCCACCTGTTAATTTTAATTACCTCCTTATAGTGTTTTTTCTGCCTAGCTGCAAGCTTGGTTGTATAATAATTTAAGTCACATTGTCATATCTTCAGCAATGGATGAATTACATTGTTGTACAGCAAAATGTAATTAAAGATATGTATTCCACAGGAGAGGTAGAATCACCAGGGAAAAGGAGATTTACCAATCTAGAAATGAGGATTAAGCAAGAGGGAGGTGTGCAGAGACTAGAATACATCAATTTTCATAACAGTTTACACAGTAACCTGGAGACTTCTACTGTGTGTGAGAAAAGGTAGTGTTTCCCTTCACCAGCAAAAAGAAAGGGAGAATGTTCATGCAATGAACTGGTTCTGAGAACATTTTTATGGAAAAGCTGAAGAATTTACAATATTTGCTTCTTTAGAACGTTACCTAGATGAAAGCCAACCCAAGGATCAGCGTAATTAGCTCACAAAGAGAGATTCATACATGTGTCTTTTGGTGTTTTAGTTACAAGGTGGAAGATGATGAGAACTGTGGTTTTCCAAGCAGTAGGTACTCCTGTATCTAATCATGTAAATGCTCCATACATCTAGGTACAGTTCTGTCATGAAATCAAGCCAAAAGGACAGAAATACAACACTGGCTTCTCTGTGACTTTGGCCAATTCTTCCTAAAGCCAGAGGATCTTGAACAATCTTCATTAATTCCCAGTGGTTCTGAAGAGAGCATAAACATCTCTACTTGGTAATGGACAAAGGAAATGATGCTTTATGGGGTGCTCTGTTATCCGAATCCACCTATTTTCTCACTTATTTTCTGGGTGCCTTTTGTATATCTATGAATGCATTTGAGCAACAGCAAGGTGAGTAATTCAGGTTAAAGATAACATAGTAATAAGACAACCACAGCAAAGAAAACCCATACAAAATATTAAAGGAAAACCACTAGAAAAGCCATATGAATTTTCTGTAAGACTGAAGAATAGATAAGTTTTACTGCTCATTTTACTTATACTCATATGCTGCTAATTACAAATGCATGCTACATCTACAAAAAAAAGAAAAGGCTTCTTGCAGGCAGAAACAAGGGACACAGGCCCCTAAGATGTTGTAAATCAGCACAGCACCACAGAAGCAAATGCTTTAAACTCAAAGCGTGTCTAGGGAAAGCTTTCCAGTTAATGTGTACATGATACACTAGAACTGCAAAGCACTGTAATGACAGGTTTTGCCACTCTTATTTGGGCTAAGTAGCACTTTGTTCCACTTGTGGAGTAAGATACTATCCTGTGTATATAAGTATACTGGGTATTGTCTTCAAACCTGGCCATGCACCTCCCAAAGGAATTATGAACATGTAACAGGGGAGCTCTTCCCCCTGTTACTTGAAGGAAATAAGAATAGGGTTGCAAAGCAAGTGCATTCTGCAAGGAGTCCAGATATAAAGGGCAGCAAGTGCAGATAAGTACAGCTAAGTGCAGGCAAAAAGCAGGCAGTAGAACAGTTGACTGCTGAACAGGGATTAGCAGCACCAGGGCCAGGTCAGGTAACCGGAAGAGAAAGGGCAGGAGGAGCAAAAGGGCCATATAAGTCTGATCCTGGGACCCAAAGCTTAGATTGGCTCAGATCTTTACAAGAGAAGGAGCTCTTCAAATGTGGTGCATGGGGTGATAAGTTTTGTATTTTGTTTCTGTTGCTATTTGTCTTACACTGGTGGACCAAGCTGTGGCTGTAGGGGTGGACTGGAGGTCACGTAGAAGGATGCCTGGAGCTCTCTGGGTTTCAGGCCCTGCTCATCTCATTCTTAGGCTGCCAGTTGGCCCATACTCACACTTTAACTGGAGCAGGGCTCTCTTACTGTTGTCTGGAATCACCTGGCCCAGTCTCACTCTCTCTGGGCCCCATGGGAACATCCAGACTTCAGCTGCTCTCTCTAGGCTTTAGCCCCAACTGCACACTGAGCCCCAGACCCTGCCTGGGCTCTGTCTGGGCCTCAGCCCCTCCCAGCACAGAGCACACATCCATGAATTCCTCTAATCCTGGCTGCTCATCCCTGGGCATTAGCCTCACTGCCACAGCCCTGACTATGCTGCCTTTCTGAGCGCCTGCCCCTATTTGCCTCTTCTTGCCAGTCTCAGTCAGGCCACCTACCACTCTAGGCCCTTTCTCTCATCCATTCCTATCAGGCTGCCCTCCAAGGAACCTACCCCTTTAAGCTCTTCACCAAGACTAGTGCCTGTCCCAGAGCTCTAGGTCACAGCCTAGACTAGACACGCCAGGCTCCCCACCCACACCTCAAAAGTGCAACATGCATATTTGGCTTCTGTCACTCTTTCTCCCTATGCTGGGCTCCTTGCCTCACTTTACTGCCCCCACGCCTGCACCCTGGCTTTCTCAGTCTCAGCTTGCCTCACTCCCCCTGTCCCTTTGCAGTGCAGAGCAAGGCACTGAAAGCCAAACTCAGGTATCTGAAAGCAGTCGCCCAAATCTATGAACCTTTGACATTAAGGCATGACAGGTGAGAGAGGAAAACGCCAGATAAGAGAAACCAGAGTAGGAAACAGACTTTAAGTGGTTCATAGCAGGTGTTGTGGCTGTCCCTGGAGGTGGAGCCTGTAACAGAGAGCCCTGGGTTCTCAGTTACTTTAAAAAAAAGGCAGCCCATCCAGGGGGCACTGCAAGGCAGGCAGGGTACAGCAGCTGTCAGTAGCAAGGGCAACAGGGCAAAATAAGGCAGTTAACAGACACCTGCAAGCAGTCAGCTGACCAGATGTATGCAGGCCCCTACTAGCATTTAAGCCCAAGGCTGGGGCTGGTAAGAGAGTCTCCCTGGCTGCCACAGGGGAAGGAGCTCCTGCCCAGGGGAGCCCCCCAGGGATGCTGAGCTGACTGTTTTACTGCCTATAGGAACAGGGAGGCTCAGGGAATTTGTGAGATAATCTGGCTAGGAGGCATGCTAGATTAAGGGTAAAGGTTTGCCCTCTTAAAGGGACAGAGGTCTGCCACTTTGTTATTATTATGTTGTAGCCCAGGGGCTTATATTATGTTGTTGTTTGACTGGTGGTTTGGGAAGAGGCTGGAAGGGAAGGTATGGAAGCCCCATTAGTACCCAGGGGGCACCTGACTGTCTTGAGCCCTGCCAGGCCCTGGGCTCAAGAAATTATTGAGCCTAGAGCAGGCAGAGAGAGAGGTTGCAGACAGGGTGCCCCTGGGGCCCAGTGACAGAAGGGACAAACAGAGCTAGAGCCTCAAAGCAAGGTCCAATTCAGTAGGCCCAGGCTAGAGGGCTCAGCGAGATTAGAGGGTCAGAGGCAGAGATGGCCAAAGCCCCAACAGAGAACAACATACCTGTAACACCTGCAAGGCATCAGATGTGGTAAAGATGAAGATTTGGAGCCACACAATTAGCCCTTAAGGCTTTGGGTGCCCAGCAGATTTGAGTGAAGGCCTAAGGACCAGTGAAAACCAGCAAAGGGCCTGGGTGCAGGCAGAGATCAGTGGGGTCCAGTGGGACTGAGGCCTAGCAAAGGCCTGTGGGCAGCCTCCCTATGTATTATAAATAACATCAAGGCATGACAGACAAGACGGGAAGGTGCCCTGGGGGCAGAGCAGGCGTGGCTGCAGAGCCACCAGGGGGTTGTCACAGCCACCCCTAGGACCTTGATGTGTTACAGAGCCCATTAGAGAACACTTAATGATATTTAATGAGAATAACTACAGTTACATAGAAGTGATGATTCTGCTTACCGGAGACACCATTTAAGAGTGTTTAATGTAAGGCTTTCTGTATCTCTCATGATATGTATGCTTTGCTTTCTCTGCTATCTCTCCAAGTTCTTCTTACCAAGGATTGCAAGGTAGCTGGGGACTCAACTTTGTTTTTACTAGTGTTAGATGCTATCTTGAGGTACAACCCTGAGCTATAAATTACACCACTCCGAGAGGAGACACCCCTCTGGGACACAATGCCTCCTCTACTTCTTAGTTATTCTAGGAGAAGCAAAGTCATTTGCTACTAGCCTATATATGCTAGTACAAGCACATATAAGTTCAGCCTTGTTGCAAAGGCTAATGGCATACTGGGCTACATTAGCAGGACCATTGCCAGCAGATCAAGGGGAGTGATTTTTTTTTTTTCCTGTCTGTTCAGCACTGGTGAGGCCACATCTGGAGTACTGAGACCACATTTGAGCCCCCAAATACAGAAAGGATACCCCTCTCCACAGAATGGATGTGGACAAATTATAGAGTGCAACAGAGGGCAACAAAAATGGTGAGGGGGCTGGAGCACATGACTTATGAGGACAGGTTGAGGGAATTGGACTTACTTAGTTTGGAGAAGGGAAGACTGAGAGGAGATTGAATAACAGCCTTAAACTACCTGAAGGGAGTTCCAAAGAGGATGGAGCTAGACTGTTCTCAGTGATGGCAGATGACAGAACAAGGAGCAATGGTCTGAAGTTGAAGCAAGGGAAGTTTAGGTTACATATTAGGAAAAACTTTCTCACTAGGAAGGTAGTAAAGCACTGGAACAGTTTACCCAGAGAGGTTGTGAGCACTCCATCCTTAGAGGTTTTTAAGACCTGGGTAGACAAAGCCTTGGCTGGGATGATCTAGTTGGGGATGGTCCTGATTTTAACAGGGATTTGGACTAGATGACCTCCTGAGGTCCCTTCCAACCCTAATGGTCTGTGATTCTACGATTTTATATCAGCAGCACAATATAAAAGAACAAAATCAGTTCCACAAAGTAGCTGATGCATCAGGAACAAAACCAAAGCTTCGCTTCACTTCTCCCCATCCCCCAACACCTCACCCTATTCATCTGCTGTAGGGAAATCTTCTCCATCTTACTGTGCCCAGCCACAAAGCCTATATAGTCCATGTTGAGTATCACTCACCCCCACTCCCTTACATTGGTATTTCATAAAGTAAGCTACAAGTTTGAAGCCAGGAGTAGGAAAGTGTGTTTCTTTCTGGCAGTAGGAAGGCAATATTACTATTAGACTTACTAAGTTTTTCGTTTTCCTTTCAAATTAGAAAGGAACTCGTAACATGTTCAGTGTTTTCATGCAAATTCAAACATTATGATTAGTTTTCCATTTATCTTACCCATATACACCAATTTGTTTTGATTCAGCTTTAACAATAAGGAATGTTTCTTTTGCTTTCTGTAGGTTTCCAAGTGTTCTGGCTCTGTGCAAAATGATAGACCTTCCTCTCACCCTTGGCTGGACTTTTAAAATCCTGTGCTACCAACTTGAAGAGAATTTTTCCTGAAGCCATTTGCTTTTTAGCTATCATTGGATTTCCACTTACCATTTTACTGTTTCTCCAGCTGCTTTTCCCATCCAATGTGATATGAGGCCTCTATGGTAGTACATAAATTGCAGCCTATGACATACAACTAAACCCAGTGGATAGTTCTTACTTAAACATGACTCTACATAAATATTGCAACAGTTTCACAGTTTCATAGTAGCTAGGGTCAGGAGGGACCTGAATAGATCATCTAGCCTGACCCCCTGCCACAGGCAGGAATGAATGCTGAGTTCACAAGACCCCAGACAGGTGATCATCCAACCTCCTCTTGAATTTGCCCAAGGTAGGGGCGAGGACCACTTCCCTGGGAAGTTGGTTCCAGATTTTGGCCACCCTAACTGGAAAATATTGCCTTCTGATCTCTAACCTAAACCTATTCTCCATCAGCTTATGACCATTGTTCCTTGTCACCCCAGGTGGTGCTGGGGAGAAAAGGGCTCTGCCTATTTGCTGATGATCTCCCCTGATGAGCTTGTAGGCAGCCACCGCGTCCCCCCTCAGCTTCCTCTTGCTGAGGATGAACAGGTTCAAGTCCTTCAGTCTCTCCTTGTAGGGCCTGTCCTGCTGCCCTCTCACCAAGCGGGTGGCCCTCCTCTGAACCCTCTCCAGGCTGGCCACATCCCTTTTGAAGTGCGGTGCCCAGTACTGGACGCAGTACTCCAACTGCAGCCTGACCAAAGTCGCGTAGAGGGGGAGTATCACCTCTCTGGACCAGCTTGAGATGCACCTTTGGATCCATGACAAGGTATGGCTGGCCTTGCTGGCTGCAGTCTGGCATTGGCAGCTTATATTCATCTTGGAGTCAATAATGACTCCAAGATCCCTTTCCGCCTCTGTGCTTTCAAGAAGGGAACTCCCCAGCCTGTATGTATGCTGTGGATTCCTTCTCCCAAGGTGCAGCACCCTGCACTTGTCTACGTTGAACCCCATCCTATTCTCGTCTGCCCACTTTTGTAGTCTGTCTAAATCTAGTTGCAGCCTCTCTCTCCCTTCAAGTGTGTCCACCTCGCCTCACATCTTAGTGTCATCAGCAAATTTGGACAGGGTGCTTTCCACCCCTTCGTCCAAGTTGCTGATGAAGATGTTAAACACTGCGGGCCTGAGAACTGAGCCCTGGGGTACCCCACTGCTCACATCTCACCAGGTTGAGTACAACCCATCCACCACTACTCTCTGGGTGCGCCCCATCAGCCAATTTTTGACCCATCCAACTGTGGAGGCATCAGTGCCGCAGTCACTTAATTTATTGATGAGGATGAGGTAAGAGATAGTGTCAAAGGCCTTCTTAAAGTCTAGAAGACTATGTCCACAGCCACACCATCATCCAAGGATTTAGTTACTTGGTCATAAAAAGCAATCAGGTTGGTCTGGCAGGACCTGCCTTTGGTGAACCCATGCTGATTGCCCCTGAGCATGATCTCCCCTGCAGGCCCCCCACAGATGTGCTCCTTGATGATTCTCTCCAAGATCTTCCCGAGCACTGAGGTGAGGCTTACAGGCCTATAGTTACTTAGCTCCTCCTTCCTCCCCTTCTTGAAAATTGGGACCACATTAGCCAGTTTCCAATCCCCTAGCACCTGGCCAGATGAATGCTCATACAGACGGGCCAAGGGCTCCGCGATGACCCCTGCCAGCTCCCTCAACACCCTTGGGTGTTGGGTACATGTATGGTACCAAAATGCATGTTATCCTGAAAAGTATAAACCTGCAAAAAGAGTTCAGAGAAATCCATGCAATACATCGTGCTTTGTACTGGAATGCTAAAATTTATTTCAGAGCCCAAGGAAAAAAAAGTACTGGCAGCCTGAAATACAATGGTACTTTGCATTTTGTCTTGTCTACTATGCATACATAAGTAATTTTTGTGAATACAGATTAAGGCTTTATTTTAAATTCAGGGCTTACTGGGGTCTGAGCTTTATCTCAACTCAGTGTTTGTTGAAAGGGTGAGAGCACCTCTGAACTTTAGCCCCACAGAAAACCTGTATGGGTTATTTCATCAGTGTCTCCAAACTGATCTAGTTACACAGAGGTGATATCCATTTAATGCTCTATTTTGACTATTAAGTCACAGCTAACAGTTGGTTGGGGGAAGAGGGATAATATACTTAGAATCCCCTGAAGGCATTGTGGTTGATTTAGCTGGAACTTCTCTAGGACTTCAAGGGAAAGTTCTGCCACCCTCTACAGTGTCCTTTCTCCAGCTTTGGTTTTACCTGCTAAATGGTACATGGAGCACAAGGTTTTGCCCCACTGAGCACATCTACACGTGCATTAATGTGCCATAGGTACTGCACATTAAATTTAGTACCTGGTATAATAGGTACTATCTAACTGTGCAGTAATCTGTGCTTCTGTGCAGTAGTGCCAGCACACACCTTTTTAGTGATCCTAATTCTCAGTAGACTAATTCTACTGGGCATTAGCGCAATAGTACAGCTTTTGCTGTGACATGCTAATGCCCAGTAGAATTAGTCTACTGTGCATTTAACATCTTTTGTAGATGTGCCCACTGTTACCCTGTCCCTCAGGGAAGTCTAATAGCATTGCCTGCATTAGCACAGACCATGTACATGGGGAAGCTGAATAATTAGGAATGGTTTTGGCCTCTTCACATGGGCAAAAAATGGAAGGAAGTGCTCCTAGGTCCTATTTTCTAGGAACCTATGTGTATATTTGGGTACCTGTACACATCTGGGATCATGTGTTTCCTGTTCCTCTACCCAGAACCAGCCACAATCTGGTCTTTGTTTGGGAAATAGTGAAGAAACAAGGTTTACCTAAAACTGGTTTAATCAGAAAATAGCAAGTTCAGCCAACCTGAATGCAGGACTAGTCCATAAAAGCTTACCCATTGCCAAAGGAAACTGGGCATCTGCTATGCAGCACCATCACTCAAGCTTTTTGCTAACTAAAAGTGAACAAATTATTAGTATGATGTACAGAGAGTTAGTCACACAGCACCCATGCTGCGGTAATAGGAATTGCATGGGGACATCCCTGTACATCCTACAGAAAATATTGAAGTATGAGTGTATGGATTTAGTGGGGACTGGGAACCACTTTTCTGGGCCCCTTCAAACTCCCAGACAGATGCACCAGCTAACATGACAGCCCTACAAAACCAAGGACTGGACCCTTAGGCCAATATGAAGTCAGTGACCACTGTGTCTCCATGGATACTTCTTATAACTGAGAAGTATGAAAATAAACATAAGAACAACAGGTTAGTCACCATAAGAACAACAACTTAGCCACTTTAAGGATAAAGTTACACATTAAAGGGGAGCACATAAAAGGGGAGCACATAAAAAGTGGAAACAGGGAGAAATCACCAAAGACGAATATACCTCTTCTGCTTGCACTTCTAGGGAGGCAGTTAGACGGGCCAAAGCTACCATGGAGCTGAGGATGGCATCCCAAAAAAAGGACAACAAGAAATTGTTTTTTAGATATATGGTGAGTAAAAGGAAGGCCCAGGGAGGAATAGGACCCCTGCTAAATGGGCAGAAACAATTGGTGACGGACAGGGGGGACAAGGCTGAACTCCTCAACGAGTTCTTTGCCTCAGTGTTCCTAAGCGAGGGGCACGACAAGTCTCCCGCTGGGGTTATAGAGAGGCAGCAGCAAGGCGCCAGACTTCCATGCATAGACCCTGAGATGGTGCAGAGTCACTTGGAAGAACTGGATGTCTTTAAGTCGGCAGGCCCGGATGAGCTCCATCCGAGGGTGCTGAAGGCACTGGCCGACATTATAGCAGAGCCACTGGCGGGAATATTTGAATGCTCGTGGCGCACAGGCCAAGTCCCGGAGGACTGGAAAAGGGCCAATGTGGTCCCCATTTTCAAGAAGGGGAGGAAGGAGGACCCGGGCAACTATAGGCCAGTCAGTCTCACCTCCATCCTTGGCAAAATCTTTTAAAAAATTTTCAAGGCTCACATTTGCGAGAGCCCGGCAGGACAAATTATGCTGAGGGGAAACCAGCATGGGTTTGTAGCAGGCAGATCGTGCCTGACTAATCTAGTCTCTTTTTATGACCAGGTTACGAAACGCTCGATACAGGAGGAGGGGTGGATGTCGTGTACTTAGACTTCAGGAAGGCCTTCGATACGGTATCCCACCCCATACTGGTGAACAAGTTAAACGGCTGTGACTTGGATGACTGCACAGTCCAGTGGGTGGAGAATTGGCTGGAGGGTCGCACCCAGAGAGTCGTGGTGGATGGGTCGGCTTCGACCTGGAAGGGTGTGGGCAATGGGGTCCCGCAGGGCTCGGTCCTTGGACCGATACTCTTTAATGTCTTCATCAGCGACTTGGACGAGGGAGTGAAATGTACTTTGTCCAAGTTTGCAGATGACACAAAGCTATGGGGAGAGGTGGACACGCCGGAGGGCAGGGAACAGCTGCAAGCAGACCTGGACAGGTTAGACAAGTGGGCAGAAAACAACAGAATGCAATTCAACAAGGAGAAATGCAAAGTGCTGCACCTAGGGAGGAAAAATGTCCAGCACACCTACAGCCTAGGGAATGACCTGCTGGGTGGCACGGAAGTGGAAAGGGATCTTGGAGTCCTAGTGGACTCCAAGATGAACATGAGTCGGCAGTGTGACGAAGCCATCAAAAAAGCCAATGGCACTTTATCGTGCATCAGCAGATGCATGACGAATAGGTCCAAGGAGATGATACTTCCCCTGTATCGGGCGCTGGTCAGACCGCAGTTGGAGTACTGCGTGCAATTCTGGGCGCCGCAATTTAAGAGGGATGCGGATAACCTGGAGAGGTCCAGAGAAGGGCCACTCGTATGGTTAAGGGTCTGCAGACCAAGCCCTACGAGGAGAGACTAGAGAAACTGGACCTTTTCAGTCTTTGCAAGAGAAGGTTGAGAGGCGACCTTGTGGCTGCCTATAAGTTCATCACGGGGGCACAGAAGGGAATTGGTGAGTATTTATTCACCAAGGCGCCCCCGGGGGTTACAAGAAATAATGGCCACAAGCTAGCAGAGAGCAGATTTAGATTGGACATTAGGAAGAACTTCTTCACAGTTAGGGTGGCCAAGGTCTGGAACGGGCTCCCAAGGGAGGTGGTGCTCTCCCCTACCCTGGGGGTCTTCAAGAGGAGGTTAGATGAGTATCTAGCTGGGGTCATCTAGACCCAGCACTCTTTCCTGCCTATGCAGGGGGTCGGACTTGATGATGTATTGAGGTCCCTTCCGACCCTAACATCTATGAATCTATGAATCTATTACACTTCGTCATAGTAAAGGCACTGAAAATGTGACTGTCCACATGTTAAAGCTCCTTAACTCATGCTAAATTCCCTCTGAGCATCTCAAAGTTACACCACTTCAAGCAAGGGTTAGTTCTGGGCCACACTACCTAGCTTGTGTTAGCATAACATCAGTCTGCACCATGAAGATAAAATAAGCAACTTGTAGTCCACCAGCATCTCAGGATGCCTGGCTCCCAGCTTCCCCATGCCCCACCACCACCCAAAGCCTGGATATTGCACAGGTGTCCTGGCTCCTAGCCATGCCTCTCCTTGCTAACCCTCTACTGGAAAGTCAGAACTGTGCAGGCAAGAAAAGGTATTAACCCTTGCCATGCAATTGCTCAAAGCACCGTTATCACTTTAATACTGCTTAACATTCCATAGATTTAGTATGGTTTCAGTGTAATGTGAGAGTTCACCCTCATAAACAGACAGAAGGAAAGTGAGAAGGGAAAGCCTTTTCTTGTGGAATGAAGAAATAAAACACAAGATCCAGCAATAGTTTTTGTGCCTGGATTCTAATCCATAGCCACACTTCCCTAAACTTGTGCAACAGAGAGTCAAGGACCTCACCAGGGGCTCTCTGTTCCTTTAAGGAGGAAGCAGCCCAGTGAGGGGGTACTGCAGGACAGGCAGGGTACAGCAGCTACAGGTCATTGTAGCAACAGGGCATTTAGGCCAATTGGGAGGCAGTAGGCCTGTGCAAAGCAGCTATTATTTGCTTCAGATTCGGATTCAGCTGATTCGGGGGTCAGTGATTCAATTTGGTGATTCAAATCACTGACCTGAATCAATTCAGCCAAATTGATTCAGAGATTTGGCCGTTGCTGAATTTCCGAATCACCCAGGCCCATCCCCTGCTCGCTGTCCCAGTGGGGCAATGGCTGCCTTGCCCACCCCAGCTCCCAGCACTTTGAAAAAAAAGCCCCTACTCACTGGGTACTGCCAGGCAGGGGGGGAGGTGATCCCAGCTTCCCCCCCACTGCCCCATGCTGTGTGGGGGGCTCATGCAAACAAGCCCCCTGCACTGTCCCAGCCCCCTATCCCACCCCCCATGGCTCCCCCGCCTGCCTCAGCTCCAGCCCTTTAAGGAAAAAAAGACAATGAGAAAAACCCCCAGGCTCACCAGTTCCTGTTGGCAGGAGACATCCCCACTGCCCCCTGCTGCCCCACGCTGCATCGGGGCTCTTCCACAAGCTCCCTGAAGCCCCAAGGCTGCTGCAGGAGCTGGTGAGTCCCGGGGTTTTTCTTCGGGGGGGGGTTTAAAAGGCCAGAGCTGGGGTGGGTGGGGCAGCCATGGGAGGGGGGGCTGGGGGATGAAGGGGGGATTGCAGGGCTTATGCAGAGCCCCCCATGCAGTGTGGGGCAGTGGGGGGGCAGGGGGGATCACCCGCGCCCTGCAGCACCCAGTGAGTCGGGGCTTTTTTTTAAATCACTGGGACCTGGGGCGGGTGGGGCAGCCATGAAGGGAGGCTGGGGGAGCAGGCAGGGGATGGGGGGCAGGCTCAAGGCTTGAGTGACTGTTGAGCCCAGAAAGGGCAGAGAGTGAGGCCAAAGAGCCAGACAGGAGCCAGGGGCCCAGTGCCTGAGAGGGGCACAGCCACATAGGGGCCTGGGGCCCAGCAGACAGGGGCCAGGTGTCCACTGCTCAGCAGGACCAAACCAGATCTAGTGCCTCAAACCCAGGTCTGACCAGTGGGCCTGGGCTAAAAGACCTGGCCAGAGTAAGGAGGTGGAGGCCGAGGAGGCTGAAGCCCCAACAGGAGAGAACAATACTATAGTAACACCCGCGAGGCTTGAGTTTCCCCTTGGCTCAATAGGGAACTCACAGACCTCCTGAATCTTAGAAGAGAAGACTATAAGTGTTAGAAGACAGAAAATATCTCTAAGGAGGACTATGCATCACTGGCCCGTACCTGTAGGGAGTGGACCAGAAAAGCCAAGGCCAAAACCAAGCTCAAACTGGCTACAGGAATCAAGGACAATAAAAAGACCTTCTTCAGATATGTGGGAAGTCAAAAGAGAAATAAGAGCAACATCAGAACCCTGCTGAACCAAATGGGGCAGCTGACATTCAACACCCAGGAAAAAGCTAATCTCCTTAATTATTACTTTGGGTTGGTTTTTCACCAGCCTAAGAGGATCACCCTGCCTGACAGGACACAGGATGATGAGGGTAGGGATTATGTCAACACCTACATTTGGCAGAAACCTTGTGCAGGAATACCTTGAGAGGCTGGACAACCATAAATCAACAGGCCCTGATAAAATGCACCCAAGAGTGCTAAAAGAGCTGGCTGACATCATAGCATGACCAATGGCAAGGATATCTGAGAACTCGTGGGGCTCAGGAGAGGTTCCTGAAGATTGGAAGAGGGCCAATGTGGTGTCTGTCTTTAACAAAGGAAGGAAGGAAGATCCAGGGAACTACAGGCCAATCAAACTAGGCATTCCCTGACCTCAATCCCTGGAAAGATCATGGTAAAAATTATTAAAGAATCCATCAACAATAGGCTATTACAGGTAGGTCGTGCCTGACCAACCTCATCTCCTTCTATGACCAGATGACGTCACCTGGACAGGGGAGGAGAGACTGATGTCATTTCCCTGAATTTCAAAAAAGCCTTTGATTTGGTCTCCCATGATATTTTCCCATAACAAAATTGGGAAACTGTGGCCTTGACAACCTTGTAGTCCGATGGCTGGGGAATTGCCTCCGTGGTCAGACCCAGAGAGTGATAGCTGATGGAACCAAATCAACATGGTGCTTGGTGACCAGTGGCATCTCTCAAGGTTCAGTTCTTGGACCAGTATTCTTTAACATATTCATAAATGACCTGGGTTTGGGTATGAGAAGCAGTTTGGCTAAATTTGCAGATAACACCAAATTATGGGGAAGCGTCAGATTCTAGTGGTCACACTAGAGGATAGGCTGGGGATTCAGGCCAACTTGGACAAGCTTTCAAAGTGCATAGATCAAAATCTGATGACTTTCAACAGAGAGAAATACAAGGTGCTCCACCTCAAGAGGAAGAATCCACATCATACCTATAGGCTCAGCAGTATTACACTCACTAGCACAACAAGCAAAAGAGACTTGGGGGTCACGATTGACAAGAAGATGAATATAAGCAACCAATGCAATGCTCCAGCCAGCAAAGCAAATAAAACTCTGGCTTGCCTCTACTGATGCATCTCAAACAAGACCCAGGATGTCATTCTCCCACTTTATTCAGCCTTGGTGAGGCCACAGCTGCACCCAGTTCTGGGCTCCACACTTTAGAAAGGACGCAGAGAAGCTTGAGTGAGTTCAGAAGAGAGCTATGCACGTGATCAGAGGTCAAGAGAGTAGGCCTTATGAGGAAAGGCTGAGAGTCATGGGACTTTTCAGCTTAGAAAAGTGTAGGCTCAGGGGGTACTTGGTGGCAGCCTACAAGTATATCAGGGGTGTGCATCAGGATCTGGGAGAATGTCTGTTCACCAGAGCACCCCAAGGGAAGACAAGGTCCAATGGTCACAAACTTCTGGAAGACCGTTTTAGACTGGACATAAGGAAAAACTTCTTTACTGTCCGAGTCTCCAGAGTCTGGAATAGGCTGCCCCTAGAACTGGTGCAAGCACCTGCTCTGAACACATTCAAGAAGTGTTTAGATGATTATCTTGCTGGGGTCATCTGACTCCAGCTGACTTCCTGCCCTTTGGGCAGGGGACTGGACCCAATGATCTTGTGAGATCCTGTGGCAGGGCACTGTTTGTGCCTGCCACTTTAAGGGCCTGGAGCTGGCAGCTGCCAGGTGCCTGATGAGGGCAGCCATTTTGAATCAGGGGCTGCCCATATAAACAGTGCAGTTCTGCTGCTGGGGGGAGGCAATAATATTGCCTGGTTGAAGAACTGCAGGTGTCATGTGGAGGTAAGGGAAGAGCTGTAGGGGATGGTCAGGAGGCTCCTGGTCCTGGGTATGACCTAAAACTGCACCCTGCTGGGAGTGGGTGGCCTCACCCTTGTTTGGAGGGTGGACCCCTGGAGAGAGAGAAAAGGCCATAGACTCATGTCTGTCTGGACTTCCCCTGACTGGTCCATGCTGGGGCCAGGATTGGAATGGTCAAAGGGCCGGGGGCCCACTGCGAGGAATGCCGAAGAGCTGCGGGCCTGGGGTTCTGGCTGGCCTGGAGGTGGGCCAGGGCTAGTGAGCCAAAGGTCTTGGGGGGACCACACCCAAAGGGGAAGCGGTTCAAGGAGCTATGCTGCCTAGTATGAAGGTGGATGAGACTGCCTGAGGAGAGGAATCCAGGTGGGGTTCAATTAGGAGGATTCTGGGGCCCAGTGTGGGAGCCAGTGATGATAACACCTAGGTGCCATCTGCAAGGCTTGGGCTGCGGTGTAGAGGAGGAATGGAGCCTCAGATAGTGCCCCCCTAGCAATTAATTCCAACAAGTCATGACGGGTGAGAATGCAGGCGGTTAGCCCAGAAACAGGCCATGGTCAAATAGGCCCCGAGAAAGCCCCCTGTTACAGATCCCTTCCAGCCTTAATGTCTATGAAATCTATGGTAGGGGAGAATTGGAGGCACACAGTTAGTCCCTAAGGCTTTAGATGCCCTGCAGGGCACAGTTGACTTGAGAGGCCTGATGAGGGACCTAGGACTGAAAAATCCCAGCAAGGGGCCTGGGAGCAATAGAAACCAGTAGGGTGCTGAGGAACCCCAGTGGAAATCCACTTGTTATCATTATTCTATCAAGGTGTGGTGGGTGAGAAGGGAAGGCACCCTAGGGGTAGAGTGGGGCACAATTGCAGAGCCACCAGGGGGGTATCATGGCTGCCCCTGGGGCCCCAGTATGCTACAACTTCAGACATGGTGTTCTATCTGAGTTATAAAAGCTTAATGGCTTCAACAGGCTTATGTGATATTACTGAGGTGGCTAGTAAATAGTCAATGATCTTTAGTGACAAATATATTGAGGAAAAGATAGGACAGTAATGCAGGTTAAATGCACAATCCAGTTGTAGTTAAACATTAAAGTTCACAACATAGAATTAAATCCAGTGGCAAAGTTCAGGTTCTTTAGGAAAACTCCTGAAGAATGTCTTTACTACACACGCTATTTTTTGAAGAAAAAAGATGCAAGATACTGAAATGTTTTTTGGTAGTAAGGAAAAAATCTATCCACTTATAGCTAGAGAGGGCTCTTTTACTGCATAACTGTAGAGGTTCTACTGCACATGTTTCTATTGCAGGGGTACCCCACTTACGTTATGGAGGACATGCACACATCTTGCATGTGGTGGATGCTTGCTATGTAGCAGCTTATAGCAAGTAGGAGAAAGCCAGGGCATCTATGTATAGTATAGATAGAGCCAAGTTACCTGCCCCTGTATATATCCTGCTACTTTTGCCTCTTCTGATGGAAGTATTGCATAAAGACCTGAATGCAGGACTAGTTCAGAATAGAATTGGATATGTTAATCCAGTTTTTAATCCTCTCCCTTCTACTTGACACTTCCAAACATACAGTCTGGCTGTTCAGGATTCTCACCAGGGGCTGGTTTTAGCTTACATTATATGTTTTGGGGGGGTTTTTATTTTAAAAAATATCTTTTATTGTACACTACAAAACATGTCTGCTCTGCTGAATAGCCTGGGTATCTTGATAGCACATGAGATATTTTACTTTTAATCCTTCAGAATAATTACACTATCAATGACCTTGACTAAGAAGGTCAGATTCTTTTCACTCATCTCCCAGTCTAGTGTTATCTTTTACATGCAGCTTACACTGGCACTTAAGTAATCCATACAATGTAATTAGTAGGGAATGGCCATGAGTTTTGGTCTAAAAGAAAACGTGAGATTTTTTTTTTTTATTTTTTTTCTAGTATATACTTGACTGGTCACTAATTAACTCCTGCTGTTGCTTCCTCTGTATGATCAACACCAGGTATAAACTTGAGCAAACAAAGCTGGAATAGGAAGCAAAACACTCAAAACAAATTTGAGTATGGACCACTTTATTTGCAAAATTTGGCTCCATTATAAAAATGTATTTCTGTGTCTTGATTACAAGTATTTTATATACAAAGGATGTTTGAGAGACTATATCTATAGGGAGACTTGTGGTTATAAAATTGTAAAGATGCCAATCAAAGCCATCTGTTAATAACTCTAGTTCTGTATATATTTCTGGTCTGAGAATATAATGTATTCACTATAGAGAGGACCAGATGCATACAAGCTTCCCACTATTACTTTGTGGTATTGAATCTGAGATTCTTGTGTTTCAATGCACTCAATTTCAGTTGCTACAGAAGTCTTATGTTTATAGGAGCAGAAAATTTTAAAAGAGAAAAGAAAATGAGATGTACAAGTGGATAATGGAACAAGCATTACTCATTGCATCTCATCAAAAGCTTTAGACAGGTGAAAGTCAAAAGAGCAGGCACTCAGGTGTCTTTCTCTGTCTTTCTATCTCTTTTGATGAGCTTCATATACCCACTCTACCCACAAGAGTCGCTAATGCATAAACTATACACATTTTAGTATTTTCTCACTCCCACTAATTCCAGGGTGCACACATTTGATAAGTTCTTTACTTTTAATACCCTCTATTAATTAGGATTAATGTCATATTAACATCAACTCGTTGCCAGGAAAGGAGTTAAAATGTGTTTGGCATTTTGCAATGTTTACTACCAAAATACCTGGTCACAATATATACACTTACATGTGTGGTTTGTTATACCATCCTAACTATTCACCATTTCTAGTTTAGTCTTATGGGTGCTAGACCAGGGGCTGTCAGGGAGCACCCCATACAAATCGGGAGGGGTCCTGATGTGCACACGGCAGGAGAGCTGCTGCTGTAGAGCCCTCCTGCCCTGTGCACATGGGGACAAGCTGTGCGCCCAATGGGGCTTTCCCACAGCTAGCTGGGACCTGTCCCCATCTGGGGCAGGGCCAAACCAGCTCTGGGCTGCACCCCTCCCCTACAGCTGTTTCTCAGCCCTGTGCCATGATCAGGCAATCAGGACATGGGGCTGAGAAGAGTCCCCTCCCCTGAATCTGTTTGCCAGCCCTGTGCCCGAATCATCAGGTGACCAGGGCACAGGGTGGAAACAGCTGCGGGGGAGGGGATTCTTCCCATGCCCTGATCAGGTGATTGGGACACATGGCTGGGAAATGGGGAGGGGACACTTCCCAGCCCCTTTGCCCTAATAACCAGATCAGGGCATAGCTGTCCACCATCTTGACAGATGAGAAGAACTGCAACAAAGTTGCAGTCAATGGTGCTTGGTAGTGATGTGGAGAAGAGTCCAATGCACAAGCGGCAAGCCTTCCCACAGTGGCTACAGATCTACTCAGATGGAGGTTGAAGTACATTACTTCCTGGCTCACCTGTGGGCCTCAGCTGGGTTCTTTGATGGCTCTCCATGGTGACGGCACCAGCTTTGGCCTGGCTTCTCCAGACTGAGCAAATGTGGGCAGGGTTCTCCCAGTTGTCAGTGGAAATGCTGAATTTCTTGACCTTGCCTCATCTTGTTGCTATATCAGAGCTTTGGCCTTCCTCTATATCATGGGCAGTTCTTGAGTTGACTGTAAACCACAGCCCTCTGCAGACCATCTTGAGTCCTGTGTTCCATGTCTTCCAGCTAGCAAAGCCTATGAACATCCATCCATAGACCAGTTCCCAGTCGGGGCATGGGGCTGGAAAAGAGCTGTAGTGGAGAGGTAGGCACCAGTCCCCTGTCCCAATCCACAGGTGGGGCAGCTAGCAGTGAACCCCCAGCTGCACAGGGAATCCCCAATGGGCGATCACATAGCCAGGGCCGTGAGCTTGCTACTGCTGGGGCAGGGGGATGTGGTCTCAAGCCAGGCTCTGAGCTCAGAGCCTGCCCCAGCAGCAGGCAGCTCCCAGGGCCAGGAAGCAATTTCCCAAGACCCACTTTGACTGTGGAGCTGGGGCTGGAAGCTGCCTGCTGCTGGGGCAGGGGAGTGTTGTCCTGGCCTGGGTTCCAGCATCAGCTCCTGGGGGCAGGAAGCAATCTCCCACCCCCTCCTGCCCAGCTGACTGGAAGCAAATTTGCTCCTGGTTGGCTGTCTACTTGTGGGTTACTGCAAAGTAATTACTCCTCAGTTAATTTGCTACCTGCAAATTTAACTATGGAGTAGACCAATTTACTTCACAGTAAGTATCTGCATGTGTAGAAGGCGATGCTTACTGAGCAGTAAATGATGCACTTTACTACTGCGCAATAAAGCATCTCATGTAGATGTGCCCTTTTTGTCTCCATTGTCCTGCTGTAAAATGGGGACAATACCATCCCATCCGCCCATCTTGCGAGTAATATCTTCATCAAATTGGCTGCAGTTTTCTCTCCTCTCACCAATTCCTTATCTCACATTAGTACTGTATTGCACATCCTAAAAGCAGGATTGCACTCTACTCTTTCCTATTCCATACTCTTTCACTAGCTCCCTGCCCCCACTACTTTCTCTGCCCATCCCAGTGTCACAAATTCTTTGTCCATGTCTGGTCTGGCTCTGCTCTTTTGAACTTGTCAAGTAGTTTCCACCTTCATAGTACCTCAGTGACAACAGAGCAAATGAGACAGAACTGGATGGAATTCTCAGTGTGGGGTCAACTGGAAAAAAAAATTAGAAACATAATAATTTTGGATAGATTGTAAACTTTTTTTAGCATGAAATAAAATGTTTTGTGCAATTTTAAGGTTATTTAGCCCTTCGTGGTCCTGTTTTCATAAAAGTGTCACTTGGACATGAAAAGTTCATATGAAATGTCAACATGAAAATGTGTATGGGTTTTTTGTTTTGTTGGGGGGGGTTGTTTGTTTGGTTTTTTTTAAATAAGTTCTCTCTTTTTTCCTGCCAAAATTATTTGCTGATTTGGACCCAAATTTGTGAGGAATTTTACCCGAACCCATGCCAAAACAGCATTTTTTGGCAAATTTACTACCGACTAAAAACGTTGTCCGGCTCTCAGAGACATGATGTCTGTTATCAGTTTTAAAACCTTGATGCATTGAGGAAGGAGGTACAAGATGAGATGTAGCATCCTTACTCACTTTGGGAAGAAACAGACATTGCCTTTTGTCACCTTTGTGCCTCCATAAAGTGTACGGTGGCACAAAGACCAAGCAAACTGACATCTATACCCCTTTTTGTGGCCTACATTGTGGCTGTGATGAAATTGTTATTAATTTTTGCCACTATTTGGGGACAGATGTCTGTTTATTTTATGATGAGAAGAGTACCAGAAGCCCAGAGCTGCCTGTGATCCACAGCCTCTCTAGATAGGTGCTCCAGCTTGAGGGGCCTGATCCTGTGCACACTGAGAATTCCTGCAGAGGATTAGGCCCCTCAAGTGGTAGGAGTTTCTATCTAACTTTCTTCTCTTACTAGCCACATCTACACAAGACTGCACAGTAGCATCACATGGCAGAAACTGTAATGCAGTGTTGCTGCACAGTAGTCCTGGGCTACTGTACAGTCAGCATCACAAAAAAGCCATTCATTGGTGCTACTGTGCAATAACGGATTACTTTGCAGTCATTTAGTACTTTGATTATACAAGTACTAAATGACTGCATAGTCAGCATTTCATGTAGACATGGCCACTGAGATGCACCCTGGAGATCCCAGGGGCACATAGTGAGAAAAGCCAGGCAAGTGGTCACAGGGCTTGAGGGGCCTGATCCTGCATGATAATTTCCAGAGTGCATAGGTCCAGGCCCCTCAAGCTCCAGGACAATGTGTTGCTCATTGTCCTACAGCATCAGTGGACAGGACTATGAGTGACTTGTGTTTTACTCAGTGAAGTGGAGCAACTGTGCTGGGACACAACCTGGCACAGCTGGTCCACTTCATTTGGCAACGTCTATTTCCAGCCTTGTGCAAAAGATGACAAGTGAGATGATGGCATATGGTATTAAAATCTACTAAGCCTATACTGAATGCATGTGAACTTGGGGGGCGGGGGGACGTTGTCTGTCAAGGTTTATCATTTGGACAGATTCTCAAAGAAAAGGAAAATGGCACAGTCCTGATGTATAGGCCATGTCTGCCAAATTTTAGATTGCTCAAAAAAATTGAACTACTAAAGCTTCTCAAAAAAAAAAAAAAAAAAGTAGATTTTTTTTTCTTGCAAGACAATGTAGTATTACTATTTTATTTTATTTTTTCCTAACCTCATTTTTTGAAATGGCCAAACAGCTCAATCTGAAACAGAAGAGAGAAAGAAAGATCAGCCAAAAGTTTATACCTGTCCATAAAAAGATTCATTCCAGATTGTTAAAGTCTGGAAAAACAAATGAGCATCAGGCCTAATTTTTACAAACCTAATAATATTTGGGACTAATGCACTGGGATCTATACTTTCAAATGAGCTCGAGTATTTTCATGAATACCTGAAGTTGAGGTGATTACAATTTCAGAATCGTTTGATTCTAAGGGCATTTAAAAATAAAATTCCTATAAAGATTGACACTTGATTTCCAACTTCCCACTTTTTTCAATAAGAAGCAGGAAAAAGTTACAACTTTGGGAGGCCAAATTGCTTTCAATATATATGGAACAGAGAATGAAATTAGAGGATACAATAGAACTTGTTGCAATCTTTACTATGATCTTACAACTGCTTCCTTTGCACGAAAAGGCCTCTGAGCTTTTCTATCAACCATATACCATGCTTAAATTCCTCTAAATAATTTATATAGACTACCCCTGTACATGGCTTCCTCGCTTATTTTCATGTAGATTCTTCCACCTTGGGAACTGCTTGCAACTTGAAGGGTATTGGGTACTCAGAGCCAGCAGTTTCATCATGATCTGTTTGTGGGAAACTGTGGTGCTTCTTCATAGCTTTCCTACAATTATCCTGAAGAGTCTGTACTACTAGAGAAGTGCCTCACCTGCTGATGTTTCTCACACCTTCCCTTTCTCAGAAAAGAAATATGTGGGGAAAACAAGAACGTTAATACTGAAAACTGAATCATTAACTTACCTGCAAAAGTCCTAAGGGACTTTATTGTGGCAGAGAAGTTGATGCTGTAGGGCTCATCCACACAAGCACGCACATGCATCTTACAGTATCTCAAAACCCTTTGAGATGCTGCAAGAGCCTTGTGTGGGAATGAAAAAATATTCCCTGCAAAATTAGACTCCTGGATATCCAGAGGTCAAAAAACCTGCACTGAGAAGCAGGGGGCAAGGCATGGTCCTGAACCATGCCTAGAGGCAACCCAGGAGTCGGTCCTCTAGAAGAGACACTCTGGTTTCTGGCCAGAGTGCCTCTGTGGTGTTCCTGCTGCCCCCAGTGCTGTCAAAGGTAAGTTTTAGGGATGTGGGGGGAAGAGGGGGTTTATGGGTATAGGTGGGTGTGAGGACTGGCAGGGGGATGTTGCGGGGGGTATCAGGAGTGGAGGGGATTATTGGGGGCTATAGGGACTGGCAGGGGATGTTGAGGAGTGGAGGGGGTTGTCAGGGGCTATGAGGAGTGGAGGGGGATGTTGTCAGTTGTCGGGAGTGGAGGAGGTTGTCAGAGGCTATGGGGGCTGGCAGGAGATGTTGGCAGGATGTAGGGAATGGAGGGGGTTAGCGGGTGGGGAGGGTATGGGGAGCGGAGGAGGATGTTGGAGGGTGTAGGGAGCAGCAGGGGAGATGAGCCCCTTCACAAACCCATCCACATTTGGGACGAGTGAGGGCTGCCACATGCCTGCCCCCCCAGCCCCCATGGTGCCGGCAGCAGCAGGCAGCGTGGCAGTGCTTCTGCTGTAGGCACAGCAGGCAGTGACATGGTGCTATGTGACCTGGGCTTCGTACATGCTGAATGAACCTGACCCAGCCCACTAGTGCCTGGCCTTGGATGGGCCAGACGAGATCCATTCAGCATCTATGGAGCCCAGGTCACACAGTGCCATGTCACTGCCCACTGTGCCTGCAGCAGAGCCACAGCCCCACACAGCCTTGCTTGCTGGCTGCTGCCAGCACCATGGCTGCCAGGTGGGGGAGCAGGCATGTGGTAGCCCCAGAGTCATCCCCCTACACCCCTTCCCACCCCTTCCTGCAAACCCTGGGGCATATCAACCCATGTAGAGGGCATGAGGCATATCGGCTCATGCTAGGCTAGGGGAGAGGGGTGGCAAGTGGTCGGAGTGCAGATCCAATGGGGCGCAGCAGCCACAGCAGAGCTGGTGGTGCATGGTGGCTGCAACAGAGCCAGTGGCATGCGACGGGACCCGACCCAGTCTAGCCCGGCATGACTCACTAGTCTGGCATTGCACTGGAGCAGGATGCGTGGCTCCAGGAGGTACGGTTCCTGTGCAAATGCACACTAGCTGTGTGACCTGGGCAGAATTGGGTCAATGGGGTACATTTTGCATGAGGCTCATGCGAGTGCCTGAGTCTCATGGAAAACATGCCCTGCCAGCCCAATCCATAGTTTCATAGTTGGTAGGGTCAGAAGGGACCCAAGGAGATCATCTAGTCCGACCCTCTGCCATGGCAGGAAAGAGTACTGGGGTCAAATGACCCCGGCCAGATTTTTGTCCAGCCTTTTTTTTTTTTTTTTTAAAGACCCCCCCCCCCAGGGTAGAAGCCAGCACCACTGCTTTTGGAAGTTGGTTCCAGTTCCTAGCCACCCTGACAGTGAAATAATACCTCCTAATGTCTAGCCTGAAACTACCCTCCACTAGCTTGTCTGTTTCTTGTAACTCCTGGGAGTGCTTGGGGGAACAGGGACTCTCCCAATGCCTGCTGGTCCCCCTTGACTAGTTTGTAGACTGCCACTGGATCCCCTCTCAGCCTTCTCTTTTGGAGGCTGGACAGGTTCAGGTCCCTCAGCCTCTCCTTGTAGGACCTGCCCTGTTGACCCCGATCATGCAGGTGGCCCTCCTTTGGACCTTCTCCATGTTGGCCATATCCCTCCTGAAGTGCAGCGCCCAGAACTGGATGCAGTACTCCAACTGTGGCCTGACCATAGATTCATAGATGTTAGGGTCAGAAGGGACCTCAATAGATCATCGAGTCCGACCCCCTGCATAAGCAGGAAAGAGTGCTGGGTCTAGATGACCCCAGCTAGATACTCGTCTAACCTCCTCTTGAAGACCCCCAGGGTAGGGGAGAGCACCACCTCCCTTAGGAGCCCGTTCCAGACCTTGGCCACTCGAACTGTGAAGAAGTTCTTCCTAATGTCCAGTCTAAATCTGCTCTCTGCTAGCTTGTGGCCATTGTTTCTTGTAACCCCCGGGGGCGCCTTGGTGAATAAATCCTCACCAATTCCCTTCTGTGCCCCCGTGATGAACTTATAGGCAGCCACAAGGTCGCCTCTCAACCTTCTCTTGCGGAGGCTGAAAAGGTCCAGTTTCTCTAGTCTCTCCTCGTAGGGCTTGGTCTGTAAGCCCTTAACCATACGAGTGGCCCTTCTCTGGACCCTCTCCAGGTTATCCGCATCCTTTTTGAAGTGTGGCGCCCAGAATTGCACGCAGTACTCCAACTGCGGTCTGACCAGCGCCCGATACAGGGGAAGTATCATCTCCTTGGACCTATTCGTCATGCATCTGCTGATGCACGATAAAGTGCCATTGGCTTTTTTGATGGCTTCGTCACACTGCCGACTCATGTTCATCTTGGAGTCCACTAGGACTCCAAGATCCCTTTCCACCTCTGTGCCACCCAGCAGGTCATTCCCTAGGCTGTAGGTGTGCTGGACATTTTTCCTCCCTAGGTGCAGCACTTTGCATTTCTCCTTGTTGAACTGCATCCTGTTGTTTTCTGCCCACTTGTCTAACCTGTCCAGGTCTGCTTCCAGCTGTTCCCTGCCCTCCGGCATGTCCACCTCTCCCCATAGCTTTGTGTCATCTGCAAACTTGGACAGAGTACATTACACTCCCTCGTCCAAGTCGCTGATGAAGACATTAAAGAGTATCGGTCCAAGGACTGAGCCCTGCGGGACCCCACTGCCCACACCCTTCCAGGTCAAAACTGACCCATCCACCACGATTCTCTGGGTGCGACCCTCCAGCCAATTTGACACCCACCGGACTGTGTAGTCATCCAAGTCACAGCCGTTTAACTTGTTCACCAGTATGGGGTAGGATACCGTATCGAAGGCCTTCCTGAAGTCTAAGTATACGACATCCACCCCTCCTCCTGTGTCCAGGCGTTTCGTATCCTGGTCATAAAAAGAGACTAGATTGGTCAGGCACGATCTGCCTGCCACAAACCCATGCTGGTTTCCCCTCAGCATAATTTGTCCTGCCAGGCTGTCACAAATGTGAGCCTTGATAATTTTTACAAAGACTTTGCCAAGGATGGAGGTGAGACTGACTGGCCTATAGTTGCCTGGGTCCTCCTTCCTCCCCTTCTTGAAAATGGGGACTACATTGGCCCTCTTCCAGTCCTCCGGGACTTGGCCCATGCACCACGAGCTTTCAAATATTCCCGCCAGTGGCTCTGCAATGATGTTGGCCAGTGCCTTCAGCACCCTCGGATGGAGCTCATCCGGGCCTGCCGACTTAAAGGCATCCAGTTCTTCCAAGTGACTCTGCACCATCTCAGGGTCTATGCATGGAAGTCTGGCGCCTTGCTGCTGCCTCTCTATAACCCCAGCGAGAGACTTGTCGTGCCCCTCGCTTAGGAACACTGAGGCAAAGAACTTGTTGAGGAGTTCAGCCTTGTCCCCCCTGTCTGTCACCAATTGTTTCTGCCCATTTAGCAGGGGTCCTATTCCTCCCTGGGCCTTCCTTTTACTCCCTATATATCTAAAGAACAATTTCTTGTTGTCCTTTACTTGGGATGCCATCCTCAGCTCCATGGTAGCTTTGGCCCGTCTAACTGCCTCCCTACAAGCACGAGCAGAGGAGGTATATTCGTCTTTGGTGGTCTCTCCCTGTTTCCACTTTTTATGTGCTCCCCTTTTGGCCCTTAGGCTGCCCTGGATTTCTGTGGTCAGCCAGGGAAGCCTCCTGGCCCCTTTCCCTCTTTTGCCTCGCACGAGGATTGTCTTGCTTTGTGCCCGAAGGATCGTTTCCTTAAGGCACAGCCACCCTTCTTGGGCTCCCATCCCTTCAAAACTCCTACTCTGCAGTGCGTCCTTGACTAATTGCCTGAGTTCATTGAGATCAGCTTTCCTAAAGTCTAGCACTTTCACCCTACTAGTTACCTTACCCACTCAACGTCTTATGGTGAATTCTATTATTAAGTGATCACCGTCCCCCAGATGGCTACCGATCTGTAGGTCCCCTACCATGTCATCCCCCATTGCCAATACCAGATCCAGTATGGCATTCCCCCTAGTGGGACCGTGTACCTCCTGTGTCAGGTGGAGGTCCTGTACACAGGTTAGAAGCCTGCGTGAGTGGTGGGACTTTGCTGTCTGTGACTCCCAGCAGATGTTCGGGTAGTTTAGGTCCCCCATGACTACCGCCTCTTTAGCTTTTATGGTCTCCAGTGCCGAGCTTTTATGGTCACCAGTGCCACATAGAGGGGGTGGATCACCTCCTTGGACCTGCTTGAGATGCATCTGTGGATGCACGACAGGGTATGGTTGGCCTTCCTGACCGCGTCCCCACACTGATGCCACAATGAACATGGGCCGACAATGATGACTCCAGGATCCTTTTCTGGAGGTTCCCCAGCCTGTAGGTGTGCTGCTGGTTCTTCCTCCCCAGGTGCATTACCCTGCACTTGTGTTGAACCCCGTCCTGTTCTCATCGGCCCACCCCTGTAAACTGTCTAGATCTGCCTGCAGCCTGTTCCTTCCTACTAGCGTACCCACTTCACCCCCCACTTCTTAGTGTCATCTGCGGATTTGAACAGGATGCTTTCTACCCCCTTGCCCAAGTCACTGATGAAGATGTTGAATAGCGCGGGCCCAAGGACCGAGCCCTGGGGAACCCCACTGCCCACATCCCTCCAGGTCGAAAACAACCCATCCACCACCAGCCTCTGGGTGCGGCCCTCCAGCTAGTTAGTGACCCATCTGACTGTGTAGGCATCAACACCACTATCTCCTAGTTTCTTACTGAGAATAGGGTGAGAGACTGTGTCAAAGGCTTTCCTCAAGTCCAGAAAGACTATATCCACTGCGACACCTGCATCCAAGGAATTGGTGACCTGGTCATAGAAGGCCACCAGGTTGGTTTGATATGATCTGTCCCTAATGAACCCATGCTGGTTACCCCTGAGCATAACCGCCCCTGCTGGTCCTTCCTGGATATGTGCCAGCATAATTCTTTCGAAAAGCTTCCCCAGGACCAAGGTAAGACTCGCAGGCCTATAGTTTCCTGAGTCCTCCTTCCTCCCTTTTTTTGAAGATGGGGACCATATTGGCCCTTTTCCAGTCCTCTGGCACATCGCCCAAGCGACATGGCACTGGCCGACATCATTGCAGAGCCACTGGCAGGAATATTCGAACGCTCGTGGCGCACAGGCCAAGTCCCGGAGGACTGGAAAAGGGCTAACGTGGTCCCCATTTTCAAAAAGGGGAGGAAGGAGGACCCAGGCAACTATAGGCCGGTCAGTCTCACCTCCATCCTTGGTAAAGTCTTTGAGGAAATTGTCAGGGCTCACATTTGTGAGAGCCCAGCAGGGCAAGATATGCTGAGGGGAAACCAGCACGGGTTTGTGGCGGGCAGATCGTGCCTGACCAATCTAGTCTCTTTCTATGACCAGGTTACGAAACGCCTGGACACAGGAGGAAGGGTGGATGTCGTGTGCTTAGACTTCAGGAAGGCCTTCGATACGGTATCCCACCCCATACTGGTGAACAAGTTAAGAGGCTGTGACGTGGATGACTACGCAGTCCGGTGGGTGGCGAATTGGCTAGAGGGCCGCACCCAGAGAGTCGTGGTGGATGGGTCAGTCTCGACCTGGAAGGGTGTGGGCAGTGGGGTCCCGCAGGGCTCAGTCCTTGGACCGATACTCTTTAATGTCTTCATCAGTGACTTGGACAAGGGAGTCAAATGTACTCTGTCCAAGTTTGCAGATGATACAAAGCTATGGGGAGAAGTGGACACGCCGGAGGGCAGGGAACAGCTGCAGGCAGAACTGGATACATTAGACAAGTGGGCAAAAAACAACAGGATGCAGTTCAACAAGGAGAAATGCGAAGTGCTGCACCTAGGGAGGAAAAATGTCCAGCACACCTACAGCCTAGGGAATGACCTGCTGGGTGGCACAGAGGTGGAAAGGGATCTTGGAGTCCTAGTGGACTCCAAGATGAACATGAGCCAGCAGTGTGACGAAGCCATCAAAAAAGCCAATGGCACTTTATCATGCATCAGCAGATGCATGACGAATAGGTCCAAGGAGATGATACTTCCCCTGTATCGGGCGCTGGTCAGACCGCAGTTGGAGTACTGCATGCAATTCTGGGCGCCACACTTCAAGAAGGATGCGGATAACCTGAAGAGGGTCCAGAGAAGGGCAACTCATATGGTCAAGGGCCTGCAGACCAAGCCCTACGAGGAGAGACTAGAGAAACTGGACCTTTTCAGCCTCCACAAGAGAAGGTTGAGAGGTGACCTTGTGGCTGCCTATAAGTTCATCACGGGGGCACAGAAGGGAATTGGTGAGGTTTTATTCACCAAGGCGCCCCCGGGGGTTACAAGAAATAATGGCCACAAGCTAGCAGAGAGCAGATTTAGATTGGACATTAGGAAGAACTTCTTCACAGTGCGAGTGGCCAAGGTCTGGAACTGGCTCCCAAGGGAGGTGGTGCTCTCCCCTACCCTGGGGGTCTTCAAGAGGAGGTTAGATGAGCATCTAGCTGGGGTCATCTAGACCCAGCACTCTTTCCTGCTTATGCAGGGGGTCGGACTCAATGATCTATTGAGGTCCCTTCCGACCCTAACATCTATGTATCTATGAGTGCTCATAGAGTTGTGCCAGAGGTCCCGCAATGACCCCTGCTAGTTCCTTCACTAGGCACTCTGGGGTGGAGATCATCAAGACCTGCGGATTTAAATGCATCTAGTCCCTCCAGAAGTTCCCTGACAAGGTCCTCATTAACCCTAGGCCTGGGTGTGCCACCCACAGGGCCCTCAGGGGTGCCAGTGGGGGAGATATCTGGGTCTCTCCTCAGAAATATGAAGGCAAAGAAATTGTTGAATGTGTCAGCTTTACTGGCAGGTGAGATGACCAGATTTCTTAGTGGGTCCTGCAGAGGCCCCACGTTACCTGGCACCTTCTTTTGCCCCCCAGCCTGGGCCATACAGCTAGCATGTATTTGCAGAGGAGCTGCACCTTCCAGAGCCGTGCATCCCACTCGGGTGCAAAGCCGGTCTAGCAAGCCGCAGCAGGCCAGGTCCCACTGCGTGCCTCCTCACCATAGGCAGCACAGGGGAAGCAGCACTGCTGCCGGAGGCAGGACCTGGCATGGTGTACAGGGACAGCATAGGGCTTGGCTCGGCACACTGTCCCTGTGTGGTGCGCCGGGTCCAGCTGCCATGGAACTGACCTTGCCTGGCCTGGCGGTGCTGGCAGGACCCAGCTCAGCATGACACGCAGTCCCCGTGAGTGGTGCCAGCCCCCCGATGAATGGCACAGGCAGTACCAGCTCTGAGCTGCTTGAGTCTGCTCCATACCATGGGGGGTCTGGCAGCAGTGGTCTCTGAGCACCCCACTCTGCCACTGCTGCAGGGGGTAAGTTGTGAGTCCTGCGTGGGGTGGGGGGCTGTGGCCCTGCAGGGTGCCTGGGAACATGTGGGGGATATGGGGCTGGGGCCCTGCAGGGGGGGTGCAATCCATGTGCTGTGTGTGGGGCTGTACCCTGTGGTGGCCAGGGGACCCATCTCTCCTGAGCAGCCCCCCTACAATGTCTCCCTACACCCACCTGCCATCCCCCTACACCCCTTCCCACTCTCCTCCTGTAAACCCCACATCCCCCCCATCACGCACACACATCATGTGAAAAGAAAACCAAAAGCTTTAACATTGCAAATATATCAATATAGCATTCCCAACTGATCTCTCTCTCTCATTTATATATACATACACTGGTCTGAGTGAAGAATATGTATTTTGGGGTATTTTAAAAAATGGATTTGGGATGCTGCTGCTGCAGCAGTCCAGTTAGCACAAGGAGTAGTGTCCCCAGCTACCAACTGGCCAGGCACCAGAAGCTCCTGAAAGCAAGTAGCCCTGAGCAGGTTGCTAGGGCAGGTTTTTATATTTCTTGACCCAGCACAGGGCAGGTTTTTATACTGCTGGGTCTAGCACAGGTGCTGGCCCCAGGCTCTAGCTCCCCCTTGCTACAGATCCAGGAGGATCCAGACAGGGTTATTTTGCCCCAAATGGCATAATTTGCCCCACACCAAAGTTCATGTCCGGGCACATGCTCTGAGCCAAAAAGCCGCAGCTCAAATTTGCACTGCTTCTATTTGAGCTACTGCAAGTGCACATGCCTGCATGTGTGGACAGGCCTGTAGACACCACTCAGGTCTCAACCTGGCCCTCTCATAGTTTCACAGTAGCTAGGGTCAGGAGGGACCTGAACAGATCATCTAGCCTGACCCCCTGCCACAGGCAGGAATGAATGCTGGGTTCAAAAGACCCCAGACAGATGATCATCCAACCTCCTCTTGAATTTGCCCAAGGTAGGGGCGAGGACCACTTCCCTGGGAAGTTGGTTCCAGATTTTGGCCACCCTAACTGGAAAATATTGCCTTCTGATCTCTAACATAAACCTATTCTCCATCAGCTTATTACCATTGTCCCTTGTCACCCCAGGTGGTGCTGGGGAGAAAAGGGCTTTACCATTTGCTGTTGATCTCCCCTGATGAACTTGTAGGAAGCCACCACGTCCCCCCTCAGCCTCCTCTTGCTGAGGCTGAACAGGTTCAGGTCCTTCAGTCTCTCCTCATAGGGCCTGTCCTGTTGCCCTCTCACCAAGTGGGTGGCCCTCCTCTGAACCCTCTCCAGGCTGACCACATCCCTTTTGAAGTGCAGGGCCCAGTACTAGATGCAGTACTCCAATTGCAGCCTGACCAATGTTGTGTAAAGATGGAGTATCACCTCTCTGGACCGGCTTGAGATGCACTTTTGGATCCATGACAAGGTATGGCTGGCCTTGCTGGCTGTGATCTGGCATTGGCAGCTCATGTTCATCTTGGAGTCAGTAATGACTTGGATCCCTTTCCGCCTCTGTGCTTTCAAGAAGGGAAATCCCCAACCTGTATGTGTGCTGTGGATTCCTTCTCCCAAGGTGCAGCACCCTGCATTTGTCTACGGTGAGCTCCATCCTATTCTCATTTGCCCATTTTTGTAGTCTGTCTAAATCTAGTCACAGCCTCTCTTTTCCTTCAAGTGTGTCCCCCTCCCCCTGCATCTTAGTGTCATCAGCAAATTTGGACAATGTGCTTTCAACTCCCTCATCCAAGTCACTGATGAAGATGTTAAACCGTGCAGGCCCGAGGACTGAGCCCTGGGGAACCCCACTGCCCACATCCCCCCAGTTTGAGTATGACCTGTCCACCACTACTCTCTGGATGCACCCCTCCCTCTGCTTGCTTGCTTGCTTGCTTGCTTGCTTGCTTCTCTCAGAATGGACCCCTGTGGCAGAGCACCATTGGTGTGCTCTCCACTTACAGGGTTTGTGCAGGCTGTGAGGAGCATGCAAGGGGAGTGGCAGAGAGACACCACCACCCCTCAGGAGGATTTTAAGGGGGGAGGTGTGTGACAGCACACCTGTGGGTGCTTGCCATTTTAAGGGCCCAAGCAGTCTGGTTCTGGAGGTTCAGGGTAGGAACTATGGTGATGGAGGAGGTTCCTAGGGACCCAGTGGAGTCCCAAGTACCAAGGAGAAGATTTTGGGCCTTGGGAAGAGCGAGACCAACCTTGCATATGGGGCTGAGAGTTGTGGGCCTACACAGGTGTTAGGCAAGTCCCTGATCAGGACTGGCAAGGACTGAGGCCAGGGGCTCAGGTGAGCCCAGTTGAGTGAAGGGCTGCTTCATATAAGATCTCTGGGGCACCAGGCCAGCCCAGGAAATAATGGCTTCATGGTGGGGCCCGGAAGGGAACCCCTGCTGTTTAGGGAGTTCAGGTGCTGCTACATTGATGTCAGAGAATCCTGACTGGTCAAAGCAAGGGGGCCACAGCCGAAAGCCCAAAGGGCAGTTAAGCCCACCTTGAGAGGCAGGCCAGGGCAGTGGAGAGCCATCTGGCATCCTGACTGGCCTGAAGGTGGGGCCAGAACCTAAAGTGACTGAAGATCTCTTCGATGGTGGGGACATCACTGCCAAAGGGAAGACAGGCTCAGCTGGACAGCAGGCTGTGATGAAGGAGGCTGAAGTACAGCCTCTGGTTGGGAGGCAGCTAATAAAGAGGTCAGAGAGAGATTGGCCAGATGAGGAATACAGTTTATGAGATGAAGGCTGCAATAGAGTGACGAAGGGAGGAGCCCAGGAAGAACACCGAGGAGCCCCCAGGGGTGAAGAAAGACCAAGGCAGGTAGGCCTGTATTGCTCCTGGGGAATTATCTAAAACAGGCTTGTCCAACATACGGCCCGCGGGCCACCATATGGCCTGCCAAGCCATTTTATCTGGCCCGCGGCAGCACCACCGCCGCGGAGCGGGGAGCCACAGCAGCAGCAAAGGGACAGCAGCAGTGTGGAGCTGCGGCAACGGGGCCGCAGCGGCGGCATGGAGCACGGAACCACCGCCGCAGAGCTGGCGGCGGCGTGGTGGCGGCGGCATGGAACCGCCTTTGCGGAGTGCAGGGATTTGGAGGCAGCGCGGGCTGCGGAGCTGCTGCCTGTGGAGTGTGGAGCCAAAGCAGCGGCGGGTCCGTAGCGAGGCAGGCAGCATGGGGAGGGGAGCTGCTTACCCTCACCTGCCTCCTCGCCAGCCCCACTGCCCTGCCCTGCCCTGCCCTGCCCTGCCCTGCCCCACCCCACCCCACAGCAAGGCGGCGCCTGCTCGCTACCCCAGCCAGTTTCCTTCAGGTGCTGTGGCTCTCCAGGCCTGGCCACCCACGTGCAACTCCCCGAGGAGGCCACTTCTCACGTGCTGCTGGGGACAGGAGGAGCCTGGCTGGATCTGCACCAGCCAGCAGAAGCGGTGGCAGAGCTGTATGCCGCTCGGGACGGGACGAGCCTGCAACAGTCAGTCCCAAGCGGCACACGGCTCCACCACCGCTTCTGCTAGCCAGTGCAGGCCTGGCCGGCCTCCTCCCATCCCCAGCAGCACATGGGAAGCCGGCTTCAGCTGCATGCTGCTTTTCCTGGCCAGTGCCGATGCTGTTCTGCCCAGGCGGGTCCTGCAGCACCATGTCAAGCTGGGCATGGCACCGGCAGGCTGGGTAGGCCCCAGGTTAACCTAGGCCTGGCCCCGCGGCTTCTCCAGCACCAGGTCAACCCGGTTGTAGCCAAGCAGCTCCTGCAGCACCATGTCAACCCGGCCATGCATGCCATGTCAACCCCTGCAACTTCATTGGTGTCAAAGCTCATGTGACATAACTTCCTGATATGATACCACTTCCTGTGACGTCTTTGAATATGGCTCACTGGCCCACTGGGTGATAAAAAGTTTGTGATCCGGCCCCACATTCAAAAAGGTTGGACACCCCGATCTAAAACTATGCCCTGTTGGGGAGCATGGTGTGGTGGGGCTAGTTGTAGCAGGGCAGTCCTCAGAAAATGCCACACCAGTGCTTTTCTAGTGAAAGGTGAGTATGGGGTGGCAGAAGCCTCAGCCCCTGCTGCCTTGTGGGTAAACCTGTGGAGGGGAAAGTCTAGGGGAGCACACCCTGAGAGAAAAGCACCAGGCTTGGGCAAGAGCTTGGAGGCCAGGAGGACCTGAGGCCCAAGGCCTGAGGGAGAGGCTTGGATGACAATGTAAGGGCCAGGAGGGCCCAAGCCCCAAGGCCTGAAAGAAAGTGAAGCTTAGGGGGAGGCCTGAAAGAGAGTGAGGTCCAGGCCCATTGCCAGATACCTGAGGCCTAAGGGGCATAAGGCCCTGCAGCCCCAGTGAGGGGGCAGAGTAGTTACCCCAGTGAAGGGGCAGAGTGCAAGGGGCTAGAAGCCTAAGAAGAGGCAAGGAGCCCACAGTGCTGATGAGTAGAGGCCCCAGTGAGAGGGCATGAGGCCAAGGTAAGTCTTCAGATGCCTGAGGCCGAGTGTGGCCCAGCAATGGAGCCAGGGGAGTAATAGTGGAAGTGATCTTTGGATGCCATCTGCAAGTCATGGGACACAGTATAAGGGCAGGTTGGAGCCATGTATAACTCTAGAAATCAGAGAATTAAATGGGCAGCCTCCCACATTTTTACAGCTAGTATTAATGCATCAAAACATGGCAGGAGAATCAGATCGGACTACCCTAGACAGGTGGTGGGCTGGTACTGTGCCTGGTCCTGGGAATACCCCCTGTTACAAACCCAAACCTCTCAAAACCCTTGTGAAAGGAAATAGCCTTATTCCCTGTTTTTTGTCTACTGATATAGCAGTTTCTTTTCCTCTCCCAGCTTGGGGCAATAAGCTTAAAGTAAAAGTGATATAACGAGTTATCTCTATTCCAGTTCCTTTTGGGTAGAGCATAATGTTATCTTATTTTATATGTCAGGAGTCCAGAAGCTAACTGTAATAAACGTTAGAAGATGAACTCCCAGCCTACTCGGCCTTTACAGCTTAGTGGGAACATAAATGATAAACAGATGCCAGGAAGCCATGTACTCTTACTTAAAATGATAATTGAAAAAACCTAATGCTACTGCAAGACCTATAATAAGGGAATCGCAGAATCTGAGAAATTCTCCCAGCAGTCTAGGAATATCTACATTACAGTGCATTGTTTGATGACTTGAGGCATGCACAGATTCTGGCAGAAATCATTGCACCTTTCAGCCCTCAGTCATACAGAAGAAACATTTTTCCATCTTCTCAGTCTTTACCTCATTCACTATCATTGAGCTACCCTTGTAGCATCTGTTGATAACATTTCCGTAAGGTACAAGAAAGATAACATTTCAAAAACACTGTAAGAAATCACTGAAGACATTTTGGTAGAAACCAGCTTCAAAAGATGATAGAAGGGTATTGTTAAGAAGCATAATTATTAAATTCATATGTATAATGACCAAATTATAAAGGCATAATTTGAATCAACAGAAAGTAAGCCCTTCATCAGAAATGGGAAATGAATGTTTCATTTTACCTTATTTCTAAGGGCGTCATTCTCTTGGTTGGTCTCTGAGTTACCTACTCTCAAAACAAATTCTAGTGGCTGAAATTTATTTACTTTTAGAAATAAAAAGATCTTGAAAATGAGGTTTTAGGAAGCTATATTTACAATAGAGGAATACCCCTCCTCCCCGCAGCATCTTAATTTACTGAAAGAATATGTTTGCATGTGTCCCTGTTTTAAACCTTTTGTCACATCAGGTTAACAGCAAATTAACTACTGTGAAAGGACTAAAGACAAAGGAATTCCAGCTAAGAGACAGAATCCCATGAGGGTTCTTATGTATGAGTGGTTTACCGTATAAGAGAGAGAGACTTTTGCTGTGAAAGTCACCATCTTTGGACTCAGCTGTATTTGGGAAGGGCACATCTCAGTGCTGATGGCCCATCACAAAATATATCCTGATGTAAATCCCCACTTTCTTATGCAAAGGAACTACGGCTGTGCAAAGCTTCAGTTCTTGATTGGATTCAGCCCAATTCAGTGGCCGAATCTCTGAATCTAAACTGAACTGGAGCACCCTTTAATCTCTCCGAATTGAATTGGAACCCTCTGAATCAATTCGGAGAGATTCGGAAAGATTTGGATGTAGACGCAGCTTTAAATGTTTCTTCTACATACCTCTAGGTAGCAGGTAGCTCATGAGTGCTGCAATGGTGGGGTGGATGGAGTGTCCTACAGAAGCACAGGGGGCTCCCCAGCATGCTTGGCAGCAGACCCATAAGTGGACCAGAAGCACTTCCGGTCAACTTCTGGGTCTGCCGGGGAGCACGCAGGGGGGTCCCCAGGTTCTCTTCCCCCTCCCCTCCCCCCCCGCTTGGTGACTGGTGCCTCCTGGGCCTGTGGGGGGCACCCAGGGTCCCCCTGCAGCTGATCACCAAGCCAAGGGACATGAAGGGGCCCCCCAGCATACTCCCCAGTGAACCCAGAAGTGGATGGGAAGTACTTCTGGTCTCCTTCCGGGTTCACCGCTGAGCATGTGGGAGGGGCCCCCCTGCACTCCTGTGGGCTGCTCCATGCACCCCAGCATCACAGAGTTCACAAGCTGTGCCTGTTACCTCTAGGTATGTAGAAACAATCTTTTAAAGCTGTCTGTATCCAAATCGCTGATTCTCTGAATCAGTATCAAATCTTCAGTTTTGGATTCGGCCGAATCAAATCAGGGACGGTGATCCAAACCAATGAATCAAATCACTGTCCCTAATTCAGGTCGAATCCAAACCGAATAGGCCCACTTCGCACATGCCTAAAAGAAAACTTCATTTGATCAGCATCCACTTTGGAATACTCTGAACTGTCCACGTGCGCATAAAGGTGTTGGTTTCTTCATCATCTTTCCATCTAAGAATGAGATGTACAGACCAATGATGTCAGAGGGCAAACAGCGTAATTGTGAAAGCAATAGAGCTGTTTTTAAGACTATGCAATTGTTTTAATAGCACACGAAAGTTAGGAGCATTCAGTGCATGTCCCTTTTCTAAACCAACTTTCCTTCTAACTTGTTTGATGAGGAAATCTGTGTTGTACTTCCAAAACAATACAGAGAAAAAAGTTGACTTCTTTCAACATGTATCTACTTCTTTTTAATTTTCTCCTCTATTCTCAAAGCAGTTCCCTAGAAAAAATGCATTTTAATTTCACATTCCCTTAATTAGCTATTCTCATAATAACTAGGATGTGATGGATCAAGTTGAGACTACAGTGCTAAAGCTCCTATTCTCCCCAGTGTAGCAATTTAAAAATTATGCAAAATGTAAGTACAGGACAGCATGGAAACTGCACAATCACTTAATATTAACCCATAAAGCCTGTGGTTCTTATTGTTGATGTCCTGCTCTACTCCCATTAGAATTTTCTCCCTATTTCTACAATCGTGTAAGTGTTGTATACAGCATAGTTGCTTTATACCCAAAACAGTGACCTAGTTCCAGATGTATGAATGGTGATAGCAAACAAGCATGAGAGCAACATGTAAAATTTATTGTTCAAAAATATTTAGCCAGCGAACTGCAAAAAACTGCTCAAGTTTGAGAATGAAATCCATCTTCCACCAGCCAGTGATTATATCGAGTACCCATGCAGTTTTGTGCAAGAAATGATAATGCAGTTTTCTCCTTCACCACCCCACTCATCACTTCCCATACTGGAGAAGTAACTGTTATTTTCAGTCTTTCCATTGGCCTCAAATTCTACAGAGACATATGACTTAATTATATATGTTCGTTTTTGGAATGTAGATTATTACTCAATACTATATGAGCTAAAACCAATATAGTCATGTCTCTCAAGACTTAATTTGGATTTTCAGTGTCTTGTAAATGAACACGTAATGCTTGATTTATGAATGCAATATATATAAATATTATTATTCTATATTAAACTGGAGATGTTCAGGAATTTTAATATAGTACCTGAAGGGAATTAAAAAGAATATCAGGAAAATATCTTCCTGTAAATTATCAAATCACTGCACAAAAAATTTCTTAATTGTTTTCATCCTCTGAGCAGCTTCTGAAACTGCTGGTGAGTGAAGTATATAAACCTAGATAGACATTGCTGAAAGACTACCACATGTTAAACTATAAGAACAGATTGGTATCTCATGTAAATGGTTGTAACTCCATTGAGCTCTTCAGATTTGTACCATGTAAATATATAGTCATATATACTTACATATACACTTTTCATTCCATCCAGGAAGAGCACGCACCAACTGCTGAAACCTCCTTAGCCTGACGAAGGGTTTTTGAACTCAAAAGCTTGCTTAATAACTATTCTCCAACTATTTGGGTTGGTCTAATAAAAGATATCAAATTCACCCAAGGAACCTTGTCTGCCTAAGTCCTTAGACCAACACGGCTACAACCTACACCCCTGAGACCAAGTAGCAAGCATTTGAAAGAGCAAAGTACTGTGATGAACTTTTTATGAGACTGTACATTTTTCTCAGTCTCTAAAAATTAGAAGTATCTTCTCTTCAATGTTAGGATCAATATACTAGCGTGATCTCTCGTACGGCTTTGTTACATGGAAATTTTGGGTGGCTCCTGGACCTCTTAACCCCAGACAGTCTTCACATTAACACTTTAAAGTGGTTTTAAGCAGTTATGTGGCTCAAAGTTACACCACTCCAGGGCAGGATTATCTCTGGTCAGCACTACCAAACTCCTATTCCATAAAGGTGCGGCCACTCCCCACAGATGTGCCACCCAAGTTGAAGTCCTCCAGTATCCCAGGACGTGTCTCACACCCCTGCACGGAAAGCAGGGATAGAAGCCTGTCCTGGCTCACCAGCCTTCTAGTGGCAGTTCACAGCTATAGCTCCTGCTTGCTGGGCCTTTAGTGGAAATTCTCAGCTGGGCAAGTAGGGAACAGTCAGATAAGGTTTCTAGACTAAAGTTGTGACTGCTCCAAACCACAATAACACTAACACAGATCAATATTTGTGCACTCACAGCAGAAGGTGTAACAAGGCCCTTATTTTGGATAGGGAAAGGAGGAGCAGTCAGAGTTTCTCTGCATCCTCTCAGTCTTAGAATCATAGAATTGTAGAAAAATAAGGTTGAAAGAGACCTCAGGAGGTCATCTAGTCCAACCCCCTGCTCAAAGCAGGATCATCAACTAGATCATCCCAGCCAAGTATTTGTCTACCTGGGTCTTAAAAACCTCCAAGGATAGAGATTCCACCACTTCTCTGGGTAACCTGTTCCAGTGCTTTACTTCTCTTCTAATGAGAAAGTGTTTCCTAATATCTAACCTAAACTTCCCTTGCTACAACTCGAAACCATTGCTCCTTGTTGTCATCTTCCATCACTGGGTGTATCTCCCTGTGCTATTATCTCCAGTGCAGTTCACACTGGAGTTTATTGCTCCTAGGCATCCCATTTATATGTACACCCAGGATCGCAGCACGTTGAGCCAGGTTGGAGCATCCCCAGCTGACAGGTGGCCCAGGCGGTCAGCCTGCCAGCCCAGTGCTGCTGTTGAGGGGCTGGCTGGGGCAGGCGGGTGCTCTAATGCAGGGCTAGCCGGTAGCCAGTCCCTGCACTGAATCATCCTCATTCCCCAAGTCAGCTGCATCAGCATCTACATGTGCACTCCAGTGCACTAAACACCACTGTAGGATAGTGCTTTATATTTACAAGTACTAACCTACAGCAGCATTTATTAGTTTACTATGGTCTAATAGGGCCACAAGTGTAGATGCTGAGACTTTACTGAGGACCTAAGTATGCATCTGCAGTAAACACCTGATGCAGATGTGCTCACTGAGAACAGTCTAGCTCCACCCTCTTTGTCACCACTCTTCAGGTAGTTGAAAGCTGCTATTACATCCCTCCTTAGTCTTCTCTTCTGCAGACTAAATAAGCCCAGTGTCCTCAACCTCTCCTCGGAAGTCATGTCCCCCAACCCCCTTGTTAGAGGGTTATTTTTAATGCTTTGAAGTTGCACCTGCTTATAGTATTGTTAAATTTACCTTATTTAATCATTGCTTAAGTTTTGTCCTTATTAACTTTTTGTTTTTATTATTAGCTGGCTTTAAGTTGGTTTTGTAGAGCTCACAGGTGCTGTTTATATTATATCTTTTTTTTATCACAGTGAGAAGTTCTTTTAACATAACATAGCAATGACCTTGTTACCAGCTCCAATTAACTGAACTTCACACTAACCAGGTGAATCAGAGGGATTAAAGGACTGGATATATTAATGAAAGGTGATAAGGGAGACCAATGGACAATGCCAAAGTAAAACACCGGAAAAAAGCCAAATTAAGAGGTGTGTGTGTAATGGGTCTATTAGACAAAGGAATATGCTGAGAGGATAAAAGATGAAGAGTATGCTGACTGCAGAGAGGCTAATCTGAAAGTGAAGAGTCATCAAAGGAGTGAAGTTGAAGAAAAGCATAAGAAGGGAAGCAAGAACGTTCATTGTCATCATAAATCAGCCTTCAATACCTGTCTGGACCATCCCAGCCCACGATGTACGCTTTTCTTCCAGGAACTGAGTGGCCATCTTTTCTGTTGAGCAAAGTAACATCTGGGATTGGGTGAGATTATTGTACTGAATGTTTTACTCTCTCTGAATATAGAAACTGCTAAGATAATACTTGTAGTACTAATAAAATTAGACTTCGATTCTAGGACACTGAGTAGTCCGAGACTTTGATTTTAAGACACTGAGTTGTCTGCATTTAAGTGACACTTTGATTTTAGGACACAGAGTTGTCTGTATTTCACGTTCCATTTACGGGTTAGTTGTGCTTTAATGATCCCTAAGCACGATCTGGTGGACAGTGGTGCCAGCACCCCTAGCCATTTTAATGGTGCTCTGCTGAACTCTGTCCAATTTGTTCATATCCTTTCTGTTTTGCTACATTAGCTAAAAACAGACAACTGGTTTGCTTCAGATTGGGGCATTTTGTGCCACAGCAAACCTCAGACCTTACAGACAGATAAACCCATTGTCCCTCACTAAGTACTTGTGAAGCATCTGAAATTTGTCACTTTGCCATTTAAGCCTCATGCATGAACGACTGCCTCCTCACACCCCCATTCCTATTTTTATGCAAATCATATCTCAGACTAGTCCAACCTGGATTAAATCAGTTGTCTGTTTTTAGCTATTTGTATTGTGCCCAGTTTGTGCACACCTATTAGAATGTAATAGCTGCTGTGTGGTCCAGAGTAGGCCTCCCATTCTGAAACTATTTCAAATGTGCATTAGTCAATACCATATGACTGGAAGGCAGTGAAGCTAAATGAAAGACTGGTGAATGCTCTGACCCCTTTCTGGTCACAAATGGTGTCAAGCAGGGCTGTGTGCTCATACCTACTCTTCTTCAGCATGGTATTTTCTGCCATGCTGTCAGATGCCTTCTAAGATGATGACCTTAATATGGGGATCAGGTATCATTTCGTTGGAGACATCTTCAACCCTCGCAGGCACTGAGTGAGGTCTGAAGTCCAGGCAGCCACGCTTCATGATTTCCTCTTCACTGATGACTGTGTATAATGCACAGGCTCACAAACGGAAACGCAAAGGTCCACGGACCTATTCTCATCAGCCTGTGACAACTTCGAACTCATTATCAACATGAAGAAGACTGAAGTGATGTTTCAACCTGCACCTGGCACAACATCCCAGGAACCACACATCTCAGTTAGAGGCTAACAACTGTTAATGGTCAATAAGTTTGCCTATCTAGGCAGCACGCTTTCCTGTGCTGTCCATGTTGATGACAGAGTCAATGTGAGGCTAGCAAAAGCCAGTGTGGTCTTCAGTAGACTCCGTAAGTCAGCCTGAGACCACAGAGGCATCAGAATGTCAAAGGAATTGGAGGTTTACAAAACCCTCATTCTCCCAACCCTCCTTTATGCCTGCGGAACCTGGACCATCTACCAGAATCATACCAAGAAACTAAACCACTTCCACCTTTGCTGCCTACAAAAGATACTAAAGATTAAGTGGCAGGACAAGATTCCAGACACTGAGGAGCTCAGAAGATCAGCTCTCCCCAGTATCCATACCCTACTGAAACTGGCACAGCTAAGATAGGCTGGCCACTTTTCAAGATTGCCTGACACTTGCCTGCTGAAGAAAATCTTATACGGCAAACTGTCAAATGGAATACGCACCAAAGAAGCAGTACAGGGACACCCTAAAGATGTCCCTAAAGAGTTTTGGCATCAACCTGGAGTTGTGGGAACAAATAGCTTGTGACCATTCATCCTGGAGGTCATCAGCTCAGAGCAGAGCAGTGGCCTTTGAGCAGTGGCACATGGCAGAGGTTGTGAGGAAGCACATGGCCAGGAAAACAAGGACCTCTCATGTCCAGTCCTCGTCACTCTCCTGCACCTGCTGCAGTAGACTGTTCAGGGCAAAGTTTGGATTTATAAGTCACCTATGTATCCATGCGACCTAGCTACCACCCCGCTCCTCTCTCTCCTTTCTCCTTTTTCCCTTTCTCTTTTCTCCCTCCCTTTTTCTTTCCTGCTTCCTTTCTTTCTTCTCTCTCTTCCCCCCCCCCCCCCCCCCCCCCGATGCGGTCATCTTCGCTTGCAAAGGACAAACAACATGACTGGAAGGCAATGAAGGTGAATGAAAGACTTCTCTGCTGATGGTCTTTGCTCTGAAATTGTCACACATACTCCTATGCCTAAAGTCAGTTAGGCCCATCTATTTTTATTAATCAAGAATCCAGATTTCAGTATTATGATATTGGGTGGTTAGAAACTTACAGACAGCTCTAACTTGCTTCTTAATCAGCTGATTGGGTGCAAATGATACCTTGGTATTTCAGAACATGTTGTGAAGGAGCAAGATATTCCCAGTCATCTATGTGAGTATCTATCTGACACCATGCAATGCTGTGCAGAGGTGCCTTGCCTAATTCTGATGCACTCACTTGGGTTCTTGAAGCAACATGGCTGTGTAATACATCACTTTACTTGGGTTAACTACCTTGCTGAGAAACAAGGTATATCAGCGAGGATGGGCCACCATGCTAACTGCATCCAATCTAACCCATTCAGACCTAGCCTGGGTTTCTCTGCATGGCATTGTGCCACAAAGACATACCAAAAGTAAGTATTCTATTAAGGACAGACAGAGATTCCTAACAATACAGGATGCACTTGAGCAGCCCAAGAGAGAAGCAGCTCTACCTATGAAGGTAGGTGTAGTGCCTCTGTGGAATTTCCTTCCTCTCACATGCTGCTACCTGTGATGAAGGCAGACAGCTCAAAAGAAAAAAGGGTGCCCTTCTAGGTGTCTGTCACTGCCTGGTGTTACAAGGCAAGCCAGGCCATTATTTTACCCCTTGTAAAAGGACTTTTTTGCACCCTATTACAAGGACAGCAGGAAAAAAAGGGAAGGGTCCTTTAAGAGGGACACCACAGACTGGGAGACCCTGTCCTTACAGGGATATAAGGACAGGGTCCCAGCAGTAAAAGGCAAAGGCTTGGATCTAGGAAGCTGGTGTATTATACGCCTAAGGCATATCCTTTATAAAAAAAAATAAGCAGGATCTTTTTCAGAGGGACAAGGCAATATGCTGTGTTTATTGATAACACAAATTATTAAGCCATTATATCCTTATTGCTTAAATTACTATACTTATAGACACATATTAACACACACACACACACACACACACACACACACATACCAATTCTGCAGATATTGGGATGTTACAAGTCCTTAGGTGCTCAAGTCAGCTTGGTGGGCAACCAGGCTGAACGCGAGGAAGAGGAGGCTGGGGGTCTGTCAGATGCATACCGATGCCACGTTGTTGTGCAGAAGTTGTCTCCGCCCAGAGCCTTTTCTCTCTCACTCATCTTTTATAGTAGCAGCTGCACATCTGTTGCTTATTCATTAGACCAGGAGTGTTAGCTGCATGTCTGTGATGCCTTGTTTTCTTCCTGCTGGAGCATGGCTCGGCTTGTGTGGTTAGAGGTGACCTTTGGATTTAGGTTCAGCCATTTTTCCACAGGTGTGATATTTTTATCTTCTTTCTTGATGTTTGCATCTTTAGTTTCCATTTCCTTTCTTGCCTGATCATATGCATACCACATTCATACAAAATGAGCGCTAACATGGCTAAGTAAAACAACATGGAAGATTAAAATTATAAATCAATATAAGTTAAAGTTGGTTAAAAAGAAAATTAGCGTGAAATTAGTGAGAGTCCAACAGGTGGTATGAATAGTTTGGCTTGGATAAGAACAGGACTAAGAACAAGCAGGCTAGAAGGAAGGCCAGTCTAGGGAAAGCTTATCTAGAAAAACCACAATGGGTCTAAGGAAAAGCTGGTGCTGAGAAGGATCTAGCAGAGACTGAGTGGGGGTTGTGGATTGGAACAATTCCTGAGAAGACTGATCACAAACCCAATGATATTGAAAAGGATAGGTTCAGAAAGCTGTGTTCAAGGGAGCGAAGGAGAGCTTGGTTGTGAAAAGTACTGTGCCCCTGCAAGCAAGACTCAATCTCCTCTTGTGATCTTCTCACTAAATTAATGTCAAGATGTGGCAGATATGTCAAGAAGGGAAGCTGGGAGAGAGACCTGGCTTGTGCGGGGACCATAAAGACTGCACCATACTTGAAAAAGCAGGTATTGAGGAGTGGCCACACCCCTAAATATTTAATAGGCATTCATCTAAAACTATGGCCCTACAAAGCTTGTTAACTCATTCATGTATCATTTTTTAATGTAAGGGTATTAGTCTGTTCCTTGCCTTCTGCTTTCATCTATTCTTCTTTTCTCATATGAAATCAAATATAATATAGTTTGACTGGCCATTCATTCCACTAGACTTCTGAGGCTCTCAAAAGGAAGAATTAGAATGGATAGCTAAAAAATAGCTTCATAAAACAGGTTACAAGCAGCCTCACAATTTTGTCACAAATGGTTTGAAGAGAGAAGAAAATAAAACAGGAGTCTGTTCAGAAGATAAAGGGCTTCATATATTTTGTCTTTGTCGTGTATCATAACTCCTATCAACACTAAGTGGAGTTACAAATCATGTGCTGCTCATCAAGATGAGAATGGAACTCAAAGGAAGGACAAGAATAGCAATATATATAAAGTCTGATTTCACAGCCACCCTGAGAATTGTTTATACAAAAAAGTTTTATTGCTACCAGCACTGCTGAAAACACCTGCAATGCTGTAAATGTGCACTGAGCCAGATCTTATTCTATCTATTACAGGGGTGGGCAAAATGTGGCCCGGGGGCTAGATGGAGCCCACCAGGCCATTCTATCTGGCCCACGGGGCCCCTAAAAAATTTAGAAAATTAATATTAATCTGCCCTGGGCTGCTTGTCATGCAGCCCTCGCTGGCTTGCTGAAACTCGGTAAGCGGCCCTCTGCCCAAAATAATTGCCCACCCCTGACCTATTAAGTGCCTAAGTAGGCTTAAGTGCCTAAGTGCCAATCCTATTACTCCCTACTCAACCCCTGAAAAAACACTAATGAAAAAATGGGTAGATCATCCTCTTCTCTGCCACTTTTTATGACTTAAATCAAAGATGACAGTGCCTTACAAATGTAGATGTCCTGACAGTTTTACAGGAACTGAAGCTGGATACAATATCATCAAACTTGGGCACCAAAGTCCACTAAAGATGTGGCTTGTCATGCAACCAAGGGAATAGGCCCCACTCACCTGATCCCTATTCAGGTGCATCAGCCACAGAAACAAGGTGGTGAACATGCGCTAGCACACACTAGTGGCAACTTTTTGCCAGGTTCAGAGTCAGTCTAGTAAAATGAGATAAGCTTATATATGTGTATATGTGAAGGTCTTAAAGCACTCTCTTGATGTAAATGTTTAAAGTGAATGTGTAAATACATGTGCCCCTACATTGCCGTTGTTACTGTGCCATCATTTAGTACTACCTCTAGGAAGTATTATATGATGGCACAGTAACAGCCATACTGCTATGGCAAGGTAGTGTCTCATGTAGACACGCCCAGTCAGTACAAAATTAGGCCAGCTATGTTACTATTTTAAATAAGTATACCACCTTTCATCTGAGGATTGCAAGATTTATCCAGGTGGGGCACTATTGTCCCCATTTACAAATACAGACCATGGAGAGGCAAACAGAGTTGACCATCTGATCGGAGCAGTGAAGAGCCATGAATGGAACCCAGTACTCCTCATGACTCCTAGTATTTTAAATAATCTTAGAACACACAGCAAGTTTCTATACCTTTCCAGTGCAATTCCATAGTCATCAGTAAACTTGGGCATAAACAGAAAACAGACAAAATTGAGGGCTTTCCTGTTACATGTTTAAAACACTAAAAACAGTTAACTTGTTGACATGTATCTTCTGACGACAAATTTTCTGTCATCTACATGAATTCCTTTACTTGCTCAATTGGCAATCTAGTGCAAGATTGATAACCCATTTTTTGAAAAAGATGAAATGGACAAGCACAGTTAAATGGTCAGTTGTCATCTAATTTACATTTATATGTAATGTATATATATAATATGTATATGAATGAAGACAAGTTTATTGTAAAGTAATGCAAGGCACTGAATATATCAGATTCCAAGGGCATGCATGTATTTATTTCATGATTGCAGTGTTTAAATTATAAATGACGTATAACAATTTAAGTATCCCTTATGAATTAATCGGGTATTGCTTTGCACCAGCGCTGATCATTATGATTTCATTTAGTGATTATGGATAGGGGCTATATTTCCATTTGTGCTGCATAATCATTTAGTTGCATTAATCACTGGACACTTAAAATAGTTTACCATGGATTCACACATAATGTGAATAATTAGCTAATAAATAAATAGGTTTAAAAATAACCTACATGTAGCTACAGTTTCACAAAACGTATTTGCTGCTTCTTGTGTTTGTTTGAATTGCATACTATTGAGATCTCATCCAAAGCATTGTAATAAAAGTAGCATCATTAATTTTATTATAATCCACCCACCTGCATACCACAGCCTTTGTAATATGTATATATCACTACATATCTCCATATACTCTCTCTAATAAAATTTATAATTCAAGTTTTCATCTGAATGGTTTTAAATAAAGTAGTGGCAGTATTTTTAGTATTCTGTAGTGCCAAAGATATGTATGCAGCACATTCTAGTAGCTAAAATACACAGAGCAAAGGAGAAAATCCATGGCCCGAAAAGTGTGTGGTTTAAAAGCCTAACTGTGCTCTTAATGAAGCTGTTGGAATTTTACCATGGGCCAATATTGGAATAGGATTATTTCCAACATAGAGCAATACAGCAGAATGCCCAAATCAGCAGTAGAAATAGAAGATGCATGTGTTCTTCAGAGCATACAGTCTTTAAAATAGGTGGGATTTTAGGTAAGAGTTGAATGAGAATAATGACATTACCAGACTAATGTTGATAGGAATGTTGTCCTAACTATAAGGGGCAAGCATTTTTAGAAGGCCGTGAGGTGAAATAGTTAATAGAAACAAAAGAAGTAAGGAAAGTAGCTTGGATAAAGGTGTAGCACTCAAGTTAGCAAATGCTTTTTCAGTATACATGTGATCACTTTTCTGTGCTAAACGGGGAAATAGAACATGGCTCTGGCAAGCCTGGTTCTGGTCACAGTTGATGTTTGGTGCTCCAAGACGCCTAGTGAGTGATGGAGTTTGTGCAAGTTGGGTAAGTTGGGTAGGTCTGTTTCTTGGCTTTCCGCAAATATTTTACTAATGTATGTCAGTTTGAAACTGCTCCCTGGTCTGGAAGTGGAACTGTGTGGGGACAAAATTTGGGCCAAGATATGGGCAGGTAGAAAGACTTTTAAGAGAACCAGAAGCTTGAATAGAATATGGCAAAAGGGCAACAATACATGTTTAGTAATGACAGCAGTACAGTAAAATCCAGTAATATTAATAAACTTTTATTTCATGTCTCTAGTAATGATTTGCATTACCTGGGGCACATCTACACGTGCAGTTAATATGAAGCAATAAACTCCAGAATTTATTGCCATTTGAACATGCACCTGGGAGTCCAGCTGGCAGAAGGCCCAAAGAGTCAGCCTGTCAGCCTGGGGCTCAATGTGCTATGGAGGGGCTGACTGGAACATGAAGGTGCTTCGGCATGGGGCTAGTTGGCAGACAGCCCCCACAGTCAAGCACCCTTATATTCCAGCCAGCCAGGTCAGTGTCTACATGTGTGCTGCCACAGAGTAAAAAAGTTCACAGCGGGGTAGTACTTGTACTTACAAGTACTTCCCTGTTGTGGAGTAAATTGGTTTACTCTAGCCTAATAGGGTCACACATGTAGACACTGAGGCATTTATTGCACAGCTAATTAGTCTACTGTGCAGTAAATGTCTCGTGCAGGTGCACCCCTGCTGTCAAGAGAGGGCAAGTGCTTTTGGATTGGCTCCCCTGTGGTAAGCAGTTCATGCACTACACTTATAGAAACCCAGGGAAGCTATAAAACTGAACACAAAATATTTGCAAATTTATTTGGCCCATGGAATACCATTTAAGATTTCCAGACCAGGGACCACATCCTCAGACCTTTCTGACTCTTCTTTCTATGAATGGAAGTAAATATGCATTGGCACAGCATGTAAGAATTTTTCTATTACAGCCTAGCAAAATCCTCACCTTGTCCCATGCAAAATTGCTCCTGCTTTTCCTGGCCATGCAGAGCATCTCAGGAAGGAGAAGGAGTCATATTTGGAGTGGAGGGAGAGACAGGAGTGGAGCACAGTGTCTTTCTGGAAGGTGAGGGCTTTGAGCATTAGGTGCAAGTAACAGTGCTATAGCTACAGCAAGGGCTGGTCTAGCCTCCAGACTCAGCAGGCAGAAGGGTGATGGGAAGCTTCCCTACCCATTTGCGTATATAGGGATATAGCCAAATCTATTTTCAACACACAAGATTGCTTGCAATTGGCATCTTCGCATACAACATACATATTATTTAACCATCTATCACATGTATTTGTGCAGAGACAAGAAGCAAATTTATCACCTGTTCCTGTCTTTTTTTTTCATGTGACAAATCCAAGTGAATGAAATGTGGAAGATAAAAGGTTGCCATCCAATCCATTGCAAGATTCTTTTCCTGTGTTTCTGCCTCTTTCTGAAAATGTTATGGTAAGCTCCTTTGGAAGACCTCAGGGTAGTTGTGAATATTGGCAGTGTTGCAACTATAAGTTGTTGGCATAGATATTGTAAAATAGCATAGGGTATTTAACACATATGTAAAAATTGTCCCCTCCTCCATATAGTCTAGGAGTAAGATTTTTTTCAGTACGTTGAGGAAATTAAAAGTCATATACACAAACAGTGACTTACAAAGGAGTGACTTACATGCAAAATTGGGAATAAGAATCAGCAGAGCAGATGGTCGGAGCTATGCAAGTCACCATATTCCCCTCAGAAATGCCAGATCCTGGAAACACACGTCACATTACATAGCCTGTTTTGAACAAAAGAAAATCTCGTGTCTTTACCACATCACCCTGGTTTTCAAAAATGTCTCACTTGAGTCAATCTAAATAGCAACAGTGCTAATGAGGCAGGGGTGTCCACCTTGAGAGATCTCTGTACTGTATTCACTCACATTTTTCAAGAATGCATCTCTTGTCTCATTTCTGGTGTGCGTAATTAGAATTTAATTACCTGCAAACAGCTAGTCATTATGTTGCAATAGAAACTTATGGGAAAGAGAGCTGGAACAGAATGTATGTACATGTATTTTGCCTGGTGGGGAGTCTGATCTCTCTAAGTCATTACATTTTCATATTGGGCAAAATGCTAGGCATCAGGTTTTAGAACTTAGTTTCCAGTCAGATCTCCTACATGGGGAGGTGAAGTGATCCATACTAAAGAGGTTTTCTTGCAGTCTCTGAGTAAATGGCCAAGAAACCAGCTCTCTATTGTTGCCAATTATAGTCCCTAGTGAAATGTCATCCCATTAATGTAATTTCTCTGAATTGCATCTGAACTACAGGAAGTTACGAAGTTGTCTGTACTGGGTATGAGGGAAGATTTGATTTAATGCACACTAGTACTGAATAATTAAGTAAATAACACAGTCCCTTTATCTAGGAAAAAATTGTTCAAGTAAAAATCAGTGTTTACTATTTAAGTCAGGCCATAGATTATAATTTTACTTTTCTCCATATTTTGATTAGCAAAGCAAGCATATATTTTAAAGCAATAGTGCATAATTATTATTATGTATTATTTATCAAGATGCATATGCATCAGCCTGAAGGACTGATGTACTATTTATTAGAAGTGCCTCCTTTTATTTAGAAAAGCAATGAGTTATTTAGCAAAATATATTTTATTCATAAATAGGATTCAACTGTATATTTTGCATATAATTCAAGGTGGAAGGAGGAACTTATTTCAATGGTCGTATTTGGGCTTTACGATACTACAGATGAAATTTACACCTATTTTAAGAGTCTCCCTTACAAAGGTTTAGTTTAGCTGGTATAGGAGATAGGAATAGGATAACATGGACCTCAGCTTAAGCTTTTTTCCTCAGTTTGGGGTGTTCCTATGGCTTTCTTCCCCTAGAATCTACTGGGGCATGTCCCCACAAGCGCACACATGTGGTTTGTGGCACTGCAAATTTGCAATGCCACAAACTGCATGCAGTGCATGTCCATGCATTCACCAAGCTGCTAGTTTGCAGCACAGTGGGTGTTTTGACACTGGGTAATTTGCTGTGCACCAGAGTATGCATAAATATGTGCCACTGCTATTTGTCCCACAGGGAACACATACTCCTGCTTGTGTATACTTGGGGGGATGTGTCCCTGGAGTCTGTACCTATATTCTCCTGATTGTAGGGTTATTTCCACATGCTTCCTATTCAGTGCATAGCTTACTGAGCATATGCAGTAGCTGTGCGGATGCTTATGTGTAGCTTGACCATACATCCCAGATTGTCCGGGACAGTCCCAGATTTCAGAAGCTTGTCCCTGCCAGCCAGTGAAGATTAAAACAAGTGTCCTGTATGTGGGGCAGGGAGGTGGAGCAGCAGGATCTGCAAAATAGGAAGCCCCAGCAGACAGCAAAATTGCCCTAATAGGTTATCTTGATTAGTGGAATGACCATTAAAAGGGGATTGCTGTTTCTGTGAAAAATACAATGGGTCATTAATAGGCCATTGACTCTTTAGGTGCCTGAAAATGGATAGTGCCCCGGAATTTACATTGTCCTATATGGTCACCCTACTTATGTATCCATACTGCATGAGTAACAGATTTGCAAACAGAGCTTAAGTGTAAAAAATGTTACTTATGTGACTGGAAAACAGCCATGTGGGTGCAAAACCTAATAAAATTTGGGTTCAGAGTACAAGAAAGCTGATGTAAAAGGCTTTTGTGCAATATAGTGAAAAGAAGCAGAGCCATGTAAATCACACATCACCTCTGTGGTGTACACAAAGGAAGGCTGGTACCCAGGGATGTAACTATCAGGGCTTGTTCCCTGGACAAATCCTGCTGGAGAGCTGGGGGAGATGGGAAGAGGTGAGAAGAGCTGGAGCAGGCAAGGGGGGTGGGTGAGAGAGAGTCTTACTTTGAATGCCTATCCCTGCTGTTGCTGCTGTTGTGGTATGGTCTGCCCACGTACTTTTCTGCTGCTACATCACTAGCAATGCACTCATCTGTTCCTGCTGCCTAAACCACAGACTCCCCTGGAGAAACTGCCATTTTGTTGTCCCCACTAAATTGGTGCTCGTGGTTGGCACCCACCTCACCCACCCCAAGTTATGCTACTGAAGATACCAGCTAATAACTGTACAAATACAGAAAATAATCATGATCTGCATATAAAATATCTCCTACGTGTACAGGGCTGGATCTTCGATCTAGTTGCACAGAAGCTAGAACCAAGCTGTAGTTCCAACACAAAGGAACACCTTATTATCATAGATAGACAAGGTTTTGGGGTAAGTCCGATATCTTTTATTAGACCAACTTATAGACATACCAGACCTGAATCCTGTCCCTCCTACCCCAGCCACCTCCTTCAGAAGAGGCATTTTGGAAACAGGAAAATCTTAATTAGTGTGAAGAGAGAACAAGGAGGGAGATGAAAATCATCTATGCCCCTCCTGATGTGGTGCATCTCAGCATCTTACTAAGTGCTGTAGGTATTATGAGGGCTAAAGGTGAGGTAATGCAGCCCCTAGGGTTGCCCCACCCCTCAGCTCTTTTGCACTAAGGGAGCTTAAAGCCAAGAGTGAATCTGGCCTTCAGTTCTCAAAGAGGTAGGCTAAGTAAAATGTCTCTTGGCCCTTTCATGCCTCACAACAGTTTTTAGCTAAATAAAACCATGGTATATTTCTATCCCATAATCCTAATCCAAAAATACAGCTAGTGATGATGCTGCTGTAATCTGATGAACCTACCAAATTCACAGCGGAAGTAGAGTGAGTGGTGGCTCCTTTAATTTTGCATGTTCCCTGGCGCGCACCTCACCCCTTGCCCCCAGGCCCCCAGCTGCTGATTAGCAGAGTACTCTGCCGCTCCCATAGATCAGCAGGGAAGCTAAAACCACAGTTTTAAACATGGTGCCATTTTTGCCTTCTTGCCAGTCAGCAGCAAATAGCAGGATCATCCAGGACCCCTCAGCCAATCAGTGCCGAGAGGCAAAAAAGGCTTTATATTTGAAACCTGCCAAATTTCACAGTGAATTTGTAGGTCCCTACTGATAGCCTTACCAGGAAGTTCTGAACATGTTCACAGTCTCATCTCCCAACATCCAGACAAGTGTCCTCACCACCAGACTATAGGGTCAGATCTGGCCTGCCAATTGATTGGATCCAGGCCTCTTCATGGGGCCAAGTCCAGCCCAGGGCAGCCCATGCCACGCTCTTGCCCACAGCCGATAGACAGTCCTGGCCCCAGACCCAGCCCTGGCCAGCATTCACAGCTTCCTGGCAGGGCTACTCCTGCCACTGCTTCAGCGGCCTGGGTCCAGCTTGGCTTCCCCTGCCTCCAGCCTTTGATGTACTGCTCTGGGCAGTAGGCAATGTGAGGAAGCCATGAGGGCACATGCTGGGCACCACATGCCCAGCCAGGCAGGGAGGAAGCTGCAGCCTGGTGGCTCCTGCCCCAGCATGCAGGGATCCAGCTCCAGTTTCCGGCTGCCTTCAACCCAGTCAGCTGCCCACAGGTGGCTGCTCGTTGTGCAAAGTGGGCGGAGTGCGTGGAAGACAGCTAGGAGCTGAAGCCGAAGCCCTGCATACTGGGGCAGGAGCTTCCCCATGCCTGGATTGGCACAGCAAGGCCAAGAAGAGGAGGAGTAGAAGGAGCCACTGGAGGCAGGGAGAGTTGAACAGTACCTGGGCAACTGTAGTCACACAGGGAGCAGCCCCTCTGGGAAGCTGCACACATTAGCTGCACTGGCCAGGGCCAGGAAAATTCAGCAGGTGTGGGTGAGAGCACAGCATGGGCTGCCAAGTGTTGGAGCAGGCAGGGCTTGGCCCCATGCAGAGCGCTGAGGGCAACAGTGGGCTGGATGGTAGGAGGGCAGACCACACCAAACTGCCAGTTGTTCTCCACTCTCCCTCCCTCCCCCAACCAACTCCCAGCAACTCATGCACAGGAAGCCCTCCCCGCCACAACACACACACACCTAGCAGCCCCCCAAAGTGCACACTCCCATGGCCTGCAACTGCACACCCCCACACATACCCCATCTTCCCCCCCACACACAATTTACAAGAGTAAGATTTTATTTTGAGCTGTTATGCAATTGCCTCTAAATATACTACTTAAAAAAAACATAAATCAAGCTAAAATTATTTTTTTTAATAAAATTAAAATATGTTATAGTGGATGTTTGGTTTTTAGTATATGATTTGGTTTGTATCTATAATCTGTTAAAATGATAATTTCTAAAAGATTTTATTTGTGCTGCCCTCAACAGCTCACCAAAACCAATTATGTGGATCTCCAGCCAAAATAATTGCCCATCTCTGCTATAAGTGAAGCTGGGATGTTGACACTTCCTGTTGAAGTTAGGCTTTTAGTGGAAAGTTGGATAAATAACTAGGGAAGAATATAAGAGCATTGCTCAGGCATGCAGGGATGAAGTCAGGAAGGCCAAAGCACAATTGGAGTTGCAGCTAGCAGGGGATGTGAAGGGTAACAAGAAGGGTTTCTTGCAAGTATGTCAGTAGCAAGAGGAGGATCAGGGAAAATGTGGGTCCCTTACTGAATGGGGGAGGCAACCTTGTGACAGAGGGTGCAGAAAAGGCTGAAGTACTCAGTGCCTTTTTGCCTCAGTCTTCACAGGCAAGGTCAGCTCCCAGACTGCTGCACCAGGAGAGGAGGTGAGCAGCCCTCAGTGATGAAAGAACAGGTTAGGGACTATTTAGAAAAGCTGGACATGTACAAGTCCATGGGGCCAGATGCGATGTACCTGAGGGTGCTGAGGGAGTTGGCTAATGTGATTGCAGAGCCATCATCTTTGAAAACTCATGGTGATCAGGGGAGGTCCTGGATGACTGGAAAAGGGCAAACATAGTGCCCATAGTTAAGAAAGACAAATAGAAGGATCCAGGGAACAACAGACCAGTCAGCCTAACCTCAGTCCCTGGAAAAAATCAGGGAGCAATTATTCCCCTCTATTCAGCACTGGTGAGGCCACATCTGGAGTTTTGTGTTCAGTTTTGGGCCCCCCACTATAGAAAGGATGTGAACAAATTGGACAGGGTCCAGTGGAAGGCAACAAAAATGGTGAGCAGGCTGGGGGACATGACTTATGAGGAGAGGCTGAGGGAACTGGGCTTGTTTAGTCTAGAGAAGAGAAGACTGAGTGGGAATTTAATCTCAGTCTTCAACTACCTGAAGCGGGGATCGAAAGAGGATGGAGCTAGACTGTTCTCAGTGGTGGCAGATGACAGAAAAAAGCAACAGTCTCAAGTTGCAACAAGAGAAGTTTAGGTCTGATATTAGGAAGAAATGACTCACTAGGAGGGTTAAGTAAAACCGTCATTTTGTAGGGTCCTAGGGTCCCTTCCAACCCTAATTTTTCTGTGATTCTATAATTCTGCTTTATAGAAATGTCATATTGAATGAAATAGTTTGAATGTTTGTAAAGGTTGCCCATTAGCCAGTTTCAGGAAGAAGATAAGATTTATCTCCTTATCTAGTTCATTGTTTTGGGGACTACGTGCAAAAGGTCCTGACTTCGCTTAAAGTCTTAATTTAAATTTCATCTTTTAGAAATCTTTTACAAAGAGAGCAAATATCCTGAATTCCAAGAGATCAAACCCTGGGGCCTTTTGACCAGGTTGGTAAGAAAAGGGCATTTGCAGTGATATGGAAGTTTCCCAAAGGTAATTTAAAATGCTCAACGAAGGCAAAAGAATCTGTTGAGTAAGATCCGAGCCCAAATTTGGGAGCAGTGACATATTGAGTAGGAGGAGCCCACTGACGGCAGCTCGCTCAATAAAAACTGTAACTTACTGTCCCAATTTGGAGGTGACTATACTTGTAGAACAACGAAGGAAAAATTGCAAGTATAGCCCGGGTCCAGACTGATCACCTGAACCACCCTCTCCGTGAACACGAATCTCTTAGTTCACGCTGAAGCCGCGGAGCACCTGAAAGGGACTGAAGGAAGGGGACTTAGTCCTATCACTGCTGAAGCCAGCCTATTGAATTGTATTGCTGAGCCCATTTCATTGAACCGTACTACTGAGGCCAACCCATTAAATCGTACTCTTGAGGAATGAAACCATATTTTGGTATTTGGCTTCTCAGAATTCTAGGATTGTAAGTATAATATGAAAAATAATAATATTGATTCAAATTTAACTTTTAGTTGTAATTGTAGTTGTTTTTGTAACACTAATTCTTATAGTATTGTTTGGGAAGGAAGTGCATTCGGAGCATTGTTTCTGATATATGTAATTATTGTGTTTTTAATGTTAGTGGTGTTTCTTAAAGCTAAGCAGTGTTATATACGTAGCAAAGAGTTTTAAAATAAAATTGTGTTGTATAAATTGTGTGTATAAATTAATCATTGTGAAATCGTGCAATCAGTTAACTACTCCCCCAGCCAGTGCATCAAAACGAATCAGTAAATTGTGTGGGATTTTCTCTATTCCATAACCCACTAGAGACAAGAAAGAAATGCAAGATTCTGAGAGAGCATCAGAACCTGACTCTGTATCCCAAGTAATGGCTCCTCTGGAAGAAGGAATCAATCCCAGTTTCCAGTTCCTGTGACCAACCCTGATTGTACATTTTATCCAATTATGACACTCCAATTTGAAATACATACATAGCCCCTGAATCAGGGATCAGAACTCATTTATATCACCCCTCCTCAACCAAGGGACATGAAGACCACATGGCTGATTCACCTAAAATCATAGTAAAATTGGCAGCCTATCTTCAATTAAAAATATAGCTGTTTCCAATGTAAGCAGAAACCAAGAAACCACAGTACTGCTGCTTTAAATCATAAATTCTGATGGTCTTGAGGCTGCTTGGATTTACTGATTTAAAAAGCAGTTCTTGACTGTGCATATCCAAAGGGTAAGAAACTTTCCATCCTCTAATACTAATCCTTTGGAAAAATACTGTAAACTGCATGGTTCTTATACTAATGTTAATGGGATTTTCTTTGTATGCTTCCCAGTACCAAGGTGTTTGGGAGTTTTGACATCTTGTGCAGAAGGAGAGCTAATCCCAGGCCTCCTTCCCAACAGCCTTTGTCTAGCTCTGGGTCTTTGTTATACATTAAGTTTACCCATACTGAAACAGCCTTTTATCCACTGTAATTCTAACTACTTTAATTGTCTTCATTTGCATCCTATGCCACATTTTCTTTATTTAAATAATAATTTGCATACTAATAGAGATTTAGAATTTGTTTGTGTATACTAAAACAATAGAGTTTAGGTTCTGTCTCCCAGCTACCGTCAACCTCACTCACTACTTAAAATAGTTTCTCTGTACCTTTTTATGTGGATCATGCATTATTTTCCCTTTGTTAAACCCCCCCCCCAGAAAAGACACATGCACAAGCACACACGCACGTACACACACACACACACAATTCACATTGATGTAAAATCAGAAGTAGCTACACTTGGAAGTCACCACAGCTAAAATCCTATAAGATCAGGGCCAAAGAGTTTATATTTCCAGAAGACACTGAAAATAAAATAGATCTGTTGGACCACAGTCTTACCTGCTGAGGTCAATGGAGTAGCACCAATAGAGAATAGCTTTGAATCAGCCTAAAATATTAACCTGGTTTACTTATTTAGGAACCTTCTATTCAATTATAAGAAGGCTGTTCTACATTATATTTCAGAATCAGGCCCTTCAGTCAGGAAAGTATTTAAGAAATGGGCATTAATACACATGCTCTGGGAGGCCGGGGGGTGGTGGGCAACACTTTAATTACAGTGGCTCCAAAAACCATTCTAATTAAAGGGTCCAGAGCATCATGTGTATCAGCATCGCCGTGCTGAAAAATGGTGGCAGGGGTGCTTAAACTAAAGCTTCAATCTAAACTAAAGTCTCAATCTTTATGTACAGTAGCTCAGACAGTTATGTTTTGTAAAATTAAAATAAGTTACACAGAGCTGACAATTATTATTAACAGACAACATTTCATAGAAGCCCTTGAGAAAGCAAGAAGGAAACAAAAGTGAATGTAGTAATTCTGGAGTTTACCTTGCGATTCAGCCAGCTAAAACAACATTTAGAAACCTGATGACAGACCATCTGATGCTGATCTCTTGTACATTACTGCACTGGTTTGTATCACTCTCTAAAGCAATGGAATTACTCCTTTTACAGCATTTGATCCAATGCCCTTTGAAGTCAGTGACAGGTACCAGTTGTCATCAAGGAAGCCCAGATCAGCTGTTTAAAGTTTTGTTCAGATGTAATAGACTACATTCTGATGCAACAGACCTGGGTTGAAGTCTCTGCTCCAAAACAGACAAAGGAGGGATTTGAACATGAGTTTCTTGTGGTCCAGGTAAATTCTGAACGCTATACTACATTTTATTTTGAGGTCAGGACTCATACCCAGGTTGGAGAGGGAGCGGGGGGAGAGGAATTGAGGGAGGGGAACAATGGAATAACTAGTTTGAAAACTCTATTTAGAGATACCACGACTTTGGCTTGAGCTATGACTGAGCAGCTTGTTAGCTGAAGGAAGCATTAGCTTTCATACAGCTTCTCACATGCTGACTGACAGAAAACTTGTGCACTTACGGAGTTAGGTGGAAACCAGTGGTATTTTTTAATATATCAATAAAGGCTAAGTGGTGGACTTGAGCATTATCTGCTCTTGTAGGTGCCTGAGTACTTGAGAATCAGGCCCCAAAAGCTCAATTTTATACCTTTCACAGAAGAAAACCTCTCAGTGAAGTCAGAGAGAGCAGTTTTTCTTGTATAAATAGTACACTATTGGCTCCAAATGAGTCTTTTCACTAGCACTGAACATAATCTTTGCTTAAAATGCTGAATAAATAGTAGAATCTGAATTCCTAGAAAATTGTCTTACTAGAGGTCAAAGCATGTTCCTGCCATATTATAAGATAATTTATGTAAAGCTCTGAACTTTAATACATATACATGTACCAGATTTATATTGATTTAATGGATTTTATATTGGAAGGGAAAATTAATTTTGGCCTCCAGCTTGGGAAAATAAGGAATTTCATTTCACTGCCCCAAAATTGTGCCCTTCAAATGAATCATAAATCAATAGACTAGGTTATGTAAAATAACAATGTCTATCTATTCCGCTGGAATGAAAAAAGTGTCCTGCAAAGGAGAACAAAAAATCACTCTACAAAGACTGAACACAAGCTTGCAGCTTCTTTTCATGTTTGTAGAGTTGCTGATGCCAATGGGTCTAATATAAGTATGCCAGGAGGAAGCCCAAGGTAAAAATACATTGTAGTGATTTTAACATTTAAGACAAAGACAGTTTTGCTATTGACTTCAAGGAATGAAGAACGGCACTCACCAGAGGCAAAAAGAATGCTAGAAATAAATATAATTGGTACAAATATCCTTTTGTTTTGCTGCTTTCAGGTGTTTTGCACATAATGTGGTGTGCCTTCATTTCTCTGCAGTTATCCCTGGGATATGGGTGTTGTGCATTGCAAAAGATGACCTGAGGAGACAGATTATGCTTTGGCATTTTCCATCTCTCTGATTCCTCTTGTTTCTCTGCGCCACAAGGAGGCTCATTCTGGGTTTGGAGAGTGACACTGAAAAACAGGAAAGGCAGTTTGGTGGGATAGGGAAGGGGGACTTATTCCCCCAAATTCACTGCTAAACGACTCCTCGCCCTTTAAGTGATCCAAGAGGCACCACAGCCATGGCAGTTCTGGCAAGGCAGGGGAGATGGAGCTGTGTTCCCAAGGCCAGATCCTCAGCAGGTCAGAATTGTTGGGAAAGCATTAAGGCAGTGATTCCAAAAGTGTGTGCTGCACCATACTAATGTGCTGTGAGATGTCCCTGTGTGAGGAGGTAAATGTTGTCTTCCCCCATCCAATGATCTGTACCTTCCCAAACTATTTCAGTGGCACCAGCTGTTTCTTGGAGACTGCTTCTGCTGCCTTTCCCAGTCCTTCCCTGGCCCCAGGCAGCCCCTCTCCCCCCACACTCTCAGCAGCACGCTCTGCTGTGAGTGGGCAAGTGGGCAGACACACAGATGGAACTGTACTTTGCAGCCTAGCTCAACCCCTCCACTCCTCCGATGCTCTTGAGGTAGCAGACCTTGGGGATGGTTCTTGTGTGTTAGGCCCTGGAGGAGCAGAATCAATAGCAGGGGCTGTCCTTGACCCCTGAGGTGCAGACCAAGGTCTGGAGGCGGGCAGACAGCAGAAAGGACAGGGTAGAGCAGAGTGACGCCTTGCCCTCACTGCCCTGAAGTGGCACCGGTTAGGATTAGTGATTCTCAGCCTTTTTTGCTCGAGACCCCACTTCATATCTTTTTCTGAATTTAGATCTCACTGCACTTAATATGTTATGAGTTCAGCAACAACACTCTGGACACTCCTGGGTTGAACTAACAGTTATTTATTATTATAATTCTCTGGAATCATATCCAGGGTGGATCTTAACAATTGCATTAGTAGATGTATGCAGATCTTATACCTGCTCTGCCTCTGACTTGACCCAGTCCAGTCCTGTGGAGAGAAACTATCAAGAATGCCTTTGGCTCGTCATGGCACAGACAATGGAGACCCCAGTGCTGCAGAAGTGCCACAAGCAAACTGGACCCTGCAGTGCTGAACATGAGGGCTTTGGCCTTCAAGGGACAGTGCAAGGAAAACACAATAAGACACGTCCCCACTTCCCCCCTAGACAGAATAGTCAGCCAACTATTTGGGAGGACTCCACTTCCATTGTGGTCTTCCCATAGAACCGGTCTCAGTGAGAAGTTCAGCGGATGACGGCCCTGTCAGCCTAACTGGAGACTCAACAGTGACACTTCCTCTGACAGTGATGGCAAAGGGTTTGCATTGGTGGAAACAGGTAGACACTTCCCCAATGACTCCATGTCTGGTGGTGGTGAATTGGTGCTTGGAGATTGCTCAGGTGTAGGGTTATCAGTAGGAGAACGTCCACACAGCTGGTCCACATGATGTCTTCAAACTTGTCCATCGTCAGTCTGGACTGTATATGATATGGGTCCTGTGTTGCTTACAATTTTAGATTGAGCCCACTGTGGGCCAGTCCCATAGTTCTGAGTGAACACAGTCTCTTGTGGAACGAAAAGACGTAAGGTACCAGATGCCAATATGGAGTCCAACTCCTTTTCATTCCTAAACTTCATGTCTCTCACAAGGTCTGGGTTAACACAGTCAAGGCATGTCTTGAGACAACAACCTATAAGAAACTCTGATGGGCTGGACCCTGTTGTGAGGCAAGGAATTACATGTTGAGCAAACAGAAATCTGGCCAGTCTGGTAGGCCAGTCTCCTATAACAATCCTTCTCAGTGCATCCTTTGTAGTCTGCACCATTCACTTAGCTTGCCCATTGGCCTGTGGCCTGCAAGGTGCAATGGTAACAGTTTGAACGAGGTTGTAACTGGCAAAATCTTGGAACTCCGCTGAAGTGAATGCACTGCCATTATCAGAAACAATAGTGTCGGGCACCCCATGGGTTGCAAACAGCTGACTGTTGGGTAGCAACCAGGTATGGGTGCATGCCCTTATGTCCCACCGACATCCACCGGCCCTGTCAGGGTGGCTGCAACCTTTAGTCAGTCTAGGTGGGGTCTCTCTTCCCACCTGCCATGATTTTGATGTTTAAGACATCTTTTCCCTTTTTATTTTTGAGATGTTAATGAAAGGGAGGTGGTGACTACCCACCTCCACCTCGACTGACTGCCGGTTTCCACCCCAGTTCCCGAACCCCTGGGAAGAGACGGCTAAGTGACCAGTCTGAAACGATTCCTTCCTTTTCTTTCCTTTTTTAATTTTTATCGGTAGGACAGCCACTGAAGCTGGTTTCAGAATAATTGGGTTCCGGGCATCCCTCAGGCTCATTTGAGGCTTCTCCTTTGCCCTGGGCTTTCCCTGTGCTCCCCAGCGTGCTGGGGAGATCTCTTGTTATCCCCTGCTGATTGTGGCTGCGCCTGGCTTAATTGGTGGCATGTGACCGCTTAATGAGCAGGGGGAATCCTTAGCGCAAACTAGGCAGCAGGAGGGGTGGTCTTCCCCGTCCTTCTTTTCCCAGCCCACCTCAGCTTCTTGTCTCCTGGATCCTGCTGTGGAGCCACTAGAGAAGCATGATTTTCTTCCCGCCATCTGGGAAGCTCCCACTCTCTCTTTGAGTCTTCTTGCTGCAGCCGTCTCTGGCTCACTTGGCATCCCATGGCAATTGATCCACATCTTCAAATAAATGGAAAGAGAAAAAAACCAACAGAGCCGATGGCTCGGGAGCATCCGCCTCCTCCACCTTCTCTCTGGATCTCTCCCATCTTTATTCTTTTCCTTCATTCTCCCACCCTCCTCTTCACCCTCATAGTGAGGGTTGCACTGTCTCTTCAGAGCCCAACTGGACGCTTACCCTTCCCTCAGGGCATTCTCCTAGTGTCTCTGGCTCCCAGACTTTGTTCTCCCCATCTTCCGCTGTCCTCGTTTCTCTCACTCTCCTGGCTCTGCTCCCGGCCCCCAGCCCTGGATATTGTCCTGGCTGCAGATTTGTACCAATCCACTTCACCTGCTGAGGTGGTAATCCCGGGCTGGGGTGAACCAGAAGCTCCTGCCACAGCATGGAAGTCCTGTTCCAGTGGGATCCGTGTTCCTGGTCAGGGATGCATCCCAGGTGAGTATCTTTCAGTTCCTCACACTGACAGAGAGCTGTTATAGTGGCAGTTGATGTAAGAGTTGAGACAGTAATCACTTCAAGCCATTTTAAGTAATAGTCAACAACAATTAAGAAGTTCTTACCTTGAAAAGGGCCAGCAAAATCAATGTGGATGCATGACCAGGGTTCCTTTGTCATTTCCAAGGGAATGCTGGTGCCTTCAGTGGATTACGATGGGTTGGGTTGCTTGACAAGTGCTGCACTCCCTCACAACCCTTTCTATGTCATTGTCCATACCTGGCCTCCATACGTAACTTCTAGCCAGCGCTTTCATCCTCACAATGCCTGGGTGTGCTGCATGCAGCGTTGTTAGTATGATTTGGCATCCTGCATCTGGAATTACAACACGATTTCCGCACAAGAGGCAACGTGGGCAGATAGCTCATGCTGACGTGATGAAAATGGCCTGAATTCCTCAGCCAATTTGCCTGCAGGCCAGCCCCTCCACACCCAGTTGAGGACATGGGCAATGATAGGGTCTTTTGCAGTCATCCTTGCTATCTGATCAGCCTGAAGAGGGGCTTCTGGCATGGATTCCATCATGAGGACTTCCGCTGGTGGAGGAGTAGCACAGTCAGGTATTTGTAGTAGTAGGCGGCTCAATGCATCAGCATTTGCAATCATTTTCCCAGGTTTGTATGTGAGTGTATAGCCATATGTGTTTAGCATGATGCTCCAGCATTGCATACAGGGAGACAAAAATAGGAGGAGTTGTTTTATCCATAGTAAAAATTCCAAGAAGGGATTTGCGGTCCATTTGGATTTCAAATTTGTGCCCATAAATGTAATTGTGAAATTTTTTAACTCCTGCAATGATTGCCAACGCTTCTTTATCAATCTGTGCATCATTCCTCTCGGTTGAAGTCATTGTTCTTAAGTAAAAAGCAACGGGTGCCATCAGGCAACATGTGACTGAGGACAGCACCAACACCAAATGACAAGGCATCACAAGTAATAGACAGTGGCTTCTGCTCATCATAGTGAACAAGAACAGAGTCTGATGTCAGCAACTTCTCGATGCCCTGAAAGGCTTCATTGTGCTGGCAAATCCACTTCCACTGAGCTCCTTTATCCAGTAAGTGATGAAGGGGCTCTGCTATGGTGGCTTTGTCTTTCAAGAAGATGTGATAAAAATTGAGAAGCCTTAAGAATGCTTGAAGATCCCGTTTACATTTTGGTATAAGGGCATCATGTACTGCTTTTACATTGTCTTGAACTGGGTGAATGCCAGAAGCATCAATTTGATCTCCCAGAAAGTTGATACTGGAAACTCCCAGTTGACATTTTGCTCTTTTTACTCTGATACCTGCTTTATCGAATCTCTGTATAACTGCTCCGAGTTTCTCAGTGAGTTTCTCTCTAGATGACCACATGATCAACACATCAAAGTATGGAACAACCCCAGGAATTCCTGCTAGCATTTTCTTCATGAACCACTGGAAAATTCCTGGTGCCACAGAAATTTCAAATTGGAGGCACTTGACACAGAACGCTCCCTGGTGTGTAATTATTGCTTGGGCCTCAGCAGCCTTGTCATTCACTATCAATTGCTGATAGGATTGAGCGAGGTCAAGTTTGGCAAAAACCTTCCTTCCTGCAAGAACAGACAGTAACTGGGTAATGGCAGGCACTGGGTATGGGTACTGCTTAACTGCTTAACTGCTTTATTAACAGTGCACTTGTAATCCCCACAGAGGCGAACACTGCCATTAGATTTTTAAACAGAAATAATTGGTGTGGCCCAGCTTGTATGTACGATTGGCATGAGGACCCCTTGCATGATAAGCTGATTTAATTCTGCATCAATTTTCAGCTGTGGTGTGAAAGGTACATTCCAAGCCTTCATAAAGATAGGGGTTATCACAGTATCCATTTGGAACGTCACAGGTGGACCAGAGTAAGTTCTTAATTCCTCGGAGAATACCTGGGGAGACTTCCTTGCAAGCCTTTCTAGACTTTCTGTGCAGAGACTGTGTATGCCTTGAATACTGATTCCCAATGGTGAGATTCAATTTCTCCCCAAAAGACTTTTGTGGGAACCCTGAGCGACAATGAGGGGTAGACGCTGTCTAACAGATCCATACTGGACATCAACACTGCAGCTACCCAGTTTCCACAATTTGTCTATTGTAGTCATGCAAGCGACATTCAGGTGTCAATAACTTGGGGAGAGGGGGCCAAAACAACTGAAAGAATGTGTTTTCATCTATGAGGGATACTCCCGAACCCTTATCCGCTTCCATTTTGCACTTATTTCCATTTATTACTACAGTTAAAATAATCTCAAAAGCTTGAGTTTCAACAACACCAACATTTTGAATCAAATATATTTTTTGTGCCCACGTTCTGGGGAGGACTCTAATCTGTGAGTGGTTTGGGAGTGAATACATTTACCATAGCCTTTTTGTCTCCCAGAACTGGCCTTCAAGCAGCAGACCCTCTCTATGTGGCCCTTCTTGCAGGCATGACTCTCCGCATTCCTAAACCTGCACTCCCTTCGTCTGTGTTGGTCACCACAACTCAGACATGTCTGTGGATTAACTGGTTTATGTGGTGCTGTTGGTGAGGGTATAACCTGCTGAATTTGCTGGTGATGATCTGATTCTTGCTCTTTTTGGAGTAAGTGGACATTGCTGGAGAACGCCTGGCGAATTTCTCATGTTACGGGATGCTGCTTCAGCTCCCACGCTTTTTCTTGTGCAGTAGCCAAGGTCAAGTTTGGTTCAGAGAGCAGGCGACATTGGATTGTTTCATCTTGAACCCCACAGATAAGACGGGTACGAAGCAGGCCATCCAGGAGATCCCCAAACTCACAGAATTCGGCAAGGCAACGGAGCTTAGCCAGGTAATCTGCTCTGCCTTCGTTGGTCTTTTGGTTCCATTTTAAAAAGTGAAATCTCTGCAGGTTAACAGATGGCTTTGGGCAAAAATGTGCTTTAGCAGGGCAATTAGTTCAGCATAAGACTTAGTGTTCGGTAAGGCAGGTGCTATGAGGGAACGAACAATGGCAAATGTTTTGGCACCACAGACTGTCAGGAGGATTGCACGCTTCTGTTCTGGGTTTTCCACTTTGTTGACTTCCAGGTAACAGGATAGCCTTTCTGCATAAGAGTCTCAAAAAGCCGTCTGGCTCACATCAAATTCTTCTATATGCCGCAATGTAGCCATTTTAACTAACATCAGCCCTATTAGAGAGAAAAGAACTAGAAGAAAATAAAACTTCCCTCCAATCACAAAACACAGCCTGGTCTCAGAATGGTGTCCTCATAATCTAGGGGTGTTTTTTCAGCAAAGGATGTATTGCCAGATAATATGTTGTGAGTTCAGCAACAGAACTCTGGACACTCCTGGGTTGAACTAACAGTTATTTATTATTATAATTCTCTGGACTCATATCCAGGGTGGATCTTAACAGTTGCATCAGTAGATGTTTGCAAAACTTATACTTGCTCTGCCTCTGACCTGACCCAGTACAGTCCTGTGGAGGGAGAGGAATCAAGAGTGCCTCTGGCTCCTCATGGCACAGACAATGGAGACCACAGTGCTGCAGAAGTGGCACAAGCAAAATGGACCCTGCAGTGCTGAACATGAGGGCTTTGGCCATCAAGGGACAGTGCAAGAAAAACACAATAAGACACAACAGAGATGATCTCAGTGATTTTCAACTGGGGTGCCGTGACATTTAGAGAAGTTACACCTTGCTGGCTGCAAGAGTGAAGCGTGCCACAAATTTTAATCTAGAAGAAAAGGAGGCCCAACATATCAAAAATTTGGGAAACACTGGCATGGGGTCTGTGTGATCAGAATCTCTTGGATGTAGGACTTAGTTCCATATGGTGACCAGCAGTGCCACTGACAAATGGCTGAGGAGGAATCTCCAGAAGGAGCAGAAAGACATTTTCTTAGGGTCTTGTTACACCTTATGCTGTGAGCCACAAATGTTGGTCAGTGTTAATGCTAGCTCCAGTTTGGGGCAGTCACACTTCAGGCCAGCAGGGGTCTGAAGGACTAAAAGGGAAGGACCCCCCTCCCATCCCAGGCTCCCCCGCCTGCTCCCTGAGGCTTCTCTGGTTACCCTCCCCTTACTTGTGGCAGCCGGTGCTGTCTGTGGCAGGGAGCAGGCAGGGAAAGGTTAACCTGCCTGCCCAGCTGCCACTGCCTGGCTTCTGCTCTTTTCTGGGCTGAGCCTAGTCTAGAGAGCAGAAGCAGCAGTACCTGTTGCCAAGCTGGCGGGTTCTCCCTTCCCTGCCTGCAATCTGGGACAGACAGCATGGGAAGCCACAAGTAAGCAGGGGTGTGGGAGAGGGAAGGGGGGCAGTGACTGGGGATCTAGGATGCCAGGGAGAGAAGGGGAGAGCAGAGGCAGTGGGCCCCATTTGGCAGGTGGGAGGTTTACACTAAGGTGTATCCTAGAGCGGCTACACCTTTCTGTAACATGAGCTGGGTAACACAGATCAAAAATAATCCTGCCTTGGAGTGGTTTAACTTTGAGTGGCATAACAAGTGTTTAAAACTGGTTTCAGGTGTTACTGTGTGGACAACCCAGGGGTTAAGGGCTCTGGAAGCCACCCAAAATTACCATGTAATGAGGCCCTTACCTTAACTGAGCCCTAAGTTTAACAATCAGTGGTTAGAAAACAGCAGCTTTAAAACAGGCCAATCACAAAACTGGAAGCTGTATAGTGACAAATAACTGATTTCTCAGGAATATGCTGGTAACTATCAAATAGATTTTTGATAAAGGAACATGGCTATTTCCCCACTGTGGAATGACTATGGTTTTGCTTTCCCCACTGTGAAAAGAATCCACATGGTTCTTTTAGATAATTAGGGGGGGGGGGGGGGGTCACACTAATTAAAGGGAAAACATTTTTAAGTGAAGTCAGTGACTCTTTATTGGCAAGGTGCCATAGTGAATCATATAGGTATAAACTTGTTCACAGCTATTGCATTATCTACGTTGCCTTGTGTATTGTCAGTGGTATATAAAAAAGATCAGTGAAAAACAAAAAGTGGAGAGTTCAATGGGGATAAAGCAATATCAGTGTTAGATGAATAAAATCAGCATTATGATCTTTATGTACAGCTGTAATTATTTTTCAGTAAGAGGTGGGGGGGAGTAAAACCAAACAATTTGCCTTGCTAGCTGCCTCTATAGTAACACTCCTGCACACCTCCTGTTTTTCACATATATACATCAAACAAATGCATTAGCACTTCTGCCACCTTTTTTCTCCCTTTTCACACCATTTAGGAGCTACAGCATGGTGTTGTTGATATTTGAGCCTAAGAACAGGTTTTATTTGAACACAATGTATACTATCAGTGATAATTCAGAAATCTTTGCTTGTATGAGCACTCTACAGGAGAGTTTTGCTGATTTTTGCAGATTATTTACAAATAGCATATAGCTGTACTAAATGCTGGTGGATATGATCTTAGAGTTTATATATCTGTAGCAGCATTAAGAGCTGAAAGTAGAACTAGTTACAAGTCTGCTGTTGTTCTCAAGAAAGTGATTTACAGATGTGTAGAGCTACATATCTATTTTTTAAATGTTTATACATTAAAAAGCTATTACAGTTAAAGAATACCATTTAATATTTCATTCTTATTATTAGCGCCAATAATCTGGAAGTGAATGGAATGCAATGGTGGCTCAATAATTCTCAGTGCTTTCTGCAGACAGCTGCTTCTTCAGACACGTTTAAAATAAAATTCAGATTAGACCCAAAATGTGTGTAATTACATTTGTGTTTTTACAGCTATTATAGTGTAATAGTTTTCCCATCTGGATTTTGTGTTCTAGCTATAAATGTAGTAACAATTTCAAAATGCATCATGATTGGCCCATACCATTTGCTAATTAGGCCAATGCCTGAACTCCTGCTGATTTTGAGGGGAGTAAGCTCAGACCCCAGCACTGGACATGCTGCTATGATAAATCTCTCAATAAAAGAAATTTAAAAAATTGTTTTTAGGTTGCTTTTAATAATCCTATGAAGACTTTATTGGAAAGAGGCAAGAAAGTGTTTGGTAACTTAAGCTGTGGGTGTAATTCTGCAGCTTGTATAAATATTGAAGGGAATAGGAGCTTTGCCTGGAGAACAACTGCATTGCTCTTTGGGGTGCTCATTGGGATGGGGAACAGACATACTGAAAGATCATAACCAGAAATACTTACTGAATTTTCCCTTGTAGTTCTGGTATGAGGGCTCCCAGAAAAATCTATTTTGATGTAGCAGTGATTTGATATACATAAGGAGATTTTTGAATTGATGTAATGAGTCATAGTCTACAGTGGATCTCTGTCAGCATGCTGGAGTATACATAGTGTGTAATACATGCAAGCAATCTTTGAGCACTGCAAGTAGTTCAGCCTACAGAAAATGATCATGCAGCGCTCACCCTAGCAACATATGGCCTTTGTGATCTCTAGCACAGAAAGCTATGCAAGCCTTTTGGGGAAAACCCCTGAGAAAACAAATTCCAGTTCCACCTGAGAACATTTAAAATAATAACCTCAAATGGCATCTGTGGAATGCCATGTTCAATACACAGGACCATTCCCTCCAGTGTGGCATACATAATTTGGTACAGCCTGCAACTTGTGTGCTATTGTGAATTGACTCGAAGGTACCGTGAGGATATTCTAAGAGGCTCTAGCGTCCTCTTGACCTTATTCTTATCTGACAGTAAAAATGCATAGATCAGTCTGATAAAGGCCCCAAAGGAGTATTTGCCTCACAGTAGCTGAGAAAGGCTAAGTGTTACTCGTGCATGAAGCCCTTCAGTAGATAAGGAAAGAACTTCCTTCTTTACCTATCAACCTTCACGACAATGCAATAAGGTATTTGAAAAATAAGTATAGTCCCTTCAAGAATTGGTCCCCAGTTCCACTGTCTGTTAGAGTTTTAGGATTCCAGAAAGAACTGTACATCCATATTTGAGGGATATATGTCAAACTATACATTAACTATCTTTCATTTGATCAGGGAACAGACCTTTTTCTCATTAATGTTATAGGAGTTTTGCCCTGTACTTAAGTAAATGCAAGATTATGCCCTTCACTACCCATGCAGTTGTCTACAGTTTGCAATTAATATAATGTATATTTGCCTACCAACCCCCAAAATAAGTTCAATTTTTAGCAAATCAATCACATTTCTGTACAGCTAAGACTCATGAGATTCCAAGACATTTATTGTCTTGCATGACAAAGATGGTCTCAAATAATAAATTATAAGTGGACTCCATGATAATCCATGCTATTTGTTTAGGTTTTTTTATTTGTAAAAAATAAGTGTTTGAAAGAGCTCCACAGCAAAGGGTGCTATTTAAAACAAGTGTTTTGTTTGGGAATTTGTAAAAGGAACCTATAGAAATTAGGACCCATTTCCCATCAAATTTCAGGAGACATAAGTCTGAATATCTCAAGTTTATTCATGGGCCCAAGGCTCCAACCAGGATTAGGGCCTCATGGTGTTAAGAACTATACAAACACAGAATGAGGAAAGTATGCGACCCCTCTCACCCAAAACCTGACTTTTACCTTTACTTCTAACTATGGGATCCATTTTGAAAAGAAAACAACAGAGGCGTGCATAAAAATTGCTTCTTCCTTCAATAGAAAAACAATACTAAAACTCAATAACCGCATCCAGACAATCGCGGCTGTGTGGTATGTGGTGCCACACACTGCACATTCAGGCATTCCCTGTGCTGCTACCTTGCAGCATTGGGAGGGGGAGGAGGGTAGGGGGATGTTGAACCCAGGAGATCCCGGAGTCAGGAAAGCCCATGAAGAGAAAATGTGGCGGTATCATGCACCACCCAAAACTGAGTCTGGCTCACTGAAGCTGCAAAATGTGTGTTGCTGCTTGTCCCTGGGGAACCGAATGTCTGTGCTCATCTGGATGTGGCCAATAGGATTATTTTGCTTTACTATAAAATAATTTATTTTTCAGAATTAAAAAGAAAGGAATAAACATTTCTGAGATTTCTTGTTAAGGATTTCTAAATCTTCGCTAAGCAGTTCTAAGTGATGCTTGAGAAAAGGACTTTGTATCTTGGAAGTAGCAAATGGACTCATGATGCTGGAGGTTTCATGGCAGGTATACAAATGTTTATGGAAAGAAATTGTTCAGGGACATATATCCATGCAGCTTGTTGAGGCATAGCTTACTATTGCCCTAGTGAGGCAAAAGCACTCTGTTTTTAATTTATTTTCTGTTAATGAACACATATTTAATATGCTGGCATGTTTTTACATGCAGCAACACTTACTTTTCACTTTCTCTTTTTATTTAATATCTCTTTCAAGAGTTGTGTAATAGTTTAGATCAAGGAATAGGAAGCCCTCCTGAAAGTTAAAGCTAATAACAAATATGGGTGTGTTTGTTTAATAACTATACATCTATATTGGAAGAAGCCTATTTACTACCTGTATGTGATTCAACGGTTGTCATGATAAATATAATTTTTCTCTCAGGGGCAGAGTGAATAGGGACATAAAAGTCAGGAAACTTATTGACATATAAATTATTACTGCTCTATAGCACTGCAATAAGTTCTGCATTGTGAACATTTTTGTTATTGATTTAACGTTGAGCTGAACATGTTTGGTGATACTTGGGCACCTGTGAACCCAAAAATTTGCAGCTAGGTCACTGCCTTGTTCTTCTGTGCTACTATATCAGCTGTCACTTTTGAGAATCACAGTGTTAATAAAACCCCTTGATGGTGGATATCATTTATTGCTTTAATGCGACTATGGGGAGAATCAATAATTGATTCGCTACCGAGGATGATGTGGTAAAGTCTTTTCAATGTCATATTTCAAGACATACAAGCTGACCACTGTCTGGGAAATAAACTTTCCTTGCAGCATTGTATTTCTGCGTCATGTGTGTAATAGCTGCAATATATGCACAGTGCAGAACATTTCAATACACTTAATTAGCATTATTGCTTTACTTGTAACTTAAGCTATATGTGTACCTAGCTGACTACCTTTGCCTACATAGTTTCTTAGTCCAAGTGTGTATCTGTTCTACTACATCACCTGGTAACTTTTTTTTCTATTGCAAAACTCTTACTATCATTACACTGGCAGGTTTATGCCTTCCTCTTAAGCATCCAGAATTGGTCACACTCAGATTTATAGCACTGGGCTGGATGATCTGTCACTGGTCTGGTCCATGATGACAGTTCTTTTGTTCCAAGAATTAAGTGTTTTGAACATGTATGTGCTTCAAAGAATAAAGTGAAAAACAGGGTCCATCCCAGTTATTAAAGGAAAGGAAGATTGAATATTTGAAAGGCTCCATGGCTGTTTCTACTGGCTCACTGCATTACTGAATACCACTACTGTATGTGTTATAAATATGCATAATAGTGTCTGTGATAGTGCTAGCAACAATGGCACTAATGCATACCACTTTTAGGGTCTGATCTAAAGCCCACTGAACACAGTGGAAAAACTCCTTTCAACTGACAGCTCCATGATCAGTAGTCCAGAGTTTATGCCAAACTAATGACACTGGGGTCAGTGGCACTCTTCCTCCTTGTCCAGCCCCTTTCCTAGGGTATTTTAGGATTTTACTTTACAATGAGACTTCTGAATACAGGAAAATAGCATTCTCTCTCATGCATGCAAAGTCTGAAGCTAAGCACAATAAACACTGAATGTGAAAATATATGCATCTCAACAACCTTTTATGATTGCACATTGTGAGAACCTGAAGGAGGACTTTAGACTTGAAGCTCCCCCTTCTTCTGAAGGGTTATGGTCACATGATCCACTATAATGCTTTATGAGGCAAAGCAATCTCTTTGCTGCAATAGTGGACTGTAAGAACAAGGATGAACCATTCACACATCTTAGATACAACCAAGCATTTGCTGTGTACACCAAGATGTACATTTTTTTCAGATTTATGGGGCCAGAAAGAATTTTATGAACACACTGCATGATACCAGTATATATCTTCTCTACAGTTTTTTGAAATTCTATTCTATTGTGTGAAATAAATATAAAGTGAAGGATGGTCTGGGGATGGGACACTAGGCTTGGAATCAGAAAATGCAACTGAGTCTTCAAGCAAAACACACAACTCTGGGAAATTAATTTAATAAACCCCATGCATCAGTTCCCATCTATAAAATGGTTACAAGGCTAAATGGATATAATGTGCTTGGATATACATATTCCAGTAGCCCAGAAACATTTTGCCAGCAGGCTTACAAAATTAAAATCAGTAGCTAAATCTGAATGCTTTAGTTTTTATGTAGATATATTTTTACAGATGAGCAGTCATCCAAGGTATGCCACGGCTTTTATGTTAAGCTTGAGACATAAACATGACAGTGCTTTCTCTTGTGATTTATGGAAAGTACATTTGACTTTAAGGTATGGAAGTCAGATCTCTCCTGATAATCACTTGTCACCGTGAAAAATATGCTGCTGGGTCTGTATACGGAGATACTATGCTACCCTGCTCAAGTGCATAAAACTGTTAACACACCCACTTCTACTACACGCTATCATCTTACCTTTAAGACAAATCCATAAAAATCAGGAAGCAGGAGGAGACCCATCTACTGTTTGTGATAATTTTAGCAGGGTTGAGTAAGATCACATTTAGGCACCTTTGTCCATTTAGGCACCTAACAGGTTGAATAGAATCTAGTCAAAGATAACAGGGAATAGATTAATCAGCTCCTGGGTATTTTCATTAATTCCACTCATTACATTAGTTCAGAATGTTTGCTATGCATTTGTCTAATGTGTTGAGGGGCCTTTTGGGTGGCCAGAGGAGTTGCAGTTCAGTTAGTGGATTGTGCTAGGACTCATTGTGATGGATGGCAATTTTCTCTTCATCTGCTCCACCTACCTCAGCTGTATGGGCTCTAGCTTTTGTTAAACTTCCTTGTTGAATAGCATGCGAAGGCTAAAGACCCGTTTAGAATCCACAGACCTTTACTATGCTGAAAAAAAATCTTGTATAATTCTATGCTAATATAAGAGCTTAAGGGTTATTTAGGCTTAAGGAAAACCTAGTGAAAGTTAGTTAAATGCAGAATTTGCCCCTTCTTTAGTTCAATTGTATTTAGAACAGTTCCTGCTGTGGTGATGCATTGAAAAAAAATCTCAGATATTATAAAGTGATACAAATCCTTTAGTCCTCTGCTTTCCGGTGCAGAATACCACCCTTAGCTCAAAATTCCAATGTTAAACAAATCTTCAGTATTTTTCAAATAAAAATACGTTTTCCTCTTGTAGCAGCAGGTTTCTTCCGTACTCCCATTTGTACAATGGTTCAGTAGCAAAAATGAAAGGAGTGTTTGTCTACTTAAATTTGGCTAAACAGATAAATATTATAGAAACAGCAAACAAACAAAACCTTTTATAAATCCTAAGATAAACAGGAATGTTTCCACAGTTTAGATTCCACAAATAAAGAATAAAATAAACATATGTGGTATCAAAAATCCAAAAATTATAACATGAGGATCCTGGGAAAGAAGTGCTTTAGAAAGAGAAGTGAAATGACTTAATGTTTATTGTCCAAGCTAAGAGGAATACAGTCACAACAGACGTAAACTGGGTGTTCTTGAAAACATCCTTGCTTATAACAGGAGGCCTCAATCCTTCAATGAGCTTCAGCTGGGGAGACCCTAGTGCCAATATGAAGCACTGTAGCAGACCCATAATATCTCGCCCAGCCTAGTTCATTGCAGGACTGGAGCCTAAGGTGTACAGATAGTTTTTGCACTAATAGAAGCATATTGTTTTATGAAAGAGGTAAGATATTTTGTGGGTGATATCTTTTATTGGATCAATTGCATGGTTGGGTCAGATGTAGAGTGAAGTTAGATGTCACACTTAATGCATACTGAGGGCACCTAAAACACAAGCCTCTGCCCATTAAAGCTGGTTAACTTGTGCTAAGTGCACTCTGAGCATCTCAAAATTATGCCATTTTGGCAAGTGTTAACTTTGGGCCATGCTATCTAGTTTGTATGAGGGTAATTTCAGTCTGCTCCATGGAGATAAAGTGACCAACTGTGCAATCCTCCAGCATCCCAGGATTCACAGCTTCCAGCTGCTCCCCTATCCAGAGTATAGTTAGAGCCCAAGTGTCCAGGCTCCTAGTTATGCTCCTGCTCACCAGTCCTCTAGTGGCAAGTCAGAGCTGTGCAGGCAAGTAATGGCATTACCTCTTAACATGTGACTTCTTGCAGCACATTGTACCTTAACATTCCACAGATTTAGTATGGTCTGGGTGTAACATACAACTTCACCCTTGGATAAGCTTTCAGGTAACATAGTACTCTGCCTCAAGTTTGGGAGAGAAGCAGGCACAGCAGAGCAAAGTAGCAGAGGGAAGACAGGCTTGTGTGAAATTCCATATGTAAATAAAACCAGGAAATAAAATAAATTACAGTATTTGGTAGCCAACATGTAAATGTGGTAAAAAACATAATGAGTGGAGCGCAGACTCATTCAGGAGGATTGTTATCACATGTGAAGTGCAGAGATTAGTCAGTATCAGGTAGATTATGGTTAGGGTAACTATTCATCCTTATTTGGCTGGGACACTCTTGGATTCCGTAGGCTGGTCTCAGCTGGTTGGTCAAAAGTCCTGGGATGGAGTTAGGCAGGGAGGAGGAGGAGCATGATGTACCAAGCAGGTGGCTGGGCATGCACAGCTGCTACTGTGTGGGAGCAGAGATGTGCCACATGCAGGCAGGATGAACACCTGCTTTAGTCTGCCCACCTTGCTCCAGCACACCAGAAGCGGTGCCTGCTCAGCTGCTTTCCTGATCCGCCATGCTGTGCCACCCCTTGACCAGACTCTGGCCTGGGGCTTTTGACCAAAAGGCCAGGACCAGCCTATGGAATCTGGTAGTGTCCCAGCCAAACCAGGATGTAGTATCACCCTAATTATGGTAGAGCATTAAGTCATTGTTTATGTTAAGTCCCTGGTTCTTAGTCTCCAAGAAGTTAATGAATTCCTGTTCTCAGATGCAGGGGTGTAGGTTGTAGCCGTGTTGGTCTAAGGACATAGGCAGACAAGGTTCCTTGGGTGAATTTGATATCTTTTATTAGACCAATCCAAATGGCTGGAGAATAGTTATTAAGCAAGCTTTCGGGTTCAAAAACCCTTCGTCAGGCTAAGGAAGTTTCAGCAGTTGGTGTGTGTCAGATGGAATGAAAAGTAAAGAAGCCGGGCTGGGCTGGGGAGTCAGTTGCCAGGCGGATTATAATGTATCAAAAATCCAATGTCTATATTTAGTCCATGATCTCTAGTATCCAGGAGGTTGATGAAATGGAGCTCATAGGCTCGTCTCTGGGAAGTGTTGTGTAAGTTTCCCTTGAGGATCAGGACTGAGAGATTGGAGAGAGAGTGGCCCTCCTGTGAGAAATGTGCCCCCACTGGTAACTGGGTATTTCTGTCTTTGATAGATTTCTGGTGTGTAGTTGTTGTTTGGTCTCTCCTACATATTTTTCATCAGGGTATTTGGTGCATTGATTGAGGTATATTACATTTCTGGAGGTGCAGCTGTAAGATCCTGGGATGCTGATGGCTCTGTTGTGGGGTGTAGTAATTGTGGGGGTGGTGGAGATGTGTTGGCAGGTTTTGCATTTCTTGTCATGGCACGGTCTGGATCCTTTTGGTGTGTTCTGGGCTTGAGGAAGTTTGCTTCTGGTGATGAGGTTGGCAAGGTTCGGTGCTTGTTTGAAGGCTAGGATGGGTGGCTCTGGGAAGATCTTTTTAAGAATAGGGTCTCTTTCTAGTATGGGTTTTAATTTTTTGAGGATTTTTCGTACAGGTTCAAGGGAGGGGTGATACATCATAACCAGCGGTGTGCAATTTGTGGGGGTTTTTCTTCTGTACTGCAGCAGTTCTTCACGTGGTATCCAGGTGGCTCTTTCAAATGTGTGATCTTAGCCTGATGAAGGGTTTTTGAACCCAAAAGCTTGCTTAATAACTATTCTCCAACTATTTGGGTTGGTCTAATAAAAGATATCAAATTCACCCAAGGAACCTTGTCTGCCTGTTCTCAGATGCAGCTTTTGAAGGTGTTTTGTAAATTTCCCTTGAACATAATAACTATGAGATCAGACAGGGAGTGATTATTCTGTGAAAAAAATGTTCCTCTACCTGTATTCTAGTGTCTCTGTTTCTTATCTTTTTCAGCGATCATTTATTCTGGTGTGTAGTTTTACTTACATAGTTACCAGGAGCATTTCATTTATTGGATGAGGTATATCACATTCTGGGATAGATATATGTATGCTCTGTGGAATTCAATGGCTTTATTGTGGGGAGCGTTGATTGTTGTGATGTTAGAGATGAGCTGGCTGGTCTTGCTTTTGGTATTGAGGCAAGGCTGGGTCCCATTAAGTACCTATTGGTTAGTGGGGAGTTTGCTTCTGATGATGAGTTGGGCAAGGTTAGGGGGTTAGCTGAAATATAGGAGCAGTGGAGCTGGGAATATTTCTCTCAAAGTCTGGTTCCTCTCAAGTATAGGCTGCAAGTGTTTGATGATCCTTCTTATTTATTTTAGTGAGGGATGGTAAATGTGCAGTCAGTGTGGGGTTTCTTGTATTATAGTAGGTTGCTGAGGGGTATTTGAGTGGTTCTTTCAAAGATATGGTTTACTTCTCTGCTGTAGTGCCCTTGCTAGGTATAAGCAGTTTTTAGTTTGGTGAGATGAGTGTCACAAGTATTTTCTCCTCAGGGCAAATGCTGTGGTATCTGAGGTCTTGACTGTGTAGAACATCGTTCTTTGGGTACATTTGGGATGGCTCCTAGTTTTATGGACTTAAGTGTGGTGGTCTCTGGTTTGCTCCTGGTCTTCAGACAGCCTCAACTCCTCATCAGAAGCAAACTCCTCAGGGCTTTACTACACCTCTCTTGCCTGTTGGCTGATAATTTCTCTTATATCCTGTTTTTATTTTATCATTAGAAGGGTAGTAAAACACTGGAACAGGTTACCCAGAGAGGTTGTGGAATCTCCATCGTTGGAGGTTTATAAGACCCAGCTAGACTAAGCTTTGGCTGTGGTGATCTAGTTGGGGATGGTCCCACTTTGAGCAGGGGGTTGGACTAGATGACCTCCTGAGATCCCTTCCACCCCTACTTTTCTATGATTCATTATAATGGTATACCTTATTCTTATTCCATGCATAAATGAGCTATGCTAAAATAAACAATTTTTATACATGTATAGCCATATACTCCTAGGGGGTAGTTGTACCACTGTTATTATATCAGTATAGTTAAAACAGCAAAAATTATGCATATAGACATTGCTTAAGGTATTATGAGGTAAAGAAAAGTATTTACAAAATTTGTTTTATAAGCTGTCCTTTTTATTTAATTTTTTTTTCATTCTCATTTGCCTTCATTAGTAGAGCAGCATGTTTCCCCACATTTCAGTCTCACCAAATCCAGTTCTCCTAATACTCACAGTAAATAATCCAGCCCTCCATTTCTGACTCATTAATGCTTTTTACTTTCTTACCCCCCCCCCCCGAACACAGTTTTTAAACAACTGCTTTGGGACCAAAGTACAGTGTATGGAGATGATAATACCTGTATTAACTGTTTGCATCTCACTGGAAAAATAAGAAAGCTCAGAATAGGATGACCTGGACACAAGTCTAATCAGCGAAACGAGGAGTACTGCAAACCACATGGTGATTTTTTTTTTCATTTAAATCCACGGGGACATGCTCACCAGAGTTCAAATTTCTGTCAGACAACTCACTACAGAGCTAGTTAAATCCTCCCTCTTTGCTTAGCTTAATAATATAAAAGTTCACAGGGTAAGAAGCACTTGTCACTGTGAATGAACTGAAGTGTATTTTAAGTTCCTAATTATAATTGCTGTTTCTGAATTCAGTTTTGAAGGTGGTTATCTTGCTGAAAAGAAGTGTCATTTGTGCCACCACCATGGAGGGATACCAATGGCAGAGACTATAAATCAATTTACAGCCTGCTTCAAAGGAGCAAAAACATTAACATTTAATTGAACAACTGTTTAAATTACCATTCTTTTATGAGTAATTTAAAGAAAGCGTTAGTCTCTTTTGTCCAACTCTTAATGTTAGTATCACAAATGATATCACTTTTTTTAACAAGATGACTTGTTCCAAATGTATGTATTTTTGAGCAGGTGAACTGTGTCAGACAGTGAATCCCCCAAACATATATAAGTGGTTACAATCCCATACCATTCAAAACAGAGACAGACTCGTTTATTATCTGGAAATCCTTCCTGGGAAAAGGGTTTTTCAAAAGTAGATTGGAAGTAACCTAATTGCTTAAATGCTTAAGTGTGTATATGAATTCTAAAGCAGGCATTTTAGATGGGATCATCTCAAGCAGCAGTGTTTGCTAGGGCTGTGTGTGTACATAGTGTCTTATGTTCCCATACAAGGTCATAAAATGAGAGTTGGCTAGAATCCTCCTTCAGATCTATCTTACCATCAATAGCAGTGAGATGTAACCTGGCAAGTGCTCAGCCCACTGGTTCTTAGCACTGGCTAAATTTAAAACCCTTAAGAACTCTCCTGATTACCTTGATTTATGATAACTGATCATATCTACCTGTCTAGAAGCAGAATTGATTGTTTGACTATCTCCCTCTAGGCTTCACCTTTCACTGAACATCTTGTGCAGGACACCCTCACATGGAAGACTGAAGTCTGCAGTCTTTAAGTCCTGTTTATTACGTGAAGGACTAATTCCCTTAAAAATGGGCACAGTGGTCTATCATTTAATTTTAAAATGTATAAATCATGAGATGCGAGGCCATGAACAGTGTATGCCCCTGGTGGCTGGGGGGGCACGGCTGTGCTGACGGTGGTGGGAGTGCAGCGGCAGGAGCCCGGTGGCGGTGAGTGGGGAGCTCCCACAGATGCTGCTGGCACTGTCGGCAGCGGGGCGTAGGGGGGCGGCGAGTGCCGACCATGGGTCGGTGACCACCCACAGGCTGCCAGCGGCGGCCAGGGTTGATCATGGACCACTCAGCGGGAGTGCACCGCCATGTGCAGGGGGTGCATGTGCACCTGCATACACCCCCTATGCGTCGCCTCTGTGTGAGGCTGAAGCTTCATCTTCTGAAACAGTCTATAAAGTTCTCAATGGACCCAAAGCAGACAAACTGTAGGAGCAAGCTAGAGTCATCCAGACAAGCAACATTGAGGACTGGTGCAGAGAAGATGCACCAAGAAAAATCCCAACATTGACACCCATGTATCAAAGCTGATATCAAAATCAAAGGTATTGAAGCCAGCATCATTATCTCCATTGTTGATTTCTAACACTGGAAAGCAGCACTTGAAGCAGAAAGGCAGAAACTTTAAGTAGAGCAAAATGTCCTCCAATAAGGGAAGATAATGTTGAAGTTCCAGGCTTTGCATTGTGTCAGGGATTGGGCAAAAGTGAAAGTCTGTGGCGTAAAGGACCCCTTCATTACTAACCTGGGTCTGGTGACATATCCTTTACAAGATATCCAGATGACTTCCCATATATTTTGACATCCTGCCCTGACATGAAGTTACAGAGCCAAGTCAGAATCTGCACTCAGACCTGTTGCTGTTGAAGTGTATAGTTTAGATGTTGTCTGGTTAAATAATACTGACAGAGATGATATCTTAAAATTTCACAAAATTCTTATACAATGCAGGGAATATTCCATTTCCTCACCATTTTTACATGTGGACAGCCCAAAGCAAGATGGACCTTGTGAAAGCAGTGCTGCTGAAGATTCTGAAATATATATGTTGTTCCTGAAGCTGGTGGAACTGGCATTTAATCTTCTCAGGGCTCACTTAGTAACAATACTGGAATGTTGCCCACCAATACAGTCAGATTCCATCTTTCCCTATTCAGTATACTGAAATTGCCCTTCTTACTTACCCTCTGGCTAAAGAACCAACTGCCTCATGAGACTTCTACCACCTCTTGCTGAAAATTGCAGTCACCCTCCAAGCCTGTTACCAAGTGCTTGGTACTAGGACTGTGCGAAATTTCACCCAGCGTTTTATTTTGAAGCTGTTTCGATGCGTTTTGACCTCGAAACAGTGAAATTGAAATGAAACAAAAGCCTTCAAAACAGCTTCGAAACAAAACAAGGAAACTCGAAACATTTCAAAAGTTTTGAAAAGTTTCAAGTTTCAAAGCCAGGCTTACTGGCTTCAGCTCTGGTCCCAGCTGGCAGCACCCAACTCCTGTCATCTGGCAGGCAGATCAGGAGCTTGCCCGCACCCCCGGGAGGGCGATGGGGGCTGTGCCAGAATCTTCTTGGGGGTGCAGGCCCCTGATCTGCCTGCCCAATGACAGAACGGTGCTGAGCACAGCCCACACCCAATGCCAGGAAGATCAGTGCTGCTACTGGCCCCAGGTGGCAGCACCCAGCTCCTGTCACCTGGCAGGCAGATTGGGAGCATGCACCACCAGGAGGACTATGGCATAGCCCCCACAGCGCTCCTGGGGGTGCCAGTGGACCCCCGATTTGCCTGTTGGATAACAGGAGCCAGGTGCTGCTGCCTGGGGCCAGCGGCAGCTAGGTCCGTCCCTGGGAAGTGTGAATCAGGGCAACCGCCCTGGGCCCCACACTTTGGGAGGCTGTGTGGAGCCAGGTGGTGTGGCCATGGTGACTCTGCATCGCTGCTGCTGGTTTTGCATCTGGCTGCTCATTGCCCCCTCCCCCACTGCCCTGCTGACAGTGGCGGTGGCTTCTGTGCATCCAGGGTGCACAGGATCAGGGCAGGGGCAGGTCCCCTCATGAACTGATTTGCCCCAGGTCCTGCACCCTCAGCCAGGGTAGCAAGTGGCCAGATGCAAAGCCGGCAGCGGCGGTGGTGCAGAGTCACCACAGTCACTTTGCCCAGCTCCACAGGGTCCCCCAAAGCGTAGGGCCTGGGGTGTTGCCCCAGTTCACCCCTCCAGGGATGGCCCTGGCTGCCGCTGGCTCCAGGCAGCAGCACCCAGCTCCTGTTAGCTGACAGGCAGATTGGGGGCCTGCTGGCACCCCCTAGAGGGCTACAGGGCTGTGCCAGAGTCTTCCTGGTAGTGTGTGACCCTGATCTGCCTGCTGAGTGACAGGGGGTGGGGACTGGCTCTGGGAAGATTGGTGGTGCCACTGGCCCCAGGCGGCAGCACCCAGCTTCTGTCATCTGGCAGGCAGATCGGGGGTCCACACCCCTGGGAGGACTCCGGCACAACTCCCACAGCCCTCCTGGGGGTGCAGGCGAGCCCCCGATCTGCCTGCTGGATGAGAGGAGCGGGTGCTGCTGCCTGGGACCGGTGGTAGCACCGATCTTTCCAGTGCTGGTCCCAAGTGGCAGCACCTGGCTTCTGTCATCTGGCAGGCAGATCGGGGCTTGCCTGCACCCCCGGGAGGACACCGGCACAGCCCCCTCAGCCCTTCCGGGGGTGCGGGCAAGCCTCAGATCTGCCTGTCTGCTGCATTTTACATTTCCCCATAATAACCTATGGCCGAAACATCAAAACAGCGTTGAAACAGCAAAACAGTTTTGACGAAACGGAACTGTGCTTTCGAAATGAAACAAAACTCTAAATGAAAAACTGTTGCGTTGAATCATTGAAATGGAAGTTGAATCGGAACAGTGCTGTTTCGCGATGGTCTTTTTTGGTGGCTATTACTTCAGGATAGAGAATCCTTGAGTTGCAAGCCTTCATAGCTGGATAAACCCAGAGAGGTAAGGTGACATGGAGATCACTTCGTGAATTCCTCTCCTGGTCTTAGACCTTAACCAATCAAAAATGATTCAATGGCAACTTGTCCTCTATCCCACTTACCAGAGTTCTCTGCAACCCTCTGAATTAGAAAGGAGCTGAAGAAGGGTCAGATTTTATTCAGGAGCATGCAAAGGTACAAGGGTGCATTCTTGGCCTTGTCAGATGCTGCTGATCAAATTAATTTTATATCAGTCTGAAATTGCCTACTTTGGTATCCATAGGGACATCAGCAGCTTGAGGAACAACGCTTTGGCAGGGTAGATAATCATTGTGCTCCCTAGTTGGTTTTCAGTCAGCATACCTACTTTAATCATGTTATGGCTGGGGGTTCTTGCATTCACTTAGAATATGATTAATAGTTTGTAAAGCTGCTATTATTTTGTTCAACCTCTAGCTGCTGCCAATATCGCCATACTGAAGCAGAGCCTGTGACTGGGAGCATCAAGAGCAAGAATGCTTTGAGTGTTCCTTCACTGCAGGTGCTCCTCTTTCAGGGCAGCAGACAAATGGCATGGCAGCTGTGATGTGTTGCAGAGTTACAGCTAACCATGGAGAGGCTTTAAGAACCCTTTACTTAAATGTAAGGAAGAATGAGAACAAGGAAGTGGTGTGGGGGAAGAACTTATGGCCCTTAATTGGAACCTGTTTCAACAGAGCATTTATGCCTGTGCTTTCAACTTCAAACATGTGCCTACATCCATTTCAGTCTAGCAGATTACTTAAGCATGTACCTAAGGTCAAGCTTGTGAATAATCCTCTTGTCTCCAGTGGTACTAATCACGTGCTCAAAACTAAGCATGTTTAAGTACTTTGCTGAACTTGAAACTGATTCTGACTCCAAGTATTTGGATACTATATATCCTTGTTTGCAATCTGCAAAATGTTAAGTAATGTAAGTTAAGGTTGAACAGTTTTTTCCCAGGAAACATTATCCCAGGAGGAAGGATTACTAAAATATTTCTACTTCTAGCCTTGTATTCCTAGTCCTGTCATTAAGCATCTTGCACAATGTACTGTAACCTTTCTTGTATCATTTGCTGCAGAATATGTTATCTGTTCCTGATTTATTATTCAATACCAGCAGGAAAGGGGAACAGAGCAACACAGCAGAATTACATATGGGTTATGTCAGGTTACATCAATTATACCTTTTAGACTAGAGTCCTGGGCAATAGGCATGACTTATCTATTTAGAAAGCATTTCGTAAGTAGTACCTAGTTTTTTTATTCTCCATAAATTTGCAACACCTACATTTCCAGATAATTGCGCACCACATCTTGCAGTCTTTTCCTAGACAAACTCCCACTGCCGTGAGGTGGATTCTGCCTATGTAAGTGCAACAGGAATTGACCCAACTGCTTTTCAAAAATGATTTATCAGTGTTAAATGTTTTACAACAATACATCGTGAGGTAAAATCCTGGCTGCTTGGATGTCAAAAGTTATTCCATTGACTTTAGTGTGCGAGTAGGCCTGCATGGATCTGAAGGTAAATCACTTGTTTTCAGAGTCAAAGATTTTGCCTCTGTTTCAGTAACAGACTTAAGTATGTGTATAATGTTAAGAATGCATTGCATTCAAAAGCTTGTCTAAGTCTATTCCAACCATGCAGTTTGTCCAGCAAAAGATATCACCCACAAAAATCCTTGCCTGTTGCACACTATTAGTTAAGCCAATGGGGCTACTTACGAGCCTAACATTATGCCTTTGCTTATTTATAGTAAGATCAGGACTATAGGGCACATGTCTCATGTGCATCATCATTACTCATGTGAGCCGTGCAACTTGTGCTACTGAAACGGAGGGGACTACTTGTATCAAGAAACACAACTCAGAGGAGTAAAGGCTGCTGGAATGGTACTGGGTGTATGTTGGTAAGGAACGAAGTTTGCAAACAGTAAGTCTCCCTTGCAGTTTGGAGTGCTAACTGCACAAAACAATGCCATTTCCTCATTTTCACTTCCTTTGTGTTTTTGGTGTTGCAGTTATATTCTGATCTCAGTCTCCTGGGTGTAAATCTGGACTAACTGGACTGACTAGCCTCCTCTCCTGTGGAGTCAGTCCTGCATTGACACTGGTATCACAAAGAGCAAAACCTTGCCTTGACATTGGAACCTGTTTTTAAGAAGGGGAACTGCTGTTTTCTGCTTTTATGTTTCCAGTGACAAGCAGTTGTGGTTGGATTGTGATAGGTGCACTCCAGAAACTGGAAAGCAAATAGCCAGGCACATCAATACCTAAAATAAAGAGAGGGTGGGGGAAGAGGAAGGAGTCCGCAATCCTACAGTACAGGGGGTGGGGTGGAAGTGCTCAAGCAGATGGTGACTGCGAAGGAGCGAAAATGAGTCCCTGGATGAGATTCTTTCCCAGCTCTGTGCTTGCTCCTGTGCTAAAGCCTTGGCTGGGATGATGTAGCTGGGGCTGGTCCTGCTTGGAGCTGGGGGTTGTGCTAGGTGACCGCTTGAGGTCATTTTCTAGGATGCCAGGGGAGCTTGGGAATCGGGACTGGTGGTAGAGGTGATAACCGTTATTAGACCAACTAGATTTCTGCAAAAAAACAACAAGGAGGCTTGGGAAAATGTTGCTCCCTCTGTGCTGACTCAGAGCCCAGGGAGGTGAGGCTTCCCAAGCCCTTGGTGCCAATACCTCGCCTTGAGTCGGAGGCTGTGGCCGCCGGCTCTCCTCCCCTGCGCTGCCCGCGCGCCCCTCCCTCCCTCGGCAGCTCGCGCGGAGGCGAGGCGCTGCCTTCCCGTGAGGTGGCAACACGGCCACTTGCAAGCGCCGCCCCCAGCCCTCCTCTCTCCGGCAAACAGCCGGCTGCATACACAGGGCAACATGACTGCCTGGGAAGAGGCGGCTCTGGCGGAGGAGCTGTGCTGGCTCCAGGAGGATTATTAGCCCCGGATCAAGGGGGCGTGCGGGGAAGGCAGCCGGCCCAACCCGCAGAGGCGGCGGAGGGGGGCAAGGAAGAGGCCCCCCCACATCCAAAACAGAAAGCGAGCACTGAGCGCGCTGGAGGAGCCCGCCGAGCCGCAGTCCAGCCAGGTAGCCGATCCCCCTCCGTGCCCCTCTCCCTCCCTGCGGGCACCCGGCAGGTGACAGGGGTGTCACGGGCGGGGGACAGCCAGCCGGGCCTTGCTGCTGCTGCTGGGCTCCTGACATGCTGGGGTGGGGCAGGGGGGGACCTGCCTGGCGTCCCGCCCCTCTTGCTGGTTTGGGAAGGGGGAGCTGCACGGGATGGGGCACCCTGCACTCCCCCAGGGCGGGGGGAGTGGTGCTAGCATGAGATTGCTCCTTTCTGCTTTGCGTCCTGTAGGTAGATCCGGGGCTGGGGAAGCAAGGCAGCTTTGGCAGCTGATTGGGAAAGGAGGAGGGAGGAGGTGGGCAACCCCTATGTTGCTGCTCCAGTGGCAGCAGGAGAATCTGGGGTGCCTGTGCCAGGGTGGGGGGCTGTGCTGCTCCCTAGGCTCTGGTGGCACGGGACTGCTGGGTGGCATTGCCGAGAGGAGGCTGGCTGTGCTGGCAGCTCGCAGACGCAGCACTTCAGGGGAGCGCTTGGATGCTGGCAGGCAGCAGAGGCAGCTTGCAAAGTGGAGGAGCCCTAGGCCCTCCATTAAAACCACATGTGCCCTGGGCGCGCACACTGCCTGGTGGCTTCCCTCTCCCTTGCTGCCCATCTGCAGCAGCTGGGTGTGGGCAAGGGCACAGTGGCTGAGGACACGTGGCCTTTGTGGATGGTGGTGGAGGAAAAGCAAGCCACCGGTGACACTCCTGTGAATGATTTATTTTGTGCTGAGAGCCCATTCTGTCTCACGTGGGACCTGGAGCTTTGCCCTGAACTAGTCAAACAGCTACAAGACAAACCTGGAGTAGGCAGCACACCCTGGGAAATGCAGAGGGCAGGCTGCTTTTCCTCCTCTGATCAAAACCTCCCATACATGCCTGTGAAATTTTTCCTGAATCACACTGGGGTGCAAGTGTAAGGAGAATTGGGACCTAAGTTTGTCATTTTTCACATGACCTTCTTGGAAGATGCCTTTAACTTGTGGGGATTGCAGGAAGAAATGATGTCTTTGGAGTAGAAATGAGTTGGATGTGGTTGTATTGAATGTGTTGTTTGTAGGGGGTTCAAGTTTGAGTTGTTAGCTCAAGGATGTTTGCTACCTGTTGTTGTTCTTCTAAAACACATGATCTGCATTGAAGAGTACAAAAGACTGGGATGTTTCTTAGAATGGGAGGGGGTTGTGAAAATCTCATGTGTTTCTTTAGTATGTCCTATTTTCATTTTCTCAACTGAATGAGGTGTTCTCCACATTCTGCCTTTCCTTGAAGGAAAGGAAAGTTGTTGAGAGTTGTTTCGCTGAGTTTCTTTCCCATGGAGACCTTTTCCAGCCCAAGGCACACTTACATTAATAAAAATGTTCCGCGGCACACCTGTTAAGGCATTCCCCATCCTTATACCTATTGTACCTCGTTGCCATGGCAAAATTCAGCAGCACGCCTGTTCATTTTTGACAGCACACTAGTTGGGAAACACTGTCAAGCAGTCTCTCCCTTCAGCTTCAGTGAGAACTGCAGCTCAGGAAGTATGTATAGTACTGCTTATTTTCATGACTTTTCTTTTTACGCTCTTTCACAGATGAATGTGACTAGAAGGGAAACTTGAAAAAAATCTTTTTAGATGGATTCAATGTGAGACATGTTTTTTTTTTCTAGTATATATTGCACTTGAAGTGTTTAAAACCCTCAAGAGGCATCGGAGGGGAAAGACAAGGAAGGTTTACTAGTTGCATCAAACAGTCCCACTTGCTTGTACTTAAAAGGGGGAAATAGGAGCATGTTGCAACAAACAGTTAAGGCATATATAAAAATGAAATATTAATGAGCTGGAAAGGCTTAGATAGCAAAGACATTGCACCTAATCATTCTGGAAGATTTTGTCCTTTCTGTAGCTCCTTATGGTATATATTGCTCTCTCTGTAGCACACATGCAATTAAAATTAAAGAGCGACAGGATTTGTAACTACATATGTAGAAGTATGCAGTGATAATAATAATACATAAGCATTTTTCTCGTGATTGTCTGTGGTGGGAGTTGCTTTTACTTTTGTTTTTGAAGGCTGGTGTAGAATATATTAGATAGAACAAATGTCTGATGACTGTTTTCTTAGAAATCTCAGTGCCAAGGGCTCGAGTCAGTCCTAGGCTACACCAGAGGATGAACATAAGCCTCAGGTGACAGAAGCTTTCCCAAAGGGACTGTTATGACTCTGCAAACCTTGTTGTGATGTGGCTCTGTAGATGGCCAGCACCATTCACAAAATAGGTGCTAGTTTCCTATGAAGAGGCGAAGTGAAACCATCCAGGGATGCATGTAGATGCACTAAGAGAGTGTATCTGCTATACAGCCTGTATGAGTAGGGTTCCTTAGGGATCCTTTGCTGCAAATGGGAGCTCCGTGTTTCAGTAGAATCCCTGGTGGTGAATGCCATCTGCGTACAACCACAGCTCTTAGGACATAGTGCTGGCAGTGGGCACTCCCTGCTCTGCAACAGCCAGTCAAGTCCAAGAGGCGTGAACCCAGCATTAGCAATGGGAAAGAGAGTGCACAAGTGTCTGTGTACTGGCTACATGCTTTTTTATGGTAGTTTAATATAAAATTGTTTCTGTGGCTTGCCAGGATCTTCCTGGTTTTTGTAGGAAGCAAGTGATAAAAGCAGAAGTCTTATGATAACAGCTAGCCCATCTGGGGAAAGCTGGAGCATTTTATAAAACTTGTATTTTTATAATTGTGGCCAAATCCTGCCTGCTGTGGAAGTCAGTGAGAATTTAAGAAATTTTCATTGGCTTTTGTGGAAGCAGGCACAGTAGTAGTTCTCTCAGGCAGTGATTCCATTTACTTCAATGATAAATTTACCAATTGGTTAAAAGGATGGAGTCCTTGGACACATCCCCATGAGCATGTAGTTCCCCTGGGAACAAATAGTAGCAGCACATATTTGTCTCGTTGCTGGTTGTCTATGGGCATGCCCCTGCATACACGCTGTGGCCCATGGCAAATTGCCCAGGGTGGAATAGGGGAGGCTGGGGCCAGCACTTGGGTTGGTCCCAGCAGCCTTACCTGGGGTGTTAGGAATAGCCGCTGTGGCGATTTGGGTGCAGTAGGTGCTCTGCACAGGTTGTATGTAAGGTACAGGTTGAAAGTGGGCTGGAAGAATGGGACAGAAGTCTATGCAGATACATGCACCCCTCATAGGTAAGAGGAGAAGAAAGATATAATTTAGGTTTACCTTATCCAGGAAGTACACAGCCCCACTAGGGGTAATGCCTTGCTGGACCTGGTCCTGGCCATGGGGGATGACCTGGTGAGGGGACTGCAGGTCCTTGACCACCTGGGCAATAGCGATCATCACCTGCTGGATTTCATTATCCAACACAGGGCATCTAGGGCTCACACCAAGGCTAAAGCTCTTGACTTCAGAAGGGCCAACTTCAATGAGTTTAGGAGACTAATGGGGGAGGCACTAAGGGCCCAGAAGGTAGAGGAGATGGGAGTCCACGAGGGATGGTCATACCTTAAGGGGGCGATCCTCCAGGCCCAAAGGATAACAGTTCCTGAGAGAAGCAAGGGGGGTAAGAGTGCTCAGAAACCCCCTTGGCTCAGCAAGGGCATTCAGCAATGCCTGATGACCAAAAGGGAGGTGTACAACCAATGGAAGGGAGGAACTATCACCAAGGAGGAGTGTACTCCTCCTCGGCCCAGGAGTGTATGAGGGCTATTAGGAAGGCCAAGGCAGAGATGGAGCTCAGGCTAGCGTCCAGGATTAAGGACAACAAAAAGTCCTTTTTCAAGTACATTGGGAGCAAGAAGAGGGCACCAGGCAATGTAGGGCCCCTGCAAGACACAAACGGTAATCTGGTGGCCATGCCAGACAAGAAAGCTGATATTTTTAACAGTTTCTTTGCCTCTATTTTCCTGAACAGGGACTGGGATATCCCACCTACCAGAGGTAGGGACAATCTTGGGAATAGCTCTATCAAGCCTTCAGTCAGTGCAGATGTAGTTAGGGATCTTCTGGAAGGGCGAGACATTTTTAAATCTGCAGGTCCAGATGCCCTCCACCCAAGGGTGTTGAGGGAGCTGGCAGGGGTCATCGCGGAGCCCTTGGCCTGGCTGTATGAGCATTCATGGTCATCTGGCCAGGTGCCGGGGGATTGGAAACTGGCTAATGTGGTCCCTATTTTTAAGAAGAGGAGAAAGGAGGACCCAAGTAATTATAGGCCTGTAAGCCTCAACTCGGTGCTCGGGAAGATCTTGGAGAGAATCATCAAGGAGCACATCTGTGGGGGGCCTGCAGGGGAGATCATGTTCAGGGGCAATCAGCATGGGTTCACCAAAGGCAGGTCCTGCCAGACCAACCTGAATGCCTTTTACGACCAAGAAACTAAATACTTGGATGATGGTGTCGCCATGGATGTAGTTTTTCTAGACTTTAAGAAGGCCTTTGACACTGTCTCTCACCCTATCCTCATCAATAAATTAAGCGTTTGCGGCATTGATGCCTGCACAGTTGGATGGGTAAAAAATTGTCTGATGGGGTATACCCAGGGAGTAGTGGTGGATGGGTTGTACTCAACCTGGTGAGATGTGAGCAGTGGGGTACCCCAGGGCTCGGTCCTCGGGCCCGCACTGTTTAACATCTTCATCAGTGACTTGGACGAGGGGGTGGAAAGCACACTGTCCAAATTTGCTGATGACACTAAGATGTGGGTTGAGGTGGACACACTTGAAGGGAGAGAGAGGCTGCAACTAGATTTAGACAGACTACAAAAGTGGGTAGATGAGAATAAGATGGGGTTCAACATAGATAAATGCAGGATGCTGCACCTTGGGAGAAGGAATCCACAGCATACATGCAGGCTGGGGAGTTCCCTTCTTGAAAGCACAGAGGCGGAAAGGGATCTTGGAGTCATTATTGACTCCAAGATGACCATGAGCCGCCAATGCCAGACCGCAGCCAGCAAGGCCCGCCATACCTTGTCATGGATCCAAAGGTACATCTCAAGCTGGTCCAGAGAGGTGATACTCCCCCTCCTTGTGACTTTGGTCAGGCCGCATTTGGAGTACTGTGTCCAGTACTGGGTGCCGCACTTCAAAAGGGATGTGGCCAGCCTGGAGAGGGTTCAGAGGAGGGCCACCCGCTTGGTGAGAGGGCAGCAGGACAGGCCCTACAAGGAGAGACTGAAGGATCTGAACCTGTTCAGCCTCAGCAAGAGGAGGTTGAGGGAGGGACGTGGTGGCTGCCTACAACCTCATCGGGGGATCAACAGTAAATAGGCTTTTCTCCCCAGCACCACCTGGGGTGACAAGGAACAATGGTCATAAGCTGATGGAGAATAGGTTTAGGTTAGAGATCAGAAAGCAATATTTTCCAGTTAGGGTGGCCAAAATCTGGAACCAACTTCCCAGGGAAGTGGTCCTCGCCCCTACCGTGGGCAAATTCAAGAGGAGGTTGGATGATCACCTGTCTGGGGTCTTGTGAACCCAGCATCCATTCCTGCCTGTGGCAGGGCGTCAGGCTAGATGATCTGTTCAGGTCCCTCCTGACCCTAGCTACTATGAAACTAGGTTGCAGTAAATGCTGAGGACAGGCAGCCTTTGCATTTGAGGTTGAAATCTTTCCCCTTTCTCTTGCTTAATGTATTGAATAAGGATTTGTACTGTGGGTTATGTGTCTGTAAGTAGTAATAGGTCAGTGCATGAGTGAGTTAGAAACCAAACGGTTCTCTCTCTTGACATACCTGAAATGACGTATGCTTGCTGTTGAGTACTTTGTCCTTTGTATCTTACTGCAAGGGAACAGGAAATGGATCTTCAGAACCTAGAGTTCTGCTCTTAGCTTTGCCCCTGTTCTGCTGCTTGTGTTCAGACAAAAATTTTTCTGAAACTTAGTTTCTGAGGGCATGTCTACACGTGCATTAATGCACCGTAGTTACTGTGTGTTATGTTTAGTCCTTTGTAATAACAGATACTACTAACGCAACGCTCAGTAACCAGAACTACTGCGCAGTAGTGCTGGCACATGCTTTTTTGTGACCATAATGTTCAAGAGACTAATTCTTCTGTGTATTAGCTTGGTTTTTTCCTGCCGCACTAATGCACACTAGAATTAGTCTACTATGCATTTAGCATCTCTTGTACATGTTCCCTGAGACTCTTAGTCTCTTAGACTTTCTGAGACTTGGACTCTTTGTAAAAAGATCTGCAGTAAGTGTGTTTTCAGAATTAACAGGACTAGTAATATGTAAGTAACATGTCTTTGTTTCTTCTGCTTTGATATGCTTTTCTTTTGGAATATAGGAGTTTGAATCTTCTAACTGTGATCGAAAAGTTTTTTGCCCAAGTGTTGTTCATACTCAAAGTTGTATGTGTGTTGGAGATTCTGCGGGGCTTAGTCCATCAGTTCTCATTCACTCCACACTTAAAGAAAATTCCCACCAATTTCGGTGAGGGTTTTGCGTGGCCTTCGTAACTTGACTTACTGTGAAAATATTGATTGTACTTGTGTTTGTTTGTTTGCTCTGGCACATGCAAACAGAGGCCCCACTACAGCAATTGACTCCATCTGGGCAAATCCATATGCCTGTTTGTAGTCTTTTGAAGTGGCTGGGGCCTTGCTTGGAAGTAGCAGTCTGCCTGTGTGTCATCAGTTGCGGGGTCAGCATCATATACAGTAACAGATGGATGTGGGTATTTTTGTGTTATAAATCTCAATAAATAAGTATTTTATCATGTAATGCAGATGAGGTATAGGTGCTGAGTTCATATACAAATGTAAATCTTAGAAAGCATTTTTTAAAATAGATTTATCTATGTAGTATTAAAAAATGTTTCAAAATACACATGCATGTGTTCACACACAGGGACTCATATTTTCAGGGAATTTTCATTCTTCAATTGTTATCTGCTTACAGGAATAATATTATGTAAAGAGGACAAAACTTTGACAAGCGTTACAGATTTTTTTATTAAAAATAATTGAAGTTTATTGTAGAAGGTTACATAGGTGTACTATACCATTCTTAAATTGATGTATTGGCACATTGCAGGTGCAAAAAAAGAAACCTTGAATATATTTCTGGTTAAAAATCAGTAAGACGCGCACATTTTATATTTGGAAGAAGTGCAACAAATAAAAATAATATAATTAGCAACTTCTAAAGGCTGGAGACTAAATCATATTTCCAGTCCTGCACTTAAGTGTTCTGTTTACACTGGGAATGAAACTGAAGTTGCAAAACTTACTGATTTCAGTGAGGCCAGGATTTTACCCTGTAAGGAGCTCTATTGAACTCTAGAGGTCAATCTTTCAGTCTAAAAGTAATCAGATGTATACATCTTTGCAAGCTTTTTATCCCACCATGTAACCTGTGACTTCATTGGATCTCTTTCTTTATTGGATTTATTTGGCAGCCTTCTATAACGGTAGGAAAATGTGCTTCATTGTTAACCTTGCCCTACTAAAATATGCTTTTTGTAGTCAAACTTTGTTACTGAGAGTAATGGCTTTGTGATATGACATGTAAAATACAGCATTTATGAGCACTTAAAATAGTATGCATAGTGTAATTTGTACCTGTAGCATTTCATATATATTTCTGTGCTTCAGCAAGGAAATATCTACATATTATCCATACAATTGAATAAATAATAGCATAGTTATTTTCTAGTTAAATTCATGGCCATTTTTTATTTATTGCTTTTTCTACTGCCTCTCACACTGTGCCTCAGTTAGAGTGTAGCACTTAGATAATACAAAATCACATACTCCATGACTGACAACTATGCTATGATTTCCCTATTGGACAGTAACAGAATACTTATGCTTCATACAGAAGGCTATTGGCTTTATCAACACCATGATCTACCCTAAATATAATAGTCATTTTGTAATAAAATCTGAGGATAGGGTATGAGAAGAACTACAATGAGATAGGAAGAGAACACAATATATACACAACGATCTTGTAATTTTAAAAAGGAGAAATTGCAAAAATATCTACATTAAAATCTTTGTGCTCTGTGCATTTTGTGTCTTTGCACAGATTATTCGATGGAGAAAAACTGAACAAACTATTGAAGCACAAGATCAGCTTCACAATGCACATACACAGTGCACTGTGATTACAATTGTGAATGCAATGGTGCTGAAAAATGTATCTTCATAATTTTCTATAAATATTTTTACATATTTCTGCAATTTAATTCAGTTACCAATAACATAACATTGGCCCTTACATCCAATTCTAAGATAAAGGTAGTTGAGGGGAATAAAAGACACTTTTCCATTATTTAAAAAAATACCGCTTAATTTTTTATAAAGCTCTGGCATCTCAATATCAGAAACTTGAGTTCTCACAGGATGGTAGCTTCTGTGTGACAGGTGTGTCTCACAATGAGCTGTTGATAATTGGTTGTGATTAAATTGTAATGTTTTTAAAAATATGTATTTTGCATATGTTTACTTCGGTTTGTAACTCTTAATACTGTCACAATTATGTTGGTTCAATCCATATTTGAGTAGTTTAAGGAAATTTAAATGTTAGTGCTCTATTTTTATATGAATTGTGAAGGTTGATGATTTGTCCTGGACATTCAGTTCATCATATTTTCATCTGGTGTAAATTGTTGCAACTTCAGTGGAACTGTCAGATCATGCTAGCTATGAACTATGTTAGTACAGTCAGATCCTGATTGTCTGTCTAGTTTTACCAAGTTTCTTATCACTGTAGTATTTTAGTATTAGTCACAAAAAAAACACAAATCTTTTTCTTCTTTCCAGCTGACAGGAGGCAGTGAGATTTAAATTATTGTAATTTTTTTTTGAGTGCCTTTGGTTCACTCTCATGAACACCTTTACATGCATGGAATATAAATTATCCAGCTTATCTAATATAAGATCTTTCAAAGATAATCATTTAAAGAATTACCATGATAACAAGCATGATAAAAATTTGTTCTGTCCTATATAATAATAAAAAAAAAAATAATAATAATAAAAAAAAAACAAACAAAAAAACCCCCCAAAAAACCTGCAGCATCCTTATAGGCTCGGCAGTGCTTTGTTGGCTAGCACTATGGAAGAAAGAGACTTGGGGGTCATCATTGACCACAAGATGAACATGAGCCTGCAATGCGATGCTGCGGCTAGTAAAGCGACCAAAACGCTGGCTTGCATCCATAGATGCTTCTCAAGCAAATCCCGGGACGTCATTCTCCCCCTGTACTCGGCCTTAGTGAGGCCGCAGCTGGAGTACTGCGTCCAGTTTTGGGCTCCACAATTCAAAAAGGATGTGGAGAAGCTTGAGAGAGTCCAGAGATGAGCCACGCGCATGATCAGAGGTCAGGGAAGCAGACCCTACGATGACAGGCTGTGAGCCCTGAGGCTCTTTAGCCTGGAAAAGCGCAGGCTCAGGGGTGATCTGATGGCCACCTACAAGTTTATCAGGGGTGACCACCTGTATCTGGGGGAACGTTTGTTCACCAGAGCGCCCCAAGGGATGACGAGGTCGAATGGTCACAAACTACTACAAGATCGTTTCAGGCTGGACATAAGGAAGAATTTCTTTACTGTCCAAGCCCCCAAGGTCTGGAACAACCTGCCACCGGAGGTCGTTCAAGCGCCTTCATTGAACACCTTCAAGATGAAACTGGATGCTTATCTTGCTGGGATCCTGTGACCCCAGCTGACTTCCTGCCCTTTGGGCGGGGGGCTGGACTCGATCTTCCGAGGTCCCTTCCAGCCCTAATGTCTATGAAATCTATGAAATAATATTTCAGCTGCAGCCTCTCTGACCTGGTCCTAGTTGCAATGACAGCGGTAGCACAACCAACTTCTGTTGATTTAGTGGGTGTAAGCCTTCTGATAAAGAGTTGTACTTATCCATTTCTAAAAATTCCAGCTTCAATGTTTCATTCTCCTAGTCCCATTCTGATGTGCCACATAAATACTTTTTCTCATTCAAATAATTTTGAAATACTGTATGTTGATAAATTGTCTTACCAGTTTAGATGGCATATCAGGGTACAAATTTGAATGCTTGCAACAGGTTTCCCATTCTACCTGCTGTGGTGCAGTTTACAACCGTATTTTAATCTAATGTAGAAACTGTGAGATGGTGATCATGGACCTTGAACAAATCACAAGGTTGGTCATTCTTTGTCTTGTTTTGTCATCTATGAAATGGGGATATCTGTGCTAATGTCACCCTGCATCTGTGAGACTCTGCTAGTCACCAGTCCCCTATAAAAAAAAAATAAAAAAAAATCCTTTTTGAAATTAATTGCAAAGCATTATGCAGCCACCTGTTAAAGCTAGACCTACTATCACTCCCTTTGGCCATTATTAACAGGTTTCATTGTAGTGTTGTAACTATAAGAGGAGAAAAATCTTTTTTGAATAAATTATAGGTGAATTCTTGATGATGAACTGAGTAGGGTATGATATATATATATATATATATATACAATGGAGCTAGTGAAAAAAATAGTATGCCATTATTTCTATTAATCACCACTATACATATGTCCTTAGTCTGTCCCAGGATAATAATATTTATTGAGGCAATTTATCCCCAAATCACGTGGGGCAACATGAAGGCTTTAGATAATATTTTAATGTAGATACCGGAACCACACAAGCACGAGTTTGGTAGTATAATTTAAGGTATTCAAATATAGCCCAATTTACCCAGCATAAAGATGCTTCCAATAGTGTATTTAGGGTGCGTTAATGATGCTTCCTGATGGAAAATGGCCATAGAAAAGATGGAATAGCTTTGTCCCTTTTTCAACCAAACAAAGTGATCTGACAAGCCTATGTCCATTCTCTGGATCCACAGACTTCTCAAGATTTATTGTGTAGCAGATTCTGTCACAATTAGTGGGTTTAGAGAATGCTGGAAATACAAGGATAAGAGCTGTAGATTCCCCATGTGGACTTGCTGAACCCCATTTGTGCAGAAGCATGAAAGGGGAAGAGATGCATTGTAAGCATGCTTTCTCACTAGGTGTATGGTATAGTTGTTACTGTACCAAAACTAGCTGTATTTCAGAGGATCATGGAAATATTCATGTGTTTTGAGGAATTAAACTACTTTTAGATTGCCAAAAAAGGGAGTTAATATTTTTAACTAACATTACAAAAGTCTAAATTATCTAAAAGGAAACAGTATAATTATAAATTGACCTCACATTACATATTAGCTTCAGTAAAAGTATTGAAATAGAAGGGCAACAATATAATCTTTCTTTGCATGAATGCTTACCTGTATGAGAAAAATGGTAATATGTGAAATCACATTTATAAGTCTTCATGAAATACACTATTAAGAAACCTAATTACTTATTTTACATACTTCTTTCTGTTAGGAGTTGTTGAACTGTTTAAGGAACAAGAGTCCCAATCAGTCTTGGGTATGATAACAATGTAAAGTGGTTGCATTTTCTATTATAAGTAGTCCTACTTAAATTTTAATTTGATGCCATGCGTTGTTTCAGTGGTCAGAAGACGGGGACAATTTTGTTTCCTTTGTAAATAACAAAGTTGGTTTTATTGTTTTAATAAGAGGGCCTGATTCTTCACTGCTCTGCATTGTACCTTATACTTGTGCATAGTGTACGTAGGGGGCATAAGATGGAAGCATCCTCATTAGGCAGTGTAAAATCAGTCTTGCATTCACTCAGTGTTGCCCAAAATGCAAGACAATGCAGAAGGGCGAAGGTGAAAGTATGATAGAATCATAGAAATTAAGGACTGGAAGAGACTTCAAAAGATCAAGTGCCGCCCCCCCCCCCCCCCCCCATCCCCGCCCTCCCCTGCTCTGGGCAGGAATACTGCTGAGATCAAGTGATCCCAGCAAGGTGTCTGTCCAGTCTTCTCTTGAAGATTTCCAAGGTTGAGGATTGCACCACCTCCTTCGGAAGTCTATGCCAGTTTCTGGTTACCCTTACTTTAAAGAAGTTCTTTCTTACATCCAACCTGAAACCATCCTCTAACAGTTCATGGCCATTGATCCTTGTCTTCCCTGGGGCACCCTAGTGAACAGTTCTTCTCCCAGCTCTCAATATTAATCCTTTTCATGAGATGAGCACCAAGCCCCTCCTCAGTTTTCTCTTCCCCAGGCTGAACAGTCCCAGGTCCCTTAGTCTTTCCTCATAGGCTAGGGACAGAAGTTACAAATAAACCGGTTTAAGTGAGCAGAAGCTGGTTTAAATCTTTAACAGAACAGAAGCTCAGAACACATAAACCAGTTTTAAAATGGCTGAAACTGGTTTAAGAAAAACCTGGTAGAATGTAGTATCAGACTGGATTGATTTGGGTCAAACCAGTTTATGACATTTTTGTCCCAGACCCCTTCCTGGTTCAAGTTAAATTACAGTATCCCAGCATGCTTTCCAGCCCTGGGCTGGGCTGGGCTGTGCTATCTGCTGCAGAGAGTAGGGCTGGCCCCACCCCTCTGCTCCCTAGCTGGAGCAGTGAGGGCTGGCTGACAAAGTGGGAGTGGGGGGCAAGCCCCAGGCAAACCTTGGCTTGGGTCTGGGGCCAGGGAGGGGGGTTAAACACTCCTTTCCCCACTCAAGCTTACTGCTGGCTGCAACTGTAGACTACAAATCCCAGAGGCACCTGGAGGCAGGAAGAAGAAGTGATAAGCAACCCTCCAGAGCCCTGCTGCTATAATTCTGGACTGCAAACCCCAGAGACCTTGTGGGCAGCAGAAAAAGGAAGTGAACATACAGCCAGAGATCCGTGTTCTAGTGTATCCCATCTTCTGGCCTGAGCTACTACAGGCATGTGACTGCATTTCTTGAATCAAAGGTAAATGTTTGTTCACTTCTGTTTCAATATAATTTGTGCAGTTTAGTAACCTGCAAAGACTGAATTGATTCAGCCTCAGGCTTTTTGACTGTCCGTATTTAGCCATAAGGTTTGTCCTCCAGGCCCTTAATTGCTCTTGTGGCCCTTCTCCGGACCTTTTCAAGATTCTCCATGTCTTTTTTTGAAGTGCAGCGCCCAGAACCGGACACAGTACTCCAGCTGGGGTCTCACCAGTCCCTAGTAGAGATGAAGTATCACTTCCTTAGCTCTAATTAAAGCCCTCCCCAAGCTCATCTATAAATGCCCTCAGGTAACCAGAAAAACAGGATCAAAGAGCCTGATATTCCAAGCTACCAAGTAACTAGCTGCTGGTCTGACTGAAACTTGTGGGAGTTGGGTGCCTCTGAAGATGAATTATAAGAGCTCCACCCCACACAGGTGAAAATTTTGCCTGTTTAAAGACTGCTTTACGTGATAAATTTACATGATAAATTCTGCACAAAATTCAGTTGAAGTAAGCTTAAAAAAGGGCAGGAATTATTTGAAGTTTTGCTTATCTCCTAAGTACTCGGAGAATGAAAATTGGAGTGCTGAAAGAATACTACAGGTTTGGGGGAAGATTCACATTAAAAAAAAAAGAGAGGAAACAAAGGTGCAGGAAGGAAGGATATGAAATGGAAGGGAAAGGGAGACTAAGAACAGAGAGTAACTAATTCATTATCTAAAACATGATCCCAGAGGGAACTTCTGTGTGTGTGTTACTCTTTACTTCAGTTGAACTTAGTAAGCACAGAATTAGCTGCTGTGACACGGGGGGAAAAAAAAGTCGTAGTGGGTACAAGAAAAATGAGATTACTTGGGCTCTATCCATAGCATTCTGTCACTATGCATCCCTCCCAGCAACTTGCATTTGCAAAAGGAGCAACTGGAGACTCCTTCAGTCCCATCCCTCATATCTCCTGTCCTGCAGCTTTTTGCCTTTGTCAGTGAATTTACTCAATATCATTATGGTGTGTAAGCTGAATCTTGAAATATAATAATGGGTGCAGCTTTATGCATTAAAAATAAATGCCAGTTGATTTGAATTGCAAACCTGCCTGCCTGTTCCAAACAACCCTGTAGCATAAAGTTTCCTTTGACTTTCATATTTGATCTATTTGCTAGGGTAATAACATACAGACTATTTCATTTCTAGAGGTTAGCAACTATGCTTTAGCTTGAAAGCACTGTGGCCTTCAACAGTCAAAACTCCACACTCATGCCTTACCCCTTTATTACAGGATGAGGGATGTATGTGAGAGATGTGACTGAAGTCTCCAGTTGCCTCTTTTGCAAATGCAAGTTGTTGGAAGGGATGTATAGTGACAAAATGGCCATACTCATCAGTTGGATATTTTTATATACATGCTATATAATGGCCTTTGGTAAAGTTTGAAAACATACTGCAGAGTTTTCAGACAATGAATAGTCATAGAACTGAGGTCACTGAAGTAAAGGATATCTTTAAAAAAAGTAGACATTTACATTTTTCTATATTTTTAGCTATTTGGCAAACTGAAATACTGGCAGCATTGCCAAGCAGCTTCAGAATGATAGACTTTTAGGAACAGGAGAGAAAATTAAAGGGTTATTTTTATAGCACTTTGTCCAAGTATGTAACTTCTTAACTAGTAGCCTACTTCCTGAACAGAGAATAACTGCCACTGGAGTAAGTTACATAGAGTGACTTCATGGCACATGGCTTAATTCTAAACAAAAGAGAAAAGAGCTTCTTTCTTTTGACTGTTCAAGCGAAGGGAAATACTAAATGGTAATCCAAAAAAATCATAAGCAGTGTTTAAGTTCACTTTTGACTATGTAAAATTGTAAGGTAAGAATTTTTTAAAGGTGTTTTATCACAGTATGCCTTAACTTGTGTCCAGCTGTTATATTTTGACAATTCTTACACGTTAACCTTAGTTAATATCTAGCAAAAAACTGTTTTCTCACAAACGATTTTATCCTCTTCTTGCATACTGTGAATAAAATTATGCTTTTCTTAAGTATAAAGTGTAACATTTTTATTTCCAGTAAAGCATATTTTCTCAAAGAGGACAAAATATATGTATGGTAAACTATTATGGAATTCTAGAACACACAATGCTTCATGTTCTGGCAGTGACTTCTTTGTTGATTAGCATTGGAAGTACTTGAGTACATAAAAATTACCTTCCTTAGGATGTTTAATGTAATTATTCCCTTTTTGGGTTCCCTTTACTTTCTGTGTTGTGTTAATTGCTATGTGCCTGGAAAATTAAATCACAAAGTTGTGACACTGGTATTACCAAAAATTGTGTTACGTATTCTTTTGACCCAAGTAGACTTTCTCATTTGTGATTATTGAAATGAATGTATGTATATATCTGCTGGCATATATATAATTGGATGTCTAGCTATCTAATTTGTTTACAAGGGCAAAGTTGAGATTCATGAGCATTTTTGTGGGTACAAAATGTTTACAGCTTACATTTTCTGTAGAATTAAATAGACCTGATGATAGAAATAATGAAGACAGAGGAAGGTAGATGGTTTTCCTGGTTTTGAACCCTCTGTGGTAGGGAAGAATAATTTTGGAGAAAATGTGAGGATTTGGGGTTTTCATTACACTTCCTCTCTTTCTCATTTGAATTATGCAGTGATGCCACAATGTAGCCATTGTCTCCATCGGGGCTGATTGTGAATCAACATGCTTTGATGCCAGTCTTTGAAAATTATCTGGGACAAAAGGATTGTTACATGTGAAATGGAGAAAGCTATTCAGTACTCTCACAAAATATTCCCCTTCCCCCTTAGCTTGCAACCTAAGACAACTGACTGCATGTATAACACTGACTTCCAAAATGTGAGTCAGAGAAACAGTACAGGAATTATGTCATAAGATGCTTACATAGTGTTGTAGCTTTACACAGCATTTTCTAAATATAGCCACAGTCCCCATCATAAAGAGCCTATATAATTGTAATAAAACAAGTCAAGGCATGACACAGAAAAAGCTTAGAGAGCAAGGGGACTATTCATAAGGAATTATGAAGAACTATTTTGAAAGGCTAACTTTTTAAACAAAGGTTTGAAAGGACAGACAAAACTATAGATGAGGAAGCTGAATTAATATTTTACCACAAATGAAGTTTCATATCCCAATTTTAAGAGGTGAGTGTTCCTATCTGTTTATTTTACATAAATATAAACAGTAAGCACACCAGATTTCTGTGGGGGTGAGAAAACTGGTGATTATTAATGGAGAAGTAAAATGATTTCTCATTGAACACTAGGGACAGATCCTCAGTTGGGATAAATTGTTGCAGTCCTACTTTCTTCAGTAGAGCTGAGGATCTGGCTTTTACCTTGGATTTGCACTTGTACTTAGAGTGTGTGCTCATGCTGAGCAGTGATTGCTGATGACTAAGTGAATGAAAGAATAGAGCAGGCTGATAGTGTGGTACACTACTAGACTGCTGGTAGCAACAGAGAGCCTAGCAGATAGTTGTGCCCTGTTACTGTTAGTGGCTTTTTAGTCACTGAATCTGTATTTTGGTTCTGGGAACTTTAAATGAAATTGGTAGCTTTTAATAAGGTGCATGTTGCTCAGAGGCTAAGTGGGACAACAGTTGGGGGCAGTGGAGAAAGTCTTGGGCTGTGTCTCCAAGACTAATTTTTCCTTAAGCCTCATAATTACTGATGTCCTGCAAAGCACCAAATAAATGCACATGCACACTTTTTAACTCCTATGATTTGTTTGGGAGGGGAACAGGTGGGGAAAGTGGTTGATACGTGAGAAATTTAGGTATTATAGAAAACACAGGACTGGAAGGGGCCTTCTGGGCTAAAGTCCATTCCTATGCATTTGCAGGCAGTTGTTAACTGAAGAAATCCCCCAAAATCTCCAGTTTGGACTCTCTTACCCACAACTACAAGGAACAATAGCTGAAATGTCAAGAGCACCCTGTAAATATACCAGAAGTAAAAGCAGGGAGGAGGATATCATATGTGAAGATACTGAGAACTGGCAGGTTGATATCAGAAATGTCCAATAAGCAAACCCTTGTTGAGAGAGGTAATAATCTTTATTTAGGCTGTTAGGCCAAAACCTAAGCTGATGTAAAGCATCAGCTATAGCACCTGCAGTTATGCCACTTTATACCAGCTATGTCTCTGGCTCTGCTTTTGATTACTGAACTCAAGTTCTTCTGGAAAAAAATTGCTTCTGTAAAGAATTCAGTCCTTCTGTCTTTTCAAAAGGGGCTGAAGACAGCATGGTTTGGGAGCACATGATAAAATCATACCAGCAAAAGTAGGAAAGATGAGACCTTACCTCTGTTTAATAAAGTGAGAGAGGAAAGGCAGAAATTACACATCTTAAAATGACTCACCCATATGTCAAGAAGAAGATATTAATCTAGTGCATTTTCTCATATGTATATGTCCTTATGTCAAGAGCAGGCTGGAGAACCAGGTGTATGTGGTTGGAGGCAATTAAAGCAGAAGTACCCAAGAAAAGAATATTCAATGCCCTGGCAGACTTAATTTGAAGAAGGAAAAACCTTTCCAAGGACACGGCAAGCCATTTGTGCAGTGAAAAGAACTATCTTCAGTTATAGATTAGTGGTGAATGCAAAAAGAGGAAAGCAATGTAGAATAATTCTGTTGAAGCAGTTGTGCCTACTGGTCTGTTGCCCTGATAGCAGATGAGCAGAACATTAAGCTGCTTGGGGGGATGAGAAACTTGCAGGGAAGTTGAACAGTAACTTTCGGTACTTCAGTCCTGTTTTTGAGGTTTCAAACAAGTAACGTGTGTCAACTATATCTGATAATAAGGTATAACTTAGGCCAAGATACAGAATAAGTCTTGGGGATGATTTTTGCATTAGAATGCAACCCTCCCCCCCTCCCCCCCCCCCCCCAAACAACACACAAACAAAAGGAAACAAAAAACCCCAGTGTTTGGTGTTTTTACATAGAAAGGTTCCTCATATGGATATTTATTCTCAACACAGGCTGGGCAGAATGCTGTACAGGTTGCTATTCAAAGACATGTTTATACATAAAATGGGCTTGGTCCTAACTGGCAGGTGTGTAGAAGCATTTGCTGTGCTTTTGTATAAAAAATGCACCTGTATGTTGGAATGAAAATCTCAGCCAAGGTAAACCACATTGCTGAGTAGAGCCAGATAATTATAGGGTGGAACATTCCCTTTAAACTGGAATTCTTGCATCTGATGGTTTGTTCTGTCATCATTGTGCTGTTGTATGTCAATTCTGATTATTTCTATTACACATTCAGTAATACTGCTGTAATGTATGTGGAGGTTTTTTCTCTCTATCTCCTTTAAATTGCAGTTGTTTTAAGAAGAGAAGTTTGAGTTTAAAGGAGCATTTTGTTATCCTATATATGTCAAACTTATAAATGTTTAGAATTTTATTAGGGGGGTTTAATGAATCTACAGCAATGTTGGCAGTTACAGGAGTGGAGGGAAACCCATCTTTTTATTTATTCTTATTTCCCTGGGGTTAATTTTTGCATATCAAAAAAATCAAGCAGAATACTCTGCTTAGATACTTACTGGGTCGTCAACCCATATACTATTATAAACAAAATATTATTTTCTTAATGGCTAGCCCTTCAATTCTTACTCAGAGAGTACTGCTAGTGAAGTCTTCAACTGCAGGGTCATATGTTATTTCATTTATTAAGGTAAGGAAAAGGTCCCAATCTCTTTGATCCAAGATATTTTATTTTTCTCTTTGCTGACTGTATTTCTTCTCTTCGTTGATTTCTCTTTGTTGAGTAATTTTTTTTATTTATTTATTTTTGTTCATGTAATGAGTGCCAGGTCAGTGTAGGGAAGCCTATGCAGAAAGTTGCAATGTTATTTCCTTCAGTTAATTAGGAAGCCAGTGGACTTCTGAGGTGCGCAAGTGTGATACATTCACACTGGTTTCTTTAACCATGGGGTGGGGCTGAATTCTGTTTTGTGAAGAGTCTTTGCTTAGGCTAATCCACTTGTGGCTCGGTTCTTGTTCAGTGAGGATAGGCTCAGCATGCTGGGTAGGGATAAAGGATGTGTTTTTCAACCTGATGCTCTTTATTTATGTAGGAATAGAGATATGAATTTGGTGTGATCCCAGAACCAGTCACTACATTCTTTTGATTTGCCTAAATCTATCAGGTTACAAAAGGAAAGAAAGCTCTGCAGTGTTTCCATGTGTTGAACCCCTGTTAAAAAGAATGGGAATTATTTTCACACAAGCTCCAGAAGGAGAGTTGGTTTATATTTCCAACAGTCCAAAAGACTTCCAACAATTCCTTGCTTACCTTTTAGTAAACCCAGGCTCAAGCAGTTAGTGTGATTGCTGGGGAGAGGAAGGGATTATTTTTCTTCAGAAGAGCCAACCAAAGCTTACAGTTCACAACAGCTCTTACATATAGATGTACCTCATTCATCTAAATCATGTTTTGTCAATGTCTTGAGTGTAATAAACAATATGTCATTAAACCAGTAATGACATCCATGGGCTTTTCAGAAAATGCTATCATTACTGAAAAGCTGGGTTAATCTCTTACTAAATCCATAAGTAATTCAGGCCTTTACTGTGGTTTCAGCATTTTTCCCTAGAAAGCACAGCCTGGTGAAATGACAGAGATCAAGAGAAAAACCCATAGATACACAGCCTTAGAATCAATCTATGATTTAAGTGCTTAGATGAATATTACATCTAGCTCTTAAATGCCATTTCTGCAACTCCTGCTGTTTTGTATTTTTCGGTGCTGCTGATTCACAAATTGAACATAAAGTTTTTGTTACAAAATGGTCCTTAAATAAAGCATTAAATATATTGAATCAGTCATTTTCAGTCAGTACAGCATAGGTAAATAGGTATCTGAGAGATTTTAAAATTATGTTGTTAAAGGAAGAAGGGGAAGATGCATGTGTACTTGATTTGTGTGTGCATATATGCAGTGTTCTGCTAAAGGATGGAAGAAATGATGGAAGGTAAGCTAAGAAAGTTTTACATAGGAAAACACTTCCAGGTACACACAGTTTTAAAGATGTTAAATTTCTGGCTTTGTAGACATACATTTTTGGTGTATTTGTAAGAAAAATTTGTAGTGAGACTTCTATAGTCCTATGTGGTATTCCTTGGTCAGGGCAAAAATAATTTCCATTACATCTTGAAACTGATAATGCTTAACCTTTCAAGGTGAAGGGTTGACATTTTGGAATGAAAGCCAGGGTAATTTGGGCCAGCTTTCTAGCTAGCTCTTCCTATAATGTTTAGCTTCACTTTTGAAACAATTCTGATTGTCCCATTTCTGGGCGTATCTGCTAAATGCTGCCATTCCGATTGAATATCTGTGCCCAAGTTTATTGTAATTTCCAGATGTACTCCCGTGTGTTTGAGAACTGTCTTTGATCCTCTCAGACTCATTTTTGTTTATGAGTGAAAGAACATTTCCAAGCTCAGGGTCCCAAAGGAGACAGGGGTGGGGGCTTGGTTTTTTGTTTTTTTTTTCCAGAGTATGCATTCAGCATTTCTGAAGATCCTGTTGCAGGTATGAGTGTAAAATATAGGTTGAAATGCATAGCTCTGTGAACTCAAGTTTGAAAATACTGGTCTGTCAATCTTGTTTTCCAAAGGACCCTGGATAAAATTTTAGCTTCCTTGAAGTCAATGACAAACTCTTTGTTTGTATGTGCTGTTGTGGTGAGTTTGTAAAAACAAAACAAAACAGAAACCTACAGTATAATCTAAATAGCAGTAATGATAGTCTATGACTCTTGATAATGATGTAATTGAAAATGTTTGCTAAAACTGACTATTATTTAGTTTAAAAATGTTATCAACATTTATTAAACTGCTGTGTACTGCTTGTTTCCTTAGTCACATGTTTGCATGAGGTCTTGATTCTGAACCTACTGTTTTGTTCCCCAGTTATTAAAGCAACACTTCGTTCTGTATTTCATCCCCAGTTTCCTCAGGGGATGAAAGTAATCTACTCTTGATTATACCAGTAGTCAGTTACTTCCTTTTCTCTGCAGGCTCAGTTCTCCTGGCTGGCAAATTTAGAAGAGCAGGAGGAAGGATAATTGAGGACAGCTTTGCCATTGTCTGCCTGACTGCTTGGGCAGGTGGGAGAATAGTAGTTGTTCTCCCAGCCACAGTGTGAGAACTGCAATGTCTTGTGCTTTTTTATTTCCGTGCACAGCACAAGGACAGGTCATAGTCCTGCTCTTTATCAGATTATTGTGTCAACAACATTGTGGTTCATTATAGCTTAGCACTTTTTTTAAAGAACATTCAGGTTCTTAAGCTTTCAGTTTCCTGATGACACAAAAAATGGTAGCATGAGGAACAGTAAAGACTAGTCAGTTCCACAGAGTGATCTTGACTGTGTTGTAAACTGAGTTCAGTTGAACAATATACATTTTAATACTGCTGTATGTAAGCTCACAGATACATGAACCTGGCATTTTGAAAAGTAGTGACTTGGAAAATGGGTTAGAGATTGGGGTGGATAACCATTCCAACAATGAGCTGTCTGTGCAATACAATGGCTAAGAGGCCAGATGTGATCTGCAGCTGTCTAGTGGGATATGCTGCTTAGAACTTGAGGTGTTATTGAGGCTTCATTTTTGCCATTAGTGAGACTATTGCTAAAATACAATGTCCTGTTCTGGTGTCCAGACCTTTGGGTAGGAAAAAAAAAGGGTATAAATCTGAAAAGTTTCAGAAAAGAGCCGTAGGAAAGATCCAAGGTCCGAGAAACCTGCCTTACAATGAAAAATTAAAATATATGTAGATTAAAAAAACAAAAAACAAATTTAAAATACCTAAATGTAGATGAGATGTAGAAGGCCCTTTAATATCAGGATCCAATGGATAGGAGCTGAACGTAGAGAAATTTAAAGTAGAAAAAAGGTGTAAAACCTATTCAGGTTCAGGATGGATTCTCTGTCACTTGAAATGTTTATATCAAGATTGGATATTTGTCTGGGAGCTATGCCAGGACCAGTCTAAACCAGACCAGTGTAGGCTTAATATGGGAATCACTTGACCAAGTTCTATGGCATGTGTTTTCAGATTAACATTCCTTCTGGTTTTAAGCTATGAATTACAGGGGCTGAGCTTAGCATATTGGTTAATTTATCCTAAATTCTGTTAAAAATTGGGTGGACTTTTTTGCTTTGGGGGTTCTCTCTCTTTTTTCTTTTGAGAAGAATCTTAAACAGCAATAAAATCCATTTGTAAGTATCTAACATTGTCTGTCCAGTCACACTTCCTTTTCTCTGATTAGGGATAACCAACCAAACAAACAATGAATATAACTGGCAAGCATGTGTCCTTTATCTAGACTGCTGCCTTTGAATGCTACAAAATAGCCAAGATATTAAAGGGATACTGTCAGAGTCATCAGTCATCATAATATTTTTGGTTTTTTCCTTTTTTTCCCTTAAAAGCTAACTTCCTAACACTTAAACATGGTTTTCTTCTCATGTACTTTTTCACTATTCATGCAACCCACTTTTTCTGTTTCTTCCAACTTGAATCTGAAGATAAATTGTTCTATTTAAGCTGGTTTCCCTCTGCCCTGCCACCTCCCCCCCCCCCTGCTGGGAGAAATGATCGGGGGCTGGGGGAATGAACAGGGGCTTCTCCCCTCAGTTCCCGGTTTGATTCCCCAGCTCCTAAGCATTCCCCCCAGCTCCCGCATGTTCTCCAGGGGCTGCCAGCTCAAGCTGCGACTCATCGGACTGTTCCCTCAGTTGCCCCCTGCTGGGGCAAGGCAGGCAGTGCTGGCAGCACTAGGAGAAGCTGTAGGGGCTGGGGGGAATAATTGGGAATGATTGGAGGCTGGGGGAATGAAGAGGGGCTTCCCCCCAGCCCCTACCGCTTCTCCCAGGGCTGCCAGCAGTGCCTGCCTTACCATGGCAGGGGGGCAGCCGCGGGAGCTGCAGCTTCTCCTGGGGCTGCCAGCTCAAGCCAGGGCTCATGTGGCTGCTCCCCCAGCTGCTCCCGCTGGCACTGCCTGCCTGTATAATCTAGCTGAATAAGATTTGGTGCAGAATATCTTTGGATTCGGATTTGGCTGAATCGAATCGGGACCATGATTCGAATCACCGAATCGAATCGCTTTACCTCCAAATCAGAATCCGAAGCTAATACTTTCTGTTTCACACAGGCCTGGCTAGCTAGTATTCAAAACCTTGCTGGTTGTTTTTCTTTAGAAAGAGAATTTGATGATAAATTTAAATATTTATTTGGTGTTGCTGTTAATTTACAAAGGATGCGCTTAAATTCTGTTTTGTTAAAAAAAAAAAAAAATACAGTGGGAACAAACAGCAGAGAGTGTCCTTGCTCAGACAGAAATCTGTATCTGCCTTTGTAAAACAAGTACTGTCCCTCTGCAACTTCCCAGATCTCTGCTCACAACAACTTTTGCATTCTGGTGACTTTCTACCTGTTACATGTTCAAATGTGCACAGATGGAGATGGTCAGTCCTGTAGCCCTTGCATTTACCATCAGTCCCAGGGAAATCCCTCTGACTCACAAGTTGAATTCTGCTTAGCTTTATGCCTTGGGTGGGACTTATTTTTATCTTCAGCTATTGCTACATCATAAGGAGCCATTCATTTATTCCTTCTTGTAGCTTGAATGAAAGAAGGTTAGTGTGCTTTAATGAGATGTATGATTGATTAGAACAATTAACACCTTCCATCTTAACAATTCATTGGCTTCAGTTACCTATCAAATTTGGAATTTCCAATAATTGTTATGTATGGCTGGGATGACACCTTAAATAGATGAAATTTATTGGAGTATAGTCCTGTATTACAGTTACCTCAGACTCCTATTATTGGTATACATCAATAACAAATACGATCTCTGGAAAACAAAGCTATATTTGGCTCAGACTTCTATATGAGCCGACTTATTCTAGAACTAGTTTTAACAGGACTTCTGAGGTACCCATTGTGATGAGATATACCAGTAAAATAGTTTTGGTGGGATTTATGATTTGTGTGTGATATTGTGCTCCTTGTTTAAAAAAAAAAAAACACCCTGAAGGAAGCTCCAGATGTGACAGTCTTATTAAAAGAACTTAATTGTTTCAAAAGCAAAGAGAATGAGGAGGTTAACTGAGACATGCCATGTCTTGGTTCATGATTAACTGAGACATGCCAAATGTTGTCCATGACATTGCCATAATAGGGCGTGCTAAGAAGATTGTCAAGGTGATGTGTTATACTGTACTAAGTTTAATGAAGGACATATGGTATGTTTCTCAGTCAACTATGAACTTCTGGCTTTCATTGTGTTTTATGCAGGCTTAATGCTTTTTTAATATAGGTTTTGTGTGAGTCTGTGATTTGACTTTATACCACAATATCATAAAGTAGCATAGTAAGATATAATTATGTAAGATATAATTAAACTACTAAGCTATAGTTTAGGATGATGCATTATTTCCTTTTGGATTGAGGCCATTTCTTTCATGTGGTTTCCATGTCTGAGGTTTCTTGCTCTTCAAAATATTAGTAAAAATCCACTTGAAATACATATCTGGTAACAGTGAAAAGCTCAAATTTTTAATGACTTTCAGGCTTAAAAATTACTTGGAGTCCCTCAGAAACTGCCTTAGTTAAAAATTATGATTAATACTAATCAAATGAAATGATGTAAAGGAAATTTTACAAGAATTAAACCAAAGTTAATAGACACAGACATGAAGTAGTCATACAGAAATTAAAGGCATTGTCCTTTTGGGTGCATTGTACATATAAGAAAGGTGTATATAAGGGCTATCCTAGGCATAGACTAAGAGGGGAACTGTCAGCGTGATGAACTTCAGTTGAAACGTTGGTTGCTAACAAGGAGCTAATCCTAAACAACTCTGACTAGGGATGTTTCACTCTGAAGGTTTTCCTGCCTAAGCAGTTACCCTATTTTTGCTTCATCATCTGTAGCCAGTTCCTTTGGGAATTTCAGCTGGATTCCTAGAATGGTTTACATTGGCTGCTGCAGTGCACTAGGGTTAGTGTTCGGCTGTAGCAAAATATTCTGTGGGATGTTTAGGAAATTGTAGAAAGGCAGACATACGTTTCCAGAATAGCACTAAAAGGTTATGAAGATTGGGTAGTTGTGTCTTCTACAAGTGCAGAAAGAGCTAACTCCTTCACATGTGTGTACACACAATGTACCTGATCGTTTTCCATTGACCCACAATCAAACTAAAATGCATGGGAGGTTGTTCTCAGAAGTCCTCCTTGACTCTCTCCCTCTTTAAGCCCACCAGAGCCTGAGCCCACACATCTTTCAGAAGTGTGTTAAGACCTTCCTATTTGGGCAGGCAGTTAGCAACCAAGGCTAAGCTAAGCTATTTGGCTTTTTTGGGGGGTGGATATTGTCTCTTGTAAGTTTTGTTCTCCTGTTTTATAAGGTATTCTATTTTCTTATTGTAAGCTGCCCTGAGACTGTTGGGAAGGGCAGCATATCAGTTGAATAAATACACTTCCTCCCCTTTTAATTTCACAGTTGTATCTATTTAGGATGAGCCTATACAGATAAAATTTCACTAAAAAGATATTGAATTTGAATTAAATGGAATATTTCAAACAAGGGAAAACAATGAATAAATGAAGGGAGGAATCTATTTACTTCTGTCTTTTTGTATAATGCGTCTAAAATATACATAATTTCATACTAGGTAGGGTCGGAAGGGACCTGAGCAGATCATCTGGTCTGGCCCCCTGCCATGGCAGGAAAGAGCACTGGGATCAAACGACCCCGGCAAGGTATTCATCCAGCCTCCTTTTAAAGACCCCTAGGGTAGGAGCCAGCACCACTTCTCTTGGAAGTTGGTTCCAGATCCTAGCTGCCCTGACTGAAGTAGTGCCTCCTGATGTCTAGTCTGAATCTACCCTCTGCCAGCTTGTGACCATTATTTCTTGTCACTCCTGGTAGTGCTCAGGGGAACAGGGATTCTCCAAATGCCTGCTGGACCCCCCTGACTATTCTGTAAATGGCCACTAGATCCCCCTTCAGCCTTCTTTTGTGGAGGCTGAACAGGTTCAGGTCCTGTAGCCTCTCCTCATAGGGCCTGCCCTGCTGACCCCTGATCATGTGGGTGGCCCTTGTCTGGACCCTCTCCATGTTGTCCACATCCCTCCTGAAGTGCAGTGCCCAGAACTGGATGAAGTACTCCAACTGCGGCCTGACCAGTGTTGCATAGAGGGGGAGGATCACCTCCTTGGACCTGCTTGAGATGCATCTGTGGATGCATGAGAAGGTACGGTTGGCTTTCCTGACTCTGTCCCCACACTGTTGGCCCACGTTCATTTTGGCATCAATAAGGACTCCAAGATCCTTTTCTGCCACTGCACTTCTTCAGCCTGTAGGTGTGCTGCTGGTTCCTCCTCCCCAGGTGCAGCACCTTGCACTCGTCAGTGTTGAAACCTATCCTGTTCTCATCCACCCACCCCTGTAACCTGTCCAGGTCTGATTGCAGCCTACTCCTCCCTTCTAGCGTGCCCACTTCGCCCCGCATCTTAGTGTCATCTGCGAATTTGAACAGAGTGCTTTTTACCTCCTCGTCCAAGTTGCTGATGAAGAAGTTGAACAGTGCGGACCCGAGGACTGAGCCCTGGGAGACTTGACTGCCCACATCCCTCCAGGTTGAATAAGACCTGTCCACCACCACTCTTTGGGTGCAGCCCTCCAGCTACTTAGTGACCCATCTGACTGTGTAGGTATCAACACCAGAGTCTCCTAGTTTTTTTTAATGAGAATGGGGTTAGAGACAGTGTAAAAGGCCTTCCTAAAGTCCAGAAAGATTATGTCCACTGCGACACCTGCGTCCAAGGATTTTGTGACCTGGTCATAGAAGGCCACCAGACAGGACCTGCCTCTAATGAACCCATGTTGTTTGCCCCTAAGCTTAATCTCCCCTGCTGGCCCCTCGCTGACTTATATATACTGAGATTCTCACATTTGGAATGTAAATAAATTTTGTAATTCAGGACAGTTACGGTGTTTTGTTTTCCCCCTTCAAAATGCAAGTGTATACTTGAGTAGACATTTCATTTTTTTTTCTCCATCAAGAGCTACAAGTTCTCCACAGAGTGGAACTTGACAGGTGTTACACTGTAAAATTTCTTTTCACCTGTTTGAATTTGTCTGTGTAGCTGTGATGCAAATAAAAAAAAAAAAAAAAGATGGACTGAAACTTAAGAATGAGTATCTACTGTAAGAATGTGTTAATACATTATTAAAACTAAATAGCATGCGCTTCTCAACTAATTTAAAATTCCTTCTTGTGTTTTTCAAGAAGCAGTAACACTTAGCACTTACATAATGCTTGACCTTTCTAAAAGCACTTTACAAATATTAATTAATTTTTTTATGACTGAAAAAGGCAAAGGCTCTGAATATTGGTCAGAACACTGAGAACTACCAGGCTTAGGGGAGCAAAACGCATTAATCTAAACCTCATTTTTTCCTGTTTAAAAAGCCATTGTCAAAGGTGATAGCCCTTAAAATTAGCCCTCTTTGACAGTTTTCCCCACTCTGTAGTTCTTGCCTTGAGGATTCTACCTAATGTACTTTTTAAAAACTAGATCTCTTTTGCAAAATGCAGTTTTATTTCTTGTTTTCTCCTGAAAGCTATACAGGCACTCCTCACTTAACGACCAAGTTCCGTTCCTGCGACTAGGTCGTTAAGCGAATTGGTCGATAAGCGAGGAGCTGCCCCTTGATACTGCGTGCCTTGGCTTGAGACGCTGCACTGCCATTTCCACAATACGTTTCGTACAATACCGACTGCTCGGAGAGCTGGTCGTAAGTCCGCGCGGTTGTTAAACAGGTAGGTCGTTAAGTGAGGAGTACCTGTACTATTATTTCAGCTTCTTCTGAAAGCTAGACTTGCTACTTAAGATTCACTCTTAATTTTGCTGGCTGCTGCATAAAAACATGTTTTGTTTCCTACTGGTTCTATGTAGAGTTTCAAAGTAGCTTTAAATGCAAGTGCACTACCTGTTACTACTGTTTGTTTTAATTTTTTAAAAATATAAGTGTTAATAATTGTTATATACTGCTTTTCACCTAAGGATCTAAATACGCTTACAAATTTGTCTTTTCCCTTTATTACTGAGGCTTAAATAAGTGAAGTGATTTGCCTAAGACCAAGCAGGCTGCAACAGGTTCTCCATTACAAAGAAGGTAGGGAAGTATCCTTTTAAGAGGAACAGCAAGGATTAGGAAATCCCCACTCTTACAGGGATACAAAGGAAGGGCCCCAGAAATGGAGAGGATTGGAGCTCCTGCAGGAGAAGAAGGATGCAGGCACTGTAAGAAAGCTGTGGAATAGGATGGAATGCAAAGAAATGGGACTAAAATGAAGTAGGCTGAAGGGAAGGCCAGGAATAATGAAAGCTCTTTAGAAGGATCATAAAGGGGGTTAAGGACAGGCTGATGCTGGGAAGACTCCAGCAGAGACTGAGTAGATATAGGGACTGGATCGAGTCCCCAGAGGATTCATATAAACGTAAAGGACAGGATGTGGAAAGAGACAGGCAGGCTGTTAAGAAACCATAGGAAGCCACATGTCAAGGAACCCAGAAGAGGTTTGGTAGTAAGAAATGCTGCACCCCTGTGAGCAAGACTTCCTTTCTTCCAGTGATGCACTTACTGAAATAATGTTAAAGTCAGAGAGCTGAGAGAGACTTGGCTTGTGTGGGGACCATAAAGATTGCAGTTCACCAAGAAAAAGGAACACTGGCACACTGTCATACAGGCAAAATTAGGAAAGGTTTCTGGCAAATAGCTGTCTGTCTGAATAATTGGGCACATGGCTCCATACCCAGAGTGCAGAAATATCAAAGTACGTGATAAAAGATGATGCCAGGGCTAAAAACGTGCAGTAAGTATTTATCTGACAGGCTGAAATCAAGGACAAGGAAAAAAGGCACGCATGTTGAGAAACAAAGAGGAAACAGTGATAATCAGAAACAAAAATGGATCCATCTTTCTCTAAGAACTGTGTCCAGGTTAAGGCAGTAGACACGCTAGGGCAGCAATAACCAACCTTTTTGGCAGGCATACCACAAAGTAGCCCCTGCCTGTCCGGAATACCACTTTAATCCCCTTACCCTTCCTAGTCTGCTGCTCTGCTTTTTGCTTCTTGCCCTATCTGCTTATGTGCTGCTTGCCTGACCTCCAGTCTGCCATGTCCCACAAACAGAGGCTGCCCATGCCATTTGTGGCATTTGTGCTGAAGCTTGGCACTATGGAGTTTTAGATGGAAAGTTACCTTGGTGGTGTTACGGGTCTGGCTCTCTTATTGACTAACCAGACTTTCTTGTTAGATCAAAGACTTCAGATAGAGGACAAAAGAATTTTCCCAAGATCAGATCCTTAACGGATAAAAATGAGTATAGCTTCATTCACTATGCATTGATTTGTGCCAGCTGAGAAACTGGTACTCTGATAAAATTATGATTACCACCATTAGAGTCATTCCCATGTCAACTTAACCAAATACTTCTGTACATGTTCAGAAGATTTCATAGAATTCATAGACATTAGGGCTGGAAGGGCTCTTGTGAGATCATCTGGTCCAGCCCCCTGCCCAAGAGGCAGGAAGTGAGTTGGGGTCAGATAACCCGAGCAAGATAAGCATTGAAGCATTTCTTAAAGGTATCTAGAGTAGGTGCTTGCACCATTTCTGGGGGGAGTCTGTCCCAGACTCTGGAGACTTGGACGGTAAAGAAGTATTTCCTTATGTCTAGTCTAAAACAGTATCCCAGCAGTTTGTTACTGTTAGACCTTTTCTTCCCTTGGGGTGCCCTAGTGAACAGATGTTCTCCCAGTTCCTGATGCATACCCCTTAGGACAGACTCCCATTGATACTTTATATCAGGGTTGCTGAACCAGTGCTGTCACTTCTGGTAATTTCCCTGCCCCTCTGACGGATCTAATTCCTTACTGATTGTTATATTTAACATGGTTTTGTTAAGCACAGTCCTTACGCATGCCCTGGGTCTTGGGAAGGCCAGGGACAGATCCAGGATTTCCCAAAGAATGATACAGGAGCACAACCCACACTGCACCCCTAGCTCCTAGTCTCCTCCATTGATGCTGGCAGACAGCCCTTGGGAGCCGCAGCAGCAGGGGGAGAAGAAGAGAAGGAGAGTGGGATTGTCAATTCCTTTTAGAGCTTAAAGAAGCTCTTGTGGTGTGGTCCAATTCCAAAGATACTGAACCCCTCTGGATCCTTCCCTGGGGAAGTCAGTTAAACAATTTAAGTGCTTCATGCATTACTGCTTCCTAAAGTTGTTTTTAGTCTCTACTTTGGTGATTGCCAATTCCAAAGTCCTATTGGAAGCTAAAGAGTCTAAGGTAAGGTTGGAAAGGAAAGAAGACAGGAGGAAAAAAGAAAAAAAACCAACCAGATGCAGTCAGAAGAAGAGAGATCAATGGGAAAAAAAAAGGGTCAAGCTAATTTTGGGTAAGCAGCTAGACTTTTCAGGCTTTATCTACAATAAATGTCCAAACCTTCTAGAAATTACTTGTCAGACATATTTTTGTTTGTTTGTTTTTAGCTGGAGTTAAGTTTTATAGAACAATACCTACTGCAATTTGAGGAATGGGAACTGGGATTTGTGCATAAAAAGAATTGCTTTGGCCTTTGTTTAAAAGTCAATTTCTTTGACCTTATAGAAGCAGAAACCTGATTAGCTGATGATAATGATAAATGAAGATTTCCTGGGAAGCCAAATTGATTCAGTTGAAATGATAATTATTTTTTATTATCTTTGTTCCCTAAGAATAATTAGTCCCATGTATTTTTCCTTCTCTTTTCTATCTTTCGCTGCACATCTTACTTATAATGCAGACTTTCATTGCATTTAGGCATTTTGCCAAGTAGGAGCATAGGGCTTGCCAGACTGGATCAGACTTGTGTTGTCTCTAATGTGGTATCCTGTCTGTGATAGCAACACCAAGGGCATTTATATACATGCTCCGGAAGGTGTGTTTGGGGAGGGGGGCGCTCAAAGAGCCGTTCTAATTAAAGCGCACAGAACATCGTGTGTGTTAGGATCCCTGAGCTGAAAAATGGTGGCAGGGGTGTTTTAACTAAAGCTCTTTCAATGAGCTTCAGTTAAAGTGCCCCTGCCACCACTTTTCAGTGTGGGAATGCTGATGCACGTGATCCTGGAGTCTGCTGGAGCACGGTAATTACCATGCTCCAGCAGACTAGATTAATCGAGTCTACTCCAATGCATTGTAATTACAATGTGTTGGAGCAGCCTTAATGTATGTGTATGGGCACTCCGAATGCTCCATAGAAAGGTGTACTCTAACCCTGCAGCGGAAGGATGTAAGATACCAGGCCTACCAATCTGAGTCTCAGTTCCATCCATCACATTTGGGGATGCATAATGAGGTTTCATATCCTTTCCAAATATTTTGTTAGTATTAACTACCTAACTCTGCATATTTTCTTATCCATTTACATATCTAAATTCTTTTTGAATCTTGCTTGTGATGCTGGGGTGCATGGAGTGTCCTACAGGAGTGCGGGGGGGAGGGGGGGGGCTCCATGTACTTCGTGGCAAACTCAGAAGTGAACTGGAAGTACTTCCGGTCCACTTCTGGGTCTGCCGTGGAGCGTGCAGAGGGGCCCCCCCGCATTCCCCTGACTCAGTGATCGGCTGCAGGGGGACCCCTGGTGCCCCCCCCCGACCCAGGAGGCACCAGTTGCTGAGCTGGAGGAGCACGGGGGGCCCCCCTGTGTGCTCCTCAGTGGACCCAGAAGTGGACCAGAGGTGCTTCTGGTCCACTGCAGACTCGGCGAGCCAGACTTGTAACACCACAACCTGGTGACAATTCTCACCCAGTACAATGAAACACTGTCATGAGGAAACAACCTGGGGGGGAGGGAGGGGGTAGTCTCCAGGGTGGATAATAATCAATTTTTTTTTTTTTTAAATAGAAATATCAGGTTTTTTTTATTTAAATCAGACTACTTTGATTTGATCCTTTTTTGTTAAAATGTTTTTAATTTAAGATATGTTAAAGCTCAAAGATATCATCATGGAATAGGGATTATAACTTATAATATTTGAGATGGTATATTCATGTAACCTTTTTAGAAAAGTTTTATAAATAGGTCACAACAGTCTATGGATTATATTAGGGGCTCAGTCTTATGGGGTTCCCAGAGGCTCCTCTATAGAGTAGTACAGACTAAAGAAGACCACTCTACCCAATGGGATACAGTGCTCAGTCTAGAAGATCCCATTAAGCATCTCTGTGATGCTTAGTTTCAGTTCTCAAACTATGGATTTGTGTCTCTAGAGATACATCCTTGTTGACAGCAGTATATGGAGATGAGTGATAACAGATCTGATTACTTACCCATCTACCCTATTGTCTCTCTCCAAGTTTGTATATACAGAGTCAAGCCCTTACCCCTCTCTAAAAGTGCAAAGTTTCAATAAGTTGAATGAATAAGGGATATCAAACAAGAAGAAGCTACAAATGTCTTTCTTCTTTGTACCCGAATGCTTACAAAGAACAATTTTTCCAAATATTTACGCAAAGAACCTTGTCTGCTTATGTCCTCAGGCCAACACAGCTACAACCAACACCCTTGAAACATGATTAAATTGAGGCTTCTTGACCAGTGATTAAAATCATGAATTAAATCTATTTGATTTAAATCAAATCCACCCTGGTGGTCTCCTTGTCTTATTGCCAGGCCCAGACTTCCATCAATCCCTGAGGTGAAAAGGTTATGTAGATATCCTTCATGGAGAACTATTTACAAGCATTATTTACAGAAAAGCCTGTCCACACTGAACCCCACAAAATGCTCCCCACTGAAATTATAGCCTAGAATGCAGCTCACCTAGCCTTCCTTGTCACAACAATATACAATATATACCACTCCTAAGAAGTTTTGAGGATAATGAGGGTGAAGGAGATAAGGCAATAATTTAGGAAGTAGTTGATATTTTGGGGCATTTGTACATGTGATGGTCATTTAATCCCTAAGGTTTTATTCTATGCCCTCTAAACTGAAATGGTGAGGCATAGAATAAAACCCTGAGGACCTAAACCGTTTCAATTTTTCCATCACATTATGGTGAGAGGTCCATCCTGTTTGTTTGTTTTTGTTTTTCTGGTTGGAGCCAGGGCCTACCCATGGCCAGGAAGCACCTGAGCTGCAGGGGACCCTGGTCCTTCCCTCCGTGGTGATGGTGCCCGCTGGGGTTGCCTGGGTGGGCTGCTAGCAGGCACCTGCTGAAAGCAGAAGTGTCAAGGGGCCTGATTCTTTTTTTCTGAGGAGCCTGCCTGCCTCTTCCACAGCCAGTGGGGAGCTGATAGCTGTATCATTGCAATTTGCAAAGTTGTAAACTAGACTACATCTGGGTGTAGTTTAGTTTACAACGATGCAAAGTAATTTTAAACCCCAAAAGTCTTGCATGTGTACACTGTGACACCATTAAGCCACACAAGGTGACATTTTCGTCATGTGTACATGTTAATGGTGTCATGTGTACAAGCAGCCCTTGGTGTCTATAGGTAGATGAGATGTTTGAGTCCCAGAATGTAACAAATCTGTCTCCCATGCATGTAGGCATCGAGATGACCATTGTGGAGGTGTTTGGACTTGTGCTTTCTTACCTCAGCTACCATGCTCTGGCATATATAGTGTTCAGTGATAATGGATAAGCATAATATCTAGATATTTCAGCTGAAATGATCAACCAGCAGAAGGTTGACATTTAAATTGTTATGATTGGTTAGCAGTTAGCACATTTTGTATGCGTGGGATGGGAGGACTTAAATACCTCATTTCTGGCTGTTTGTAGCTTACTTTAGCTTGCTGCAGGCCCAGAAAAACAATGTTGCATCAGTTTATAATAGGTGGTACATATTTGGGAAATTACCTTGACATTTTTGTGATATTTTGGGTTTTGTTAGCAGGGGGTAGATTCTAAACTACTCCTGCAGCTATGAAATTCTTGAAGATGTGAGGTTCTTGCCATTAGTCCATAAAATGAGAGTTTCTGTTCAATTTCCTGGCTGGCTTTTTTTTTTTTTTTTTTTTTTTGAAATGGCATTTTCATATGGTTTTGCAACTGTAAGCCATAGATCGTCATTTCTTTCAAAAGAAGGCATGTATTTGTTTGCAGACAGTACCTGTTTAACTCTCAGAGTAATGGCCTGATCAATTGCCTTGGCAACATGTCACAGGTAGAGGTGAGTTGCTGGGCTTTTAAGCAAATAAGCAGCAGTAGGTTTTGGAACAATATTCCTGAACAGTTAGGCATCAGAGAGCTCTTCTATACACTTCGGCTTTTATACCATTATCCTGGCTTAGCCCCATTATTCAAAAAGAAATGCTTACTCTTCCATTCAGGTGTGATTAGAAACATCTCAAAAGGTAAAAGCAACCCAAAATCTGATCTCGGGTTTCCACTGATATAAATCTGTAGAAAATGGAGTAATTCTAGATTTAGTGCCAAATAACCAATATCGGATACTGGCCAAAACATTTTTTAATATACCAACAGCAGTTAAAAGCAGATTTTGTATATATTCTGTGAATAAATGATGAAATTAAAGGAGAACATAATTTTACTATGTTAATGTCCCAGGAAACTGTAGGCCCCTAAGCCTCACATCAGTCTTAGGGAAAATCCTTGAAAAAATTATCAAGGAGCACATCTGTGAGGGGCCAAGCAGGGGAGATCATGCCCAGGGGAAATCAACATGGGTTCATCAAAGGCAGGTCCTACCAGACCAACCTGATGGCCTTTTATGACCAGGTAACTAAATCCCTGGATGATGGTGTCACCGTGGACGTAGTCTTTCTGGACTTTAAGAAGGCCTTTGACACTGTCTCTCACCCCATTCTCATTAATAAACTGAGTGACTGTGGCATTGATGCCTGCACAGTTGGATGGGTCAAAAATTGGCTGATGGGGCACACCCAGAGAGTGGTGGTAGATGGGTCGTACTCGACCTGGCAGGATGTGAACAGTGGGGTCCCCCAGGGCTCGGTCCTGGGGCCTACACTGTTCAACATCTTCATCAGTGACTTGGACAAGGGGGTGGAAAACACGTCCAAGTTTACCGATGACACCAAGATGTGGGGAGAGGTAGGCACACCCAAAGGGAGAGAGAGGCTGCAATTAGACTTAGACTACAGAAGTGGGCGGATGGTAATAGGATGGGCTTCATTGTAGATAAATGCAGGGTGCTGCACCTTGGGAGAAGGAATCCACAGCATACATACAAGCTGGGGAGCTCCCCCCTTGAAAGCACAGAGGCGGAAAGTGATCTTGGAGTCATTATTGACTCCAAGATGAACATGAGCCGCCAATGCCAGACCACAGCCAGCAAAGCCAACCGCACCTTGTCGTGCATCCAAAGATGCATCTCAAGCCGGTCCAGAGAGGTGATACTCCCCCTCTACGCAGCATTGGTCCAGCCTCAGTTGGAGTACTGTGTGCAGTTCTGGGCATCGCATTTTTTAAGAAGGATGTGGCCTGCCTTGAGAGGGTTCAGAGGAGGGCTACCCGCTTCATTGGAGGGCAACAGGGCAGGCCCTATGAGGAGAGGCTGAGGGACCTGAACCTGTTCAACCTCAGCAAGAGGAGGCTGAGGGGGCATTTGGTGGCTGCCTACAAACTCGTTAGGGGAGATCAGCAATAAATAGGAAGGGTTCTGTTCCCCCCAGCAGCACCTGGGGTGATGAGGAACAATGGCCAGAAGCTGCTGGAGAATAGTTTCAGGTTAGAGATTAGGAGGCACTATTTCACTGTCAGGGCGGCTAGGATCTGGAACCAACTTCCTAGGGAAGTGGTCCTTGCTCCTACCTTGGGTAAATTCAAAAAGAGGTTGGATGAACACCTGTCTGGGGTCATGTAATCCCAGCGTGTGCTCTAACCAGTGGCTGGGGGGTTAGACTAGGTGATCTATTCAGGTCCCTTCTGAACCCTAACTACTATGAAACTATGAAGGTTAAATTTTAATATCTGTGCCAAGTAATCTATGATGAATCCAGTGGGCAGTGGATTACCATGAACACTTTACTGGAGCGTGGTTCACTGCTTTCTTCAGACTCTTGGTGAGATTTTTATACTGGTATTGCAGATAATTGTTTACCCAAGCATCTTTTTCATTTAAATCATGGCATATGCTCTAGTAGGAAATGTCAGGGCATACTGGCTTCTGGAGGTCACACAGTTAAATGCTAGTGCTTGATTCTTAAGGGGTTGGATAATTTAATAACCAACAACAGAATTAAGAGTTATGCATGCTAAAATAGAGGTTATTGTGCTTCACCGTGTAAAGTGATTGCTGTAGAGACCTGCAGTGTTCCTTTTCCCTAGTCCAGCTTTGCACAAGAGCCTATGGCAGCATAGGGAGGGAAAGTTTGCCTTGCATTTGGAGTATCGCTGCCAGAAGAAAGGATATGGCACTCAAAGTCTCAGTGATCTGAATTGGTATGACAAATTTTACAGTGCCCTGGCTGTACTTGATCAGATACTTGTTTCACAAAGGGTGTTGTGAAGACCGAGTAATGTTGACAGAGCACCATGTAAAAGGCAGAGTATTAGATTCATCTCACTTTATTGCTAAAAGATGAATAATAAAGGAGTTGGGAGGATCGGCAATCTGTTAGAGTGAGATTTATAGTTTGGAAGTGGATTAGGGACTCCTAATCTCCCTGTCAGTGGCGATAAATGCCTAGATTGAGGGATATACTAGGCTTTTTGGAAAAGATGTGCAAACGTCCAGCAGATGCTGTTAGAAAAGTTTATCACACCCTGGAACAGCTTTAATCTGTTTGCTTACTTGTAAAAGAAAATGCACAAAAGAAGTATGGAATAAACATTATATTTAAAAGGGAGATGCAATAAATCTCATTATCTATCAAAGTTTCTAGAATAAAATCAATAAAATGCCATTGGTTAATGGCATGAGAAAAGGGAGCTAATAGCAAAACTGAAGGCAATCGGCTCTAAAGGAAATGCATATGCTTTTTAGTCTTTGTTTGTTCAGGCCTGGCTGCAATTTCAAATATGCTTTCCCTTGATCTGGACTTTATGAAAGAAAATTGGAGGGAAGAAACCAAATTTCCAAAGAGATTACAGCTTGCTGTTCAAACACTGTGATTCAGCTGCTAAGTATGTGCTGGATATATTCTAGTCTGATAACCAGTCTGGGTGTGTGAACCATTTCAGTATAATTAGAATTTTAACTTGAAGGGAGGAGCTGGTAACTTCTAACCTAACTACTTTTTAACCTCAATTGTTTGTTTTCCTGGTCTGTTTCTCTTCTTATTTTATGTGCTCACTTTTGTTCCACTATTTAGTAACTTGGAAAGAGGAACACTGAGTATGGCAAGCTAAATTCCAGTTTTATTGTACCTTCTCTGTGTAAAATGATGAGGTTTGAAAACCTGTGGTAGAAAAATGTATGCTCATGCTCACTCTCATGCAATTTAGAATTGAACTTTATCCCTCATTAGATCTTTAACTGGAAAGTCAGCATCTGCTTATTCTGAAACGTTTTAATGAGCACAAAACTGACTTCTCTGGGCAATTGCTTTGATTGGAATGGTGCATATATCTGATTCAGTGGTGCAGTGGGGCTTTGGGCATCCATGCATTTCCTCTCTTTCACTGACTGTCCCAATCAGTAGTTATTTGAAGAAGACCTGTTTTATGCTTAGCATAAGATTTTTGTGGTACAAGGGTTTAGGTTAACAGGTAAATGCAAAAATACTGTCACGCATGTAGGGTTCTTTACTTCTTTCTGGGACAAGTGTTGTGTAAGAACTATAAGTGTCTTCCTTTTTCCTGCTCCTTTTAATGTGTGTGTGGTAATATAGTTATAAAAAAGCTGTATTACACAGATGCCTCATGCCTACTAGCAGCAAGCCACCCCCCTACTTCAAACCACAGAGCAAAAGAACAATCCCTTCATCTAATTGACTATCTAACTCCTTTTCATGCTGGAGGTTACTGTAATTCTCGTGTACTGAAATTGGTCTGGCAATCTGTTATGGGAAACAGTAAATGACTCCCTATCTAGCTATGATTGATCTCTTGGAGAATGGGTAGTTTGTATGGTGTCATTGTCAAATGTCAGGAACAATGCACACAAATTAGGGTTTCTGCAGGGATTTTTACCTAAATCTGTAAAATTGCAGGGACCTTTCAAATCTGATTGTTTTAGATTAGAGGCTTAAAGTATCAAAAGAATGCTCAGATTTGACTTGTGGTCACACAGTTTCAAGTCAACTCTTTTAATAATATATCTCTCTGTATTCTGTACACTTTCTTATGATTTATGAACCTTGGATGCAAGTTTGGATAGTGTTCATGCTGAAATACTGGGGGGGGTGGGAATGGAGTACGTGGATGCCTTTCTGGTCAGTTACTGTCTATAGTAGCAGTTCAAGCGAGGTGGTGAATGGAAATTCTTTAAGCGATTAAATAAGAAAAATCCATGTTTTTTATGTAGTATTTCATGATTTTAAAAAATCACAATTTGAAAAGTTTTTCTGCACATTTACTAATGTATTTTTAGGAAGGGATAAAGGAATAAATATGTAGGGAAGATAGTAGGACTGATTTTACATAAAATGCACTTTAATGCATCCTGTATATCACTCAAAAATAGGGAATATGTTTTCCCCCAACATTATTTCATTAGAATTATAGTGGAATTATATGAAAACTATCCCCCTATTGATGATCTCAAACAATACTGTTTAAATCTCTGAAGTACAGTATGGTTTTCAGAATGGACAATAGAAGAACAAATGCAGAGAACTGTCTGCACAGTAAATGTAATTAGACTATTGACTCTTGCAAGCATACTCCCTAGAAGTTTTTTGGAATTAGTTTTTGGAGCAGATGTCAAATTGTTTTTCCTTTAAACCTATTAATGAAGAGGGATGAGTCGGTGTCTCGACTGGGGATCTGGACAGAAGATCCGAAGCAATAGGGCAATGGTAATTAAGCATGTTGTGGTGACAGGTCACTCAATCAACAGTAGGCTAGCTGCCTGTAACACTCTTTCAGTCATCCCTGGACAGCCATTTGGAGGTGATCCTGATATTAACTGAGTAGGAAAGTTGCCTTCCCAATCTCCTTCTCAGGGGCTAAAATTGTCACACATCTGATATGCTTGTGGGAGGGTTGGGGAGGCGAAGAGTTGAACAGTGGGGAGTATATCAGATATTGTAGATGTGCAGTGACAATGAAGAAGTCTGCCCAATACATGACCATCTGACATTTGATTTTGCTATGTAAGGATTCACTGATACACGAAGGATGGACTTCCTAAGATAAAAACATAAGTAAACTGTGGTTAGCAATGCTTAAGTTAAGATTATTCATGATAAACAAGAAAGGTTACAGAAAAAGCATAGCAAGAGAGAAGCTTTGGTGGAGGCCTTATTTTTATAGTCACTACTCTATGGAGTTTTAAAAGGAGTAATGCAACAGAAAGAAAATGACATTCTTTTGTTTTAAAGCAGAATTGGCAACTAGCCCTTTCTTTGTGCTGTTTACACAGAAAGCAGTGTTTGAAAGGAAGCCTTCTGGTTTTTTACTAGGGAATTCCATTTCCTTGCATTTGGTAATTGTAATGTTTTGTAACTGAATGTCTTGGCAGGAGCAGCATTTTACTTTATTCACTGTTTAAAGACAATTTTATTGCTACTTTTCCCTTTGTGCTGTAACTGTGTACTTGAGTATAGTTGGCCATATCATGTTTTGCTTCATTCTGGCACATCAGATAGAGAATGGTTTGTTTTTCTTACACTTTGGTTTATATTTTCTCATTATTATAGGAAAGAGGTATTTTGTAATGCCAAAAATGCTTAACTGACCTAATGTCTAGACCCGGTTGTTGAATATGAAAGGGGTGCATTAGTTTAGGGGCAGGCAATTATTTTGGGCAGAGGGCCGCTTGCTGAGTTTTGGCAAGCCATCGAGGGCCGCATGACAGGCAGCCCAGAGCAGATAAATATTAATTTTCTAAATTTTTTTAGGGCCCTGCGGGCCGGATAAAATGACCTGATGGGCCACTTCCAGCCCTTGTGCTGTATTTTGCACCCCCCCCCCCATTAGTTGATCCCTTTGCATGCTTTTGCTTTTAATTTGGCCAAGTAATCCTCAGAGGGCTGGCTGTGTGTAAGAGGCTGTAAGAGGTAAAATTGCTGTATGGGGTTGTGGTGTAGAGCTGCTAAAGAACAATTGAAGATACCTCCTAAATGGCTTCTTCTGCCATTACCCCTTTTAATCATCTGATTTAAGATCTGTAATAGAATTCTGATCCTTTCTCTGCACCCATTGGGGCTGTGTTGATTGCACTAAATTTATAGCTACATTGAATCTTAAGTGACACCAGTGAGGAGGGTAGTTGCAGAGAGATCAGATTGGTACTGGACTTTGAAATAAAACAATTCTGTCTTCCGAGCTAGGTTCCCTGGCAAGGGGGTATTTTTTTCGCCTTTACCCCAGGCATATATTTGGTCTGGCCTTTCAGCATACTAACACTTTTTCTCTTTCCTACGGATGATGGCCTTAAGAAGCTTCATATTACTGACAGCTTCTCAAGTAGTATAGCTTGTCTAGTTTCCCTTATAAGTGAAAATTGCCAAATAGTGGATTTAGAGATGTACAGAGCAAGTCCAGTACTTCTGATGTCATTAATGAAAGACTGCTGGGTATAGCAATTGATTTGTTCTGGATCATTAACCTTTTTGGATTGGGAGTCATGTGGCTGTGTGATGGCCACCATGTTTGCCTATACACACAATGGATTGAACTGGGAACTTCAGAAGTAACAGCTTGAGCTAAACAGCTAGAATGGTTTAGCTGAGAGATCCCTTACCCTCTCTGTGTATTGAGCTTGGAGGGTGGGGATATGTAACACTCTCACACATAATTGATGTTTGCTGCATAAACAACCTCCTTTCTTCAGGGCAAGGGAGATGTAGCAGTAGGATATACCCTGGTTTTTGTGTCTGAGCTGCATTGAGTAAAAGCAGCAGGGCTCTGAATTAGTTCAATGTAAGTGTCATCTAGAACTAATACCTGAGCTGAGCTCAGCTAGTTTGTCGTCCTTCAGTGTGTTTGTTGGTGTGAAATTAGTTGTTATACATGATGGGGTTGAACTGGTACCTTATTTAGCTTTGCCTGCTAGTAAGAAGATAGAGAGGCTATTGGGCCCAGGAGAACAAGGCTTGCTGTAGTTGACTCTTACAGAGACTGGCCTTTGATTTGTTGTTACAGTCTTTAAAGGATAACCATCTTAAGACCATCTGACATTCAGTATCATATATACCTAATACTTGCCTGTTTTTTTTAAATATTAATATTTACTTGTCAAAAGAACAGAGGGACTATAACTAAAAACTGTTACCAACATTATACAGTAGGATTTTCAAATATGTTTGGTGTTTACGTGCTCCTGCTCCCATTAAAGCTGATAGACATTTTATCATTGATGTCAAAGGACACAAGCCAATTTTGAAAGATCTTGCCCATAATGTTTAATTACAGTTATGTAATGGTGCATACTTTGTCATTGCAGGGAAGTTGAGAAGTCAGAAACCTAGTTGAATGCAGAAATGTATCCAGTCTTGACAGGATAATCTTAATGCTATCTAAAACACTATTTCAATTGCATGTGTTTTGAAATTGGAGAGGCTGGATAATCCTGGAAAGTCTTATCCACATGTTTAACTTTACACATGTAATTAGTTGCTGACTTGTGTAATTTTTTTTGTTTGTTTGTTTGTCAAGTTAAGGATGTACACAAATGTTTCAGGATTGGGTTCTACAGTATCAAATGTTGGGTGGCCTACATAGGTTGTAATTTGTTATAAACTTCTAAGAGTATAAAAGAGCTGAGGGGCAGCTGTAGGAGAGTTTTCTCATCTACAGGGAGAATGTGTAATCCAGAAACACAATTTGAAATGTTATAGTTGTGGGGAGGGGGCATGAGTTTACAGAGGCTGTATGTCCTGTGGTTGAACTGATGATACCTTTTAAAAAAAAAATGTTTCCAAGCTAGTAACTCTTGAACATGTTGAAAAATTACTTCACTCTCATTGTTACCCAATCACATAGCTAAGTAAGATGTGTTTTTGAGTAGTTAGTAGTGTTGTCTTTGCTCGACTATTTGTGTTTAATCTATTGTTTTAGTGCTTTGATGGATCAAGGCCAACATCCCCAGCCTCTGCCAACAAGATCCAAATGGTATACATTAGCACCTGATAGTCTGTGTGAAAAAAATATAAAGCAGAGGGACTATTTAAATACTTAAAACATATCAGATTGGGGTCTTTCCTAGATATACAAAACAGTCCCATAACTATTTTATTTCAGCAGTTTTCAAGTCTCTGTTGAGTTTCATCTGGCATAGGACTAGGTTTCTGGCCCCAAAAGCCTTCAGTCTTATTTGAGACTTACTATGCTTCCATTTTACACATCAGACAGGGGGAGATTTGCTGTTGCATGATTACATGGTAACTCAGCTTAAGCATCAGCACATCATGATTCCTTTATTATTATTTAACAAAATAATTGCTCAAAACACTGACAAGAAGCTTTACTAAAACCTGAAAGTATGTCATCTGTCAAACTTCTTGCCTCAGCAGTTTTTATATGATATAGGTAATATTAAAAAAATGCCACACGTAAATAATTTCAGTATCATCTGATACTTGGTTTAGTGGTAATAACATATCTTTAGTGTGCTGTATTTCAATTTTTGAACAGCAGGAAGAAGCTATCATACAGCACCAGAGTGGGCAGGCCAGCCTGACTGATAGGGTATGATAAAATTTAATAAGAAAATGTTTAGCAACTCATGCCAATTTGAAAATGGAATGACACCTGCTGATGAACCTATATCTCAAGTTCCATCAAACTATATTTAAGTAGGGAGCAGCATGTTCGTTTGACAAGTGTGGTGTGTCAAATTGGACACTCCTAAGAATAAAATACAAAATTATTAAATAGAGGCAGGTCCCGTCATTGTGATATTTGAGCAGTATTTCTATTAGAGGCTTAAAAAGATATCCATAGATAAGGTGCTCCTTAGAATATCTAATATGCTATTTAATTATTAGGCTCAACAGGGTTTCAAGCCTTCTCTCCTTGCAGAATATTGAAGTCTGCAAACCTAAAACCATATTTGATTTGAACAGAGAGATGTAGCTTGCTTTCTGCATATCCTGTCATAGGATTTGAAAATGTGAGCTATGGCTCACAAAAGCTTATGCATCTCTCATTGATTTAGTCTATAAGGTGCAGTTATACCCTGCCGTCTGCTTGATTTGAACTAGGGAAGCCAGAAATCTTAAATGAAAACAGTGAGCCCAAGTACGTGTTGCACTAGAGACTCTGGTTTGGTTCTCTGTTTCCCTGTACCGTGAACACATACACCAATATAGAATTTGTGTAAAAGTACTGAGAATATGGTAACATTTTTCACCTGTGGAAAAACCAGTTTTCAGGCATTACCATAATATCTGTGAAGAGGAAAAACTCCATGGGGTCTGTAGTTCAGGAACAGGGCTTTGTTTTGCTGTCAGCATTATGTAATTAATTAAAAACAAACAAACAAAAAAATCCCTTTCTTGTTCAGCCTATGCTCACCTTGTCTTCATTTAAAGATAAAGCTTGAATTGGTTCACTCACTGTTTTGAATAACTAAAAAATACTGCTCAGAAAGCCAAAGAAGCACTCACAAACCTACCTGACTTGAGAATTCAGAAGTAGTCTAACAGCATTACAACGACTTCTCCAACATGTGCCTTCCTACAGCACTTTCCCAAGTTTGTAGCAATGGCAAAATTTAGCATGATTTCATAAGGGGATACATGTAAACTCTGTGGGGCAGAGGTGTACTGCTACTGAGTGCATTCACAGGTGGCAGATAGTGAAATGACCTTCAGGGAAGGATAGCTATGAAATAAGTAGGGGTAACTCTGACAAATAAGCAGTCATGGACCAAGCAGTGGCAGCACCACCAGGAGGTGAGGAGAGCAGATGGTGATGGTTTCCCTCCTGAAAAGCCATATATATCATTTGATGGTTCTGTGACATGGCAAGTACAGATTGCCACTATAATAACCCTGTCCAGTCCCCAGCTATGGGTCTGCAAGTCCTCAGTGGCAGAGCAAGCAGAAGAAGATGTTAGAATTTTAATGGCTGTGAAGGCAGATGAAGGTGGCAGCAGTTGTCTTGGTCTCCTGGCCATTGGATCAAGTTCCTGTTCTGTCAAGAGCTGTGTGGAAGCTGATGTGCAGCTCCTTTTGCACAATAAAAGAAGTCACATGCTGGCATCTTCCATGCCAGCACATTCCTCAGGTCATTTGGCAACTAGCTAAGGTTGACAGGAGCAGGATTGTGTGGTCTGGAAGCTCCTAGACATGAACTGGCATGAAGGTAGCAGTTATGTAGAAGGTTCATCTAGCACTTGGTTGAAACAGGAGTGTGGTTTGGCAGCTGTAACTGTGATCCATAGTCCTTTTCAGGATCCTCTCTGTTCAACCCACATGGGGAGGGGGCTAGAAAAGGTTCCCTAAACATAGGCTGTCTACTACAGTATTCTGTATTTCTTCCTGACTGAATAACCATGGCGAGGGGGATCACCTTTACTGTGGTCAAGATCTCAGTACTTTGAAACCTCATGACAACAACAGGAGATAGAAAAGAGGGAGCAGCAGAAACAGCGTGCTGTGGACAAAATAAAAAATCCAGGGTTATGCACCCCACACAGAAACACATGTCTGAGCTGCTGTAGAGTCTGTTGTTTGGAGATGAGCCTCATCAGCCATCTTTAGACACACATGGAAGACAATCATCCTTGATTGGGAGGTATTGCTGAAGAAGAAGAAATGTAAACTACAGAACCCCAACTTCCAAGATCAAGATCTCTCAAACTGAGACATCAAACTTAAATTATGTAGAACTGGCAATATATCACTTTGGGAAAACTGTCTTGCTATACTTTGCTTTCCCATATGGAAAAAAAGGACACCACATATACATGCATGAACTTATGATGATTCATCACTCCTGCTTCAGTAGCATCCGTGATCTCCCAGTTCCCCCTGGCTCCTCTGACTGTTGCTTCTTGTCCTCACCCCAGGGGCCAGCGCAGTCTGTTGCAGTGCAGAGAGCTGGGGTGAGTCCAAGCCATGTGGCAGGGAGTGTGTGTACGTGTGTGGGGCAGCATTTGGGGAGTGCCCGTGAAGCCAGGTGTTGCAGCTGGGGGGAAGGGGGTTTTTGTACCTGGCAAGGAATGGCAGGGGGGCAGTGCAGAGGTGGGGGGGGGGGGGGGGGGGGGGAGTTTGTGTGGTCCTGTGGCCTGCATAGCATATGGCCTCCAGGGGCTTAGAAGTTAAAAAGCCCTGTATTAAAATAAGTCCCTAAATTGAATGACTAATAGACAACTATCTTGGAAATATTTCCAAGACTATTATTTAGGTTAATTTTTGTGTGATTCCTTAGAATGCCTTAAAAAACTTTTGTGAGTTAGATAAGATTGTCACAGTAGCATAAGCTTCTGTAAGCAACCACTTGAGCATCTGGTGAAATAAATTTGCTTATCAGAGCTTTTGTTCTCTGACTTAGTTTTATAAGGTGCAACTCTACCTGCCTTCTGCCCACTTCAGACTAACATGTCTAACTACCTCTTTCTGACAAAGACAAAATACTAGAGCGCCCCCCACCCTGCCCCGAAAATTGTGATGGAAACAAATTTTGATGAAAATGATTCTTTTTCAAGGAAATTTTAAACTTGCATTGAAAACAACTATTTACCCCTACTCTAAAAGAATTGCTTATGGAACTTTTCTCTTTCTGTCTTTCTCTGTCTGTCTCTTTCTTTCTTGTCAGAATTTTCAGTGGAAAGCTGACAGTTTCCACATACCATATGCTCTTAATATGTAAACCTTGTGACTGGATAAAGGCTGTGCACTTACCCCAACTGAATGTAAACAGTTCACAATAGTGCAAGCTGTTCCTGTAGCTAAGGTTTTGCACCTCATTAAAGTTCTTTACCTTGTTTTTCTTGAGTGTGTTGTGCTTCTGCTAGCAGGCTTGACATTGACAGGATTAGTCAGTTGGTTCAAGGTTGCTCTACAAGCTTTGGCTGGGCATGCTCCTACTCAGCTTCACCAATTGTGCATTTAAGGGGTGAGAATAGGGTCAGGAGTTTTTGTGCGTTTAAGTGGTTTAGCTGGTACTGAGATAATTGATGTTTGTTACAGTGTAAGCAGTAAGCACCATTTTACTCAGTTAAGTGAATTATGCACTTATTTGAGACACTATTGGAGTGCACTATACACATAAATACACTCCATAAAATTGAAGTGCACTATACACATGACCAAACTAGGCAAAAAACACCCCCAACCTTCAGTTTTCCCTTCTTCCCTTTCATCAGAAACCCATTTGCAAAAAGTTTCAGTGGAAGTGTTTTGACTAACCACATAAAATTCATTGTTTGGTTAATTATTTCTGAATCAGTTGGCCCACACAAAGTTCACTGGCACAAATTATTACAGATTGGGCATGTCTACACAAGATGCTTTATAGCTGATAAATTAGCTCCACAGTAAAGTGTCACCATCTACACGGGTGGCACTATTAGGCTGCAATAAATTAATTAATTCTGCTGTAGGATAGTATTGCCCAATACAAGTAGTATCCTACAGAGGAGTAGTTATGTGTGGCGTGTGCGGGCTGGGAGCAGTCCGAGGCCCTTTTTTCGCATGGCTGGCTGTGGCCAGCAGCCCAGACACGCCAGGTCGGGGAAGGCAGGCGGCACGCTAGAATTAGGCACCGACACGTAATGGTTGTTTAAGATTGTTTACTTACACCATAGATGGTCGCGGTGCAGGCTGGAAAACTTCCAGGAATACTTCGCTTAAGTCCCAGTTTAAGGACTCGGACAGAGCTCTGGATTCACTCACACGAAGTTTGCTAGGCTCCGTGGAACTTGTGCGCGCAGGGAAAGGGTACGTCGAGGATTGCGCTCGGCGACGGGGAGAGGCGAGAGGATGATCAGACCCCTGTTGCCTTCTTGATATTCACGCTGGGTCCAATAGGCTCCGCAGCACTTAGAGATCTTCACGAAACATGAAGTCTCCTCCTCCTGATGTTCGTGGAGTCCTCCAACTTGGGCGGAAACCACTCAAGCCTCTTATACGGCTAGCAAGCCAATCGCTAGCCGCCACGTAGGAATAATTTAGAACTGACCAATAGTGGGGCACAAATTTGAATACAAATGGCGGGAACTCCTTGCAATGTGCATCTCCTTTCTGCAGCTCAGAAATGCACCCTGCAAAGAAAGCTACAAACAGCGGGAAAATAATTTAGCAGTGCCGAAGCATACACAAACAAAAAAATCACACCCTTGGGTTGTGACATGGCGAAGCGCATGTGTAGATGGTAATGGCTGGCTCTGCACTGGAACACCCTCGTGCCCCAGCCAGCTCATGCGGAGCATGTTGAACTGGGTCAGAACAGTCCTGAGCTGACAGGCTGACCTCTGTGGACTGCTTCCAGCTGGGGCTATTCTGCCCCATCTCAACCTTCTGCAGCCCCAGGAACATGTGTAAACTGCTGGATTTTATTACATCATATTAATAGCACATGTAGATGTGGCCATTGTGTACAATTTTATGAACACAAAACAAAGGGTGGCTAATAGTAAACTATCCTGACTTACTCATGAGCAAACTGATTCTGTATATGTAACACCCCAGTGTAAGATATACCCATGTCATCGTCTCTACATGGTAAAGAAGCGTGCTTGCTCAAAAAAAGCATTGAAAACATTCATTAGAAATTCTTTTTTGCAAAATTATGCATTGGAAATGTATGCCCATAGGAGCAGGAACATTTTACTCATTTGTTTCTTTCTGAAGCAACCATGAAATCAAAAGTAATGTACTGGGAGGATGGATTAAAAGAACAGTTTCCTTCATTTTTCCTCATGCACGGAAAGTTCTGAAATGCCAAGATGTTTATTCAATTGAGCCCTTTTTATTATTCCATCCCACAACATATACTGGAGTTTTAAGGACTTAACATTGATGTTGCTTCTAATAATTCATTACTAGAAATGTTAAATACGTGCACGTGGAATACCTTCAGTTCACAGCTGTTTTTGCAGTGTATCAGGATGTTATTGGAAGTCATTAAATGACAGCATTCATTTACTTGGGAATAGGCACACAACACTTAAAACAGTTTAAATATGGTGGAAACCTGAAGCGGGTAGAACTGAAATCTCTTAATCTGGTTTAAAGCTGCCTAGAATTGTTCAAAAGTGTACCTGGAAAATGAAGTACTATTTTGCACTGGTTCAATGTTGTGTGAATACCAAGTGTTGCGAGACAGGTCTGATCTGTTCTCTGGGCCTGCCACACTGCAGTGTTCCTAACCCCACTGTGCTGCTGTAGCTGGCCACTCTGCTGTGTGGCCAGAATTTCTTTCATATGACAAAAACAGTGTCTGTATCTTTATTTAGGTGTGCTTCATGGCCAGAACTGTACTGGCCTCACAACCCCATTCTGTTGGTACTCCCTTGTCCTGCTTTTTCAGTAAAAGCTATCTTTTTAACAACCAGATGTGCCCTCACTCTGTACTTGACTACAGCCCATCTTCATGCCCCCGGGCCCTGGAAACTAAAGCACTCTTCCTCCCCTCATTCCTATAAGTCAGGCATGCACACTGCAGGCTTTGATTATTCACTTTGATTTATTGCACTTGTAATAGGACCTGCCCCCAAAAATGGCTGTGATGCCCCCTAGTGGCTACACTAATTCCATGCCTCATTCTGGCTTCCTACTGTATGACTGTCCTTGCCTGTCGCACCTTGCTAGAAATAAATATAAGTTTGGGAGACTGGCTTTAGAATACCACAGTGAGCCTTGAGGTGTTTCCCTCTGCCCAGTTCATCATTGAGTAGCTGGTTTGGCCTGATCCTTTAGGTCTGATCCTGAGCAGGGATCTCCCTGTAGTCCCATTTACTAGTCCCCCCACCCCCTCCATCTTGGAGCCTGCAGTCTCCATCCCTGACTAATCCCTCAACTGTCTTCAGCAGACTAAACTATTTGCAGTATCTTTTCTGGGCTCCCACAGTGGCCTCTTTACCCCCCTTCAGCTGCTCCTATGCCTCATGGCTCAAATACAAACAAATATTAGGGCTGTGTGAAGTGTTGTTAGCTGATTCGCTTTGGAGGTGATTCAGCTCAATTCAGGGACCAAATCTCTGAATTGAATCAGGAGACCAACTAAAAGCTCTGAATAGATTCGAAGCATCTGAATTGATTCAGAAAAGATTCAGCTGATCTGGAGATTTGGCCCTAGACTAAACAGGCAGCTCTCAGCTGCTTCCAGCTGGTAAGTCTGTTGGGGTTGGGGGAGGGAAGGGACATGGGGGAGGGAGGGTTTGGGACCGGGGCTTTGACAAGATGCCCAGCCGGGGCAGGGGACATGTTACAGGGGGGAGGTGGGAGAGCGGGGTATGGGATGCGGGTGCGGCAGCGCTTAGAGCGGGGGCTCTGCTGCCACATTGGCTGGCAAGTGGCAACAGGGAAGAGCCCCTGCTCCCAGTGCTGATACAGGCATGGCAGTGCTGGGAGCAGGGCCTATGGCCTGCCACCACCTGGAGCAAGCTGTGCCTGCATTGCTCCTCCCCCATGCTCCAGCAAAAAAAAAAAAAAAAAAGCCCCGTTCTCACTGGCTCTGGCAGCAGCGATCGGAGGCCTCTGAGGGCTCATGGCAGAGCCCCAGCACACAGCGCAGGGCAGGCAGGGGGAGTGGGGATTGCCTGCCCTGCTTTGCACCTACTCAGCAGGTGCCCCATGGCGTGGGTGCAGCGCTGCTCGACGGCACTGCATGTTGTCTGGGAGCCGGGGTGGTGCCACCTGTCATCCAGAGCCTGGCACTGCTCAGCCCGAGTGTCCCCAGCTCCCAGGCAGTGTGCAGCGTCCTACCGAGCCATGCTGCACCCACACAATGTGACAGTTGCCGGACAGGTGCCAAACGGGGTGGGGGGCAATCCCCGCTGCCTCCCTCTGCCCTGTGCTGCATGGGGGGGCTTTGCCATGAGCACCCAGAGGCCCCAATTGCTGCTGCTGTGAGTGTGGCATTTTTGTTTTTTGTTTGTTTTTTAGTGCCAGGACTAGGCTGGGGCCCAGCTGGGGATGAGGCTGGGCAGGGCAGCCATGGGGGCTTCTGCTGTGGCTCCCCCCACCACAGAGAGGCGGCGGAATCATGGGAGAACCTGGAGGCACCCAGCTGTGCCTGCCTCCTTGGCCAATCTGAATCACCAAATCTCTCTGAATCAGCGCTGAATCTTTCAAAGCCGATTTCAGCTGAATCAATTCAGGACAGTGATCTGAATCTCTGAATTGAATCACTGTCCTCCGAATTGGCCAAATCTGAATCAGAATTGAATACTTCCCTATTTGCACAGGCCTAACAAACATGAAACAAAACAACTTATCTCCATCCTTGTATTCATTTTATTGTGTGCTCACTTTCTAGTGCAGTTCTCAACTGGGGTGCTATGGCATGCCGAAGTTAGGCATGTGCCAGTGCTCCATCTGTGACTTAAACTCAGAGGTTCCTGGCTAAAGTGTCATTCACAGGTAACACTGAGGGTCTTGCCCCTCTGCTAAGGCTGAGACCAATCACCATATTTGGGGCAGGAAGGAATTCCCCCCCCCCCCCCAAATGGTCAGATTGTACAGAATCTGAGGGGTTTTTTGCCTTCCTCTGGTTCTCTTCCTTATATCCTGTGAGCATATTTTAACAATCTGCAACAGCAGGACATTGGCCACCCTTGTTCTCCTGCCTTACCTGTGGCAGGTTAGGGTGTTAGGCCTTGTGGTTGTGTTTGGGTTGACTGTAGTTTTACTAAAAGCTTAGATCAGTGGTTTTCAATCTTTCTATTTGTGAACCCCTAAAAAATTGTGAATGGAGGTGCAGACCCTTTGGAAATTTCAGATGGAGGTGCAGATCACTGAATTGTAAGTGGGTATTCGCATACTTTTGATTGACTATAGCCATCTTTTGCAGACCCCTTAGACATAGTCTGTGGACCCCCAGGGATCTGCAGACGACGGGTGGAAAACCTCTGGTTTGGATAATGCATGTGTATAGGGTGGTTTGGATAGGGGAATCCTGCCTTTTGTGGGAGGTTGGACTAGATGACCTCTGAAGGTCCCTTCCTACCTTTCTGTAATTCTGTGAGACCCCATGATGCAGCCACCACTTCCATGGTGGCAACAGTCAGATAAAGCTGCCCTGTGTGCCGACTGTGTCATGTGTACTCTTTCTGCATTAATTCACTGATAACCCTAAATCAGGCAGGCAGCTGGTTTATACTGCAGCCCTTCTTGGTCCAGCCACCTTCCTTCACCTCTCCTGCCCCCCCACTCCTCCTGAAAATCGAGGCATGTGGGACAGTTCCACCTGTCCTGTGCACCTGTGCTTCTGGGTTATGTGCAAGGTCAGATTGGCAGTGTGAGCTGGCTCTCCTGCCTGCTTTAGGGTTATCAGAGAAGCTTTCATATCTGCTACAGTGCTTCCTGGGCTTCCTGTGTAGCAAGTATGTGAGGCATTTACCTGGCTGCAGGAGCACCTAGTTGACAACCACGAAGGTAAGTTGAGCAGAGTAGTGGTTCTCTGAGGGGTGCTGCCACATTCAGACAAGTTGTGGAGGGGTGCCCTGATTCTGAAAATGTTGAGAGGTTGCCTTTATCTAAGTGAATGTTATCAGCAAAATAGCTGCTTTTTTCAGGCTTTTCTGGGAAAGTGAAGTATGCCATGGAAGCCCTTTAGACCCCTGCCTTGTCTTGTGTACTTAAGTGAGATGACAGCTATACTTATGCAGAACCTTGTTTAAGCCTCTGTGGTAAGCAGTGCAGGATCAGGACCCTGTATAACAGTTGCTAGCTTTGGATTGTGATTGTTTTATGTCTGTGTAAGGAATCAGCACACATATGACTCCTGCCCTTCCTGCTTTGGCTTTTCAAATCACATTCATTAGCATATATATCCAATGTCAGGACTGGGGAAATAGCCAAAGAACCAATATATTGGGTTTTTTTAATGGGGTCCCTGCCAAGTTCTTTATATACAGGGACCTATTTCTGTGTCATTTTCCTCACGTTCATTTTACTTTAAACTCCTGTATGTCTTCTAAATTAAATTGCCATTTCTCCAAATGCTTTGTCTTGGTTTCTTTTCTCTTGAAGATAAGGTTGCATGACAACTGAATATTGCAACGTGACCTTCTAGCATTCCATGACGTTGATCCAAATCAAGCCTAAAGACTTATTTTAAATAATGATATAGACTTGCACATATGCAAAGTTAAATCCCTTGTGATGAAATACTGCAAAATCACTAAAAAATATACTACAGATGTGTACCTTTGCAGCATTATATATTGACACTATAGTAAGAGAGAATTCTAGGTAATGCGGTTATGTACAAGAGGGACACTAACAAATACATTGTTAAAAAGTTCTTCCCTAAAGAGCTCAGCCTGAGTAAAATATTTTCAGCTCATTGGCTTGTGTCTTCAAACCCATTTTTTTACAGGATTTTTTCTTCCTCAAGGAGCATCTGCATCAAAGGGTGACAGTTTTGTTTGGTATGATACATCGGGATGTGGGGGTTGATCAAGTGTAGCTGACTATACAAATTTGATCTCTAGTTTGTGGAAGCACCCTACCTTGCAAGCATCACTGAAATATGTTTTAGGTTCTGAAATATGACTTAATATGTTTCTGTGTTGTCATTTAGTGAAGGCAGGGGAGGAAAGTCAAAAGTGAGGACTTGCAATATTAAATAACTCTGGAGTACCATTAAACTGACTTTAAAGTCGCATGTTTACTAAAATTGTGTATGTAGTTCAACATGGTTGTGAGAGGAAATAATATGAATTGATTGATGTTGAAATTAAAGGCAATGTTTGCAACATTCCTCATTCGATTGTAAAACAATGTGCATCTCAGAACTGTAGCGTTGTTCCTGTTATTTAAAGCATGTCTTGTTAAGTTTATATTTGAAAAGACATTCATGTAGTCTCATATTAATATTTAGACAGTTCCTACCTTCTTGTTTATTGTGTTTAGAACACAGTAAATGTTTTCAGGTGTAAGAAATTACTACCTTTTTATCAAGGCAGCCTTAAAGTACTTTTAACGGCAGGATTCAATGTGCAAGGAACAATGCTTTAAAATGGTATTGTTTCATGTTACTGCAACATCATTTTGGGGGTATTTTTTGGTTTTTGTTTCTGGGAGAAAATAGAATTGGGTCAGTGGCTTTATGTCTCTGTGTTTTTAACAAGCTACGTTTCTGTTTTCCACCTAAGACTGGTCCACTGACCTTTCAAGGCAAATAGGCTAGGGCAGAGGTGGCCAATATACAGCATGTGCAATAAGTGACATGGGCAACCTCTGTGTGTGATTCACAGCAGATCAGGGAAAGGATATATAGCAGCATAGAGGAAAGGAAGCAGAGCAGCAGATTAGGGGAGGGGATTGGAGTGTCATTTTGGAGGGTGTGTGGTTGATCTCCAATGCATCTGCCAGCGCTGTAGTGATTCCCATGGGCATTGGATTTGGCCCGAGTTGTTTTGTTTGGATCCTGGTGAATAGCTATCGAAAGTTGCCACCATCTGTCAGCTGTTCAGTGACCTGTGTAGTAATAAAAAAGTTGGTCTCAGTTCAGCTTCTAGCACATAGGTATCCATTTGTACTACTTCACACCTTTGTTGGCATTTACAGCTGAAAAGCCAGTTTGACTGAACTGCCTTTTGTCCTCTTAGAGCTTTTTTTTGTCCTGTTAGACACCCCAGACCATAGTTGGCAGAAACCCTATGTTACTGCATTTGCTGTATACAATTTTAGGGAGCTTATCATGCTGTCCTTCTAAAATCTTTATGGATTTATTTTTAAGAAACCTCTTGTGAAACCTTTGTTACCTTAAGAAAAGTATTTACAGTGACTACCCATTAAAAAAAAAGACTTAAAAGTTTGAAGAGAAGAGGAAGCATTTGGGGGGAAAAATTCAAACAGACTTTTCAGCATTTATTTCTGTTGTTTTTATTGAATTCGTTATGAAAAATGCTTTCAAAATAGCTACTGGAAAATTTAATTCATAGAAAAATTCAATAATAAAATTTTATTCAAATTCAGAATGTGAAGGTTGATGATAATAATAACAATAATAATTATTATTGTTATCATTATTATTATTTTATGCAGTAAAGGCTGAAAAAATAGAAAATAGGGAGGAGAATATATATTGTCCCAGACTGTCTTCAATTCCGGCATGCTTATGACACGCTGGCAGGAGAAAGAGGATGAAAACAACCAACTCTCTCAGCTTTGATTCTCTTGTGCCATCTTCCTCCATCCCCAGCATGAGGGTGGGCATAGCTGACCAGAGCCTGTGCTCTTTTTGTTTTCTGGCTACTTCCACTGGCAGATGGTCACTTGGTGCCATAGCTCGTGAGCAGACTTTACAGCTGAAGCCAGCATTGGGGAAGCCACAGAATCCTAATTCCACACCTGACCTCTGTCCATGCTGGTGACAGCAGATGATTTGGACTGAAGAAAGAGCAGTAAAATGGCAGAGGGAACAAGAGAGATGTGAGAAAAACCAAAGGGGTTGGTGGGAAGAGACAGAGCAGAAATACTAGTATTCTTTATAGTGTTTTTTTCTCTTCAGAAGTAGCTTTCCAGGTGATCACTTTTGGAAGTCTATTAGGATACCATATACTAAAACTGTTTGTTCATCCACTCTAATAAATAAATGCTTCAAGATTATAAAAGGGAGAAATACAATCAAGGTAAAATAGAATGTAGTAATGGAATTAATTTCCCTAATAGCCTCCCAGATTGTTCCTTTTGCTTTTTAAATTACATCTAAGTGTTAACCACATGCAACCCTTTTCTTTTTAAGTCCTAAGAATAGCACTAAATTAGAAAGGTCATTTTGGCTTGGATATTTCATAGTCCCTGCAGTGACTTTAACACAAGCCAGCCACCGTATTAGTCTTTGAAACAGAACCATAATCTTGATATGTATCATAGAACATTACTGTTTGGCATATAACATTGTGGCATAAATGCCCCCTTTGCATGGAGTAAAGGTGAGTCAAGGTTAGTAGTCAATACAAAATGATGTGGAGATAATTTGGATTAAAAAACCCCCTAAGGGCTTAGGGCATGCCATTGTGGAGAAGAGGTGAAAAGTGAAGTGGGCACTGGATGGGAGATGGGAACTCTTTGTCCTCATGTTAAGAACTCTAGGTGCAAGGATCTGGTCTTTCTGTTTGGCCAGTGCCAAGTACATACTGAATACTGTTATACAGCGAACAGTGAAGACAGACAAACATCCCACTGTGTTGAAGATTTCTTCCTGCAAAGGTAACTCAGATCCAGTAAGCATGATCTTTCTGGGTCTCTGCTTTGAAATACCCATAAAAGGATACTTTTATGTTGGCTTCTGACTGTGTGGTTTGAGAGAAGACATCTTGGAAGCATTGGGACTTTTCCCTAGGTCTGAAGACATCTACAGGGTTGAGTGGCATCCACAGCTCATCAAACTTTGTACGTTTGCCTTGGAAGGAAGACCCACGGTACACCACTGAGCAGTTCTCATGTAGACTCTGACCCAGGGTGGACAGTGGATTGGAGTCCCTCACCTCTGGGGGGCTCTAATCTACCTACCTACCCACTCCAGCAGGACTGATAAAACTCCAGAAGACCTCCCTCCCTGGCCTAACCCTCTCTTCCTGGATCAGCTCCAAATTGGAGCTGATCCTCCACCCTTATAATGATAATGTTTGTTGGATTGGAGAGATTGGTCTAACTCATTTCTATGAATTGCCATGAGTTAGGCCTGAGAGCTGCACTTCTGTCTGCACCCTGAGATGTTTAATGTGGAGCTAATTAGTTGGCTTCACAGTAAACATCTCATCTCATGTAGATATGCCCATTGTGTACATCTACACATTCAGTTTATTCAAAGTAATAAACTGGAGCAGTTTGAGCAGGAGTAAACTACTCCTGGGTGCAGTGTCTACATGTGCACCTGGGACAGCAGCAATTTGAGCTGGAGCAGAGCAGAGCAGTTTACATAAAGGCAACTCCTGCCCTATTCTGACCTGGGGCTCTGGGTGGTGGCACTGAGTGGCAGAAAGGCTGGCTGGAGCATGAGGGTGCAGAAAGGTGTGGAGCCATGTGGCTGGGCAGCAGGCAGGAGCCTGGTCCTCGGCTCCTCTGGAGGCTGGGCTGACCTGGAGCAATTTATGCCAATGGTCAGCATCTACACGTGCATTTAACTGCAGTTAATTACTCCGCTGTAAGATAGTACTGTCCCCCACAGTAGTATCTAACAGAAGTGTTAATTACTTTACTGTGACCTAATACCATTGCTCATGTAGATGGTGGTGCTTTACTCCATGGCTGTTTTTCTTCATTCTGCCTTTCAAAAGCAAGATGAATATTATATTCCTGGGTATGCTGTATGCAAGAAAATGCAGTATTAATATAGGATATTTTTTTTCTTACATTTTCTGGTATTTTTAAAGTAAATTACAATTGTATTGTTTTTGTTTTGTTTTGTTTTGTTTTCTGAAATCAGAACAAACTCATCCTGTATTGCTGTTGCTACAATAATGAGCAGTCTTCCTGCTACTTAGCATACAGTTCATATACTCTGAGTTATGCTAGCAATGTTCATTTTCGCAAAAGCTGCTAACACGACACCTAATTAAAGAAAAGGATGCTAATGAGCAGGGTTAGCAAATTAGCAGAAAACTGTATTGATCCCCAGAGCTTCCAGCAGGTTCTTCTTCAGGTCAGTTCATACCTTGTGAAAATGCAGAAAGCATAGAAGAAAATTAAATATGTGCACGCACACACACACACACACGCACGCACACACACACACACGCGCGCGCTCACACACACACACACACACACACACACACACACACACACTGACTACAGCAGAATATTACCAAAGTAATAAGGGTAAAACAAAACATGCCCTGCTAACTTTCATTTTTAAATTTTTTTTGTATTTATTTATTTGATTTTAAAATTAGAGGTACAGTACTGTTTCTGTCGCCCATCCCCCCAAATCTTTGATTCTTCAAAATAAATTGAAAAGAATCAAAGATTCTTCAAAATAAATTGGAAAGAAAAAAATCAAGCAGCCCCACAACCTAGATTAATTAATCTAGTGTTGAGTATAATTACGGGCTTCTGACAATCAGTATTGCAAACATATTTTTTCCTTCTATGACCAGCTGACCAGAAGACGCAGACCTAACCATGGTGGTCGACTATAGCTTGACCTAGTTTGTTCATAGCTGTCCCAATGGTTTTTGAGAACGTGATTTTTCAGCTGGATGAGAATGTGGCTGTGAACTAGATAAATTGTGCAGGTTGCTTAGAATATAACTTGAGCCCAGTGCTCCAAATGTTGCAATGACCCCTTGTGAAATTCTGGATTAAAGTCCTAGTGCAGATCTTTAAAACCCTCCTTCAGTTCGATTTCATTTTAGGATTGCAGTAAGGAATGGTAGGGTTTCATCAGAATTTTCCTCTTCAGAACTTCTGAGTTTCTTAGTCTTATACATTTATGGGGGGGGGCATTCTTGGGACATTCACCATGGCTTGGGCAGCACTCTCAGTTTAGATTCCCATTTCATTGATAGGAAGTTGCTAATGATGCATTTAATATTTATTAGATAGGCTGGTGAGTTGGCTCATATATATATTTTTTAACTTTCTTTCCAAACTGTATCTAAAATGTCTGTCCACTTCTAAATCTAACATGCTTCCTGTGCTCTTTTCCCCTGTCCATAAGACACCTCTGAAAAGTATTTTGCCAATTAGAGTTGCAGGGTTCAGAGCTGTTGTATGTTGAGATCTTTCTAATTGCATAGTCAGGTTTACTCTTTCACTTAGATGCTGACATTTATTAATATATTCATTGGAATTGCTACTTCTCATCTCATCTATGGAAATGCTTTGTGTCTGAAACATAGCTGTGTTTTGATTTACAATGATAAATGTTAATTGATAAATGATAGGCACTATCTCTTGTTTGCACTTTAATATAGATTCTGAGTTGTAAATAATAGGAATATTTCCCTTGATGCAGTGCAAGATATATATGAAGTAAAGGCTGTCTTTGAAAGCATATGGACCAGAAAAGTTCTTAAGAGCTTATTTCCTTAGACAAGGAATCAATTAATACAACTGTACATTTCTCACTCAGCTGAGATATAGGTTTACCTGTTGCTGATCTAGTGAATTTGTACACTTAATGACTTTACTACTGAATTTAAAATAAGGTGATAGGAATTGAAGTCATTAGGATTCATTGTGGGTATAAAATTGTTGTTTCTACCTTTTGTGAATTTATTGCAAGTGTGCTGATTTTCAAGTCCCTTCTGTGAGTGGTCTTATTATGATTCAAAGCTCCAGGGTTAGCTACAGACATTCAAAAAACTCAAGGCTGAATTGATCTAAGTTATGGAGTTTTCTGTAAGTGGCATTGTTAAGATTGGTAACAAACAGAATAGGCATTCACACCTCTGGTGCGGGGAGGGCATGCAGGCTACTTATCTTTGACCAGGTTCCACCATTTTTAAACCAGTCTGTGTGCCAAACTTCTATTCTGTTATGGGTTTTGACCAGTTTCCCATCACTTATAACAGTAAAAGTGTGATGTCTGTACCTGGCCCAGATGTTATGATTTTGAAGGATGCAGTATCTCGTGGTAAAGCTGTTTCCAACCAGATGGACGTTTATTTGCTCCTGTTTAGAGGAGTTTTGGTCTTAATTCTAGTTCCCACATCATAAAGCAGGGGTGGGCAAAATAGTGATCCGGCCAGCGGCTGGACTATATTTTCCTATTTCCCTCTGCCTGCGTCACTAAGAGCCTAGCAGCAGTGATGCTGTGACAGCACGGGGCCAGGGTTTCCATGGAGACCGGCCCCAGCAGTTCTGGCAGGGTGCACAGCTGGGTGAGGATCTCCTCTATGGCTGGGGCTAGGATCTTTCAGTGGTGGCAGCATGGTCCGGAGCTGGGACAGGGCTGCAATCCGCTGTCTACACACCCCTGTGTAAGGTGTATGAGCAGCAGATAGCAGCTCTGGACCATGCTGTCACTACTGCAAGATCCCTTTCCTGGAGCAGCTCCCCACCCAGCCATGTACCCTGCCAGCACTGCTGGTGCTGGTCTCCGTGGAAACCCTGGTCCTGTGCTGTCATGGCACTGCTGCTGCTGGGGTCTCCAGGAAACCAGTTGCAACCAGGCAGGGGTTGCTAGGAAATAGTCTACTGTGGGCCCAATACAGCCCTCAGGCCAGGTTTTTATACCCCTGTCATAAAGTCACCACTGTGCTTTGAACTAGGCTGGAAGTTCCTGGGGCAGGAATCATTTGCTGCTAACTCTGTATATTAATGCTTAGCACTGTGATGCCCTGATCTGGCTTGAGTCCTCCAATGAAGGTTCCTGCATCAGGGGTGAGAATTGCAGTACTCACTGAAAACTTGTTAGAGCCAGAAATACTAAATAATAGTAGATGGATTGTCATATCGCCATGTGGCTGCTGGTTGAATGTGATATGAATGGAGCAAGTATAGTCAAATGCTTGATCAGGTAGAGATATGAAATTTCTATATCCTTATATAGAGACTGTCCTTAGTCAAGCTTTTCCATTGATTTCTTTCTTCTAATATTAATTAATACATTATTAGATGTATGCGTGGATACATATGTAAGAAATGATTCTCAATTCTGAAAGAAGATACAGAAAATTAAGCTGTACATCAGCAGTTCCCAAACCGTGGGTAGTAACCCCATTTGAGGTTGCAACATCAGCAGATGGGGTCAAGATAAACGTGCCTCCTGAGATTTCTGTGCCCACAGTGGGGTGTGGGGCTGCAGCTGGGCTGGACCAGTGTGTAGGACCCATTGTAGGAGGGAGTGCTGCACCACTGTGGATGCCAAGCTGAGGCACAGTAGAGGTGGCAGTATAGAGTTGTGCCCACACTGCTGCCAGGTGAGCGGGGGGGGGGAGGGGGGCGCACCTCAGCTTGGCAGCCATGGTGGCACAGCATGATGCTCCCTCCCCCTTGTGCCGGGTCCTGCCTATTGGGCCACAGAGCCCCCAGAGGGAGGGCAGCAGGACAAGGAGCCCCAAGCCTGCAACAGGCAGCCTGCATGCTCCCCCCATCCCCACGAGCTCCACTCTGGCAGTGCTGCTTGTGGGGGAGGGGATGGAAAGGCGGTGGGGCAAGAAGAAGTTGGGCATTGCACTTTGCTCCAGCCTAGCAGCTGCTGCCTCCTGCAGGTGGCAGCTGGGGCTTTGGTGCTGCTGGGGGGGCCAGGGGACCGTGGGCCCTGGGGCACCTGGGGTGGGGGCCTGTGGGTGGGGAGTGAGGGACATCGGCAGAGCCAGGGGGCTGTGGGTGGGAAATGAGGGGCACCTTGGGCTGTGGGGGGGCTGTGGGTTAGGAGTGAGGGACCGTGCTGCAGAAATGGGGTCAAAAGTGGGGTCATGCTGAGAATCACTGGGAATCACTGCTCTCCATGTTCTGCTGCTTTAACATGCATCCAGCACATACATAGCTTTGCTAGCTGAGTATTGCTCTATTTACATATGAATCTAGGTTATGATTAATTTGCTGTTCAATTAACACCTGTCGCTCTGCAGTTTCAAGCCTTTTAATTTAAGCAATACAATTGCATGTACAAATGTCATGTGGCATGTTCTATTCAGTCTTATTCAAGTCTTTTCCTTCCTTTTAGAAAACATTCCTATTGTGAGAGGGATGTTTTCTCCCTCTCTGTGGCTGAGAGGCTCTTCCATTTGTGAATGTGATTATTTACTTTACACACGTTCTGTATTTAATAAATGTGCTCCTGTGAACATAGACAGTGCTTTGCAGCTGTATGCTGAAGAATGTAAGCACAGAATATATTAAGGTTTGCATAGAGTTGCTTTAGTTACTGCTTACTTCAGCAATGTTGCCTGCTATTATTTCCTTTTGTTTCTGCACATAAGATGCATTTTCCTATTGTAACTCTTGGTTTTCATTTTGCTCTAAAAATCATTGGTGTTAAGACTGGGTGCGTCTACACAAGGTACTTGCTTACTGCGGAGTTGACTGATTAGCTCTGCAGTAAAGCATCACAGTCTACAAATGCTATTTGGCCGGAGTAAAATAATTTACTCTGCCACAGGATAGTATTGCCAGAAAAAAATACTGTCCTGTGGTAAAGTAAGTAACGCTGCCACAGTGCATGTGTAGACGGTGACTGGCCTGGCTGGGGCAGGAGTGTGCAACAGTGTGGAGGCTGCCTGCCCGGCTCGCCCCACACTGGAGCACCCTCATGCTCCATACAGGCCCTCTGCAGCACATTGAACTGGGTGTGGGGGCAGCCCTGGCCTGGAAGGCTGACCCTGCAGACCCCTTACTAGCCAGGGCTTTGCTGCCCCAGCTCCATGTGTGCCTCCAATCCAGGGCACACATGAAGACATTGCCCCTAGGGGCAATAAACTCTGGTGCCAGCTTCACCAGAATTTATTGCTTCTCATTAATTCCATGTGTAGATGCACCCCTGAGTTGGCACAGTTGCCAGAGCTGTTGCATTAGTGTAGCTTCAAAACCAGGGGGTGAATGTCAGCACCATTTCACCCCCTTCAGTCTCTCGCATTGCCTGCTGCTGAATTTGAGGTCCTTAGCTGCTGCTGGCAACTTCAGCTGGCAGTAGGGAAAAAGCAGGGGTGAGTGATGGCAGCATTTACCCTCTGCATTCTGGAGCCATGTCAACACTGTGATTCTGGCATCCACAACAAACTACCACCTAGCTTCTGGAGGTATGGATCTGACCTGTTAGGGCCAAATTAAGTTGGACAGCCCTGTTCTAGATGCTTCTGCAAACCAAGACCTTCAGCAAAGAGCACTTCCACTCCCATGTCAGAGCACCAATTTGTTTCATGGTCCCAGAAAACTATAGCTGTTCAGCATGATGTCATAAGAAATATCTATACAAACTAACTTCTAACTCAGTGCTTCCCAACCAGTGTGCAAGTGTGGCATCAGAAATGAACAGGTGTGCCTTGGAATTTTGCCATGGCAATAAGCTACAATAGGTATGAAGATAGGGAATGCCTTAAAAATTTTCCGTGGCACACCTGTTATTAATGTAAGTTTGCCTTGGGCTGGAAGATGTTGGTAAGCACTGCTCTAAACTAGGTGCATCTACACACATGCTTTACTGGGACTAATTAGCTTGACTGCTGACTAATTAGCTCTGCAGTAAAAGATCACTGTCATGAGCCCCTATTTGGGCACAGTAAATTAATTAACTTCACTGTAGAATAGTACTGTCTAGGACAAGTATTGTCCTACAGTGTAGTAGTTACATGTGCCAAAATGCATGTTGTAGATGGTGACTGTGGCTGACTGATGCATGAAGGTGCTTACAATGCAGGCTGTCTGCTGGCTAGCCCTGCACTGTATCACCCTCGTGCCCCAGCCATCCCCTCCGCAGCATGTTGAGTCAGGGCAGAGCAGCCCTGGTTTGGCAGGGTGCCCCCTGGGGTCCCTGCCAGCCCAGCACTGCTCCATCCTGGCTCAAGGTGCCATAGTCCCAGAGGCACATGTAAATGTTGAGCTTGGGAGAAATGAAGTCCGGCACAAACCATGTGCCAGAGATTATTACTATGTGCTAATTGCACATGTAGATGCACCCATTGAGATGCAATATTAAGACCAGGATCTTGAATTTGGATCTTTATGAATAATTGCTATTTGGTTTGGAGTCTATATCGAACATTTTAAAGTATATATACTTTTGGGTTGACCTGAAGTCGAATTATTGAATTCTTGCTGCTTTGAAAAAAATCATTTCAGATTGAACAAAAAATTTTGTTCATTCTTGGATAACTTTACAAAATCCAAGGAGTAGGTGCCATTCCCAAAATCAGAGAGGAGGAAGGTGCTGTTGGTGTCCCTTCTCCTTTCCCAGTGTCTTGTTAGTCCAGTGTATATTTGACCTTTCATATGTAGTGTGTTTTAGGATATATTTTTTTCCTCCATACCTTCTGTTAAGGCCCTTGCACAGTGACTCAAAATATTTAGTGAATTCTACCTGAATAGAATTGGTTGATGTGACTGCCTTTTCTAATGAAAACACTACTCACCAGAAATTTTTTTGCCTAATCCTACTGAACTAACACAAGAAGCAAGCAGTGTACCAAGAGTCCTTGCTGGTTTTCTGTGCTAAGCAGTGTCAACACTCCGACTACTTGTAACTTAATTTCACCTCAAAAAATTGTATTTTTCCCCCTTGCAGAGCTGTAGTCTGTAGACTACAGGCATACAAATGCAACAGGGAAATTGCAATGGGAAGATGCTTAGAATATATCATAATTAGGGGCAGCAGTGCAGGGACAGGCCAAGATAAACAATTGAGTTCTCCCTTTGTGAAAACACATAGGTGTGAATGAGAGAGAAATAAAGGAAGTTACATAGTAGGCAGATGAGCACAATGATGGATGATGCAAACATTCTAGGGAAGTGATAATCTTCTGGTAGAGGTGCACTGATACATTAGGCCAATGATCTGATTATAAATAAAATTGACTGTATTGGAAATTGGCTTTTTTGCTGATAATTTGGCTGATACATGTTCTGTGCATGCGCACAGCCATGGTGCAGCACGTAGACGGTGAGGAGAGGGAGGGAGTGGGGCTAGGGCAGGCACTGCCCAGCCGGGATGGGATGCAGGGTGGAGCTGCAGCTCATCTGGGGGCAGGTGTAGGGAGGGAGGGCAGCTCTCTCTGCTGCATGCATCCCAGGAGAGCATGGGGGCAGGCTGTGGGGATGGGCTGCAGTTGCGGGCTGGGGCTGCGCCCGGCTCTTCCCAGCGCAGGCTAGGCTGGGCTGGGCTGGCCTGGACTGAGGTCGGTGCGGGGCAGGTAGCAGTGCTGGGAGGGCGCTACGGTGAATTGGGGTCACTGAAGCCCTTCTGTAGCCCCCTCCCAGCACCATGAATGTGTGCCCTGAGAGCAGCCTGGCTCAGCCCAGCCCCTGCCAGGAAGAGCCAGCCCAGCCCCCGTAGCTGCAGCCTGCCTGCATCCCATGTGCAGATCTGGGGGCACCTCCCGCCCACATGCCCTACCGGGGTGTGCACAGTCTCCCTCCCCCTCCATGACCCCTGGATGAGCTGTGGTTCTGTTCTGTGCCCCACCTTGGCTGGGCAGTGCCTGCCCTAATCCCTGCCCCAGCCATACTCCCCTCCCTCACCACAGGGGCCTTGATCTGCACCCCCCGGCCATGCCCCTTACGTTCCCCACCCCTTCCACTGCAACAGACTTACCAGTCGGACACTGCTCTTCAAGCTTCTGGGATGTATATTGGAAATCAGATCAACATTAGCCAATTTTTAAGGAGGCATATTGGCCATCGGTATCGGCTCCAAAAATCTCTATCGGTGCGCCCCTATTTTCTGGCTTGTCCTATAGCAGTTCCTTGCAACATTAAAATCAGTTTATCCAAATACCTATTTTAGTTGGTTTTTGGGGAGTGAAATGGATTCTTGTTTTTTTTTCATTCTGATGGGGACACAGGTCTGTGCAGAGTGTTATTAAAGTTGAGCAGGCACCATCTCTGTCCTGCAAATTCGATTGCAAAGATGAGTAATTTTGTCTCTCTCAGACACCATCCCTTTGACTTCCTTGACCTGCTTCACTCTTCTGTTCACATATTCACTTTCAGCTTAGGACATTTTTATTCTCTTTAGGTTCTGTTTTTCTCCTGTCTCTTCTTTTCCTCAGGGTCCCTGCATGTTTCTTTGTGGTAACCTTTCCTGCTATGGTTGCTGTTTTTTGCTCAGTGACTTCTGATTGATGACTGCTCTTGATGCTTACTCCTTAGTTTCTCCATTCTCTTCTGTCTAGCACCACCCAGATACATATTTTGACTGGCTGGGAAGAAGAATGAACAGAGAGTAATGTCTGTGCCTTTGGGTGGCCTTAAAGGAACAGTCATAGGTGAAACCCTTAATCTCAGAAGGATATTATCTTTTATAGAAAATTTGCACATCAATTCGTGTGGACAACAGTGCAAGTCCCTATAAATCTCTGCTGGGTGTTTTGGTTTGTGTTAAAAGTCTCTATTTGTCATGCTTCTGAGAAAGATCCATCTTTGCAATTTTATTTTTCATTCTAACAGCAGTAATGTACTTCAGTGTATTGCATCCAGTTCTATGTTGTTACATATCCATGGTAAATTTTATGATAGGCAAATTGTTAAAAAGAAAGATAGTTGAGACTGTGGTTTAAAGGTACATTTAGTAATTTAAATGCCTTTGTAGCTTGAATTAACATCTTTATTGCATTATTTCTAGCAACACTTTTTGTGGTGTATTGTTCTCTTTCTTACCTGGAACAGGATTCTATTGTAGGAAACTGGCTAGTTTAGAAAAATTGATTTGTATAAATCCTACTTGGAAGGAGGCTGTGCATTATACACTTGTAGAAATGAGTATTAATGATATAGAGACTGTGAAAAAGCATTACCAAAAATTTAGTAATTGACTAATGCCACGTATAGACAGAAGTAATTACAGAAATGTTTGAATTTTGAAGGATTTCTTTTCTTTCAACTGAAAATTAAGATGCAGTAATTTTTCACTTGGATAAATCTGCAATATGTTTGCCTCTATTACCAGCATGGATTTTCCTTATCAATATTGATTTTGGGGAAGATGGCCCTTGCTTATTTTATTTGCTCATTGGGATGTGGGGTGGGGAGGGTCTAAGGAGCTTTCAGTCCACAGTTGCAATTTGGCAGTAAGGTTAATAATGGACTAAGTGAGCTGTCTTTGTGCTCCCCAAATGAGATTTAACAGGCTCAGAAAGGAGGAAGAAAATACTGTTTTAAATGATGCAAATGAGTCTTGATGTGCTTTACCTTATAGGTGGGAATTATGTTTCAGATCACATGCCACATATACACACGTACCCAATACACATAATATTTTATTTTGGGTTAATAGAATAAAAATATTAGACCCAACCATATACTGTAGATTTCCTACCTGATGATTAGAACTATTTAGGCATCAAGAGTTTGATCTTGTAAGTTGTTGACCTTTTTTGGCTGCAGTCTAATGAAATCCTTAAGCTTGGAGTTAGGTAAACCTTGAGCAGAAATCTTAGCTCTCTTATACTCCTGAACCCCTCACAGGGAGTTAGTTGGAGGGGGCTGGGAGTCAGATGCGTCTGGATTTCCAGGGATACATTTTCTTGAGCTAACTACTCAAAATCGGGGTTGGATTTTTTAAAACGACTCAGATTCTATTTAGGCATCTAAATATGAGCCAGGGTTTTGGCAATGAAGTTACCAATTTTGCAGTTCATGATTAGTCTTTTACCAAAAGCTCTTCTAAAAGTTTAGGCATGTATTTCAAGTCGAAGTCTAAATGAGAACTGAACTCCTCAGTTCTGGTCCTGCTTATTGGTGCTAACTTCTGAAAATTTCAATCTGGTTAGCCTCAGATCTGCCACTGACTGTCTGACCATGGGCAGATGACTTTACTTCTCTTTGTCTTTTTGTCCATCTGTAAAATAAGCATTTATGTACCATAGAAGGGCTCTGATGTTTAGTTGATATTTACAACTTATTTTGAGATCATAAGATTTTAAAAAATGACAAACTATGAATGCATCATTTTATTCCACTAGACAGAAAAGCAAATGATGCCCCTGGACTCCAAATATATTTTTTGAATAATGTGTTTGGCTATGTGAAGTTACACATGGGAAATTAATATTAATAAAGTACTTTCCAGGATAGTTTGGAAGTGACACTTTGAATTTGCTTCTCACAAGTATTCTTTCATAGAAATATTGTTTTGCAATTGAAATAAAACATGTACTTAAGCTGTGCACATGCAGTTTTCTTATGCGGTTGGTCTAATAAAAGATATCAAATTTACCCAAGGAACCTTGTCTGCAGTTTTCTTAGGCATTTGAATAGCTTTCACTGGTCATAGTTTGCTTATAAATTCCATATTGCACAGGTGGCAGAGTGAAAATCTAAATTTTGCAGAAGAAAATAAAACCCCTAATCTATTCCTACAAATCTTTGGGTCACAGTCAATGCTAAAATTGTTTTAAAATAATGTAAAATGTACGGTGCCAGATAATGCAAGTAAATTCTACTTTGGATCACGTCCTTAAAAAAAAAGGGGGGGGGGAAGAGAACCCACAGACAATCAAAACCCCTGATCTTTCTGTACTTCTGGACGAAGAATCCACAGAGTATTTGGGAGCTTCACTTTCTATTTTTTGCAGAGCTAAATGAATACTTCCCAAGAAGCTAAACCAAATTATTACCCACCTATGCTCTGAAACACTGTTCATGTGGCTTCCTTGAACTGTTTTCCCAAGAGGCAAGAATCTTCTTAATTGTTGTGATCTGGCAGTATCTTAAATGCTAGAGCAGTTCAGAATTTATCAGAATGCTACCAATTTCAATGAAAAGGGGAGAGAGGGGCTTTTATTGCTTTTATGGTCATGTTCAACCAGTCTATAAAAATTGTGAAAGAAGGGACCAGCAATTGGACTCTGATTCAGAAAACCTTTAGTTATTAATAAGTCTATCCTTACTCAGTAAAGCTTTAACTTCTATCTAGAGCTGCTTGTGCTCACAAGCCAGAGCTGTAGAAGGGAGTTCTTGTCTTGATTACTTTCTAATCGACAGCTATGAATACCAAGAAATATGCTTTATATTCTAAGGCTGGGGTGTCCAACTCACCTTGGGGTCCCAAGCTGGATCCAGGCCATGGAGTTCTTTCTGAGCTGGATCCATAGAGCCAGCAGCAGCCCTTTGCTTTCCTCCCTATTGGTGATGGCCATGTTTGGTGAGGCAAAGGCACTCTGGAACTTGCAGTGTACCACACCCTGTGGCAAAGCCCCTAACTTCCAGTAGGGACTGTACCTTCTGATGTGGCCCATGAGCCATATATTTGACACCCCCTCCTAAGATTTTGGTATCTGTTGATATACCTGTGTACTTGACTAGTTTGTGTTTTGTGTGCTGCCCCTGCTAAACTTCCTGGAGTCTGTAAGGCAGGGGTGGGCAAAATCCTGACCGCTAGCCAAATCTGGTCTGCGGAGAGACTTTGTCCAGCTTGTGGCGGGTCCCTTGGTCCCACCTGGCCCAGGCACCGTCTGGCCTGTGGTGTGTCCCCCTGGGCATGCAGCAGGGCTGGGGTAGCTTCACAGCTGAACTGCCCTTCAAGGCAGCCCAGGCAGCAGCTCCTTATGTGCACACAGCCGTGGCTCGCCCCGTGCCTGCTCTGGACTCGGCCTGACAGAGCGGACCAGCTCTAGACCAGCTGGAACCTATGCACATAGCACTGACCTTGGCCTGTCCTGTGCCTGAGCAGTGGTGACTGGGCAGAAGCTTTTGCTTGGTACAGGGGAAAAGCACTGTTGGGCGGTGGAAATTTCGCCAAGTGTTTCGTTTCGAAGCTGTTTTGATGAATTTTGAGCTCTCCTTGCCTCCCGCAGTGGGGCTGTGCTCCAAGCAGCTCTGCAGTCCCACGGAGCTCAGCCTGGTGGCGGAAGGCAGAGCGCAGCCCTGGCTCTCCCTCTCTCCCACCACTGGGCTGTGCTCTAAGTGGCTCCGCAGTCTTATGGAGCTCAGCCCATTGGCGGGAGTTGGAGAGAGCTAGGGCTTGCCTCTGACCAGTTCCGCTAGCCCCATGGAGCTCAGCCTTCCCTTCCAGCACTGCTGGACTCCTCCTGGGGGTGCGGGCCCCCGGATCTGTGCGCTGGATGATGTGAGGCTGCTGCCTGGGGCCAGCGGCAGCAGCAATTTTCCCTGGCACTGGGTGCAGGCTACTCCCAGCACGGTCCTAGGCAGCAGTGGCAGCCTCCTGTCATCCGGTGCACAGATGTGCAGGCCCCTGGATCTGTGCACTGGATGACAGGAGGCCGCCACTGCCAGCAAGTGTCACGAGGTTTGCTTTGAATAGTTTGAGGTGTACTTTTCCAGAAAACTCTGCACCTATCTCCTAGGAACTTTTCAGGCTTCATGCCCTCAGAAGAGGCTAGTATCCCTACAACTTTCCTCCGAATTAGGCAACAAATGACAACATTTTAGGCATTTTCATGATGCCTATGGGCAAAACATCAAAACAGTGAAACAGTTTTGACGAAACAAAACAGAACAGTGCTTCGAAACGATGAAACAAAACACTGTCCTTTCGAAATGGTGAAACAGATGTCGAAACAAAACGATTATGTTTCGCACAGCCCTAAAAAGCAACCCCTCCTCTTTCCCACTGCCAGGCCCTGTAGCCCCCCGCTGCCCTGCAGCTTCTCTGCACTGCCACCACTGCCCTGTTGGGTGGCCTGGAGGCAATGGTGACAGCAGTGGAGAGGTTCTCTCTACTTGAAACCTAAAATAATCCATGTAATGAACCTTGGGCTGCTACTTTTTTGTCACTGCACGCATGTGAGGACATGTCCTTGGAGTTTATCTTGTTCCTGAAGACAAACTGGGTTACACCAGCATTAGTCACTCTGTCTGAAGTAGGAGATGCATAGAATTGCACCAAAATGAGAGGTGCAACTGGCAGTCAATTCAGTTATTTTGATTCCAGTTGCCTGTATAAGCCAGTACTTAGACACTTATTTCTGAACCTTTCCATAAAGCTTTTTGAAAAAAGCATTAAATTATTCCTAAACTGGACTCATGGCAAATGCAAAGGATTTTAAAGCTCAGATGTGAAAGCTTGAAGCTAATTCCCTCTTATTGGTCAAGAGCAATGGTTCTCAACCTCGTTAAATTCCAGGCACTCCTCAGAAAATGCCAGCTTTGAGCTTTTATTTGTTTTCTGACTACAGAAAAATGATAGAGCAATTCTTCTTTTGAAAAGAACTCATTAAGCCCAAAACAGGGAAGAACATTTTGTGACACTATAGATTTTTATTTCAGATCTCTGTTTAAAAGGTGTTTGCACACCTAACAGTGCTAATACTGTATGACACCCTTAAACTCATATCATGGCAACTTAAGGTGTTAAGGCGCTGTGGTTGAAATTCACTGGTATAGAAGATATATTTGCTCTGGACAATTCCTAACAGTGGATATTTACACATAGTTCCCATTGATTCCCAAGAATGTGAAGCATGCAATGCAATGCAACCTAGAAGAATATAATCGAAGGAGCGGATCCTGCAAGATACCTTAAATCAGTAGTTTTCAACTTTTAATTTGCGGACCCGTAAAAAATTTTGCATGGAGATGTGGAACCCTTTGAATTGTAAGTGTAGGTATTCACATAGTTTTGATTGATCATAGCTATCTTTTGCGGACCCCTTAGACATAGTCTGTGGATCCTGAGGGGTCTGTGGACTACAGGTTGATAACCACTGCTTTAACAAATGACAACAGGAGTTCTGTGAGTGGAGTGATTGCAGGATCAGGCTGCAGGTACTAATGTGAACTCCCATGAGGAAAAACAATTGGGTAGGGAGTGGTTATTTTTCTTTTTTTTTAATACTGCACATGCTGTAATGGAGAAGTATTTGTTCCTTTGGAGTTTGAGAATGTGGGCGCGTTCTCCGTAAGGTGTGTGGGAAAACGGCCGCAGTTGCGTCCTGAGTGGGGCACCAGGTGGTGACACCAACCCAGACACGCTCGGGGATGCCAAGTGCGAGAGGGAGATAAACACTGGAGGCAATGAGGGGTGAAATAAAGCTTGATGTTTACTTACAGAACAGTCGAACGGTAGGTAGAAACAACTTGGTGGGTGATATAACTTGGAGAATGATACAGATGATAAACTATATACAACAGCAAGGGAATACAGATGACGGACAAGCGATGGGTGACAGGTGAAGACCGCAGTCTAAGTACGATACAAGTACAATGTCTGGCTAGGACAAGGTACAGGGCGTTCCGGATTTGCGAGGCAGTAAGCTACGACGCTCGGAGCAACCAGAGCAGCTTCTGCTAGACCTAGGGGTCTGACCAGGCCCCAAGACAGGTGATCAGTCTGTCTCGAGAGTCAGAGCCCGGGGACCCCGCCCCAAGGCGTGCGGTCCCCTATATAAACTTTTTAGCCAATCCGAAATCTCCCCTGATGGTAAGTTCTGGATCACATGGACATGCTGGCCAGCCAGCCATGCCCATTAGGTGCTTTTTGGTTGGCTAGACCACAGGTGATCACGCCCTACCTAACATTGTGATCACGCGCCGCTCGCATGGTGGGTCAGGCTGCGGACACACTCCGCCACCGCATCGCCAGTTACAGATGGTTGTGTCACTTAACACTCCGCCACTGCATCACCAGTTACAGATGGTTGTGTCACTTAACCCTTTTTGGTACAATAATCTGGCAGGGGGTCACTTTATCTGTTGACAGAGAAGTGCAGGGTGATTGTTTTAGTTATTTCACCTTTATGTACACATGCACATACGAGTCATTCAGTTGGCATGTTCTTTACCTTTTAGTTTTGTTTTTCATATTTCCTTGCTTCTGGTACTGAGGGGAAGAAACAGTTCCCTGTGGATTAAAAAAAAAAAAAATCAATATGTACACCAAAGATTTCTGGTCAACAGAATACGGGCGTATGACAGAGGACTATGCTACTAAAAGAGATTTTAACTATGAAGATTCTGAAGTAAACAAACTCCATATTCACAAACAATGTATTTGATTAGGCAGGTGTTAATGGTCATGGTTGATCAGAAGTGGTTTGTCATAAGAAGATACTAACTTCTTGTGCATTGCCCCGTGAGCTCAGTTGATATGCCCATTTATCAGTTTAGCATAATTCTGTGCCATTAATCATCCCCATGGCAGGTACTGCCGTCTAGTGAAGGGACCATGGGCCTGAGAATTAGGAGATTTGAGTTCTATTCCCAACTCGGCCAGCAGTCTGCAGCACAATTTTGAGCAGGTCCTACCTCACCTTTACCCATCTCTAAAATTGGGATAATGATACTAACTTCTTGTGCATTGCCCTGTGAGCTCAGTTGATATGCCCCATTTATCAGCTTAGCATAATTCTGTGCCATTGAGGTTTTTCCTTTTTTTTTTCTTTTAATTTCAAACTTGACTTTTGTCACATTTGAGTCTGACAGTTGATGCATCTGAACACACACAGTTTCAATAGCTTTGAATGGAAGCCATCGTTGTTTGACCTCTAAAAAGTTGGGCCATGACTGCACATGCTAAGAAAATTAAATAAACATACGTGTTCCATTTAATCAGTTAGAGACCAGCTAGATAAGTTTCAAGACCCTGATTATACTTGAAGGTCAGAGATTAATCTTAATAGTTCACACAAGTATAACATACTCATGAAAACACACGTAATGCACTCATGGCCTAACATACATGTAATGTACAGATTCTAGTATCATTATCCCAATTTTAGAGATGGGTAAAGGTGAGGTAGGACCTGCTCAAAATTTAGCTGCAGTCTGCTGGCTGAGTTGGGAATAGAACTCAAATCTCCTAATTCTGAGGCCCGTGGTCTCTTCACTAGATGGCAGTACCTGCCATGGGGATGATATCTTTAGAAATCTAGAAGTACCACCAAATAGTACTACTAGTGAGCTTCATAAGGTTGTGAAACATGGTTTTAAGCGTCTGACATTGGTAAGCAGTTGTTTATACTGTATTTTGAGTAAATATAAACAAATAACATAAAGCCAGATTTTTTTTTCTTAATGGAAAAAAAATACTCTCTCCCATTCCAGGGCATATTTGCAGCCATGTTATTAACCCCTGAAGAAGAGCTCATAATAGAAGCAGTGACAGCTCCTTAATTATAGTGATTCTAGTGAGACCTGTAATAATAAGATAGCACCCAAGTTTGTTGAGCTGCCACGTCAACTGTCAAACACCGATGCACAAAAATCCCTTTTTGACTAGAGATATGGTGTAATGTTTTTCAAGGGCAACTTACATCAGCTGTTTCCAGCGAACTCCTGTAGCTAATATATGCCAGTGTGTGTGTTAATGTGATTGTATCTGTATCTGCTTCTGTAATAAAAGGAACATATTTTTCATGGACTAGGTGCCAAGGTAATGAGAAGCATTATTATCCTGAGTGGTTAAGGGAGAAATAACACTGTCAAAAATACTTAATTTTTTCATTAGAAGATCTTGAAGTCAAAGCTTGCTTTGAAGTGCTCATACTTTTTTATAACTTCAGTTTTACATGCTAGATAATGGGGAAGCCTGCATAGTAATATACTCCCATATGCTGCAGGAATAGCATACTAGCGAGCCAATATTCTGAGGTATATTAATCATCCTTTCTGTCTGGTTGCTGATTAAGGATTTTTCACAACTTGTTTCTTTTAGATTACAGAAAGTTGCTAATGAAATGGGACTCGGCCAGAGCTAGGGTTTGACTTGGCAATGTGAATGGTGTTGAAGGGTCACTTGGGAAACAAATCCTTTCCCAAAAGTAAGCTGCTCTCCAGGAGTTAGCACTGGGCTGTACTGATATACAGTATATAGGCCAGTTTTTTTCAGTCTTTTAGGGCCAGTTGATACTCTGCCTTATTTGTAATGTGTGTAGCACCTGGCAAATATACTCCCCAATAATGCCAAATAATTCTTTTTGGAACAGGCGATTTATGTGCTTGCTTTGTCTGTGTATAATTATACATATTTGAACAGCTAGCTTATATAATTACTATATTATATATGCTATAATTGCTTAGCTGCTTTCTTTTTTAGTGTTTAACAGATTTTCACTTTGTGTATTTTGACAAAATGTTTGACCAGAGTAGAGAAGAGATGACCATGTGTTAAATGTCTACTTTATCTGTAAACAGATAAACAGATAAACACTAAGGGAAGCAAAAAAGAGACTAGCTTCTTTTAATAAATTGCCTTGTGGGTTTTCTTAGGATTTTTAAAATGTGTTTGCAGTATGAGAGAGTGAAATCATTTTCGGAAATCATTTTGCCTAATAAACAGGGCACTTTAGATATTAATCAAGAAATAGTTAATCTTCCTAAAAATAACAGCATTTCTGATGCCTGTTGAGCCAATGGTATTGATCACCTCAATGCTTCTGAGACATATATTGTACTTCAGGCATTGATCTTTGACATCATAAGACTTCTAATGGTAGACACAGTGATATATAACATTGATTTTAGTTTTATTTTTCTGAAGTCGTGGTTTAAAAAAAACAACTTGCTTACCAATATTCCAAAAATCTGTTTTATTTTGTTAGTTAGCCATAGAGATGTAATTAACATTATTATAGTTTAAAAGAAGAAGCAAATCTATTATTTTTCAACACATCTAAGAAAATTGCAAGTATGAACTAAGTCGTGGTTAGAAATGAATTGTGTTAGTGATTGAGAAGACTAGGTGCTATACAGGCAGATAAATTCATGTACAATTTAACAACGGATGATTGTAATGGGGAAAATTTTTAATAATGAAGAACCATTATATCATGAATGAACTCATTCTTTGTAAAGCTGAGTATTAATACATATTACTATAGCTTAATATATTATTAACCTACAGATCACCCTTACCACCTAGCATGCATTTGGAAAGATTTGTAATTGAAAAATGCCTGCTCAATAGAGATTTCAAGACTGAAGTAGTAGCCTTGCATTCCATTAGACAGCTATGCCTTCAGGTCAAGTTCTTGAGATACCCTGATGGAAAGAACAGCCAAAGTATCAATAAGCTTCATTTTAATTACAACCATTTCTGAGCTGTTTCATAAACTGGTAGGATAACTGTGTTTACCCCGTGAGTCTCTTGACTAGGAGCAGCATATACAGTTCATTGTTGCTAAACAAAATAGCAATATTGATTTTTTTTTGTTTTGTTTTGTTGTTTTTTTTAAGGTGCTAGGGAGCATGTTTGTGCACAGTACTACAGTTCAGATGGAAAAGTGAAGGTTAAAGGCTACCCTATGACCAACAGTTTTTCATAGTGACACCTGTTTTACAAATCCTTATCATTTCACAATCATTTATGGACAAGTGAAGTAATGATATACACTATTGCTATGCATTATATACAGATACTCATTGCTATATAAACTCTCTGAATACATTTACAGTGTCAAACAAAATGATGTTTTGTAAATCCATCACCCATAAATATACCACTGGACAAAGCATTTTGCTGCATATAAGAAAAGCACCATATATGGTAATGTGGTATAACAAAATTTCTAGCACCTCCACTTGCATTGTAACTAGAAATGTAGCATCACTTGCTGGAAAGTTCAAGAACCTTTAGAAGAAGTGATTCTGAGACAGGGATGATGATTTATGAAATTGGGCAGATTTTTAATTTACCAAATCAGTTCTCCCATCCTATAGGCGAGGATTTTTGTGGATGATACCTTTTATCGGGCCAACTGTGTGGCTGGGATAGATTTAGCTAACAAAGTGTGGTATCCCAAGCATGCAGTTAGTCCAATAAAAGATATCGCCCACAGAAATATTTGCTTCTTTCATATTTCCTGGACTGTCATGGCTACAACATCACCCCAGTGATTACCCATTCCGTTTTATATTTCAAAGTTAATTCATTTCGATTCCAGATTACATTTACTCCCAGGCTGCTCAGCTGCTTTTTGCTCATGGTAGCTGATAGAGGAACTTGCCTCTGGTCACGGGGCAAGGAAAAAACAGTAGCACAAAGGGACAGTTGCTGTGATGATGATAATAATTTGTATTCTGCCTCCCTTCTCTTACCTGCGGGGGGCGGGGGGGGGTGCGTTTCTTTTCGTGCTTTCATTTGGAAACTAGGATTTGTATGTTTAGATCCTTTGGATCTGATTTGTCTAATTCTACTTACTGGGATACCCACATGTCCCTGGACACTGCTCTGGAGGCAAGGTGAAACAGACTCCTGTGTCGTCCAGACTGGGATGAAACCTGCTTTCACCAATACATGGCCAGTAGGGCTGTGTGAGATGGCACCGTTCTTTTTCGAATTTCATTTCCATTCAAAACTGCTGTTCTGTTTTGTTTTGTCAAAACAGTGGTGCTGTTTCGCGTTTCACCCATAGGGTATAATGGGGAAGCTCGAAACATCCTCTCTCATCCGGCAGGCAGATCGGGGCCTGCAACCCCGGGAGGGCTGTGGGGGCTGTGCCAGTCCTCCTGGGGTTACAGGCCCCCAATCTGCCTGCCAGATGAGGGAGGGAAGCCAGGTGCTGCTGCCTGGGGCTGGCACCAGCACACCACTGGTCCCAGGTAGCAGCACTCAGCTTCTCTCATCCAGCAGGCAGATCAGGGCTGCAACCCCGGGAGGGCTGCAGAGGCTGTGTGATCAGGCTCAGTTCCCTTTCCCAGCCTGATAGAGCTTGGGAAGGGAATTGAGCCCCCTTGCTCAGTTCCCCTCCCCAGCACTGTGATCCATCAGGCGGGAGAAGGGAACTCGTATCAGCCGAGCTCAGTTCCCTTTCCCGGCCGGATGGATTGCAGCGCTGGGGAGGGGAACTCAGCTGGGCTGCTTCGAAACATTTCAACTGCCCTCATTTTGTTTTGAGGCTGTTTCGAAGCCCTTTGTTTCATTTTGATTTTGCTGTTTTGAGCTCGAAATGAGTCAAAACAATGCCGAAACAAAACAGCCGCTGAAATTTCGCACAGCCCTAAATTGGCCATCAACTGGAATTGCATTCCTTGGGCAAACCCTGTTATAGAGCCCATGGGGGAGGGAGCCTCATGGCTTTCCTTCTGTGTCTGATCTATGGTGGATCTGAGCTTGTTACCACCCTGCTACCTGTGGCTTTTTAATCCGAGCTAGAGCAGCTCATGTTTTTTGCGATGGAGCTTCACAGATTACTCCAGCATGTTGGCTAAGATCATGGCTATCACACTAGCTCCGCACTCAACCTGTATTTTATTTGCTTATTTTATTTTATCTGCCATATAATAGAGGAGACTTAGCTCTTGACAGCATGTCTCCATCTCTCCTGGTCAAAGCTTAGTGCACAAGATGTTGTCTAATTATGTAAACTGTATCTACTGACAAAAATGCCCAGGGTGACTTTGAGTCCATGGGGAAAAAAAGCTGTATTGGGCTTGACTCAACTCAGCTTGTACAGGAAGTATAAATTCGACACTTCCCCAGCTAACATAGGCTGTTGCCCCCCACCCTGCCATCCCCCAGAAGATACACATGCAGGTGACAATGACTTCAATTTGCAGCTTGTTGCTTATAGACAACTTCATATTTCAGTAAACCAACACATTTCAGTCAGCCATCACCTTGTCAGCTCTCAGTTGGTACCTTCTCTTGCTGCAGCATCCCTTCCTGGGAGAGTTTCAGCTATGCAGTCTTTCACCAGACTCGTCCACATAAAAAGTGATTTATCTTTCCTAGTATTAGAAACAGTTGTACTCTTAGCCCTAAGGAATGGTGTTCTTTAACTGAAGGAATGTACAAATCCAAATATCTTATTGGCTTACATGAGTAATCTGTCTTTTCCCTGTATTTCAGTATGAGGCTTTTACCCTGTGACCTCATGAGGAAGGCTTATACCTGGGATTCGTTTCTCAAAGCAGTCCCCACCTCTTTGTACAAAGAAACAAAGTAATTTATGGACTTCAGAACCAGAACTGGGTGCCACAGAGTCTGTGGCAGTTTCTCTTCAAGCTCATGGCTTAGGAAAGGCTTCCTAACTCTGTTCCTGGTATTGTATTCATGTGCAGCTGGATCCTAAACAGGGGATGACTCAAGCAAGTGTTCCCGGCCAAGGTTACAGGTCTCCCAAGCCCTCATTCATCATGTTCTTTTTTTTAAGTCTGTCAATGGCCAGAACCATTACTGTAAAGCTAGTTTTAAGTAGACTTCAGTGTGAAAAGCTCGTCAGTGAACTAAACCTCTACATTTCTCAGATTCTCATCTGCATCTCTCATTTCAGCAACCATCCAAATCTGTTTACCTTTTGATGTATACATGCTTTCCAGAGTAGTCTATGGATTCCTAATATTTGGATATAATGTTGGCTTCTTTAAGCCTTCCCTCCCACCAGACTGAGAAGTTTGAATAATTTCAGGGAACTATTTTTCATTTCCCACAGCAGCTACTTGGGCACCTGCTTTCTTCATTTCCTCTTTTAGCTTCAGAGTAGGAGTGAGGGTTGTGTTTAAGTACAGCTTGAGAAGTGATTTAAGAAAATGCAGGCTCATGCTTTCAAGCTGTTTGTCTGCCTCCTGCTTTGGTCTGACTCATCTTCATCTGTCTCCTGTCTAAGAATTGCTTATGGTCCAGAAACTTGTCTTGAAACTGTTTCTAATGGAAAGTTCTTTTCTTTTTTTTTCATTTTTTGTTCTTTTCCATGGTTTTTTGCTCTTTTGGAGTTGGGTGGGAATGGAACAAAAGATGCGTTAAGGTGGGACAGATGATAAGGAAAGGAGGAGATTATTAATAAAGGGAAAAGTATATGTAAATCAAGATGAATTCTAAAGACAAATTGTGAGTGGTAAGGGAGGACAGAAGAGAGCATCCAGCCAGCAAAGTGGTGGAAGAGGACCGACGCACAGGATTCCATAAAAGGGTAGAAATAGAAATCTAAGTGGAAGAAATGCCAAAACAGATGCTGAACCTGTGCAAATGGGATGGGAAATGCAGCTGAGGGACAAGTTTAAGAAAAAACAGAATGGGAAATTGGTATTAAAGGTTGAACACTGTTCTGTATCCTTCCTTGCTGTAATGTATATCCTTTTTTGTTTCTTACTAGCACGGAGGAATGGAATGGGGAAGCACAGGAAAAGGGTTTTGTACAGGTAATTGTACACCAGAAGCGCATTCATAAAACTTCATGAGGGACTTGCAGTTCCAGTTCACTGAGGGGCCTGTTTCCTGATTTTGTTCAGTTAGCGTTTATTGCTATCGTACCTCTCCACTGCAACTTTTCTCCCAAAACCTAACACTGATTTCCTTTTACCCCTTCCTTGTGGGTGCACAGTTCCCCCTCACCTTCCAAGGGTTACTTCTACCCAGTATTCAAGTGCTTTCCATACTCTTGCGTGATCATGTAGACTTCACTGTGCTGGATGCTATCTGGTTGTAACACAGGCCATCACATGGCTTTGAGCTCTTCCCTCTTTTGGTCCCTTGAAATGTCTGTCTTCTTCAGTGACTTCCTATAAAAGAAAAAAAATGTTTTTTTAAATTTTCATACTCTATATAATGGGTGAATATATTTTTCTATAGGCCCTAAGAAGGGATGGGAATAGCGTTAATGTAAATCCCATTTTTCCTTCTCTTTCTTCTGCCTTGCAGTTGTGCCATTCCTTGCCTGGCAAGGAAATATGCCATCTGTTCTGTTTTATACATTTCTTATCCCATATTTGTCACCATAATATTTGAATCGTTCTCCTTTTTCTATTAAGCAATGCAACTAATGTTCCTCATCATTTTGCCCGTTACTCCCTTTCTGCAAATCCAGCCAGAACTTTTTGATTTCCTTGGGAGCACTAGATGGTTCTGCCTTAGCAGACCTGGGAAGCATTTGTTACTTAGCAGCCAGCCTTGTATAAAAGTTTATTTTTCTAAAGATTTAACATACACAATTTCTTTGTGCTTGTTACCTTTTTGTTTAAAGTATCTATCCTTCTTATGGGCAAAGTTTCATGTCTTGGAAATTGTCTGGCTTGTCTGGCTTGTAGGTGTGTCATTTCTATTTGTTTCTGGCTTCTTGTGGCTACCCTGTATAAAAGGTGACTGGTAAAGGAGTTGTTACATGGTAATGGGGAACCTTAATAGGTAAGGAAGGATAGTAGGTTGAATTGCTGCACATGATACCTCATACATATTTTTCACAAATCAGTGTTGATCACGTGTGAAGGCAGGGAGTGCATGATTGTGCAGTATTTTTATAGGAAGAGCTGTGACTTTGAACAGATGCTCCATCATCTGAGCTTTGACCTGTTAATGACTTCCTCATTCAGGTTTTGTGACGTTTTGAGTCATTGCAGTTGGCAGATTCAGCCTGTTAATCTATCAGGGTGGTATAAGAGGAAAACACACATTGCATAACTATTCTGAAGGCTATTGTCAGCAGTGTAGCAGAAGTTATAGAAATAGGAGCTGTGGAATGCCCTTCCTGTCTCTTGGAAGCAGGCAGCCCTAAGTAGAATGGACTTCTTTAGCTTCCAGTATGGCCCTCTGCTTTTCTGACAAGTGAGGTAATTCATCTGCTAGAATAAACAAGAGATAGGGTTATATGCCAATAAATGAATGTACTGTAGAAATGGACAGGAGTTAGTGAGAGTAATCAAAGGTTACTGGGGTAGGAATACCTATGAAGCTATTGTGATGCATTTTTTTTTCTTCCCCCTGCACACATTTTCATTTTCTGAGCACTCTCTTTTTGTGCAGAATTAGACAAGCATTTTTGGTTTTTAGAATTCAGTGTAGACTCCTAAAGGAATCCATAAACCCTGTATTGTGCAATGGAGATCTGGCTTTTGTTCTTAAAGGGGATTCTGACCTGAAAATACTAGTTCTCTCTGTGTTTGTTAAAACTAATCTATTAGTTTACAACCTACAGAAATAAAAATGGTCCTCATTGCTTATGTAGCCTAAATATGCAGTCATTTAAGACCTAGCTGTATACGTAGGAAAAAAATATTCTATTCAAGAAGTCAAGCAAAGCTGATAATTAGGACATGGTGAGTGGGGGACAGCAAAGAAAAATAGGAATAAATTGCCACAGAATTCAGGCCAGTGCTCTGGCTGGTGCTGTTATTAAAGCCAAGCAACAGATAGAGAGCACTCTAAAGTGCTCTTCATTACACATGTGAGATTCAGGCCCCAAACATGTAACACATTTTGAATTGCATATACCATAAAGGCAATAACTAGGGTTGTGTGAAGCTTCGGTCCCATGTTCGATTAGGTGGAGATTCGGCCTGATTCGGCAGCCAGATCTTTGAATCGAATTAGAGCCCTCTGAATTAATTTTGGAAAGATTCTGTGATTCGGACATAGACACAGCTTTAAATGTTTTTCTACATACCTCAGAGTACTAGGTGGCTCGTGAATGCTGAGATGCTGGGGCGGATGGAGTGTTCCACAGGAGCACGGGGGGCTCCCCAGCAGATCTGGAAATGGACCAGAAGCACTTCCAGTTCTCTTCCAAGTCTGCTGGGTAGTGTGCTGGGAGGCCCCCCCACGATCCCCTGGCTTGGCTACTGGTCCCTCCTGGGTCTGGGGGGGCCACCCGGGGTCCCCCCCATGGCTGATTGCTGAGCTGGGGGTGCAGGGGGTTCCCCGCGTGCTCCCTGGTGGACCCAGAAGTGGACCGGAAGTACTTCTGGTCCACTTCCAGGTTCACTGCCAAGCATGTGCCGCTGCTTATAGAGCCAAAAACCTAGGCTGTGATCATTGCTGACTGTGTGCAGTTCCTAGAGGCATCATTTCAACATCATTTGTTATTCTGTGAACCTGTTGCTTCTTCCTGAAGCATTGGCTAAACACTTCATGAAAGCATCTGGGTTCTAATGTCTATATAGTCACCAGATATGTATGTAAACTGACTTCAGTGCACAGTTCACTGTAATGTGACACAAGTTTTTGGCTATTGTTTTTGTTATAACAAACATCAGTTTGTTATATTAGTTAGCACCTAAATTGCTGAAGTGCATAGTATCACTTGGTCCTACTCTCTGCTTTGTAATATAATTGTACTCCATTCAACACCATAATAACGAGAACATGAAATGGTAGAGGGGAAGCAGCTGTCAAAGGGCTCCCATGGAATTGACAGGAGCTGGTCTGTTTTAGAGCTGCTAATACCACAGGAGTGATAGTGATAAAGATGGGTTATTGTGTATTTAATGAGCATTGCTTACATTATTTTTGGGTAAGTTCATAGCCTTTTTTACAGACCTGAGACTATCTACTTAAATGTAGTACAATGTACTTCAATATTCTCTCCCCATGCCTACATATATTCCCTGGTGATTAATCAGTTCCTGGATTGCATGGCTTTATATCTCTGGGATATAATTTCGTTCTGAAAATCAGACAGACTTGGCTTCTTTGCCTCACAATATTGTATCTTTTTTTGAGATTTTTGGAGCATGATGTGTAATGCATTTACAGTTACTGGTATAATTTATCTGCATCTCTTAATGGACAAGACAGTCTTGAACTGTAAGCTCCTTGTATTCACAGGTGTGTCTGACTGCAGGTGGTGAAGAATGCATGGAAAAAGAATTGTTTTAATTTGTTATAATGTCCTTTTCTCAGGGTTGAACATTGGACATGTTTGCACATTTCACTGTGTTAACAAAGTGCTTTGTCAAGAAGTGGGCCTGTGTAGCAAGTTTCAAGTATGAATTTTAGATTCAATTAAGACCTATTTTAAAAAGGTGCTTTTGTTATGCATCTCTGACAACACTCTTTCTTTTTAAAATAATGGTATTTTAAGGATAGAATTAATGTTTACTTTCAGAATTTTAATTAAGCTTTAAATATGGAGACTTTCCCCTATAGGGAAGACATGCTACTCTCTTTCTTTCTCTTCTAGGAAAATTGAGAGAGATGGGGAGAGGGAAAGGGAAAGATTATATTCTGTGCTGAAGTATACACACATAACTATGGCCAAGTTTGTCATCTTGGAAGAGAGAGAAATCTGAGATATAAAAAGGCATACCACTTAAAGACAGTAAGGCTGACCAATTTACTTACTCTTTCTGTTAGATTATCAATTTCCCTAATAGGCTACCCATCCCACTACAATGTTTGCATCAACTATGAAGTGGAGTAGAAGGATCTTCCTGTGTTTTAGCCCCAATACGTAGGTGGATAAGAAATTTTCCTGGTAGGTTGGAGACCTAGGATCTAGGCTGCCCCCGCCCTCATCCAATGGGGATATGAACATCTGTGTCCCCAGCCTGGTGTTCTAATGACTAGGCCACAGATTGGGTATAATCCAAGCCTTTCTCCAGCTCTCTTTTAAAACTGCCCTCTTAGGCAGCCAAAAAAGGAGCAATGACGAAGAGGAAAAGATAAAGACTTTACATCTCAGCATAAGCGGATCCAGGATTTTTAAAGGAGGGATGTGTGGGAGCAGCAACCGATGCTGCAGGAGTGGCTGCACCCCTCACTCCCACCCTCCCCCACACCAAGATGCAAGACCATGGCACACACCAGGACCATGCTGCAAGAGCAGTGACTGGGGACCTTTTTTTAAGTGACTGAGGACTGAAGCAGGTAAGTATCCTCCCTTCCTCCCTGCTCATGGCACGTCTTCTCCCTCCACTTCATGCCTCTTGGTGCAGGAAAGGAAAACCTGCTCCCCCACCATTGCTGTCCTGACTGCTTCTGCCCCACCCCAGCTGGGGCTTCCTGGAGTTGGCCTCAGCTGAGATAGTGGCTGTGCTGGGTAGGTTCCTGCTTTGTGAGCTTGATCCTGGGCTGGTGAAAACTATCCAGAGGGACTGTGCTGGGAGGAGGAACCTGCCTGCTGCTGCTGTTGTCCCTGGCTGAGCCTTGTTCCATGCACAACCTGGCTAGGGTGGGGCAGGAATGACTCTGGAGCTTTCCCTGCCCACAAGGCAGCTGCAGATAGCAACAGTGGTGGGTGGGAGAGGGGGAAATGACAGGGGAGGGTAGGTGCCACTGAGCATGGAGGGGAAGGGAGAGAGTGCTGAGCCTGGGGGGCTTGGATTCTTACCTGCTTCAGGGACTTAAAAAGGTTCCTGAGTACTACTCCCACAGTGGAGTTTAAAAGTGGGGATGCGGCTGCCCCACTCTACCTGATTTTGGATCTGTGCCTGTATCTCACTGAGATGAATGCTGCTCTGGAAGGGAGTAGGCCCTCGTTTCTAGCCTGGAGGCTTGCACCTTATGTGTCCACAATGCAAAGGCAAGATCAAAACCACCCTGGTATGGGGCTAGAATATTGCCATTTAAGGCTGCTTGCAGATGTTAAAAAATCAAAAAACCCCCATGCTTTACCAGAAGCAGCAGCGCGTTACTTCAGCCTGGCTCTGCAGTGTTCTTAAAGATTGGGTGCTTCAACGGGGCTTTTTGGTGTTTTTGGCTAAAGCCAATTCAATCAGCTATTAGATAAAAGCTCCAAAAAAGCCCCACTAAAGCATCCAATCTTTACAGATGTCAAGTGAGCCAGGTTGAGGTAACATGCTGCCTCTTCTGGGCATGTGCAGGGCGCAGCATGAGAAAGCGCCGAGTTTAAAGTAAAGCAGTTTTTTGTGGTTTTTTTTGTACACCCTAAGTGTACAGAGGGAAGTAGAATTCCTCACAAAGTCCTTTTATGTACACAAAGAACACAAACTGAATCTGTGTAGCGAGATTTTTTTTTTTAACCAATTATATTGAATGCAGTACAAGAGTATTTTAACAATAGAATGTGAAACACTTGCAGGCAGATATGAGATTTTCAAATTGACTATGCCCATTTGCTATATTGAAAGCTAAACTGTTGCTGTTGGGTGCTGGGAGTTTGTAGCAGATTCAGGCCTGAGAGGATATGAGTTATGCTTTTGTTTTAATAGACTAGGAAACTCTGGAAAGTTGTTTTTTTGTTTTTGTTTTTCCTTTTCCAAGGAATGAAAACACTTTTTTCCAGAACCTTCAAGATTATCATATTCAGTAGAGAGCATTTGTTTAATTAACTGTAGTAAGAAGTTGTGGAAAGGGTCAGACTCAATCCAGTGGAGCAGATCGGCTGTTCTTATTTAAAACAGCAATCTTCATTTATGGTTACTTGGTCTTTACTCTTTAAAGGCTCATTCAGATGCACTATTTATAGGAGGCTGTTGTTCAGGTGATTGTTTTGCTTTCATTTTCTGCTATAATCTTGTCCAAGACATGCTAATTTACTTTTAAGGCATTCTGAGGAGAAGCTGCATCTCTCCTTGTGGACACATTGCAGGAATATATTCTCTGTGGGAATGTCTACATATTCATTAATGTGCTGTAATTACGGTGCATTAAGTTTAGTACCTGTAATGACGGGTACAAAATTAATGCACAGTAGAATTAGCGTTTTGTGTATTAGGCGTCTCGTGTAGATGCGCCCAGAATAATACAAGAAACTAGGCATTGGATTAGTTCAGAAAGAGTTGCACTACTCAAAGACAGAAGATCAGTGTGGATGAGCAGGAAACCAAAGTTACTTCTTACATAAAGGTAAAACAGTACCTGTATCACAAAAGAATTATATGGAGAAAAGAAGTGAAAGAAAGTGAAGAGAAAAATGTGGCACCTCTTGGAACTTCATTGGGAGGCATGATGATGCTTATTCAATATTTTGTCTGATAGGGACTTCAGCAATAAAAAATGGAGGGGAGTGGACATTGAAGTAGATAATTCATGTCTTAATGTTTGTATTGGAGAACAGTTGGTTCTTACGATGACTTGAATATAAATTTTGTCTGCAAGAAGAAAGAAAATCTCCCCATTGTGCTTCTTTTGAGACAAGGGCTTTTCTTCATAGTTTCATAGTAGCTAGGTTCAGGAGGGACCTGAACAGATCATCTAGCCTGACCTCCTGCCACAGGCAGGAATGAATTCTGGGTTCACAAGACCCCAGACAGGTGATCATCCAACCTCCTTTTGAATTTGCTCAAGGTAGGGGCGAGGACCACTTCCCTGGGAAGTTGGTTCCAGATTTTGGCCACCCTAACTGTAAAATATGCCTTCTGATCTCTAACCTAAACCTATTCTCCATCAGCTTATGACCTTTGTTCCTTGTCACCCCAGGTGGTGCTGGGGTGAAAAGGGCTCTACCTATTTGCTGTTAATCTCCCCTGATGAGCTTATAGGCAGCCACCAGGTCCCCCCTCACCCTCCTCTTGCTGAGGCTGAATAGGCTCAGGTCCCTCAGTCTCTCCTCATAGGGCCTGTCCTGCTGCCCTCTTACCAAGTGGGTGGCCCTCCTCTGAACCCTCTCCAGGCTGGCCACATCCCTTTTGAAGTGCGGGGCCCAGTACTGGATGCAGTACTCCAATTGCGACCTGACCAAAGTCACATAGAGGGGGAGTATCACCTCTCTGGACCGGCTTGAGATGCACCTTTGGATCCATGACAAGGTGTGGCTGGCCTTGCTGGCTGCGGTCTGGCATTGGCGGCTCATGGTCATCTTGGAGTCAATAATGACTCCAAGATCCCTTTCTGCCTCTGTGCTTTCAAGAAGGGAACTCCCCAGCCTGTATGTATGCTGTGGATTCCTTCTCCCAAGGTGCAGCACCCTGCATCTATCTGCTTTGAACCGTATCGTATTCTCATCTGCCCACTTTTGTAGTCTGTCTAAATCTAGTTGCAGCCTCTCTCTCCCTTCAAGTGTGTCCACCTCACCCCACGTCTTAATGTCATCAGCAAACTTGGACAGAGTGCTTTCCACCCCCTTGTCCAAGTCGCTGATGAAGATGTTAAACAGTGCGGGCCTGAGGACTGAGCCCTGTGGTACCCCACTGCTCACATCTCACCAGGTTGAGTACAGCCCGTCTACCACTACTCTCTGGGTACACCCCACCAGCCAGTTTTTTACCCATCCAACTGTGTAGGCATCAATGCCGCAAACGCTTAATTTATTGATGAGGATGGGGTGAGAGACAGTGTCAAAGGCCTTCTTAAAGTCTAGAAAGACTATGTCCATGACGACATCATCATCCAAGGATTTAGTTACTTGGTCATAAAAAGCAATTAGGTTGGTCAGGCAGGACCTGCCTTTGATGAACCCATGCTGATTACCCCTGATCATGATCTCCCCTGCAGGCCCCCCACAGATGTGCTCCTTGATGATTCTCTCCAAGAGCTTCCTGAGCACCAAGGTGAGGCTTACAGGCCTATAGTTACTTGGGTCCTCCTTCCTTCCTTTTTTGAAAATTGGGACCACTTAACACTAGTTGTTTAGAGAAGGAGCTGTGTTTCTTTTTTTTAAGTTGCAAAATTGTAATACCATATTTACTTGAATTCAAGATACGGTTCTTTACCCCAATCACTATGGTGGAAAAAAGCCTGGTCTTAGATTGGAGTGCTAGACTGGTGGCTTAACTCTGCCTTCAGCCCCAGGCATAGGCCTAAAGCTGGAGTTGAGTTGCTGCGTGTCCTGGGTTGGGGTGGCTTGTGTGACAGGCGAGGGGTATGTAGAGAAGACAGTGTGGAAGAAGCAGGGGAGACCCATGTATGCAGCTTGGGGTGGGGGGAAGAGGGAACAAGGGATGGGGTTCTGGCCCCTTGCTCCCTGCCATGACTTTCTTTACTGCAGTGGTGGTGTGGGGGACAAATTTAGGAGGGCACTCCAATAATTAGATTTGGTAGGTGGAAAATTATAACATGTATAGTTATCCATGTATAGAATCTAATTATTGGGGTCATCTTCAATTCAAGGTCGTCTTTGATTTGGGTAAATACTTATAGGAGTAGTTGTTTAAAACTAATTAGAACGAGTCTTTCTTCAGAGGGCAATATCAGTGCAAACATTGATCCTGCAGAGTGCAGTGCGCTGATGTCAGTTGAAGATAATAAAGAGCACAAATGCTTAAGTGAAGTCAAATGCATGCCTGAAGTTTGTCCTTTCCATGCCTAGTTGTTCTTTTTCTAATCTTGCACCATATGGTTTTTAATAATGGCAAATGTACGCTCTGATGATTAGCAGATCTTTTCCATTTGTGGGTTAAGAACGACTTTTAAGACAACTCGTGATTCATTTTTTGGCCCATTCATAAGGTATCTTTTCTCTTTTAATAGAGTTTGTCTTCACTGTTGCTCTTTGTCTTTTTCCTTTCTTATTCCTTCATACTATGTACTTTGTACTTTTCCTTTGTACTGTGCTATCTAAGGATTTCAAAGGGCCTCTCAAGCTTTATGTTAAATCTTCTCAGTATTCTTTTAAGGAATTATCCATTTTTTACAGATCAAGAAAGTAAAGGATGGATTGGTTAAGTGACCTTCACAGCATCACTCTGGACTTGGAGTAGAGCCAGGCATAAAAATCAGATGTTCAGTGTCCTAATCCTGTACATGAACTGAAAGCTCTTCCATCCTATCTTCTGCTTGTTTTCACACGTGAAGGCAGTTGTTTTGAAATGTTAACATAGATGAGTTGAAATACATTTTAAAGTATGTCAAAATAATGCATGTGGTAAAGTGGACCAAACATCCCATTTAAAAATCAGGTACATTATCTCAGCCTAAGAGTGGTTTGGAGGATGTATTCTGAAATAAAAGGGCTAGTTTTGAGAGGGGGCTGAATTCAGGCAATAGGCACATGAACAATTGACTGCAACATGAATGGAGTGATCCATAGTAACTGTCCGTGTGCATGCTCTTACACTGTGCTGAGCAGAAGATAACACTTGGTAGTTTATCCCCAATGAAAGAGGGGAAGATACTGTAGTTTAGCGTGCACATGGGGCGCTACCACTGAGCTGCCAGTGCACTTCAGTGACTTTCACTCTTCAGTGAGTTGTTAAAGTACCCATATCCAGTCTTGATTTAATGGGTTAATTTTTCAGTTGCATCAATTAAAATTGTTTTTGTATTGAAATTTTCTCTGAAAGGAACCTTGTACTATTTATACTTAATAGCATGTTATCCTTTGTATTCTCTGGAGAGATTTATTGACTCATTTCCTTTTCATAGCCTAGCCTTATATGTCACTATTGCTGTGTAGAAAAATGTGTATTATATGCTTCTATATTCCTTCTTCATAAAACAGATTATCTTGTAATTTTCTTATATAGTCCTTGACTAGAGATAAATCTAGAATAACTGGCCTCCAATTTTTATGATCTTGTAAATGATATCATAACTACAAGAAGAGCAAAACACCCTGTCTTTCTAATTCATATTTCTCTAGTAACTGTGTGAGGTTATTTTTTCAGTCTTACCAGATTTTTTGAAAAAAAGTTTTAATTTTGTGTTCATTTTTCTTTGTCTTTTACTTAAAAGATACAGCTTTATATTATATTCTTATTTCTCTACATCATGAAATACTGCCTTGAAAGTGCTTGTCTCTTCCTATCTTCCTGCATTTTCAGCATGTTGGAAATCCACAAATTATTTCCTGTGATTTTCCCCCCCTGTGATTTTAAGGTTAACATAAAAGCAAGAGCAAGGCTAACTACTGTAGTTAAGACTGTAATTGTGTCTTTAGTACAAAACAGTTTACAAAGTAATCAGCACTATAATAAATACGAAAGGGTAGAATTTTTGCATCCACGCAAATATCCAGGAGGTTTATTGTAATTTAATAGCTACTGTGGGCCACTATTTACTATATCACATCACCACTTTATGCTGTTTGTAGTATTCTCTGTGCATAAAATAGAAAATACCACCTATGAGCTCAGTAGTTTTTCTTAATGGTTTCCACATAAGTGAATAAATACACAATTTAAGATTTAATTATTTATGATGATATTCCATAGTGCCTTCAAAAATGCACTCTAGTAGATTTTGTGAAAAACATCAATTTTTAATATAAGGCCTCACTGCAATACCTAGAAGTATCTTAGCCAGGAAGATGATATCTGCATTGTGCAGAATGATAGTTCTATATCTATTCAAAACCTGTCCAGTACTTAACATTCTGTTCTTGAAGGAATTAAACAAGGAAGCATCCCATAGGTCACTTATGCCTCCACCTGACTATCATCATCATCATTATCATCCTGGATCCCCTACCTTTCCCTTTTGAGTTGAGACCATGGACCTGGGACCATGCTGATAGCACTGTAGATGTTTTTTTCTTGGCTGTGGACAGTCCATGGGTATGGACTGCTTGAAAGTACTGAATGTAATTCTCAATGGGATCCTTCTGTCCTGCCTTCAAGATTATATTTGGGAATGAATGGGATCATTAATCTGACTGAGAGTGTCATCTGTTCTTCTAAGACTGTACCAAGGGAGTCATGGGTATCTGTTCCTTCATATCAGTAGAAAGAACACAGCTCTCCCTCTGTTCCCATACCTTTTTCAACTTCTAGATTAAACTGCTGTGAAACATTATAAATTAAAAGGCAAGCTTTTCACAAATAACACCCTGCTGGGCTTTATTGCCTTCACATTAAATACAAAAAGCAACATCTACCAGCTCTAAATGGCTTTGCTGAGATCATCAATAGGAAGAACAGCAGCTGACTAAAGGTGAATTTCAGAAAGGTTGAGGAGATGCAGATGCAGGAAAAAGGAAAGCACATACAGAATTCTCCTTCCTTACGTTTCCTGCTGTTGAGGGCATTTGTTGACTTAGTGCTTACCTGGGCTTCTTGCTGTATCAGGGAAGTCAAACAGCCATGATTTACAGAAATGTCCGTTTTCATCTACAGCTGGCAAGAAGATCGTATTCCTTTTTTTATAATCAGACTTAGCTGCAGTGCCCCTTGCATTCATGCCCTCCAGGTTAATGATTTGTGTCCAGGGTATGAAATCACCAGTCTTCGGTTGGGTCAGAAAAAGCATCCTGTCTACTCAAGAACACAGGCAGCTGAAGGAAGTTACCCCATCGTTTGTTCTTTCTGCTACATCGTATAACATACATGGTCAAAATCAAGGCCTTCTCTGTAGTACCATCCAAAGGTTTTTGAGAGATTACTTTGCCTTGTGTAATCCTGGCTCTCCATGACAACTACATTCACTCCCCTAGAACTATCCTGTTCCTGGTCTCAAAAACAAGTCTTTTCTTGTGCAATAAAACAATACGTTCTTGACATACTAGCCTGCAACCTTTGAAGTCATTCCTGAAGAGATCTGGATACAGATCTTGAACCTTAGTCTCAAGAGAACCAAAGGCAAGTTGGATCAGTCCCCCAACCTGCTGGTCTCAATCCAGAAATTCAAGAAAGGAAGCATTGGTGATGTGTAGGGGGTGCATGTGCACCCCCTGAGATCAGCTGTGCACCCCCTGGAAGCGCCAGCCACAAAACTGGAAGTGCACTTCTGTTTTTGCTGCTGGCTCGGCAATCAGACGCTGGGGGAACCCCCCTCCCCTGTTGGTGATCTGGTGCCTCCCCAGACTCAGGAAGCACCAGTCGCCCATGAAGGGAAGAATGTATTTTATGTTCATGTGTCATAGCTACTGAAGGTGTATCCAGTGCAGTGACACAGTAGGGGAAGTGTTATAGCTTGATATAGCCAAAAATACTGGATTAGTTAATTTCCATATTACTAACAAGACGATGAACAAATTAAAAAATACAGGGTTTTAGCAATAGAGGCAAACCAGTTGTTAAAATGGATTACTTTGCATACCTGCTTTTCTGTACAACTACAGACCAGTATTGACAACCTCTCTCCAATGTTTGCAGCTATGAATAGTCAAGCTTCCCTTGTAGACAGTTTACCAAAGGAAGATTTATAATTACATATTTTTCCTTATTATTAATCTTCTATAACAGGGTAAATATATCACAACAGGGAATACCATGGTAAAAAGAACTGTCTGTGTAGCTTCTAGTAGTGTCCCAAATGAGATGTCCAATATTTACATGTATGTTTGTGTGTGCGTGTAAACCAGTAATTCTCAACCAGGCTGCCACAGGATGCTGAGGTGCAATTATGTGTGAGTGGATAAGTGAGATGTGAAGAAATAATCAGTAAGCTTAGGTTCAGGTTTGTCTCTGCCTGGCCAGTCCCCGACCTTTACTGCTCAGCCCCTCTGCGAGCCCTCTAATATATAATTTGCTTTTTAAATTGGTTGCTACTCAGTTCATAAAAATTGTTCAAGCCCAGAAAAGTTGACAGCCACTGGTGTAAATCCTTCTACCCTTGTTTCCTCCTATCTAGCTCTATTCCACTGCCATCTTAGTTCCATATCCATGTTTTACTATCTTGTGGTTTCTTCCTAGGTTTCTCACCAGTCAGAGATTCCAGCCCAAGTTTTTATCGGTTTTTTTTTTTTTGAGGTTTATCTCTTTCTTTGTACTCCACTTGTGACTTTGAGCTTTTTCTCTGTCTTACCATCTTCCTGTCTCCCCCTGCCCTTGGGCTTTTGATCCTAATATACCTTCTTGTCCAGCTCTTGCCCCATAGCATTTGAGTCGGGGAGCTTCTCCCCTCTCAGCATCACCGAGGTGTCCATAGTTAGTCAGGGCTATATTCCCAAATCTGTCGTGCTGTTTTCAGAAATGCCCTGACTGGCTAAAATTCAAGACAGAAATGTTTTCTTAGAATCTTTGTGAATGTGTTTGGGAACAGGAATCTGGTTCACCAAACTAGAAGGTTACAGGGGAAAAAGCTAGTACTCAGTCTGCATTAGGGTCACAGTCGAACACTTGAAGAAGAGATGGCAGCTAGTTCAGTAGGATGGACTGACAATCATTCATTGTTGTTTTGGCACAAGTCTGCAGGTTTTGAACCCATAAGAATTCAACAGATTTGTGCTTATCTTTGCTTATGAGGGTAGTCTCATAGTAGTCAGGAAGTCTGATTACATGAGTAATGATTAGTTACGTGAATAAGTGTTTGTAGGAGTGGGTTTATTTGTGAATCTTACATTTTAATTCTAGATGGGACCAGAGTTTCTTGCCATTCCACTTTATCTGCCACATTTCACCTGTCTGCCATCTTGGTCCAGCTCTTGTACCATATCACTTGAGTCAGGCAGCTTCTCATTCTACACCACGTATACCTACAGAGTTATTCTGAGGATATGTTTCCAGGCGCAGACACTTCTGAATGCAATAGGCTGTAGTGATTTCTCTGTGAATGAGGAATCCTATGCTAGGAGCATATAACTTTTTCCTTCTGTGTTTATAAGACATCAAAAAGGAATATACTGGAGAGATGTTTATATTGTGCTTGGAGAGAGCAATGACATGGTTAATGGAATGAGTGTATTGGATGTGTATTGAATGTGAGTCTACTACAAACTATTAGTTTATAGGACCAGAATGGCAGCCCACAGAATTTAGGAAGCAATAACTAACTTGAAAGTGATTTGAACACGAGTAGTAAAACTTTTTGAAATTATTCTTCTAAGAACCCAGTAGAGAGAAATGTAAGTTCTGCTTTTGTCCGGGGAGAGGAGGGGAGTTGAGTAATTGAACAGCTGCATTTTTTTGTAGTCTTGTATTTATAAAATGTTCTTTTCTCTGCAAAAAAAGCAGCACACATGCTTATACTGCATCGTTGTCTTTCTTACAGCTGGCAGTCTTAAACGGAGACAAGTGCACAAATATCCTTATTAAGTGGAAGAGGGGACTCTCTTTTGTTTCTTACTCAATTATTTTCTCTTTTGCTATCTGTCTTTCTCCATTTAGGGCTATGGATTTAGAATACATAAAACAGAAAGCCAGATTTCTTCCTTGTGTAACTCCTGTGACTTCAGTGGAGTTACCCTTCGGATGAATTTGGTGCAGTAGGATTAAAGAATAAATTAATGCCTCACTTTTTTCCCTTCTCAAGTATGTACATTTCTTCTTGGTAGCAATATGCCAGGTTTGTTTTGCACTGTTTTGAAACAGCTTCTGCATTGTTTTGTTTCTGTTAGGCTGTAGTTGGTTATTGTGGGCTGCAGAGCACGGTGGGGAAAAATTTCCTGTTGCCAGAAAAGATGGAGAAATATCCCAGTTTTGAGTGTTTCTATTCTTAAATTCTGCAAAAAGCAAAGTTCTCATAAATGGAAAAAATCACTTTATTGTAAAAATTGTGATTTCCTGCTAGTCTTCCTGCATAATGATATAACCCCTTCCCCAAAAGGTGTGTGTTTCAGACATCAGTGATAGTCTCACTCCTTAATTATCTTTGCAGATATTTTGTGAAAAAGTTAATTTCCCTAAATCAAGAAGGGCTAGCTTTGAAATAATCTCTTAGCACAAGGAATTTAACCAGAGAGGTTTTGAAGGAAGGAAGGTGACTATGCAGATTATAAGAGACCTTTGTTAGATTTCTAAAGTGAAAAGAACATAAATTCCATATTCTGACTTCTAGCTAGTATGATGTACTAGTATGATGTACTCATGCCCAGCTGATTATATTAAAGGTCTTGTGGCAGAGACCAAAAGCCCTAGCCAGGGTCAGGGTAAATTGTACTAAGTACCATACAACTGTAGATAGACTGTCCCAAAGATTTTATAAATTAGTTTAATGGGGTAGTATGAAGAAAGATTGTGCATTGTGTATTTTATAATCAAATGTAGGTTTTTAAGGAATGATTGAATCAAGAGGATAGTACTGTCCTATATAGACACAGAACCAGAGCACCAGCTGAAGAACTAAATAGTTTCAACCTGTCAACAACCTGAGAAAAGAAGGAAATGTGGTCAGAATGTGTACAAGCACTATAGTGTATCATGAGATTTGTCTGAATAATTAGAATTATAGAATAGTTAAGAATAATACAACTACGTTAAGAATACAATACAACAACCCAAAAAGATAAGTGAGCAGAGAATGAATCATCTCTTGTATATAACAGCAATATAGGATTGAAGCCAGAGGATGTTCTCTCCCTAATGCTCCTTTAATTTAGCTACACAAAAAATGGCATGTTCACTGCAGAATTCTCAGAATGAAGTGAGTAAAATCGGCCACATCAACTTGTTTGGATATACAGACAATCCGTGTGTCCCTAAAGAGACAGAAAGTATTGTACAGCAGATGTTTGGAGACTTAAAGAAGTGGCAAAATTATGGGAATTAAGATTAATGAAGGAGAAAAAAAATAATGATACATGATGATGAGGCATTATGCAGATTGGAAAAATGTACTTATCAGGTGGTGATAAAGATGTCAAGAATTTAGAGAGGAGCACCAATTAGAAATAAAACTTTGAGGAGAGAAAATTTAAGGTGTGAGCACAGGGTAGGAATGCATTTTAAATTTCCTCAGCATAAAATTTTCAGTTCCAGATGTAGTGTGGGGACTTGCAGAGATCTCCTGAGTGACTGAATGTAGTCTTCTATTGATGTAGGCAACCTGTCACCAGCTCATAGAGTATGTTTCTGAAACAACTACTGAGAGAGCACTTTGTAGAACATTGTTAGGATTTTGGTTTTTTTTAAATAAGGAGGTAAAACCTGGGCACTTAATGAACAGGAAAAAGACAATGAAAATGCTTTAAAATAAAGTATTGAGACACATTTTGGGTTCAACAAGGGAGAATATATTGAGAGGATCTAATAAGGAAAAATGGGAGGTCTGTGAAGATGTCAGTGTAGTGAAAACTCAGTGACTCTAGTGGGCAGGGCATGTGGTTAGTGGGCAAGGCATGATGGAATAAAGGCCAGATACATTTATTTGGAAGGCCAGTCTTATAGAGTTTTACCTTTTGACTGATCAGGGAGAAGATGGAAGAAAAATTTTGAGCAAGAACTGAGCACTTACCTAAATTGCCAGCTAAGAGAAACATGTTTTTAAAAGAAAGAAGATGGAGCAATACTAAAACGTTACTTGCCTCCATTTGGGACAGGAGCACATCATGTAACATCCTCCCCATGGCCTTGCTAATAATTTCTCTGGTTGAATCATTGACTACTTAAATATATTCACAGCTATTGACATAGCACGAGAGGAGTATATGTTGCAAAACTTTATATTTTTAAAAATTATGTTATAAAATAATGTGCTAGTAAATGAATCTATACTTCCCTCTTAGGAGTCCTTTCTTTATAGAGGCTAGACAAAGAACTTATTTTACAAATGTCCCTTACTCTGATCTTTCTCCCTGTTTCTTCTCAGTATGTCTTTCTCATTGTAGTGTTGCCATATCCTTACTGTGGAAACATGTGAATTGGGTATGATTTAGGAGGTAACACTATTCTCCATTAAATATCTTTAAATACTTTATCTTTAAATTATAATTACTTTATCTGAGTGCCGTTCAAGGAATTTGAATATAGTAATGTCACTTTTATTATCTCAGTAATGTAGTAATAATAATAATAATAATAATATCTCAATAAAAATATTGTTTCAGCCTTCCAATAGAAGACGCTTTGTTATGGTCTTACTTGTAAGTTAAACATTTCTTAATAGAAACGTGGTGATTTTTTAATCATTATTACTGATTGTTTTTTGTGGAAATAAAGATAATGAATCATGAGCCCTAATTATGTTTTATGAACTTAGAAAATATTGGATAGTTTGAATGTAGGAAGAAGGGAGAAGCCAAGCTGCAGATATGGAAAAGGGCAGATATGTCTAGTTTGTGTATTACCCATGTTTCTATATATAAAAACTTGTAGCAGAACTATGGCTGAAGTGTCCCTATTATTCCTTTTGTTAGTTTGAGCCAGATAGCAAACCTGATTATGGAGCAATAAAAAAGATCATGCATATCTGTTAAAATTAGCATATATGGAGATCACTATAATTTTTTGTATTCAAATGTAAATGTGCTCTATTTTGGTAATATGTTTGCATATTGTATTGCAAAGTTGAAGGGGTTGGATTGAGCGATGTTAAGAGATGCTTCTAAATAGGAGTCTCCTTCTTCATACTTTACAGAGACTGAAGCATCTAGGTTTATTCTTTTTAATACTGCCTACTTAATGATTTCATTTAGCATGGACATATTTTGCCTATAGAGAGAGAGGGAGAGACCCGTACTAAGGAAGAATGAACCAATAACATCTGAGTGAAAAGGTAGACAAGTTCATTTCCAAATGCAAATATTAAGGATGGAATTGATGTTGTGTGTGTGTGTGTATGTGTGTATATATATATATATATATATATATATATATATATAAATGTATATGGGGTGGGGAGCATACAAGGGCATCATACTTATAGAAAATGTTTGATTTCCTGAAAACAGTAATTTTATCTTCTTAAAAATTAAAAGGTTAAAACTTTTATGTAAATCACCGTAATCTTACCTGTGATCCTGTTATCCCAGCTAATGCTGTGTATGTATATGTATACAGGCATGTCGCAACTTACGCAGGGGTTAGGTTCCTAGGTCATTGCGTAAGGTGAAAATTGCGCATAGTCAAATTGCCAGCCATTTGACTAGCGGCGATTGCCTCTGCCTCCAAAACCTTCTGCCGCCACCATGGAGCCGTGCTTGGAGCTGTGCTGCTGGCGGCAGTGGCGCAGCATGGGGTGGTGGTGGGGATGGCTGCGTGCCGCCGGGCCACCACCACGCTGCCAAAACCTCCTGCTGCCGCCGCAAACTGAAGCCCCGCCCCCCCTCCCACCCCGCGTAAAGTTGAATTCGCACGAGTTAAATGCACGTATGACGCGACTGTACTGTATATGCCGTAGTGTGTGAAATAGGTCTCCCACTATGTACATTTTGTGTATTTTCAGGGGAATTAGGGCCACTATTATAGTGTCTTATAGTGCAACATAGGAGACTTCTGAGATCATATGGAGTATCATAACCCAAATAGGAATAAAAAAATTAATAGATTAATTTGAGCTCTTTAGTTCATGGTGCAATAATGGACCTTTGCTATTTCTGGGAGATACAGTTGTAGCATGTGAAAAATACTTTACTCAAACATTAAGATGACAAAGTCGAATTCAACAGTTAAAAGATGCCAGAACTAAGGGTGCGTGTGCAACCTTAATTTACCCCCTTTATGAGCATGTATTATGACACAGTTTTTTAATTACATAGTCTTAATGCATTTATCCATTGGTTCCCTATGTCATTTTTAATGGGTAGTGTTCACTTTATAAGTGCCCAGTCAGTGTTTTTTCTTCTTCATTGTTCACCATGTTCTGTGTGGCTTTTTGCTGCTCACTATTGAAACCCGGCTGTGAAAGACAGATTTATTAATTTCCTTATCTTCTATTCTATCATTTTAGACTTTCACAGATATAAATTTAGTTTCACAAAAAAATCCCTGTGATGCAAGAGGGTGACATTGTCCCTATTTTAAATTTGAGGGAGTTGAGTCACAAAGGTGCATATTTGCTTAATTTGTGACACCTACAACATGATTTTTCATTATTCATTCAAGCCTAGTGTCCATTGACTTCAGCTTCCAGTGCATCATCACCACTCTTAAAAACCAAGCCAGAGTTTCAAATTAAACTCATGAAAATGAGGAACATGCAGAAGTGATCACTTCTTTTTGGAGTTGATGAGGAATCATGCAGAGGTTATATGGTAGAAGATGGGATAAGAAATAGGGCTATGCAGAGCTTCAGTCCCTGATTCGATTTGGCCCAATTCGGTGGCCAAATCTCCAAATCAAACTGGGAGACCCTTTAATCTCTCCGAATTGAATCAGAACCCTCTGAATCGATTCAGTGATTTGGACATAGACACAGCTTTAAATGTTTTTTCTACATACCTCAAGATACCAGGAGGCTCATGAATGCCGAGATGCTGGCATGGATGGAGAGTCCCACAGGAGCGAGAATAATTTCCAGTCCACTCCCTGGCTCGACTGGTGCCTCCTGGGTCTGCGGGGGGGCACCCAGGGTCCCCCTGCAGCCAATTGCCAAGCCAGGAGGGTAAGGGGGGACCCCCAAAATGCTCGGTGGCGGACCTGGAAGCGGACTGGAAGTACTTAGTAGTCCGAAGTACTTATGTTCCACCTCTGAGCACGCAGGGGGCCCCTCCCCCCACTCCTGTGGGATGCTCCATCCACCCCAGCATCGCAGCATTGACAAGCCGCACCTGGTACATCAAAGTATGTAGAAAAAACATTTAAAGTTGTGTCTATGGCCAAATTGCTGATTCTCCAAATCAGTATCGAATCTTCAGATTCAAATTCGGCCAATTGAATCAGGGACGGTGATCTGAATCAACTAATTGAATCGCTGTCCCTGATTTGGGCCGAATCCAAATTGAATACAGCTCATTTCGCACATCCCTAATAGGAAACAGTCTTCCAGAGTAGCTTTACATTGTTTTGACTATGAAGCTCTGCTTTCTCTTCTGCAGTCCTGTATCACCGTTACTACACTCCTGTATTTTGCAACAAATGATATACTGTGAGGGCAGGTCCATCCTCCATTGTGCAATTCTGGGCGCCACACTTCAAGAAGGATGCGGATAACCTGGAGAGGGTCCAGAGAAGGGCAACTCGTATGGTCAAGGGCCTGCAGACCAAGCCCTATGAGGAGAGACTAGAGAAACTGGACCTTTTCAGCCTCCGCAAGAGAAGGTTGAGAGGCGACCTTGTGGCTGCCTATAAGTTCATCACGGGGGCACAGAAGGGAATTGGTGAGTATTTATTCACCAAGGCGCCTCCGGGGGTTACAAGAAACAATGGCCACAAGCTAGCAGAGAGCAGATTTAGATTGGACATCAGGAAGAACTTCTTCACAGTTCGAGTGGCCAAGGTCTGGAACGGGCTCCTAAGGGAGGTGGTGCTCTCCCCTACCCTGGGGGTCTTCAAGAGGAGGTTAGATGAGTATCTAGCTGGGGTCATCTAGACCCAGCACTCTTTCCTGCTCATGCAGGGGGTCGGACTCGATGATCTATTGAGGTCCCTTCCGACCCTAACATCTATGAATCCTGTATACCAGATGGGATAGGAGTCCTGAAGAAAAATAGTATTTGATCATGTAATGAACAGCTGTACCATAATCCACAATCCCTCTCTCTTCCCATTTCCCCATTGGTTCCTAGTCCTGATTTTCTTTTCCAGTCAGGTCCAATTTCTTTCTTCTCCACAGATCTTTATTCCTTCTCCAGCCAGTTGGGTCATACCCTTTTTCTTTGTTTTCCATGTTTTACCTCTTCTCCCAGCTCTGGGGCTTCTTGCCAAATGAGTTCAACCTCCCACTTGCATCCTTTTGGCTTCCAGTCCCAGCATCATCTAACCAGTCTCATCTTGTTATTTTGCCCAGTTAATGTTTTGATCCTCCCACCTGTTTTCAGTCCCAGTCTCAACTGACTCCTTGTATACTGTTTTCCCTTCTCTTGTATAATATCCCTATCCCTATCTATTCCTTTGCATTCAGGTCGGATGTCTTCTTTCATATTGCCTTGGTGCCAGCAAGGAGTATCAGTTTTGGAGCCCTCTGTATGGAGGGAAAGTCCTTTTGAGTACCCGAGCTGGATTATTTTCAGTAGCTCTATGGGGGTGGTAGGTGCACACTAGGACTGGAAGCTGAGTGTGCTTTTAAGTACATTCAGGGAGGATAGACTCTTTATAGGATTTAGTTGCTAAAGTCTAGGTCACTACCAAGCTTATTTGATCTGGGACTCTACATGGACCCCTCCCCACAGCTCGCCCCCAGACTTGTAACTTGGCCAAATTCAGGTTGATTTTCATGGGGATAGCAACTGACTTATCCATGACACAGAGGTGTAATGCTTGTGCCAAATTTCATGTCTGTTTCAGTGTTTTGTTAAGCTTCAAGGAAAGAGTGACAGTTTTTTTTAACGTGAACAACAAGTATTTTCCCTTAACCTCATTCTCAGAAACAGCTGCATCATTTTGAGTTACATTTTTTTCATAAATATTTAGCATGAAAAGTTTTGGGTCAAATGATTAAAATTTGGCAGAGATAAACACACCTAAAATGCCATTTTATAAAGGGGAGTAAGTAGGGGTGCACTGATAGAGATTTTTGGGTCTGAAACTGATAGCCGATTTTCAAAGAGGCATATTGGTTGATACCAATCCGATTTCTGATACACAGCTCTTCAGCTTGAAGAGCTTTGTCCAGCTGGTCAAGATCAAGGCCCCTGCAGTGAGGGAGGGAATGGGGCTGGGGCTGAGGCAGGGGCAGGGGCTGACCAGCTGGGGTGGGGAGGGGCACAGGACAGAGCGGCAAACCGCTTGTCTGGGGAGTGGAGGGTGTGTGCCCCACCCCAGATTTCTGTGGCATGGGGCGGGCTGCAGCCGCAGGCTGGGGCTGGGGCAGGTGTGGGATGGAGGCGTGGCTTGTTGTGGGGGTGCGAGAAGAGGTGGGGCAGCTCCTGCTGCTGCACACAGCTCGTTCAGTGCTTATGTGGAGGCTCCTGCTGCTGTTCCTGCCAGTTGTCTGGGAAGGCGTGGGGGTGAGGGGGACGTGTGTGCCCCCGGATCTGCCTGGCTGGGAAGACTTGGGTCCCTGCCCACTCCGCCCTGCCCCGCACAGACCTGGGGGGCACATGCCTTTCCCTCCTCCCCTCATGCCCTCCCAGATGAGTGGCAGGAGGAGTGGCAGGAGCTGCCAGATGAGCACTGGATGAGCCACGCACAGTGGTGAGGAGCTGTGCCTCTGTCCCATGGCAGCCCTGACCCTGGCTGGGCAGCCCCTGCCCCAGCTGCAGCCCCACACACTTCCTCACTGCTGGGGCCTTGATTTGCCCCCCACCCCTTCTCCCCTCTTTCCCCTCCTCTTCCCATTCCCCTTGCACCACACCAGACTTACCAGCTGTACACAGCTCACCATGCTGCTGGCTCTGGTCCTCATTGTTTATGTGCTGCACTGTGGCTGCGCACATGTATGGGCATTTATCAGACAAATTATCAGACGCATCAGGCTGATTTCTGATGCAGAAAATTTTCCTTATATTGGTGCCAATCGGATGTCGGACCAATGCCTTGGGGCACCTCAAGTAAGTGGAAACTTATAGTAACAAGGGGATTATTCCTCTTGTAATTTCTGCCTTTAATAATAGTAAAGATGAAAGTTTCCTCTCTGACAACATGCAAACTGTTGATGGGAGTTTGTGTTTGGCTGCCTATTAGGTGATAGGTGGGAAACTGTCACTGTGTTCATGATAGACTTGGCAGGCATTTATTTATAGGTTGTATTTGTAGTGCTGTATAGCAGAATAATGGATGGGGCAAAAAATGAGAGGATGGAAATTGTTTTGGGGTCAAAATAGGCAACAGTCAATCCTTGGGATCATGATGTACATGTAAGAGGTCTAGTCAGATGCCTGATGAATCTGTTTGTGGCTGACAAGCCCCATTCAAGAGCAGTACGGCTTGTTATTAGTTTCACAGATCTGTATGTTGTTTAAATTGAAGTTTATGGCATGCTGCTTTCTTCTTTCCAAATTTGCTTCCATCCCCTGGATCAAAGCTGCTTTATGTTGAGCTGCACCTAGTGCCAGATGTTCCCACCAGATTGGATGGGATTCTGTGTGCCTTTCCTCGGTTTCTATCTTGATGTTAAATGACCTCCTATCATTTTTTGCATTCATCGTGGTACCACCACAGAGAGTTGACCCTGCTTTCTACAGCTGTCTCTAATCTTGCTATACAAAATATTTGGATACTGTCTCCTTCCATTGTCCTGACATGGCCAGTCTATCACAACCTCCTCTTCTTGATTCTTTCATACACTAGTTGCCTTCATACCTTGATGTAATGAGTAAATGTTCAACAGTTTGGAGGGACAGCCCAGTTTCTTCAGAACAGTAAAAAAGCTCTGTCTGTTGACTCTATCAAAGGCCTTTGTCAGATCAATGAAGGCTGTGTACAGTGCTTTCATTTTTCTCTACACTTCTTTTGCAGTTGCTTGACCAAAAATATCATATCAATGGCAGAGCATCCTGAATAAAGAAGCATTGACTTTCATGATAGATTATTTCACTTAGAGATTGCAACCTAGTGAGCATGTTGTAAGTGACAATTTTTGCAACCATGTTCAACAGGGAGATAAGTTGTCACAGTCACCTCTATCTCCTTTTATTTTTGTATAATTGTACAAACCAAGCATCTTTGAAATCCTACACTATCGCTTACTCTTTCCATGCTGTCATACTACTCTGTTGGAGCTTTCTAATAATTCACTGTTGGCATATTTGTAGATTTCAGCATGCAAGCAGTTGTTTCCAGATGCCTTATTCCTAGGAATTGATTTAATGGCTTTCTGCAAATCCTGTAATGTAGGCTTGTTGTCCAAATCCATGCTAACTTCAAATTGTGGTAATCTTTTGAGCTCTTTGTTTGATTTCAGTCTCACTGGAATATATAATTCCATCGTGTTTAATCTACTACTTGAGTTGGTTTTGTTTGTCAGCGATTATGTTTCCATTGAAGTCTTTCAGTGGGGCTGTTTTTTTCTCGACTAGACCAATTGCTTGTTTGATGCCTTCATATATTTCACAGCTATCACCTGCACCAGCTGCTTTTGAATATCACAGAACTTCTGCCAAAAATCTTGGGCACACCTCTTAGCCTTCTTTTGCATTTCTCTTCAAGACTTTCCCAGATTTTCCAGGGTTATGGTGTTGGGAGATTGCTTATAGTTGGTCTTCTTGTTGTGCCTACTCCATGTTTGACCATTTTGTTACACATACTTGTGCTGGTTTATTATGCTTTGCAAGATCTTTCATTGTACATGTACCTTTGAGCAGTGGGTGTTGCAGCAGGTGTTGCATAGTCTGAGCCTCTGTGCTGCAGTCACAGGTGGTTGAACCATGCCACCTTTGCCATGGTTCATCAGCCCCTGATGGTAAGGACTCAGCCACTGGAATGTCTATTTTTTCACTGTCAGGTATTTTCTTCAGCCTCTCATTCCTCATCTGTAGTCATGTTTCCTTGGGTATAGGATCGAGAGGTTGGGTGCTGGTGAGGAAACTCCTGCGTGACTTTAGACATGCATGTGCTGTGGGATGGTCATACAGTGGGTGTCTCACATCTGCAGTTTGTCCTGATTGTTCTATCCTGCTAGCCACTGCTCTTCTGTTGTCAGGTGGAGTAATGCCAGTCAGAAGGTACACACTGTTTAGGCTGGTCTTATAGCTGCTTAGCACTGCCCTTTTGTTCTCAATTAGTGGTAGAAGGGTTTCAGAGTCCTTTTTAAACCAGCCTGCATTTTTCTCACATTTTTTTACCAAATGCTATTACCACAGCATTGTTAGTTTTTAACCTTTCCTAAACCTCAGTGCCTGAATTGTTAGGTAAACTTGTTTTCACAGCTTCTTCACTGAATAGTCTGCATTTTTCTGTCTTCAGTTTGGCTGATTCTAAAGACAGCTGGTAGTTTTGCAATGGTGGATCTTTTTGATATTGATTTTGTGTTTGCAGCAGACTAATGCATGCAGTCAGCACTGTGATAAGACCTTGTACACAGGATCTCTTTCAGGTAGTTGTGCCTGGTCAGTACTAGATCTGATTGGTGCAGTGCCCTGATCTTGGATGTTTCCATGATGTCTTTCTTGTGATTTTTTCCCAGCAAAATTTGTCTTGGTTACACAAATTTTGACTTGCACAGAGTTCTGACCCTCGCTGGCCATTTTCATTCATACTGCCAATTCTGTGTTTGCCCAGAATACTAGGCCAATTCCCAAAACTACATCCAACTCTTGTGTTGAAGTTCTATGAGTTTTCTCAATCTTTTTTTTCAAGTTTCTGGTATAAAGTATTCTTGTCTTTATCAGTGGCTTAAAGGGTAGCTGCATAAACACTAAACAACATGAAGCCATTCTGTGTGTGCACTCTGAGTGCCGTGTGTTGAATAGATACAACAGTGGGCCTTTCACAGGAAGATGGTAAGATGTTTCTAATAGCAAACCCTACTCCATGCTCTCTCCTTTCTTGTTCCCATGCCAAAATATGGTGTAATCATCTCTTGGATTGAACCTGTATCTGAGAGGCGAGTTTCTGATGATGCAGTAACATCAATTCTGAGTCTAAGCAATTCGTAGCTTTAGTAGTGCTATTTTATGTAAATCGGAGTCTGAATCTAATCCAGGTGTCAGAGTCTGAACATTTGAACACATAAGTAACTTAATTTTATTTTGGCTCATATAGATTGGGGTGGAGCATGGCTGTTTTGGCCCACCTTTTCTAGGGCCTTCCTCAAGAGGGACAAGCAGGTCACCCCTGAATAGATGTTGCTACATTGTGGTATTTTATAGGAGCTACCCTACCATGAATATCCCTGCTATGTTTCCTACCAAACCCTATAGTCAGATGCAGTGATGGTCACTAGCTAACCACCATCCAGTCTGGACAAAACCCCTGTGCTACAGGTGCCACCCCTTCCAGGGAGTGGAGGGGTGGTAGAATATGCCTCATGGTCAGGAGATCACTCGGTTGCTGATTCTTTTGGGAAATTTTGGGACAAATGCAATACAGACCCAAAGATATCACTGAGCTTATACACTTCATCCTCACACACAACAATTTCACTTTTAATAATCAACACTTCCTCCAGATGATGGGAACAGCTATGGGCACTAAAATGGCCGCACAGTATGCCAACCTTTTTATGAGCCACCTGGAAGAAGACTTCCTCAAGAACTGCACCATCAAACCCTTGCTGTACTTACAATATATCGATGACATCTTCATCATTTGGAGTGAGAACCTGGAATCTCTGATTGAGTTCCATCAGAAATTCAACAGTCACCATCCCTCCATCCGACTTTCTTTAGAATACTCCAACACCAACGTCCCCTTTTTAGACACAAGGATCAGTATCCAGAAGGGTAAAATACAGACCACAGTATACAAGAAACCTACAGACCAACATATATATCTGCACAGAACCAGCAATCACCTGAAACACACCAAAAAAGCTGTGATATACAGCCAAGCCCTCAGATACCACTGCATCTGTACTGAAGAGAACACCCGGGATTGCCACCTCACCAATCTTAAAAAGGCTTTCACCCAGCAAGGACACTCCTCCAGAGAGGTAGATCGCACGTTTGAAAGAGCCACCTGGATACCACGTGAAGAACTGCTGCAGTACAGAAGAAAAACACCCACAAATCGCACACCGCTGGTTATGATGCATCACCCCTCCCTTGAACCTGTACAGAAAATCCTCAAAAAATTGCAACCCATATTAGAAAGAGACCCTATTCTTAAAAAGATCTTCCCAGAGCCACCCATCCTAGCCTTCAGACAAGCACCAAACCTCGCCAACCTCATCACCAGAAGCAAACTTCCTCGAGCCCAGAACACACCAAAAGGATCCAGACCGTGCCAGGACAAGAAATGCAAAACCTGCCCCCACATCTCCACCACCTCCACTATTACTACACCCCACAACAGAGCCATCAGCATCCCAGGATCTTACAGCTGCACCTCCAAGAATGTAGTATACCTCATCCAATGTACCAAATGCCCTGATGGAAGATATGTAGGAGAGACCAGACAACAACTGCACACCAGAATGAATGCACACCGGAAATCCATCAAAGACAGAAACACCCAATTACCGGTGGGGGCACATTTCTCACAGGAGGGCCACTCTCTCTCCAATCTCTCAGTTCTGATCCTCAAGGGAAACTTACACATCACTTCCCAGAGACGAGCCTATGAGCTCCATTTCATCAACCTGCTGGATACTAGAGATCAGGGACTAAACACAAATATAGGATTTTTGATACATTACAGTCTGACTGGAAACTGACTCCCCAGCCCAGCCTAGCCCCTGGCTTGTTTACTTTGCATTCCATCCTGGAAGAGCACACAGCAACTGCTGAAGCTTCCTTAGCCTGATGAAGGGTTTTTGAACCCGAAAGCTTGCTTAATAACTATTCTCCAACCATTTGGGCTGGTCTAATAAAAGCTATCAAATTCACCCAAGGAACCTTGTCTGCCTATATCCTTAGACCAACACGGCTACAACCTAAACCCCTGCCCTGTTCTCTGTCATCTTGTCTTGATGTACTGTCTAGGACAGCAGGAGTCTCTCTGGTTTCCACAAGATGTGGTGCACTTCCTTTGATCTGAACACAATGCGTTTCTTTACACTTTGTGCCATTGGCTGTAATGAAGAGAAAAAATAAACAAGTTGGAGATATGTAGACTAGAGAAATACCACAAGGTGGAGAGTTACTGGCTTAATAGCTGCTAGTCAGATGCAATTATAAATGTGTCTGTGTGAGAATGGCAGAAGTCCTGCAGGGGTCTGTCTTGGGCCTGGATCTGCTCAACGTGTTTATTCCTGACATGGATGATGCTGGAATAGATTGCTTCCTAGAAAATCTAAAAAAGACATAAAGCTGGGAAGGATTGAAAACGCTCAGGAGGACAGGAGCACAATCCAGAAGGATTTTGGTAGACTGAAAAGCTAGGTTAGAGCCAACGGGATGAAAGTCAGTGATGAAAAATGCAAGCTGCTGCCCCTTGGGTAGGAGAATAAAAACTGTAACAAAACAGGTGAGATGTGAGATGTCCCCATTTTCAAAAAAAGGGAGGAAGGAGGACCCAGGAAATTATAAGCCAGTTAATCTTACCTCAATCCTGGGTAAGTTTTTTGAGAGAATTATCCTGGCACATATCTGTGAGGGGCCAGCAGGGGAGATTATGCTTAGGGGCAACCAACATAGGTTCATTAGAGGCAGGTCCTGTCAGACCAACCTGGTGGCCTTCTATGACCAGGTCACAAAATCTTTCGATGCAGGTGTCGTGGTGGACGTAGTCTTTCTGGACTTTAGGAAGGCCTTCGACTCTGTCTCTCACCCCATTCTCATTAAAAAATTAGGAGATTGTGGTTTCAATGCCTACGCAGTCAGATGGGTCACCAATTGGCTGGAGGGCCACACCCAGAGAGTGGTGGTGGATGGGTCTTATTCGACCTGGAGGGATGTGGGCAGTGGGGTCACCCAGGGCTTGGTCCTCGGGCCTGCACTTTTCAACATCTTCATCAGCGACTTGGATGTGTGGGTGAAAAGCACCATGTTCAAATTCGCAGATGACTCTAAGATATGGGGAGAAGTGGGCATGCTAGAAGGGAGGGACAGGCTGCAATTGGATCTGGACAGGTTACAGTGGTGGACAGATGAGAATAAGATGGGATTCAATACTGACAAGTGCACCCTGCACCTAGGGAGAAAGAACTAGCAGCATACCTACAGGCTGAGGAACTCCCTTCTCGTCAGCACAGAGGCAGAAAAGGATCTTGGAGTCGTTATAGACTCCAAAATGAACATGGGCTGCCAACGTGGGGACGCAGTCAGGAAGGCTAACTGCACCTTACCATGCATCGACAGATACATCACGAGCAGGTCCAAGGAGGTGATCCTTCCCCTTTATATGACACTGGTCAGGCTGCAGTGGAGTACTGTGTCCAGTTCTGGGCGCTGCACTTGAGGAGGGATGTGGACAACATGGAGAGGGTCCAGACAAGTGCCACCCACATGATCAGGGGTCAGCAGGGCAGGCCCTATGAGGGGAGGCTACGGGACTTGAACCTGTTCAGCTTCCACAAAAGAAGGCTGAGGGGGGATCTAGTGGCCATTTACAAACTAGTCAGGGGGGCCCAGCAGGCACTGGGGGAGTCCCTGTTCCCCCGAGTGCTACCAGGAGTGACTAGAAATGCTGGGAACAAAATAAGCTTCTCTACATGGCCTTCTTTGACTTGAAGAAAGTTTTTGATTCTGTCAAAGTGTTTCTGTCTTGAGAAGTGTTATGGAGGATCCTTCTGAAGTATGGATGCCCAATGAAATTTGTCACCATTCCCTGCCTGCTCCATGATGGGGCCACGTCTCTCTTCTTTTCCCCAGGCTCTCGCCAACCACCAGCCTTCCATTAAGTTGGTGGCTTGGGTGGTGCCCTGTCACAATGCTCCCTTCTCTGTTCTCTTATATTATCTGGGGCCGCAGGAATCTCTTTGGTTTCCATGAAATGTGATCCAAACACAACTTTTTATTTTACACATTGTGCCAGTGCCTGTAATGAAGAGAAAAATAAACAAGTTGGAGGAAAGTAGTCTAGACAAATACCAAAAGGTGGAGAGTCACCGGCTTACAAGGGGCAATTATAAATGCATCCATGAAAGAATGGCAGGAGTCCCGCAGGGGTCTATCTTGGGCCTGGAGTCTAATCATAGTTTTATAAAGGGATAGCCCTCCAGTCAATTTCCAGATTAATTTCCAATTAGCAATAAGATTCTAATTGCCGGTTCATTTTAGTGGTGATCCCAATTCTCGCCTGCCATATCTTGATGGAAAAATATGTTTTGGGAGGGATGGAATTTAACACCTGATAATGTTAATTTATCTTTCATCACTGAACTATAGAAATCCTCTTCTAAATTTAGGTAGATTCCGCCATTCTCATTCTAAAAACTCACAGCGATACGGTATTTTCTGTTAATTTTCTTTTATTATATTTCTTACATAACACAAATTATTATGTTTTTCTTTTTCTCGTAGTCTGAAATCTTCTCTTCTAGTCCCGTATATATCAACATTGTCAGCAACAAAACAAGACTAGTTCTGGCTATCTGCCTCTGGAACACACATCTTTTTTTAATCTGTAAAGATTAATAAAATTTCACTTCACTTTCATTCCTGTTGTCTTCTTAATGAAAACAAAATAAAAGAAAATCTTTCCTTATTTTCTGTGGGGTTCTTGCTGTCCACCCAAATTTTTCCGATCTTTTTCACTCTCTTCCCACAACGAGTCCTCAATTGGATTTAATCTCTGCCCCTTGTAATTATACTAAATCATTCACCAGGCTGCTTGTCAGCACTCTCTTGCTCCGACTGTCACATTCCTCTTTTTCCTCTCAGCTCCATGCCACATCAGTCCTTTTTTTTTTTTTTTCCCTCATCCGGGTTTTTCCCCATCTTCGCCATTCTCTGTGGCCGCTCCAACTTCATGGACCACTGACTAAGGAAGCACTGTTCTTCACAAGCTCTCTGTTCTCCCGCTGGCTCATTCTCACTCTCGGGCAGCAATGAGATCATCTTTCTTCCTTTGTCTTCACAGTTCCTGAGAAAATGTAAAGAAGATATGAGGCTAGGTGGGATTGAAAACACAATGGAGGACGGGCACGATGTAGAAGAACCCTGGTAGCCTGAAAAGCTAAGTTAAAGCTAACACGATGAAGATAAATGTTGACAAATGCAAGGTGCTGCCCCTTGGGCAGAAGAATCAAAAACATAACAAGTGCCTATCCACTCCGGCATTGGTTAGGTCTCATCTAGACTGTAGCATGCAGTTTTGGGCTCCACAGTTTCAAAAGGATGTGGGGAAGTTAGAGAGTGTCCAGAGGCAAAGGAAAAAATGATAAAGGCCTTGAAAGGCAACTCATCCAAGGAGAGGTTGGGGACCTGTGTCAAGGCCCTTTGAAAAGGGATGGGTGCATGGCCTGTTAGACTGGGAAGCCTATGCATAGTGCCCCACAGACTAGACCTAGCCCTTAGTAGCAAAGCTCCCATAGTCCGCCATTGAGGGGAGGAGAAAACAAAGTCAAGCTTCCCTTTTCAAACCTCCTGTAAAGAAAATGTCCATTTTCAACCAGAGAGGGGGGTTGTTGAAATCTGGCAGGGCAGGGATGGGGGGCAACAGATTAGGCAGGTGTACCCCGCACCCACCCTGACTGCCACTCTGATCCCTTTCCCTTGCTTGAACTGCTCCTCTGCTTTCTCCTCCCACCCTCTCCTCCCAGCCTGCTCTGCTGCTCTGCTGTACCTGCTGCTGAGCTGGCCACCCGCTCTCCAGTTTGCTGTATGCCACGCACAAAGGCTCCCTCTGCCACTTGTGGCACCCATGCCTCAGGTTGGGCATCCCTGTTCTAATCTGTCTCCGTCACCACATCCTCGTGCTGCTACCTCTCCATCACTTCAGAACCCTGCTGATATTTCTCTATTGCCTTGTCCCCGTTCCTCCCCATTGCTGCCTCATACCCACGCCCCTCGTACTCCAGAGGCTCATCTCCTTTCTCCTCGTACTCCAGAGGCTCGTCTCCTTGCACTCCAGAGGCTCATCTCCTTGCTTCTCACACTCCATACACTCAACTCATTGCTCCTCATACTCCATCCACTCCTCTCCTTGCACTCCATACACTCATCTCCTTGCTCCTCATACTCCATACACTCGTCTCCTTGCTCCTCATACTCCATACACTCGTCTCCTTGCTCCTCCCACTCCATATACTCAAAACCTTGCTCCTCACACTCCATACGTTCATCCATACTCATTTTCACACCAACTGAAAACTTCTGACACGCTATCACTGCTCTTCTGAGGGGAGAGGAAAGCAGAAGTAAAACAGGTAGGGGAAGGTGAAGAGGACCCAATATTTATCGTGTCAAAGCCTTTGTGATGTCCCCGTCCCACTGCCCAATAGCTTGAGGCCCTCTCCAAGGCCCTGATGATGTCACAGTGGAACACAGCTTGCAGGACTAATGTCCTGACCCTCGCCAGCCCAGCCAAAGCTTGCCGTCATTTCCCCCTGAATGTGCTGGATCACCCCATTCAAGCACTCATGATTCTGGGCACCAATCAGGTGATGCATTAATATAGCAGAGGCTTTTGCCTAGGTGACCCTGACTTCTACAGCTTTGTAGATTAAGAGGTCAGAAGGGGCCTGAAGACGAAAGCCAAAGTTCAACCCAATGCATTTAGCAACTAGGTGCAGGTTTTAATATTGAGGGTGATTGACCATTGGAAGCAGCAGTGATGAATTCTTCATTGCTTACTATCTTCTTACGAAGACTAGTGTTTTTCTGGAAGATGTGTCTTAGGCAAGCACAAGTATTTGAACCCATGACAAGAACAATAGTTGGAAGTGTAGTCCCCATGGGAGGTCAGACTGGATGATCTCACAGACCCTACAGGCCATAAACTCGCGAGGTCTGTTGTCCAAGCCCTGTGATTTCCTAGTGCTGCTCTGTCAAAGAAGATTCCTTTCGGATCATGCCCCGGGTCCTCCCTTCTCGCTCACTCAGTCCAACACGTTCATTCCCAAGACACGGAATATTCTAAATGCCCCCAGCTCATCCTGCCTTGATCATGCAAAGCCAGAGAAAAACAGGGGCAAATCTTCCTTAGAGGAGCACGCTGTGGCACTTTGGTTCTCCACTCATGTACAGCAGAAGTAGGGAGTGACCAGGGCTGCAGTTGGGGCCTGGTGCCTAATGGCTTAGCAACAGTCAGGGCCTGGCACTCAGGTCTCAAGAGAGAGTCTGGATCTGGTACTTCAAGGCCCGGCAACAGTTTGGGCCTGACACCTCAGGCCTTTGCAGTGGTCTGAGCATGGTGCCTTGGTGCTTAGCAACTGCAGGGATCTGATGCCTCAGGCCTTAGTACAAGTTTAGGCCCAGCCACTTGTTCCTTAGCAACTGTATGGCCTGGTACCTGAGGCCTCGGTAGAGATCAGGGCCTGAAGTCCTCTGCCCTTAACGAGGAGTACTCCACTTTCCCAGAATTGGAAGTGCTTCTCCATTGGCTGCCTTGGACACTAGCCTACAGGGCTGAAGCCTCCTTTCTGTCTCTGTTGTATCTGGTTCCCATACTTGACTTTGTACAAAGGATATCACGTGATACAGGCTGAGGAGGCATGATCATAGGCTTGTTTCACTTGATCACAGACTGGATGTTACCCTCACTGCTCACAAAAAAAAAATCACATCACCAGCATATGCTCTCAACTTAACTGGGGGCCAGCAGCTGGGGCTGTGGCCAATGCAGGCCCATCAGGTCCACTGCTGTAGCACATGTAGCTCAGTAGTGCAAGCACAGAGCATTGCAGAGAGAGAGAGCAGCTCTGTCAGACACCCCTACATGCTGGGAATGGGGCACATAAGCTCTCTGTTCACTTTCAGGAGCAGAGAGATGTTCCAGTACAGGAGCCAGATGGTTGATATGAAAGCAGGCACAGAGTATGAAATAAAAGTTCTGGCTGGCCTTATCAAAGGCCTGTTCTTGATTCAGGAAGACAAAGTTGTTGTTCAAGCCAAAGAGCTTCACAGCTGGTGGCAGGTCACGTAGCAGAAACAGGCTGTCCTAGCAGGTATGAATTAGGTCAGTTTGGCGCCTATGACAGAGGCCATGACCGTTTTGAGATGATTGGTCAGGACATTGGTCCTGTACACAGGAGCGATAGCAGTTGCCAGTTCTTAATGTTACCAAGATTCCCTTTCTTGGGCAGCAGTGCAATGGCTGCTTACCAGCAGCTGGCCGGAAGGATCCTATTTTTGAAGCTCTCCTGGAAGATGGGCAGGGGGTCTGGGCTGAGGAGGGGCCAAAACATCTTGGAGAATTTGATGGGTAATCAGTCAAGGCCTGGCAAGGTCTTCAAATAGCAGCATTCAGTTTTGCCCAGGGACAGCTCTGAGCTCCTCAGCCTCAGACATGGAGAGTTTGGGGAGGCCCTCATGCATCTGTTGTATGGGTTCTGGGCACGTAGCCTCAACTCCTTGTAGAAGCTAACAGCACGCTCTCAGATCTTGATAGGAGCTGTGAGCACCTGGCCCCACCGGGTTGTACAGTGACCCATGATTTCTTATTCTGTGCACTTTTTCTTTAGGTTGAAAAAGACCCAAGTCATGGCATCAGGCTCTGTGAGTTCTTGGAAGCAGGTTCAAGTTCTTGCACCCTGGGTCAAACCCTCGACCAGTTGCCTGTCTATGTCCTCATACCGACACAGCTACAAACGAGAACCCTGTACGAGTACTCTTAAGCACTCTTCCTGGAGTTTGAGGCTTTCATACAGCCAGTGTGTTAGCACCACTGTCCACCAGATAATGCTTAGGGAATCGTTAAAGCACAATTAACCCTTAAATGGAACATGAATTATGAATGAAGACAACTCTGTGTCCCAAAATCAAAGTTCCACTTCAATCCAGACAACTCAGCATCTTAAAATCCAACAGCTTGGACAACTTGGTGTCCTAAATTCAAAATGCAGACAACTCAGTGTCTTAAAATCAATGTCTCAGACAACTCGGTTGCCTAAAATCAAAGTCTAACTTTATTAGTACAACAAGTATCATCTTAGCAGCTTCTATATTCAGAGAGAGTAAAACATTCAGTACAATAATCTCACCCAACCCCAGATGTTCCTTTGCTCTACAGAAAAAGATAGCCATTCAGTTCATGGAAGCTAAGGGTACATCGTGGGCTGGAACAGTCCAGACAGGTGTTGAAAGCTGGATTTATGACGGTGACAAACTTTCTTGCTCCCCCCTTATGCTTTTCTTCAACTTCACTTCTTGGCTTCTTCACTCCATGGCTATTATTTTAATGTTCTCCTGTGAAGGACTTAAAAAAAAGCAAAGTAAAATTATATCCAAGATGCCTTTTTAAATCCACAAATAAAGCATATTATGAACTGAAAGAATGACAGGCAAAAATCTGTTGTGGTTAATGAAGAGGTCATCTAGTCCAACCTGATGCTTAAAGCAAGACCATCTCCAACTAGATCATGCCAGCCAAGACTTTGTCTAGCCAGGTCTTAAAAACCTGCAAGGATGGAGATTCCACAACCTCTGTGGGTAACCTGTTCCAGTATTGTACTACCCTCCCAGTGAGAGAGTTTTCCTTAATATCTAACATAAACTTCATTGGTGCAACTTGAGACCATTGTTCCTTGTTCCGTCATCTGCAGCCACTCAGGACAGTCCAGCTCCATCCTCTTTGCAACCACCCTTCAGGTAGTTGAAGGCTCCTATTAAATCCCCTCTCAGTCTTTTCTTCTCCAGATTAAATAAACTCAGTTCTCTCTGCCTATGTCATGTGCCCCAGCCTGCTCACCATTTTCATTGCTCTCTACTGGACTTTCTCCATTTTGTCCACATCCTTTCTGTAGTAGGGGGCCCAAAGCTGGACACAGTATTTAAGATGTGGCCTCCCAGTGCTAAATAGAGGGGAATAATCACTTCCCTCAATCTGCTGGCAGTGCTTCTACTAATTCAGCGCAGTATGCCATTAGCCTTCCTTGCAACAAGGGCATACTGTTGGCTCCTTTTCAGCTTACTGTCCACTGTAACCCCCAGGTCCTTTTCTGCAGAGCTTCTGTTCAGCCAGTTGGTCCCCAGCCTGTCCCAGGGCTCAGTATTGTTCCATTTTAAGTGCAGGACTTCTTAAGGGCACTTTTCTTTATTGAACCTCATGGCCACGTCCAGATGAGCAGGGGCATGCACTTGCAATGGCATAAATAGGAGTGGCTGCTACTTGGTGCCACAGGGCATGCCCCTGCACGTGCACTTTGTTGCAGGACACACTGTTCTGCTCTGGGCAAAATGCCCTTGCCTGGCTCCTCCTGGTTCCTGGTGTATTGGAGCAGCTGGGGCACCAATGGAGCATAGAGACGCTTTGGTCGGTGTCTCCATGGAGCATGAAGCCTCCCTTTGTTCCAGCACATGCTATTGTAGCGTGTACTGTGCTGCCTTTTTTCCCGGTGCTTATTTTTTGCTACCAGGAAATCCTGGTACACGTGGCGGCACTGTGCGCTGCCCAAAACCAGCGCTTGGCCGGCCAGACCTATGTTCTGGCTGCTGACCAGGTTCTGCATGCCTGGATCACTGCCACTGGAGCCCTGGGGGGCCTCCAGAATTCCAGGTAAGGCTTCTGGGGCCATTTGTGTTGGTGGCCCCAGCCTCCTTAACCCACCCAGGGCAATCTGCCACATACCAGAGTGTGCATGCAGAAGCGTTCCCAAGGGGCAACTAGCAGTGGCACAAATATATGCTGCTGCTAATTGTCTCCAGAGAATGCACATTCCTGCTTGTGGGGACGTGCCCCCTGATTTCATCCCTGCGTGCCCAAGCAATACTCTTATACTCCTCCCTCATTGTTTGTTTGTCCAAGTTTTCACTTCTTATAAGCTTCCTTTTCGTGGTTTAGCTTACAGAAGATTTCCCTGCTAAGCTAAGATAGTCTTCTACCATAGTTTCTAGTCTTCTTGCACATCGGGATGGTTTGTTCCTGCACTCTCAGGAAGGCACCTTTAAAGTATAGTCAGCTCTCCTGGACTCCTCTTTCCTGCTGACTGGCCTCTCAAAGGGATCCTACCCCTGAGTTCCCTGAGTGAGTCAAAGTCTGTTTTTCTAAAGTCCAGGGTCTGTACTCTGCTGCTCTCCTTTCTTTTTTCAGGATCCTTAGCTCAATCATCTTGTGGTTGCTGCTGCCCAAGTTACCATCCACTTCTACATTCCCCACCAATTCTTCCCTGTTTGTGAGCTGCAGGACAAGAAGAGTGCAGCCCCTAGCTGGTCTCTCTAACACTTGCACCAGGAAGCTGTCCCCAACACTCTACAAACACTTACTGGATTGTTTGTGCACTGCTGTATTGCCACTGCTGGGTGCAATGGAAGCAGACCCTACGATGACAGGCTGTGAGCCCTGGGGCTCTTTAGCCTGGAAAAGTGCCTCTTGAGTCTGGGAGAGCACCTGCAGAAGCCATAGGCAGTGCCGGTGGTGGGGACAGGGCTGGAGAGCACCCACAGAAGTCACTGGTGGTCTCAGCGGCAGGGATGGGGCTGGTGAGCACCTGTAGATGCTGCTGATGGCATCACAAGCGGGGACAGGGCTGGCGAGGACCTGCAGAAATTGCCGGTGGCCCTGTCAGGGGGGCACATGCCTCTCCGTGCCCCACCCTACCAGTCGCCTATGGCTGGGCTGGGCTGGGCAGCTGCATTTCTATTCAGGTAGTGCTGAGAGTGTCAATTGACTTCATAGCTCATGGTCATCTCTCTGATTCAGGCTAATTTCTCTGCACTCCCAGGTGTTAACAACCCTCTATCCTTTTTAATGGTCTTGATGTTTCACTTCTCAAATGATCCTTTCTTTGCAATTTTGCTGCCTGTTAACCATTCCTGGTAATGTCTCTCTCTTATTTCACAGCCATACAGACTGTTTTTAGTTCTAGTTAACAAACAACTCAAGTAAGGTAACATTAACTTAGGTGTAGAAATGAGTCACAGTCCGGGTGTTGTCCAAATCTAGGATTTAAGCAAATAAAGTCATCAGCCAACTAGTAGTTCAGTTAGTATAGCTAACAGCTTAGTATACTAAACATACACTAGTTCCTGTTCTTTACATTATTATATACTGGGGTACATACAAGACTCACAGACATAGAACAGCAAAAGGAAAGGAGGGGATTACTTGCCCCAGGATGCAGTAGTGTTAACTGAACTCCTGTCAGTGTTGGGTAAGTTCAGTCACAAGCTGCCCTTCAGGTACACTTCCTGTCACCACCTCACAACCTCTCGTGTAGGCTCTCTCAAACAAGTTCACAACCTCACAAGCCGCACATGCTATCCCAGGCACCCACAGACACACATGCCTTCTGAGCTGAAGGATCCTTTTATGTCTAGACCGCACACGGCACTCAGAGCTGACAGCACCTCCCTCAGGTGATAACGGACCTTTTGCTCACGACACCCTATTTTCTACACGTGGTCCGCTGCCTTTTGCTACCCACAGGCTGCAGGGCCACCAAAAGGTCAAACTACATATACAGCCTTACAGGAGCACCTACATGAGATGCTACTGCAGAGTCGTTACTCTGCATTTATTTAGTACTTGTATAAACAAAACAAACCTTGTATAAACAAGTACTAAATAAATGCACAGTAATGCGAGTTACTGCTTAGTAGCACCAGCGACCACCTTGTTTGTGACATGACTGCGCAGTACTCTAATACTACTGCACCGTAACATCCCATCACACAATGCTACCGCATAGCAATGTCGGGCTACTGCAGTGTCTCCTGTAAACGCACCTCGTATTGGAGGCACTGTCCAGACAATCAGGAAGACTAGATTTTGTTTCACGAATCTGATTAAGAGACATACATTTAACTATAATGACTATACTGCTAATGATGTACTATCTTTTAACTACGTTGACTATATTTTGTCTAGTTTGCTGTTTTTTTAACTTGAAATATGAACTAGCAAATTAGTGCACATTCCAATAGTTATATTTGTGATTGCTTTCATCTTGAACTAAATAATACAGCACTTGCTCCTAGCATATTAGTAATGCTTTTAGTTCCTCTTTAACAGGAGAAAAAAATCTACGAGGATGTGCTACACTATCTGCACCCCACTTTTCAAAATCCTACATCAGCCCAGGCTGCTGTGATAAAGCCACTGACTTCAGCAGGCAAGAGTCTACCCTCATACAAGAGGTAATGGAAAGGGCCAAATTCTGTGGCTAGATAATTATACATGGAGTGCCCCATATCTGTCACAGGTGCCTTGCATATGCAACAAAGGATGGCATTTGGTCTGAAAACATGTACCAAAGGTACAGCTAACCTGAGCTAAGGAATATCTTCTCCTTTTTTACCACTTACACTTTGCTCCAGAAGAGAGAGGGAGAAAGGGACTTTTGATTTTTGTAAAACTTTATTATATCAATACTAAAAACAAGTGATGAATGTGCAAAGGTATGTGGCCCTCCCATGGGCTAAGCATGAATAGGGTGCAATATGTCCTGCTTTGGCTGGGACGGTCCCATATTTTGTAGGCCAGTTCCAGCTGGTTGGTCAAAATTTAAACAGAAGGCCCGGAACTGCAAGGACACAGGCACAGTGTGGCAGGGAGGCAGAGGAGCACGGTGGACAAGGAAGCTTGAAGGTGGAATAAGGGGAAGAGAGAGCAGTGTGCACGTGGAACCTGGTCTGCCTATATAGAGGAGTGCACAGTGGAACTGGAGAAATGTAATGTGAATGTAACTGAAAATGCAGCGTAACAGCAGGTGGAACCAGGGGGCAGTCTGGAGAGCTCTGCTGAATGTTAGTTTTTTAGGAAGTCGGTGGCTAACAAGACATCTTGATTGGCATCCTTTACTGCAAGGATTCTATATGGCAGTTGTAGGCCCTGGAAATTGATGCTCTAAACCTTACAGTGCTCTAAACCTTACAATGTTGAACAAGCCTGCACCTAGTTTGGTTCGAAGATAAGTACCTTCACTGCTGTCCTTGAACACATGAACAAGCAGGAATGAAAAGTAGACGTTAAAGAACATGGGGGTAAGATATGACGCCCCTGTTTCACCTCATTGTTGATGTCAAAGGCATTTGATTCTTTGTTTTCGTACAGTACCGTTGTCTTCATACCTTGATGTAATGAGCAAATGATGTTCAACAGTTTGTGGGCGGACAATCCTATTTTTTCAGAACAGTAAAAAGGCCTTCTTTGTTGATTGGATCGAAAGTCTTCGTCAAATAAATGAAGGCTATGTAGCGTGGTATTAATTTTTCTTGATGCTTCTCTTGTTGCTGCTTGACAAAAAATATCATTGTCAACGTGTAAAAACTGTCTTGACTTTCAGGACAGATTCCTTCACCTAGAGATGGCAGCCTAAGGAGTATAATGCGAGTGACACCTTTTCCACCGAGGGTCCACAGAGAGCTACGTCTCTGGTTGTCGCAGACACTTCTGTCCCCTTGTTTTTGTCTAACTGTACAAAACACCTTCCCTTTTCCAACAGTAGTATAACTTCATGGAGTTTTCAAAGGAATTTCTCATTGGCTCATATGTAGATTTCAGCAGTTAAGCAGTTGTTGCTGGATGCCTTGTTCCCAAGAATCGATTTAATGGCTTTCTGCAAATTTTCTAATGTAGGCTTGCTGTCCGTATCCATCATGACTTCAAACTGTGGTAATCCTTCAAGGTTTTTGCATTTGATTTAATTTTCAATAGAGTATAGAATTCTATAATGTTTGATCCAATGCTCGAGTTGTTTTTATCAGTGATGACATTTCCTCTTAATTCTTTCAGTGGAGCTTTTTTCTTCCTGTCTGGACCAACTGCTCATTTGATGCTTTCATATATTCTGTGGTTATCACCTGCATCAGCTGCCTTATGAATATCATAGAGTTTTGCTCAAATTCTACTGAACTGACTACTCCCTCTTTCTGACTCGCCTTCTTTTGAAGGTTGCAACACAGTGGTCTTTTATATGAACTACCCCGCCACCAGGCCCTCCAGTCAGATGCAGTTGATGGTCACTTGCTAATCACCATCTAGGCCAGACTAGAACTCCTGTGCTATTGGTGCCACCCCTTCCAGGATACTGAGGGGCAGGGGTGGAACATGCTTCACAGTCAGATCACCATTGATTGTCGATACTTTTGTCCTATTTTGTATCGGGTCATTCAGTTGTGAAACATCTTTGGAAAGTGTTGGGACAAATGCACGTATGCTCCCTTCTCTGTTTTCTTGTTCCAGTGTCTGGGGCAGCAGGAGTCTCTTTGGTTTCAGCAAAATGTGGTTGTGAGCAGTGGTGCCCAAATCAGTTTTGTTGCCTTGATCAACCCATGGTTGTCATGGGTGACTTCAATTACCCGGACATCTCGTGGGAGGATCGCTCAGCAAAAGCTGAGCGGTCACAGAGCTTCCTCTCGTGCGTGGATGACCTCTACCTGACTCAAGAAGTCTATGGACCAACGAGAGGCAAAGCGCTGCTCGACCTGGTACTGGCTACTGGGGATGACCTAGTCGGCGACCTAGTGATCGATGGGAAGCTGGGTGACAGCAACCACGAGCTGATCACCTTCACCATCCGCCGAAAACCTGGCAAGTCAGTCAGCAACACGCAAGTCCTTGACTTCAGGAAAGCCGACTTTGACAAGCTCAGGAGGCTTGTCAGTGAGGCCCTAAGGGACTGTGATCACAGGGAGAGGGGAGTTCAAGAAGAGTGGTTGCTCCTCAAGGGAGCGATCCTCAATGCACAAACTAAGTCTATTCCATCTTGGAGGAAAGGCAGCAAGAGGGCACAGCAGCCCCCCTGGCTCTCCAGGGACCTAGCAGACCTCCTGAGGCTAAAAAGAAAGGCCTACAAAGGATGGAGGATGGGAGTCACCTCCAAGGAGGATTATTTTGCACTGGTCCGGTCCTGTAGGGAGCTGACCAGGAAAGCCAAGGCTGCAACTGAACTCCAGCTAGCTTTGAGCATCAAGGACAATAAAAAGTCCTTTTTCAGATATGTGGGGAGCCGGAGGAAAAGCAGGGGCAACGTTGGACCCCTGCTGAACCAGATGGGGCAACTGACAACTGACGCCCAGGAAAAAGCCAACCTATTAAATAAGTACTTTGCGTCGGTCTTTCATCAGCTCCATGGGACGCCCATGCCCGCTACAGGGCGGGGAAGTCCGGGTGGGGGTGATCCCCTGCCCTCCATTAATGCTGACTTCGTGAAGGAACATCTTGAGAAGCTGGATACCTTCAAGTCAGCCGGCCCTGACAGTCTTCACCCCAGGGTACTCAAGGAGCTGGCAAGCATCATAGCCCAGCCTCTAGCGCGGATCTTTGAAAACTCTTGGCGCTCTGGTGTAGTGCCTGAAGACTGGAAGAAGGCCAATGTGGTGCCTATCTTCGAGAAAGGGAGGAAAGTGGATCCGGCTAACTATAGGCCCATCAGCCTGACTTCTATCCCGGGGAAGATCTTAGAAAAGTTTATTAAGGAGGCCATCCTTAATGGACTGGCCGACGCCAACATCTTAAGGGATAGCCAGCACGGGTTTGTTGTGGGTAGGTCTTGCTTGACCAATCTCATTTCCTTCTACAACCAGGTGACCTATCACCTGGACAAGGGAGATGAGATTGATGTCATATATCTTGACTTCAAAAAAGTCTTCGATCTGGTGTCCCATGATCGCCTCTTGGAGAATGGCCAATTGTCGCCTTGGGTCCTCCACGATCCACTGGCTGGAAAATTGGCTCCGGGGTCGGAGCCAGAGGGTAGTAATTGATGGAAGTCACTCATCGTGGTGTCCTGTGACCAGTGGGGTCCCCCAGGGCTCTGTCCTTGGACCCATACTGTTCAACATCTTCATTAATGATGTGGACACTGGAGTCAGAAGCAGACTGGCCAAGTTCGCAGATGACACCAAACTTTGGGGCAAAGCATCCACACCAGAAGACAGGCGGATGATCCAGGCTGACCTGGACAGGCTCAGCAAGTGGGCGGATGAGAATCTGATGGTGTTCAACGCCGATAAATGCAAGGTTCTCCACCTTGGGGAAAAAAACCCTGCAGCATCCTTATAGGCTCGTCAGTGCTATGTTGGCTAGCACTATGGAAGAAAGAGACTTGGGGGTCATCATTGACCACAAGATGAACATGAGCCTGCAATGTGAGGCTGTGGCTAGTAAAGCGACCAAAACGCTAGCTTGCATCCATAGATGCTTCTCAAGCAAATCCCGGGATGTCATTCTCCCCCTGTACTCGGCCTTAGTGAGGCCGCAGCTGGAGTACTGCGTCCAGTTTTGGGCTCCACAATTCAAAAAGGATGTGGAGAAGCTTGAGAGAGTCCAGAGAAGAGCCACGCGCGTGATCAGAGGTCAGGGAAGCAGACCCTACGATGACAGGCTGTGAGCCCTGGGGCTCTTTAGCCTGGAAAAGTGCAGGCTCAGGGGTGATCTGATGGCCACCTACAAGTTTATCAGGGGTGACCACCAGTATCTGGGGGAACGTTTGTTCACCAGAGCACCCCAAGGGATGACGAGGTCGAATGGTCACAAACTACTACAAGATCGTTTCAGGCTGGACATAAGGAAGAATTTCTTTACTGTCCGAGCCCCCAAGGTCTGGAACAGCCTGCCACCGGAGGTCGTTCAAGCGCCTTCATTGAACACCTTCAAGATGAAACTGGATGCTTATCTTGCTGGGATCCTATGTCCCCAGCTGACTTCCTGCCCTTTGGGCGGGGGGCTGGACTCGATGATCTTCCGAGGTCCCTTCCAGCCCTAATGTCTATGAAATCTATGAAAAGTCTATGCACTCAGCCTCTTGGGTGCCAACATTTAGGGCCAGACAGTTTGGCACTCAATAACTCCCACTCATAGGGCACACCCTCCAACACACCCACAACATCTTATCTTTTAAGAAAGAGGGAGGGTCCTTGGCCATTTGTGGTTGCCCCCACATGTAGGTCAAATTGCTGGTCCTCGGGGCTCCTCCTCCCCTTTATACCCCTTCCACATGCCAATCAGTTCTTACAGAGTAACCAGGCTGCAGTCCTTCTCCTGGGAGCCCTGGGAAAAATCAGAGTTGCTGCCTCAGTGCTCCTCTGAATGAAGCAATGCTCCCTGGGGCTTCTCCTCATCGAACCACTCTTGCTTTCCTGCGGGGTTAGGGCCCCTCCAGCTGGAGACTCCTTCTAGCCTCCAGTCTGGTGAGCAGTCTTCTTCCCTACTTATTTCACCACTGCCGGGGCTTGGCTGCAGCCGGGCTCTGTGCTCCATCCTCCAGGCGCACTCCAATCCATACCCAGCACAAGGTGATGAATCAGGGTGGCCGCAGCAGTGCTTGTGGTTCTGCTGCCTGCACTACCACCAATCCTGCAGGTAAGTATTCAGGTTTGTAGGTCCCTGCCACACATATGCCTGGCCAACTGACTGCTGACAGGACTGCCCCCAGGGACCTTGCTATTCTGGCCGCACTCGCTGAAGTGCACCCGCTGCGACAGTCGTGCACTTCCTTCAATCTGAACATAATTTACACTCTGCATTGCTGGCTGTAATGAAGAGAAAAATAAACAAGTTAGAGAAAAGTAGGCTAAACAAATACCACAAGGTGGAGAGTCACTGGCTTAATAGCTGAAAGCAAGAAGCAATTATAAATGTATCCGTGTGAAAATGGCAGGAGTCCTGCAGGGGCCTGTCTTGGGCCTGGAGTGGCTCAACATGTTTATTTCTGACTTGGATGCTGCAATAAATTGCTTCCCGAGAAAATCTAAAGAAGATATGAAGCTAGGAGGGAACACAATGAAGGACAGCGACATGATCCAAAAGGACCCTGGTAGCCTGTAAAGCTAGGTTAGAGCCAACACGATGAAGATCAATGCTGACAAAAATGCCAGGTGGTGCCCCTTTGACAGAAGAATCAAAAGCATAAAACAGGTGAGACATAGCTGGATGGCAGATGTACTGAGAAAGATTTGGGAATCTTGGTAGATGACAGACTCAATAGGAGTCTGCAGTGTGATGCAGCTGCACAAAGACAAATAGGGTTTTGGGCTGTATCAACAAATGGACTAGATGAAAGAGACGGGAGGTGAAAGTGCCTCTCCACTCTGGCACTGGTTAGGCCTCATCTAGACTGTAGCATGCAGTTTTGGGCTCCACAGTTTCAAAAGGATGTGGAGAAGTTAGAGAGTGTCCAGAGGCAAAGGAGAAAATGATAAAGGCCATGAAAGGCAACTCATCCAAGGAGAGGCTGGGGACCTGTGTCAAGGCCCTTTGAAAAGGGATGGGTGCATGGCCTGTTAGACTGGGAAGCCTATGCATAGTGCCCCACAGACTAGACCTAGCCCTTAGTAGCAAAGCTCCCATAGTCCGCCATTGAGGGGAGGAGAAAACAAAGTCAAGCTTCCCTTTTCAAACCTCCTGTAGAGAAAATGTCCATTTTCAACCAGAGAGGGGGGTTGTTGAAATCTGGCGGGGCAGGGATGGGGGGGCAACAGATTAGGCAGGTGTACCCCGCACCCACCCTGACTGCCACTCCGATCCCCTTCCCTTGCTTGAACTGCTCTTCTGCTTTCTCCTCCCTGACTGCTCTGCTCTATGTGCTGCTGAGCTGGCCATCCCCTCCCCAGTTTGCTGTATGCCACACACAAAGGCTCCCTCTGCCACTTGTGGCACCCATGCCTCAGGTTGGGCATCCCTGTTCTAATCTGTCTCCATCACCACATCCTCATGCTATTGCCTTATCCCCGTTCCTCCCCACTGCTGCCTCATACCCATGCTCCTCGTACTCCATAGGCTCGTCTCCTTGCTCCTCGTACTCCAGAGGCTTGTCTCCTTGCTTCTCACACTCCATACACTCAACTCATTGCTCCTCGCACTCCATGCACTCCTCTCCTTGCTCCTCGCACCCCATACAGTCTTCTCATTGCTCCTAGCACTTCATACTCTCATCTCCTTGCTCCTCGTACTCCATGCGCTCATCTCCTTGCTCATTTTCACACCAGCTGAAAACTTCTGACACGCTATCACTGCTTTTCTGAGGGCAGAGGAAAGCAGAAGTAAAACAGGTAGGGGAAGGTGAAGAGGAGCCAACATTTATCATGTCAAAGCCTTTGTGATGTCACCGTCCCACTGCCCAATAGCTTGAGGCCCTCTCCAAGGCCCTGATGATGTCCTGACCCTCGCCAGCCCAGCCAAAGCTTGCAGCCATTTCTTCCTTAGTGCACTGGGTCACCCCATTCACGCACTCATGATTCTGGGGATCAATCAGGTGACATATTAAGATAGCAGAGGCTTTTCCCTAGGTGACCCTGACTTCTACTGCTTTATAGGTTGGGAGGTCAGAAGAGGGCTAAGGATGAAAGTCAAAGTTCAACACAAATGAAGGAGCAAATGAGGGCAGTGATTAATTCTTCATTGCTTAGTATCTTCCTACCAAGGCTGATGCTTTCCTGGAAGATGTGTATTAGGCAAGCACAAATAATTGAGCCCATGCCAAGAGGAATAGTGGGAAGTATAATCCCCATGGGAGGTCAGACTGGATGATCTTGCATACCCTACAGGCAATAAATTCAATAAGTCAATTGTCCAAGCCCTGTGACTTCCAGGTGCTGCTTTGTTAAAGAAGAATCCTTTCGGATCATACCCCAGGTCCTTCCTTCTCACTCACTCAGTCCAACGAGTCTGTCCTCAAGCCACAAGGAATATTCAGGTGCCCCCAACTCATCCTGTCTTGATTATGCAGTCAGAGAAAAACACAGGTCCATCTTTCCTAGACAAGCCTGCCATGGCACTTTGGTTCTCCAGTCATGGACAGTAGAATTAGGGACTGATAAGGACTGCAGCTGGGGCCTGGGGCCTCATGCCTTAGCAACCATCAGGGCCTGGCACTCTCAGGTCCCAGACATGGTTTGGATCTGGCAATTCAAGCCCTAGCAAAAAAGGGCTTCAGGCCTTTGCAGTGGTTTGAGCTTGGTAGCAACTGCTGGGGCCGGAAATCTTCAGGCATTAGTAAAGGTTGGGGCCTGGAGTTCTTGGCCCTTTGCATTGGTTGGGCCCTCACACCTTGGACCTTAGCAGTGGTATGGGCCTGGCTCCTTGTTCCTTAGCAACAGTCTGGGGCTGGAGCCTTAGCAACAGTATGGCCTGGTACCTCAGGCCTTGGCAGTGGTTGGGGCCTGAAGTGTTCTGCCCTTAACCATGGCCTAGCACGTCAGACCTTAACGACAGTTGTGGCCTAACCCTTCGGTTCTTAGAAATAGTCTGGGCAGGGCATCTGAGACCCTGCAACAGTCTGTGCTCAGTACTCTTGGCCCATTGCTGTGTCCTGCTCCTGGCATCTTGATCCTTGGCACAGTCTGGACCTAGTGCCTTAGGTCTTTAATAGTGGTCTGATCCTGATGCTTCAGTCATAGTGACAGTTTGGGCCTGGCACCTCAGGCCTTAGTGATAATCCAGGCCCAGGTTTTAGTGACTGTCAGGGCCTGGATCCTTAGGGCTTCATAACAGTTTGGGTCTGGATCCTTGGCCCTTAGTCATAGTTTTGGCCTGGCGCTATGGCCCTTATTGGCATTCAGGACCTGCACTCTCAGGCCCTAGTTGAAGGCTAGGTGTATAGACACTAAACAATGTGGTGAAGCCATTCTGTGTGTGCATGCTGAGTGTTATGAGTTGAATAGCTATAGCAATGGGACTGCCACAGTAAGCTGTTTCTAATAGCAACACCTACTCTCTGCTTTCTCCTTTCTCCTGCTGCCTTCCTGTGCCAGAACATGGTGTAGGCAAACAAGGTTCTTTGGATAATGTTTGCCTATGTCCTTAGACCAACACAGCTACAACCAACACCCCTGAGAACATGGTGCACGAACTGGTATAGAACTTGTATCTGAGAGCCAAGTTTCTGGGAGCGCAGCGACGTCAATTCTGAGTCTGACCGACTCATACGTTAGTAGTGCCGTTTTCATAAATTGGAGTTCAGATCAAACCCAGGGGTCAGAGTCTGAACATTCCAGCATGCAAGGCAAATGATCAATTTGGCCAGTATAGATCTCACCAAGACTTCCAGTGCATATGCCTAGGGAAGGGTATGGAGGAGTGAAAGATGCCCTAGACCTACCATCCTCCCTTTAGACCACTGAGACAGAGTCTGAAGTCCAGACTGAGTCTGTATGTTCAGTGCCTCAAGGGTTGTAGCTTCTGCTAGAGAGCAATAGATTAAAGCTGTTGCTGACTGCCTAACACCTCAGGGAGGGTGCATTTCTGTCAGGGTGATGATGTTTGGCCTTGACCCTGACCCCTTTAGCCTTTTACCAACCAAGGAATATCCACAAGGCAGTGGGGTCTAGGGTTTTGAGGCATTCTATACTTGCCGTACTCTGGAGGTTGTAACGTGGTATTTTATAGGAGCCGCCCCACCACAAGCAGCCATACTGTATTGCCACCAAGCCCTCCATTTGGATGCAGTTTACAGTCATGCCCAGAAGCAGTCTCATTATCACATACATGTGCGTGCATACACCCACACGTGTACACAGACACATATGTGATACCTGGATCTTTGGCAGTTACACACATACACATGGATGCTAACTGGATCTGTAGCAGTTACATATGCACACACTAACTGGACCTTTGACAGTTACACACACAGGAAGAGCAGAGTTCAGGATATTTGCATGTTACATTATGACTGTCCTTAATATCCAAGTTAAGGATATTCCCTACTAATTGCACCTTCCCCACCCCACATGCACAGTGTTTTTTGGTTTGGGTGTTTTCCTGCATTTTTGATGGCTGGCAGGGAAAAATACACTACCTTTGCAAATGAAACTGTTCTCTTGGAGCCAACTTGTGACTTCCAGCATCCTCCAATACAGGGTAGTTAAAAGGTCACAAATTACTACTGGTCACCACATGCAGGGAGGGAGGGAGAGTGAGTCATCTCTGTACAGGTGTAACTCCCTACCTTACACAGTTGATCAGGTAGAAATAGGAAAGCAAACATTGAATCTTCTTTCTGTGGTGCATATTAGCCAGTGCATCCAAGTCAGCAAGGAGGGAGAGGTAATTCTATTCCAGGGAAGGGGCTGGCACACACATTCTCTTCAGAGCAAAAGGGAAATGGAACAAAATGGAATTCTAAATCACTGTTTGCTCTTTGCTTTGCTCATCAGTTAGCCCCACTGTGCTGAGCCCCTTCCTTAGGACTTACAATGACTCTTACTAGTCTGTTCTGAATTTCTAAATTAGTTTACAAGATAGGTGACAGCTGGGCTATTCAGCATAACCTGCTCTCCTACTAGCTAGTTTTCTCTTCTCCAGATCCTCCTCCTGACCCATCTATGCTGTGAAGCCTGCAATAAATCAGTTAGTGGAAGTTTTTGTAAAATGCTCACCAGGCAATGGCTCTTCTCTCATCTCAGAAGACAAAATAAGCAGAACAGCTGGAATTGTGGGATTGCATGAATGGTGTGTGTTTGTAGGGATACAAGTGAGGAATTTATGTGGATCTGAAATGTATAAATGGTATTAAGCCCTATAGCATTCCATCTTTAATATAGAAATTATAATTAGTTTTTGCAAACTGTTTTTACACAAAGGCACAGAAAATCTGTTAAAAATAATTAGGGAATACCCAGGATTAATTTAACTACTACTTGGTATTGCACAACACTTTTTTTTTTCAGCTTGGAAGTACCATGCTTAAAAAAAAGACTCATGAAAGCATAGAAAACTACTGTACTTAGCAGCCTTTTAATCAGAATGCTGTGTTCACACCCCACTGCATGAAATCTGCTTTTATACCTCTGATTTTGGGAACTGAGAACCATATGGTATCTTGGTTTTACATTTCTTAGATCTTCTTAATTGCATCTGCTTAGCAATTAGACTTGTGCATAAATTTTAAGAAAATAATGCATTCATTTGTTCTTGCTGTGCAAAATATACTGAGAATTTGTTAAGGCTTTAACGGTAACCCTAGGAATGTTCAAATTGGGCAGTTTGGTTTATGATAGGAATTACATAGTTAAAATCTTAACTTATAAAGTTTAGCTCTGTTTTTCTGTTTTCTTAATTAGTGCAAGAGTGGCAAGAGACCAGGGTATCAAGTTCATCCTGTGAAGGGGACCGAATTACATTTATATGCATTGAATTAGCAAATCACTTAAGCATGTGCTTATGTCCGATTGACTTCAATGGGACCACTCATGTTTTGAGATTTAAGCACATGCTTTTAAGTGCTTTGCTGAATAGGGATGGGATTACTCAGATTTTTAAAGTCAATCATGTGTTTAAGTACTTTCCTGATTTTTGGGGGCTAGTAGTTAGCATAGCAGTGGTGATTTCCAGTCATTGAACTGTCACTATTGTGCACCTGCAGGTAGCAAGTGGCAAGTGCTTTTTTTTTTTCTTCTTTTTTCTGGTGTGCTTCTCCCCATTCTGCCTCCCCACCCCTGAAGTCCCACTCTAGTTATGCTTCTGGGAACAATATCACTTAGCCTTCATCCAAGAGTGCCTTCAACTTTAATGCAACTTATATCAATAGAGAATCCTTACAGTCTTTAGATAATAGGTAGAGTTAGCTGTTTTATTCATCATCAACAGGTAGAAATGATTACTCTTTAGGTCCACTGTTGTTTTTAATTTGTTTCTGTTTTTTCCCCAGTCCTCCTTTCTTTCTCTTTTGTTCTCTTCGGTCCTCCCTATACATTACAGACATTGCACAATTAATTGGTTAATTGTGCAGTTATCTTAAGACAAGGCTACACGTGCAGAGTACCTACCACACCATGAAAAGGCCCAACCAATGATGAGGTTAGACCTAAAAAATGTGCACTACTCTAAACCTGGTTGCTATCGAGCTTTACTTTGCATGTGTAGCAGAGTCTCAACTGAAGCTGGCAGCCCTATCTGCTGATGGGGCTTCTAGCCACAGGGGTGTACCATGCCTAGCTGCTGCTGCGACTCCCGCAGCTGAGGAGACTCAGCCCCAGCAGCTACAGACTCTGGATCTCTGCAGGACCCTGCAGTTGCCAGGACCTTGAGTCCCGCAGCTGTGGATACTGGATCCCTGCATTGTGTCTCCCAGTGCTGTTGTTTCAGATACCTCAACTTTTGTCTCCCTTACCTTTCATTTGCTTTGCTGAACAGTTTGGAAAAGTGCGGATCACTGATTTGCCATGACCCCAAGTGTGAGGGAGTCTCTCTTTCTCCCAGCCCTTTGTATGCCAGTCCAACAGTCACATGAGATAAAGGACAGTGTGCTACTGCTACAAGCAGTGCATTGTCTTGGTCTGTTGTGGGGTGTGACAGGCTCTTTCCTCTCTAGCCAGAATTCAGGGGCAGAATCAGTGGGATTCAGTGGTACATTTGTACTCCCCCTTGATTCCAGCTCCACTCACAGTTTAAAATCAACAGCCTGGTGGTAGCAGCAGCATTTCTGTTCAGGCAGCAGTGACAGAGCTTATTAACTTTAAGGCCCATTATAATCTATTGATTCCATCTACACTCTTCATTCCACAGGTGTTAATGACTCTCTCCTTTTAATGGCCTTAATGTTTAGCTAATCAAGCTGGCTTTTCTTCTGCAATTCTGCTGTCTGTTAGCTGCTCCTGGCAATGTAGCTCCTGTTTCTCAGCCCTTTGGACTGTTTTTAACTCTAGGTAAAATCATTAACTCAGGTGTGAAAATGACTTTCAGTAAAACAGCAGATGCACTGTCCAGATGCTCAAAATGGCTAGATTTTGTTTTATGAACCTGAAAAAGAGATGTCCATTTAATTCTAATGACTACAGGACTAATGAAACAACATACATTGATTATGTTTGCGTAATTTGTTGCATTTTTAATGCATTATATAAGACATCATATTAATGCACAATCCAATAAAAATACATTTGCTTTTGTTCTGATCTTAAACTGAATAATATAGCCTAGGTCCTTTTATTAGTAAAGCTTCTATTTTCTTTTTAACTTGATAAAATATACATCGTTTTATATGTGCTTATGCACCACACTATTTGCATCCTCCTCCCCTTTTCAAAACCCTAAGTTTAAAGTCATCAATAAATAAGTCACTAGTAGAAGTGGGAGCAGTTTTTACCTCTGAGCTATTGCTTCAGTCTGATTCCAGAGTGGTTAAAACTGCACTGGCATCCGTCTGGGTGGGGATGACAGTTCCCAAGTGTAGACAACAGACAAGGGATTGGTAAAAAGGTGGTAGAGAGACAACAAGCGTCATCCTCATACAGCTTAGCCTCTGAATCCTTAAGAAGGTACAACACAGTAAAGTAAGGTATGAAATAGGATAAGCACAGATTGATCTATGGTATTAGTATCTAATCAGATGATGAGATAGCTGTGTTCAGAACTTTTTCTGAAGATCAGGAGAGAAGTAGTTTGAAGCAGGTAAGTTTAGTTTGGATGGTGTTTTGACAGAGAGCACAATATTTGGTGTGCATGTAGGGAACAATGGAAGTATTCAGGAGAGTATCAAGACTGAAAGGTACAGAGTGGGAAGTGTGGGACTGAAATTCCTGTGAGCGGAATAGGAAAGGTATTCTTAACAGGTGTTATAAGAGAGTGAACTTAGGGCAAAAAATAGAAGATTCTTGTATTTAACTACCCTCTCCTTTCTGTCTCTGGATTAGTTTATAAGGAGCCACTTTGCCTTACCTTGTAGTGTAGACCTGGTCTAGGTTGTGAGTTTTGCTGAGAGGTTAAGCAAAATGCCTAGCAGTTGTGTGGTATAAGCATGTATGTAACACTCAAAAGACCCGAGTGCTAAACTTGATTTTGACAGTGAGTTCAGCAGGTCACTTTGGGTAGGTCTTCACTGCCCTTGGGCCCATGCACACTTACTAGCTGTATTGAAAACCCCTATGTTTAACCTCTGGCAGGGGTCCTGGCCAAGTCTGGAAGCTTTGCTGAATGCTAGGGACTCAGGTGAATCTTCTTTCTAGCCCACCCCTTCCTACATTGTGCATACAGAACTTAACATGGATGCTCAAGGAAGTTCACTAGTGGCTATCTCACAACTCCCTGTTCCTGACTTTTGGTCCTACTGTACCATGCTTCCTGTCTTGACTGCCAGTAATTAAAGCCAATCACAGATGGAGAGGAATGCTACATGAACAGGTAGCACTAGGCTACAAGGTAAATTTATGTAGGGAGAGATGGTTCATATGGCTCAGGCTAGTGGAGGGCAACCCTTTGCACATATACTTTGTTTCCCTTTCTGTAACACGATGATAGTTATTACCTGTTTCAGGAATGTTTGTGAAGTACTTCATAAGTGTAAATTGTGATTTTGGTGCAAAATTGTGTGAAAGAAATTCAACAAAATATTTCACATGCATTTTTATGGGAAAACTTGCCAGATTTTCTTTATTTCTACTGGATTACTTTATAATACTGTGTCTTGTTCCTAAATGCAATGCTGCTCAGATATTAACTCTAATCTGTTGACAAAATAGAAATAAATGGTATAACTTCACCAGGGTATACTCTAATAATGAATTATAAAATCAAGTACTTTCTATAAAATTAAACCTTGAAATCTAAGTTGCTTTGGAAGTCCATGCCTAAAAAAAAAATCTTAGTCATATACCCCAGATCCTGAAAACGATTCCTTTATTTCCAATCTCTTTTCTGACACTGAGCTGGTATGGGGCTCTGAATCTTGCTTAGCCTATACCTGTTTGGTTTAACCATTTTCAAAATGTAGTCCAAGCATTAAACATTGGTGAATGTAGCTGGAATGATTTGGACCTTCATGTTAATGATACAGTAGTTTAATTATTAAAGGACTGTATGTGTGTGAAGTATCTTCTATTCTTCAAGAAACCGATGCTTCCATAAATAATATGCACGCCTCCATGCTTTACAAAGCCATTGTAAAGAACATAAGAACACCTTAATGTAAGAAATTAAAAGTGTAAACGTTGTAAATTGCCTTGCAAATTTCCAGTTAGAATAGTATTTGGTTCCATTGTTTTTATTAAGAAGTGCAAAGGATCTAATAAATCTAATTCAGAAATTATTATATTATCAATAAACTAAGAATGGAATTGCTGGGGCTCATGATGAAGATTTCTACAGTTAATTTTTTTACATAAATCATAGTATTTGTACAGTTTCTTCTGAAAAATGAACATGAAACTGATGGAGTAGACTAACATATAAAGAAACTACAGCAATTAGTAAGATCTTCAATAGCTGGATATTCACAATACTCAAGATTAGAATTATTCTTAACGTATTTAAAGTTTAGCCTCATGAGAAACTCATCTAATTTTTATGAGCTTCCTGGGGGATGGCAATTATGTAGTCCCAGTCCATCAGAACTCGGTTCACTGTAAGCAAATGGACTAACCGATTTAATCCCAAGGAGTTTAGTTCATTTTACATCAGCCAGCTTTGTATGTAGGGTGTTAGATGGGAGCTGTTGTGTTCCTCTCTCAAACTTATTTGGAGTAGGGACTTCAGTGCATTGCTGATGTTCATGCTATTGATACAAACTCTTTTATGGGATGTAGTCAACAGCTGCTAGAGTGATTTAATATAAGAGCTCTATTTGTAATCAAAGACTGACCCATAAGTTAATTTGCTTGATACAAGGGAAAGCTTTTGTTCTTTGCTATCGTTAATATTACTCACCCTGTTTTATATCCCTTTTGTTTGGGTCTCCTGGAAAAATTCCTGTTATCTAACCATTTGTACCAAAACTGAATGATTTACTGATTTGAAAAGGAATTATCAATGTACACCATGTTCTATTAATTCTCTGGGTTAGATTCTATAGTTGCTCTGCACATAACTCATACACACATTTACATGACTGAATCCTACAAACGCATGTATTGTTCCACCAAAGGTAAGGGAAAAATTACTATTGCCCATTTACAGTTTAAGTGACTGGGATAGGGTGAGGCTAAGGGCATTTTTTTGGTGTAAATCAGTAATGTTGATTTCAGTGGAGCTACATTAATTTAGAGGAAGTGAACATTTGGTCCTCTGTAACTACTTTAAATCACACAGGCGTGCATCTACATGAGACAATTTACTGTGCAGTAGGCGAATCTCTGCTCAGTAGAGCATCACCACTTATATTGGCTACTACCTATAGATACTTGCATTGGCTACTACCTATAGATACTGGCAGTAGATTTATTGCACAGTAGCTACTGTGCAGTAATGCATCTATAGACAGCTGACTGGATGCAAATTGCCCTAGGTCAACCCAGGTAGCAGGGGGCAGGGGAACTGTCCTGTCCTCCAGGCAGCTGGCTTCCATCTCCTGCTCCAGTCAGCAGATCAAAGTAGGAGCTGGGAGCCAGGCAGCTGCCTGGGGCAGAGGATGGTTTCCTAGCCTCTGCCCCTGCCTCCTGGAGCCCAGGCCTGACCCCAGTGCCTCCTGCCAGCCCAGGGCTGGTTCCTGGAGGAGCCTGGAGCTCCCCCTGGCTGCTGTAGGGTTGGGGGGCAGAGCAGGGCAGGAGTAGCTCTGCAGAGAACTGCTCCAGTCAGAAGCAAGTTTGCCCCAACAGGTGCACACGTAGACGTGCTTCTGGGGTTAGCTTACTCTGCGGTGTATGGTAAGCTTAAAACACATTGACAGTACGTGTAGATATGCCCACAGTAGGTCAATAATATATGGTCCCTGTGGTGTCACACACTTAGTAGTAGCTAGTAGGTAGCACTTGAGTGAGAGGCAACACAACTTTAGAAGATGCTGGAATTTTTTTGAGGGGGGAGGAGGGGGTCAAACGGCAGAAGGTTGCAAGACCAGAATATGGGAAGTTTATGGTGACAGAGAAAGGAGTCAGCAAGAAGGGTTAGTGGGAACAATAGATTCTTTTTTAATATCAGCCAGGAAAGGTTTTAAAGGCTGGCTGTTTGCCACCTAACACAGCTGGGGAAGGGAAATATACATCTTTCCCATGGCTGAGAGAGGTAAGTGGCAAATCTACAGGGACTGCAGCCCTTGTTGGTCAGCCATTGTACTTTTTTGTGTGTTACTTGTGAATGTTGTATTTGGAATAGATGGGGGGGAGGGGGGTCTGAGACGGACAAGCCTTCCTCCCCTCCTTTTTCCCCATCTTCTTTAGCTGCTGAGATGACTGCCTACTTCCTCCACTGCACTGTTTACAATTTAAAATGGCAAAGGAACTAATTAGTGAATAGTTACTGCTTCTTTAAATTTCATTTCCAGGATGGAGTGAAATACTAGAACTTGCACTTTGCCAAACAGTGAAATTGAGTCACTGCTCCAGTGGGCACATTACACCTGTTTTTGTGTGCGAGAAAAATATGATCTATTCTAGGTCATTTTTTCCTTTCAGATTATTTTAAATTAATTCAGCATGCAATGAAGTATGTAACGATAGCAGCCAGCGCATAGGAGAATAGTGTGTAGAAACAAATAAAGAACAGGACGCTTAAAAGCTGGACACCTGTAAACCAGTCCTGTTGCATTTTAAGGTCAAGTTGTAGTCTCTAGTGCATAGTCCAAGCAAAATTATTTTTGCTAGAGCATTGGTTGAGTAGTCAGGAATACTGTCTGTAGCGGGCATTAAAAACATGTCTCCACATGGTCAACGTAAGGGAGTTGTATGTACCACTACACACTCAGAACCATTTCCACAGTCCATCTGAAATAGCTTCTCAGTAGTTTGACATAGGGACCTATTCTGTCAAGTTTGCTAATTCTTCTGTGTGTGTTCCTTTGCAGGTTCTCTTTTGTAGGTTCTCCATTTTTTGCTTCCTAAGGCTAGGGACAGCCATTACACATTAACCGGTTTAAGTGATCAGAAACTGGTTTAAACCTGTAACAGAACAGACATTCAGTGTACATAAGCCAGTTTCAAAATAGCTGAAACTGGCTTGAGATAAACCTGGTTGAATGTAGTATCAGACTTACCTGATTTGGCTTAAACTCGTCTGTGCAATGTCTGTCCCAGACTTCTTTCTGGTTTAAGATAAACCAGAGACCCCCCCTAGTATCCTGGCATGCTCTCTGGGCTGGGCAGGGCTCTCTGCTCCACAGCAGGGCTGACCCCACCCCTCTGCTTCCTAGCAGAGACACTGGCTGGCATGGCTCTGTTAAGGCAAAGTGGGCAGGGAGGGGGTTAATTCTTTCCCTGCTTCCCTACTGCAGCTGGGATCAGCCTGTCTGCCTGGGACCAGAGGGGAGGGGGCTGCAGCGGTGGCCTCTGGAGCTGGCAGACCCTGGCTGCAGGGAAGGGAGGAGGGAGGAATTAATCCTTCTCCCTACCCCCTTCACCTTAATGGGGCCTTGCTGGATGGGTTGTCCTGTAGGATTGGAAGGGGGGCTCTGTTCCAAGCTAGCAGGGACTCTTCCCCCTCCTCCTTCCAGGGTGGGGAGGGAGATTCTGTGAGGCACTGGATGGGGACTCTTCATTCTGTACTTCCCCACCCCGCTTGCTGCTCAGGGCTGGGAGGTGGGGGATGCATGTGATGCTGCCTGGTCCCAGGGGGCAGGGACAGGGGGAGGCTGTGTTCCATGCTTGGGGTAAGTCTTCCCCCCTTTCCTCAACCTCCTCCCAGCAGGGCAGTGGGAGTGTGGAGTTCAGCTGGACACAGGGTCAGGGATGGGCGTGTAGGGGACTCCTCCCATGGCTACAGCCCCGATCACAGAGCTTAGATGGACTGGGTGGGGGTTGGGGTGCATGGGACTCCTGCCATGGCTTCACATGCTTCCTCCAAGGCTGCAGCCCTGAGCACAGAGCTCAGCTGGGCAGGGTGGGGGGTGTAGTCCCCCCCAATGGCTGCACACACTCCCCCAGTGGTGTACTGTGGGTCTCCGGTGCCCAGGGCCCAATGCTTGCAATGCGGGGGGGGGGGGTGGAGGGCTGGCACCCGGGGGCATGGCCTCTTCCTGCCCCACCCCATTGGCATGCCACTGCACTCCCCCATGTCTTCAGCCCTGAGCACGGAGTTCATCTAGGCAGGGTGGGAGATGTACAGGACTCCCTCCATGGCTGCACACACTCCCCCACGGCTGCCACCCTTGCTGCATTGAAGCAGCTGCAGCAGCAGGCGGGGAGGTCAGGGGCAACCAGTGCTGCGCTCGGGGTGAGGAGCGCAGCCATGCGCAGCCTGCCTGGCTGCTTCGATCCCCACAGTGCTCTCTGTTTAGGAGGGGGCAGGTGGGAGCACTGGTGCCCCCCCTGTACGCACCAGCTGGGGAGTGGGGCCGCCAGCAAAAGTGTTCAGAAGTGGAGTGGCCGCTTTTTGGTGAGTGTTATTGTCTGTGGGGGACCCTCATCCCAGTCAGTGGGATTGGCCCTGTTGCTGACTCGAAGCACCAGTTGCCCATGGTTGACTGGAGCCATGCCGGCAGTGGGCACGAACACCCTGAGCTGCATGCCTGCTGCTGCTGCCAGGCAGCAGGGACTGCAGCTATAAGGGAGTGTGTGCAGTCATGGGGGGAGTGTGCGGGGGTCTCTACAACCCCAGCCTACCCAGCTGAGTTCCCCATTCCCACTGCCCCTCTGGGGGAGGAGGAAGATGGGGAAGAGTTCCCCCCAGCATGGAACAGAGATTCCCCCTGCTCTGTGGGGGGAAAGGGGGGAGGAGTGAGGGCAAGAGTCTCCCTCTCAGGCTGGGAAGACTCACCAAACCTCGCAGAACCCCCTTCCCCACCCCATGGTGCTGGCAAGGGAGGAGGAGGGAGAAAAGGCTCCCCTCCCTCCCCCAGCACTGCTCCCCCTCCTGGCCCGGTGGTGGAAGAGAGGGAGGAGGGGGGAAGAGTTCCCCTCTGGGGCAGGGGAGCCCTGTGTGTCCTGGTTGCTCCTGGCTGTCAGGGAGCCACTAGGGCCTGGCCACTCCCCCTTCCTCAGTTCAGCTTCCCCATGGAAGGGAAGGGAGGGCTGCTATAGCATCCCTGGGCTTGTGGCTTGAGCCACTGTAGGCATGTGCTGAACATCTCTCCACTTGTAAACCGGTTCACTTTCTGCAGGTTAGACTAACCTGCAAAGACTGAATCAGTTCAGGCTTAGGCTTTTTGAATGTCTGTCCCTAGCCTAAATGGTGGACATGCAGTGATTTATAGCTAGCATTCAGGTGGAGGACTGGGTTAGAAGGCAGGATATGGCTATTCAGGTTACGCACCAAGGTCATTTTGGTCTCTTTTTAGGGTCATATTTATAAACTCAGTAACCTCTCTTGTAAGGCAGAAAAATACCCTTCTGCACTATGCAGATCCTTCAGGAGGATTCAGTTAGTAGCCTTCCAGCCTCTGATCAAAAGAAGTCGCATCATGATTTGAGCTCACAACTGTTGCGTCACTGCGAGGCCAGAATCTTATTTTATCCCTCCCTTTTGTGCCCGGTAGCTGGACAGGTAGAAGTGAAATTTAGACTAATACCTTTGTCATGGGCAATTTTCACTGCCCATAAAAGCAGAAAAGTTCCCAATTATTTCTCCATGGTGAGCTGATATGGACTACACAGCCTGTGTTCCTTTTGACTGGGGTCACAGCTGTACCAGTATCTGACTCATTATTCTAAGGTCTTTGAGATTAGGTTGAATATGAAAGGCATTTGAAGTAGTGGGTGTTTTAAAACCTAATTATGATATAAAACAGTTTTGGCCTGTAGGTTTTTGGAGATCTCTTTCATTGGTTTGCCTTCTAGTGCTCCGACAATTCACTTGGTAAATGAAAAGACTGTACAGATCTACTGATAATGGATAAAGAATGAATTTCCTATAACTTACTGTGTGTTAACATTTACCTTCTGGATAATTTTAAGTCAAAAGAGGACATAGATGAGAAACCACCGTTTTTCCACTTTATATTAAAACTACAGAAAGCATTCAATCTGAGCATTGGGAATAGTGCTTGTGTGCATGTAAAATGGCTCTCTTAAATTGGCACTTTACCAGTCAAAATGGACTATGTGATTGGATGTATGCATGGTTTAGGTGAAAATTGAACTGCATGCATCCTTGCTTAGTCTCTGAAAGCTTTGAATACATTTGGAAGCAAAGGGAGACTTGAAATATAAATCAGTTGTAACAGAAAGAAATGCTGCCTTCCCACTTTCAAATACAAGAAAACGGGGTTCCTGTGTTTTTATTTTTCCTATCCAATAAAGAAAACATAGTTTGCAAAAATCAGTTTTCAACACGGCAAACAAATTTTCATGGGCACTAATATACAAATGTATAACTACCTATTAAGTACTCTTTACAATAACAAAAAAACCCCTCCATATTTGAAAGTGTGTACATTACACTGGTTTCTGCAGTTTCAGAGTAAAGAGGAATCCGTTTGCTGTTATTCCACATGCTTGAAATTCTCATGCTGTCTTTCCAAAATTGCAACATGCATAAAAAGAAAACCCAAGAAATCACAACCCAGGGAAGTTGTTATGCTCATAAGGAACAGGAGAGATTTTGTCTCTCTCCTCATTCACACAAAAACAAATTATCTCAGTTTAGCACAATTTAGTCTTTTTCAGTTCCTGAAAAAGTGTAAAGAAAACTTGCTTTACTAACTCCTTGAAATGTTGTATTACAGTTACTCATTAATGGGAATGTTGTTAATAGACCATTTAATATTCAGTGGAATCATTATTTTTGTTATAAGAAAGAAAGGGGGAATATGGCTAATGTTCTTAGCTACCTTATTGCCTCTGAGGCAAGAAATGTATTGTTTTCCACATGTGGATAATGGCTAGTGCTGTGCAGGGCTCTGGCCTCATGGAGCTGTCATAATACAAATAATAAATAACAGTTACAACAGTAATAAATAGTGACGCAGATGCTGAGGGCATTGTTGACTGAGGCCCTGATTCCTCCTACTTCTGTTGTTCCAGTGAACCCGTGAAACTATGCAGGGCCCTGTTGGGCTCATGGGGCATTCCATGACCCCATGCAGAGTCAATGCTGCAATTGGAGTCTTCAAAATTTTGTTTTGCAGCACATCATGAAGATTTTGGCATATTTTAAAAAGAAATGCATGCACTGAGGGTTGGTGTTGGGTTTTTTTTGGATGTTTATGATTCTTCTTGTAAATTATAATTCTCGGTTAGAACGAATAAACATGTGACAAGGAACAGATGATTTGTGGGAGACAGCTCCCTCCCACACTTGAGCTAAGCCTGTCTCAGCATCCATTGTATATAGGTCTTGCATCAGGTCAAAAACACTGCCCACTGTCTTGGCATGGGTGATATCTCAAGATATGATTTTGTATTTAGTTTTTTATATTTTATCTTGTTTAAAGTAGCTTAACTTTACCTGAAGAGAGGCCCAAAGATCTTAAAAATCATGATGATTTTCCAAAAAAGAAAAGTGGCATTAGTTTGTGTTGTGTTCTTTCTGTTTGCTTTTGGGGCTGTCAGTATGAGTTTCATCACCTGCATTCACACTGACTTAAAAACTTGGAAGACCAGAGATTAACATGTTATCTAATGATCACTGGACACTAGTCTTTAAAGAAAAACACTGTGTACAGGTTCAGAGCTGCAAGTTTGAGCTTTGTCCCATCTTGAACTAAAAGCCTCTATTAGCTGACCCGCTTATAAATGGGTCAGCTGTGAATGGTCATTTGGGCCATTAAGTCAGGTGGCTAGACATGATGGAAGCCACGTTGCTGCCTTGTGTACCTTGGCTAAAGAAACAGGCTGGCCTTAACCACACCAGACTATGGAGATGTTTCTAGGCCTGGGTAGATCTCTGGCCTTTATAAATAGTTTAAAATGGTGGTTCTTAACCTTTCAAGATTCAGGGGATCCTCAATAAATTTAAGGTAACTCTCATTAGACTCACTGTACCCCTTCAAGACTTTTGTGAGTTGGCCAGCACCACATTGCAAAAACTAATTTAGTCATCGTTGCATAGCTTACACTTGTGGAGGGGTGGTGCAGATGCCAGGCAGGGGGGAGCTGAACCTGCACTTACCTTCTTATCTCTTCACACACAGCTTATTTCCCCATGTCTCAGGTTCCCTCCAAAGGATCTTGCTGCACCTCTGGGTGGCCCAGCACTCTGGCTGAGAGTAACTGGGTTAAAAAAAAGTGTGGAGCAGCTGTTTTTATAAAGGGAGCATCTGCTTTGCATTTGACCTTAAAATGCATGCAGACAAAACACTGCAATTTTTAGTCTGTAAACAGAGTTTTGATTGTGTTAAATGTTCCATATAATTTCAGGCTCTAAGCTAATCCCAAAGGCCACTCTAAGGAGTAAAGATCCTGACACTGCTTACATGTTTTCAGGCAAAGAAAGATTAGACCCACTGCTCCATCTGCTGGTATTTAAAGGCAGTATCAGGAAATGTTGCTTATTGAAGATGCTCATTTCATCGGCATAGTCTTTAGAATAAAAATGTCATAAGAGCAAAAAGAACTCCAAGTCAAGTTCAGTTGGTGTAAATTGATATGATTAATTTCAGTGGAGTTCTCACCTGAGGTTCTCACCCAAAGAAAGTAACATGTTCAGAAACTTTGTATGTTTAATACCTTTGCCATACACTGGATCTTTCAGGGTAAAGTTTTATGTTATGCATCCCTTGATAGTGAACCATGCACAATAATAGTTAAACTTAAAGTGGCAAAATCTTGTAAATATATTGCATATTTTTGTGGGCCATAATTCAAGGATGGTGTTTGGAAAATGGCCTCAGTTGCGTGTCGAGTGGGGCACTGAGTAGTGACCCCAACCCAGACACGCTTGGGGATGCCAAGTGTGAGAGAGGAAAAAAGCGCGACAACTAGTAGGTGAAGAAAATTCGTAAGTTTACTTACAAATAAACTTGATGAATACAGGAACTAATTACAAGGACTATTTACAGTAGCAGGTGGACACAGACGACGTGGTGCGGAGAACGAACAGATGATGGGTAGCGGCGAGTAACAAGCAAGGTGTAATCGTGAAGGTTGACTGCAGCCGAAAATACTATCAGTACAAGTATGATGCCTAGTTGGGAAATGCACAGGGCATGATTGCGCGGGGTCTAGCTATAAACTGTGGTAGCCTATGCTAGGAATCTAGCTAGAGGCCTAGGGGTCTGTCCAGACAAGACAGGTGATCAGGCTGTTTTCCTGAGTTCAGGAGCGTCTGGGGACCCTACGCTAAGGCGCGCAGTCCCCTTTATAGACTCCCTAGCCAATCGGGGTCCCCCCTTGATGGAACATTCTGGAGGCCTCAGCATGCTGGTCCGGCCAGTCACGCTCTAGGGGCAACTTCTGATTGGTTAGGCTACTAGCAATCATGCACTGTCCACATGATAGTGCATATTAAGGTCACGTTCCTCCGCCACTGCATCACCGAATGTCACTCACTGGTAGTCATTGTCACTTAATGTCCCAAACAACAATCTGGTGGAGTCACATCACCTCCTGACAATTTTAATCCTGCAATGATTTTTACATCTGTTTTTAAAACCTAAATTAACTTAAACTGGTGCAACTTCTGTATGTAGGATGAGGGTGTAAAATTAGTGTGTAGCCTGATGCTGTACTAGAAGAATATGACAGAAGTCTAAACCATCAAACCTCTTTATCATCTCTAGCAATTGAAAAAATCACTTTAAAAATATTTTTCAGATCAATCAGAGGCTTCTTAGAGTCTTCCTCTCGTTAGTTTTTTCTGCAATCTTGATGTGTAGCAATGAAAGGAAAACATTTTTATTTGAGTAACTTCTGAAATTGCTAACGGGGGATTCATAGATTCATAGATGTTAGGGTCGGAAGGGACCTCAATAGATCATCGAGTCCGACCCCCTGAAAGAGTGCTGGGTCTACATGACCCCAGCTAGATGTCTATCTAACCTCCTCTTGAAGACCCCCAGGGTAGGGGAGAGCACCACCTCCCTTGGGAGCCCGTTCCAGACCTTGGCCACTCGAACTGTGAAGAAGTTCTTCCTAATGTCTAGTCTAAATCTGCTCTCTGCTAGCTTGTGGCCATTGTTTCTTGTAACCCCCGGGGGCGCCTTGGTGAATAAATACTCACCAATTCCCTTCTGTGCCCCCGTGATGAACTTATAGGCAGCCACAAGGTCACCTCTCAACCTTCTCTTGCGGAGGCTGAAAAGGTCCAGTTTCTCTAGTCTCTCCTCGTAGGGCTTGGTCTGCAGGCCCTTGACCATACGAGTTGCCCTTCTCTGGACCCTCTCCAGGTTATCCGCATCCTTTTTGAAGTGTGGCGCCCAGAATTGCACGCAGTACTCCAACTGCGGTCTGACCAGCGCCCTATAAAGGGGAAGTATCACCTCCTTGGACCTATTCGTCATGCATCTGCTGATGCACGATAAAGTGCCATTGGCTTTTTTGATGGCTTCGTCACACTGCCGGCTCATGTTCATCTTGGAGTCCACTAGGACTCCAAGATCCCTTTCCGCTTCCGTTCCACTAAGCAGGTCATTCCCTAGGCAGTAGGTATGCTGGACATTTTTCCTCCCTAGGTGCAGCACTTTGCATTTCTCCTTGTTGAACTGCATCCTGTTGTTTTCTGCCCACTTGTCCAACCTATCCAGGTCTGCCTGCAGCTGTTCCCTGCCCTCAAATCACACTGTTCACACTTTTTGTCTCTTACATTATCTTTAACATAGGGCCCTGTAAATTCTGAGCTCCAGCCAAATGCCTGAGAAGAAGCAGATCATTAGATAATCCTTCATCATTTCTGCTCTGCTGTTCTTTTCTGTTCTTTTTTTATCTCTTTTGAAACCACCTTGAAAATATCTACGTAGAATATGTTTTTAAAATCTGAGTGTTCAAAACAAGGTCCATAAAAAAAGCAAAATTGGAAAGTCCACTCTGCACATCAGATAGGTTTCAGTTGTGCTCATTGTTAGAGTCCATTTGAAAAGATGATTTTGAACACTTAAATCTGTTACACAAAAAGTTGGGTATTCATCTAAAGAACCAAAAACTTCATGATAATTAAGAGTGATCACATAGTGCATTTACCTTATGTAGTCATAGGCTGCCTTCAATTTTAGGAAAAATAAAAGTTAAAATAATATCTTTTTAATAAAAAATCAAAAATTCAGAAACATAAGTACAATGAGTCCCGATTATTGTAATTTTAGTCATGTAAGTGGCTGCAGGTGAAAAGACTGACACCCATATGGAGCATTATGCACAGAGAGTATCGCTTGACTGGCAGTCTGATGTGAGACTGACAAAGGATGGGATCATGTTTTCCTGCTGAATAGAACTAGAAAAAAAACATTAAAAAGTATTTCCTCCAACTTATTTGGGGGTGGCCATCCATAACAATTTCTGTGTTCCAAAATGTCATATATTGGGAACCATTTCACAATTGTTGCAGGACAGGGTGCAGACACACATAGCAAGTGGGTGAGTCGGGGAAGGAAGGAATGCTTGCATCCGTCATTTGGGGGTCTCAGGGGGTGGGTGGCCAGTGGCTGGGGGCGTTTTTAATCTTCCACTTTCCCTTTTTTCCTAATAAACTGCAATCTGCAGTGTGCTTGCCTGGCTTGGTGGGCAGGACATGGTGGGAAAGGGGGAGTACTTGGACCCAAGAACCTGGCAAGCGGGGATGGGATATCAGGCTGCAATTGAGAATGAAGTGAGGTCACAAACTGGTTGTTAGAAAGATACCTTTTATTGAGCAAGCAGGCAAGGAAGCTCATGGATTAAAAACCCCCCAAAAACAACAAAATGGAAAAAGACAGTCAGACCTATGTTATAGAATGCCTGGTGTCTTCACACAAAACCATTTCACAGTGAACCAGTTTAAAACAGTACATGATTTTTCTGGGTATAGTTTTGAACCATTTCTGATGTCTTTAAACTGGTTTAAAGAGGCTTGTATGTCTGTTCGCTTCAGGCTTAATCTGTGTTATGTGTTTAAACCATTCTGTTATGCGTGCCTGTGTTCTGTACCAGTAGTGTTTAACCTTTTAGCCCCATGGGCCAGATGGGTGTCATGGGACCTGTCTGTGGGCCAGGTTCAGCCCTGGGCTCTGGCCACCCCACTTGTGTGCCCCAGGATTGGGTCCTAGGGCTCCCTCTTGCCACCTGTGCACCAGGATTGTGTGCCAGGGATCTGGCACTGCCCCCTTGTGCTCTTCCCACCCCCCCCCCCCCCAGGCACTTGGATTGGAACCAAGGAGCCTGGCATTGTATCCACCCTGCACCCCATGTGTTGGAGTTGGGTCTTGTTGGCCTGGTACTGCCCCCTTTTGGCCCCTCACATCAGGATTGGGCCCTGTGGGCCTGATGTCTCCCCCACTTGGCCCTGTGCAGTGGGATTGATTACTGGATCCAGCATGCAGGGCCTGGGACTCTGCATGAGTTAGAATATTTGGCACTGTTCCCCTGCCTCCAAATTTCCAGACCTGTAGAGAGCCCTGCTGACCAGATGACATGGTGTTGTGGGCCAGATCTCACCTGTGGGCCAGAGGCTGAGCAACCCTACTCTATACTAATGGTGTTCACTTCAGGAGGGATGTGGACAGTATCAAGAGGGTCCAGAGGAGGGCCACTCACATGATTAGGGGTCAGCAGGGTAGGCCCTACAGGGAGAGGCTATGGGACCTGAACTTGCTCAGCCTCCACAGGAGAAGGCTGAGAGGGGATCTGGTGGCCATCTACAAACTGGCCAAGGGGGGACCAGCAGGCAATGGGAGAGTCCCTGTTCCCCCGAGCACTACTGGGAGTAACAAGGAACAATGGCCATAAGTTGACTGAGAGTAGGTTCAGGCTAGACATCAGGAGGCACTACTTCACAGTCAGGGCGGCCAGGAGCTGGAACCAACTTCCAAGGGAAGTAGTGCTTGCTCCTACCCTGGGAGTCTTCAGAAGAAGGCTAGACAGTCACCTAGCTGGGGTCGTTTGATCCCAGCATCCTTTCCTGCCCATGGCAGGGGGTTGGACTTGATGATCTGCTTAGGTTCCTTCCGATCCTACCAACTATGAAACTATGTTCAATGTCTGGCCTGCAGAGCAGTGTCATTGGCCTGTGGGTTTTTCCCCATGTCCAGAAATTAGGTGGTGGGGTAGAAGTGGCACCATGAATTGTCACTATCTTGCTACCAAATTTTTGGACCGGTGATAAGCCCCGTGGGCTGGGTGATGTGGCTGTGCATGCTAGATTGTTCCATGTGGTCAAATCTGTGTATGTGGGCTACATGTCTGGATTTGGGCATGTGGGGCCAGAACGTTGAGTACTACTACTTTATATAGTCTCCCTGCAGAGCTTTGCTTAGCACCTTTCCTGGTCCCTTATTTGCCTGACTTTCTTATTGAAGCTTTAAAGAAACAATGCATGCACTGCAGTCTCACATTCAGACTGTAGGATGAATGTGTAGGACCAGCTCCTAGAATTATTTCAGTTTGTCTGATATGCAGCTCAGGTGCCATTAAAATTATCATTGCAAGCAGTACTGTGTTAAGTCAGCTTCACTCTAGGTTGCTTCAGGATGTGAAGAACTAGTAAACTGTATTTTTGTTGTTATTTTCTAAATGTTCAGTTCTCTTACTTATGGTAAAAGTAATTTTGCCACAGCTAGCGGTAGTGATTTAGTAATTTAACTTTCACATGCTGTTATTGAACGTTCCCCATTTCCACAGTTTAAATATGAGTTTTTGATGGGGCATAAATTCTTAGCATCCTACAGGCAAAGGAATAACCTTTTTCTCCTGTTTCCCCCTGGAACCTCAATGCAAGAAGTAAATTGAAGTAAAGAAGCAGTTTTTCCAACTCAGTTATTTAGAGTATGGCTAAGAATGCCAGAAGCGCTCCTAGAAAGGCACTGTTTGTTAGGTTCTTCATTCATGTGGCATCAGGGTGGGATGGGGGAACAGTTTTTTGAGCTTTGTTTGGCATTTCTCCTCTTGAGTTTTTTTTTCACGGACATATTGGTAAAATTTACAATGCAGAGAAAAGCAGGGAGTGTGGGGAAAGCTATCTGATGCTATCTGCTTCCCCATTGTGGACTAGTGCCTACTCCAAATGAAGTACTGGCCCAACCCTAATGTTGCATTGGTTGCTTTTCCCCCTGATTTTCAGGCTGTCACTAATGCAGCTATACTCAGGGGTACTTCATATGCCCAGAGCTGCCAATTCAAGCAGTAGGTTGTTGGCCCAACTATCTCTTCACTGCTATTGCAGAATTTGAGTGCCTAGGTTACAATGAGAGTTCTCTTCTGAATTCATTTCCCTTCTACATGTATGTGTATATATGTGTATATGTATGTATATATGCATGCATGCATGCATACATCTCTCTATGCATATATCTAGATATAGATATATAATCACCTCCATTCAAACTAACAAAAATCTCTCACACTTCCCTCCCCAAAAGACCCCCGTACAAATGGAAGAATGGAAATTGATGAGAGATTATAGCTCTCATCCTTGGGGGCTGTGCCAGGAGTGGATGTATATATAAAGAAGTATAGTCTCTGAACTTCATATACATCTACAGTACATGTACATGCATATTCACACATTCTCTTAATGCTGCAGTGTAATCAGCTCTTACGTACCTAAATAATTTACAAAAATATTTTTTTGCATTTGATTTACTAAAGCCAATTTCAGTTAGCTTTTCTGTTTCCTATAAACTGGAATTCCAAGTTTGTTTTGATTCAGAACTGCTGAAACCTCAGTAGCACCCACCTTATATTCCTAGCTTGTCATCAAACATCACCAGTGTTTGTGTTTTTCCCCTTCATCTTTTTTTATATAGATTACCTACCATTCTCAGGCTGTTGCTTTCATCTTAAGCCACAAAATTGCTTTATTGATTCCTGATCTTTGTGAATCCTGATACTATATCTGCTCGGATAACATATGGAGGCTAGGACCTTAGCAGCCTTTTTGATGAGGCAGAAATTACAGTACAAAGACTAGTCATCATAGGAGAATCCCTGGACTGATTTTGTTATTACTGATTCTTTTGCTCTGGCTTGACATGTATTTTATTGCTTTAATATGACTATTCCTTCAATTATTCTGTTCACTGATTTTTTTTTCTTAATTATTCACAGCTGCTTGCTTATTTTTCTTTTTTTATATCATTTTATGGTTAAATTCTTCATGCTCATTTGGTCAGTATGATTATTTTTCTTGGCTTCTTTTTTCACTTGACCTAGAATATTTTGATGAGTGGCCTTCCCTTCCCCCGTGCCCCACCCCCCTTTCAAAGATCCTGAACACTCAAAATTCCAGTTAATGTCATTGAAAGTCACATGTAGAGTTTTGGTTGTACTTATGATCATATATCACATCTCCTTATTGTTCTCTTTATGGTTCTGCATTCATTACACAAACACAGATTGGGATCCACTCAGAGTATACATTTTCCTAAAATTCTACTACTGTGCTAATTTAATTGGAAACTGAATTTGATTAACTTGAGATATTTCTAAGAATTTCAAATTGTTTTATTTTTAAATATTTTAGCTCTAAATAAGACATAAGCAATTTAATATAAATGAGTGATCAAACTACACAATTATTTCTGTAAAATGTTAAGAGAGAATCTCTAGGCTGCAAATGACAAATTGTATTCTAGTTTTCTATTGGTAAAAAATTGTAAAGGGTCTTAGAAAGAAATCAATATTAAATCATAAAAAATGTCTGATGCCAGAGATGGTATTTCCTTTCCCGTGTGATTTATCTAGTGGCTCATAGGTGATGCAGTTTTGCTGGGATTTTCAAGGGTGTCTACAGTGTGCTTAACTCCCATTGTCTAACTCCTTTGGCTTCCTATGAAAACTTCAGGCCTGAAGCGTCAAGAACAGAGCTGAACACATCACAGAACTTAGATAAATCAGGGTCTCTTCTTTTGGGGAGTTTAAAATCTTGAAGTAAGTGGGGCCTGATGTGATGGAACAAATGGACTTTGGATGGAATGTATAAAAATAAAATCTATGGTATTTAATACACTTTGAGCCTAACCTTTTACTCAGTTAAAAGAGTTTTGGAAATTCAATTTTGATTGCACATTGACATATTAATAAATGCCTTTGATTAAATATAGCAAGATCTATCTGTACTGAACAATGAACTTTTAAAGTTTAAAAATCTTTAAGTCTTCGTTTATTTAGATTGCTTTAAAATATTTTTGCGTATATATGTATGCTACTTCCTTAAAATCATTATTTTTGTCTTTTTCCCTACTTACCCCAGATTGGTGTACTGGCTACCTAGAACCCCAAGTCCTGATGGGGGATTCAGGATCAAGACGGTCAACTATTGTGTCTCGATTGCCAATATTCAGGAGGAGTATTAACCGAAGACACGATTCCCTTCCTTCCTCGCCTTCCTCTGTCAATACAGTTGGTGTCCACAGTTCCTCTCCTTCTAGCACAAATTCAAGCTCGGGGAGTACAGGCAAGCGTAGGAGCATATTCCGTACTCCTTCCATTAGCTTCCATCACAAGAAAGGGAGTGAACAGAAGTCTGAATCTGCAAACCAGAATATAAGTATTTCAAATGGCGCCCAGTCTGCTCACAACAGTTTGCAGAAACTCAGCTTGGAGGATCACGTTAAAAGCAGAGGGAGACATTCAGTTGGTTTTGGCAGCTCGCTCAGCAAGAAAATAACAAGGTCTTTGACAGAGGACTTTGAAAAGGAGAAGGAGCAGTCAGCTAATAAGAATGTCTTCATAAATTGCTTAAGTTCTGGTAAGAATGAGAGTGATGACTCTGGCTTTACAGAGGAGCGAAGCAGATGCTCCACTAAACAGCCCACACGAAAACTTCTCCCTAAGTCTTTTTCATCGCACTACAAGTTTTCAAAGCCAGTTCCCCAGAGCCAGTCAGTATCCTGTGTGCAACAGTCTGGATGCTTATTAGAGATTAAACCATATGTTGAATGTGAGCCTGCCACAGTAAGGTCCTCTCCTTCATGCTCTGCTGAGATAACAGAATGCACAGGAAGTTCTTTGCAATCCCCACTACTTTCCGCTGATCCCACCACAGTCCACACTCCTTCGGAGTTTTTAGCCTTGACAGAGGATTCTGTTTCAGAAGTTGATGCACCAACTAATAATGGAAACACAGGACTGCTCCCAGAGAACTTTGGCCACCATGTTTCTACCTCTCGGATGTTCCTCAACACAGCTACAGCTCACATGAGGGAAAATGAGCACATAGAAAGTACTTCCCAGCTTGTTATAGCTCCTGTGAGATGCACAACCTTATGCAATACTGAATCAAATATCTTACCCCAGACCTCTGCTGCTAATCAAATACAAGTATTATTACCAGCCACTGAACTACCTGTTAAGGATGCTGGGCATATAGGAAAAATTAACTCTGCAGATGCACAGTTAGAAACCTTAATGTTAAATTGTGCAGAAAAAACAACTGAAACCTCCCCAAAAGCACATGAATTAAGTGGTGGCCACCACGACCTAACAGGACCTGAGCACATTAAAGAAATGGTTCCTGTAACGGCATCTAAGATTCTCCCGTCATCTTCTGAAACTCAGTTCTTTAAAGAACAACAGGAATATGAGGTTAATCACTCTAAAGGTATGTTGTATGCTTTTGGCCTGGTTTCTTCTCTAAGAGGTATTCTGAATTACAAAGTAGATAATTTGGTGTATTGTTGCAATTCAGAAATCATGCCTCAGGTGTAACAATTTAATCAGATTAGCACCAAAATCATGAGAATTAAGAATAAATATCCATGTTTTGGACTGTCTTCTCATGTTTTATTAATTCCTCTTGACTGTTCATAATGTATTGAACCTTACAGTGTTGCCAACCCTTGCAAATTTATGAGTAAGGTGATCTTGGCCACTGCTGTAGGAACTGTTAGAGGTGGCAGCTCAGGTGGAGCCCTTCATAATAAGAGACACCCTGTGCTCCAAGAATTCATAATCATGAACAAAGCTTAGCTGTAAACTTAGGCTGTAAGACACTAGAACTGGGATTAACTAAGCCCCTCTCAGTGAAGGCTACTCTGTTATATTTACTTCAAAGATTGAAGCTTGCTTTCTGGAAAAGGTTTTGTTACAAATCAAGTTCTGACCTTTTTTTGGAGCTTGCAACAAACCATGGCCTTCAAGTCTTTGAACAACCAGGTAAACTCTTCTACACACCATTCTCAGCCCCTAACAGACTGTACCTGCTGTAGCCTGTTCCTACTGGGAGAGTTTCTGTTGACAAATATGCAATCATAAAAAAGGTAAAACAGGTATTACTATACAAATTCACTTCTAAATGGATTTTTTTGTGATTATAAAATCATTTCAAGAGTTAATTCATGGTTCATATATGAACCCTTCTACACATAGGTAGATTTTTCATACTACCTCAGCAGAGTTCACCTTGTAACCCCTGCACAGATGTCTTCAGTTGGAGCAATAAGAGTAATTGGAAGCACAAAGTATGCTGTTGTAATTTTATATAAAACAGTGCCTCTAGGGAGAGGCAACAGGCATGTTGCTATGGCTTACAGAAGTATTTTATGAGGCATTGGTGAAAACCAAACTTCTGGATTCTTGGTTTCTGTTTCTGACCCTGGAAGCAGAACCAGATGGTGGCATAGTAGCTGCAGATGAATGTTAACAGTGATCCTGCTACGGTCATGAGGCGAGACTGAGTGCAGAACTTCTGGCTGTAAAAGTTGAGCTTCCAGGACTTCTCAAAAAAATGTACCTTTAGGAATAGAAAATACAGCAGCATCATGAACTTTTTATATAGTCTAGCTGTGAGAGGGTGACCTGGTGACCTCCTGTTAATGTGGATAACAGAAGCCCTTTGCATGTTCTTTTTGAAAGATGGTATGAGAGAGTGCAAAAGGCTTGCCCCTGTTAGAGATGGAAGTCCAATAGCATCCAAGTCTTTATCTGATGGTGTTGTACAAGCTCTGTTACCTTCTCTGGGATGCATGGAAAAGATAATTATCCTCCTGAGTTGTCCTATGTGTCTTTAGTTTATCATCATCATCCTAATACTTTTTACATACGTCTAGCCACAGCATTTAGTGGAAGAGCTGTGTCTCTAGGCTTCAATTTAAGGACAGGACACTGTGTGGGACTAGCTTGCTTCCATATTTTGCTTCCTCAAGGTGACATGAAAGTTTGGCCTTTGGCAGAAGCATCAGCTACCTGCAGCTGTTGCCAAAATTTTCATTACTCACAATAAATGAATGAGGGTTGGCAAAAAGAATGCATGGAAGCAAAAAGAACTTGCAAATACATATTTCCTCAAACACATTAACTATGTATATAGACTGGGTTTAAAGGTGGGCATTTCTTCATATTTTCTTGCATGTACGCATTTCTGGCATTACAATAGCTGTCTCACAGGTGACTGGCACTGTCAGGCTATTTAGCTTTTGTTAGAGGGAACATTTTCAACACTGAAGCCTACCCAATTTAAAAAATACTATTAGTTTTAGATATTACACCTACCTGAGCCTCACTGGGCTTGTGTTGACTGTCATACTAGCTTGATCATTGTCTAAACTTAAGTAATTAATTTTCTCTTGAGCTGTATTAAATGAAAGCTCAATTCGGAAAAATTACCCCGAATGAAAGGCGGCTAGGTTGCCCTAAAGTTTTTTTTCTTACTGCAAGGTAATTGCAGGCAGGTAAACAGTTACTCTGCTGACGAGCAGATGTCATTTTTATTGTGGGATCAGCTGTGACAGGATGTCTCCTGTCACAGTGGATCAGATGCATTGACCAGAACAGATATTGCCTGGGCCTGTTGTCCCCCTGCTGTTTCTGGGGCTTCAGAGGCCTGATCCTATAGGACGCTGGCCGAAGGTGCCTGGACCTGACCTGGGGCATGCTTCTGCAAACAGAGTGGGGAACTCCATGGGGTTCCCTTGCTGGGCAGCATGAAATGTGCACCCCGGAATCCCCTGCCTGGGACATCTGGAAAGTACAGGCAGCCTCAGGTTGTGGGGATTGTGCCATAACCAAATAGACTTCCCCTGCATTTGAGATGCAGCAAGGGTCAAGAATGTCTGTTTGCTCACATTTTATGCTGCCATAAAAATGTTTCTGCTATGACAAGGGCAACATCTGTTTGCAGCTTCTGTGTTAGCTGTTCCACAGTAATTCCTTGGCCCCGTTAACTTGTGTTACTTTGATTGTTTACATAGGCCTTGCTGTATTTCTGTTTGGATGCCAGCAGCACTCATGCTTCAGCCTATCTTACTGACAAATCAAATATCACTTAATTCAAACTAATGATTTTTGTGTGTGCGCAAAAATTGGGTAAAGGGCCACTTATGTGTAGCTAACATGAGATTAATTGCTGTCATGTTATGATTACATTTGCCTATTCAAAAAGAAAAGATGTGTTTTTTTCCCTCCTTTTTGATGTGCAATGAAAAAGTTATTTAAAATAAAAACCTGTATGACCAAGTTTAAGTTTATGCCCCTCTTGCAAAAAAATTCCAGAATCTATATTCAATGCAAAATCTTCATGTTTTAATAAATTCAAATAAAAAATGTTCTTATTTGACTGATAGGGATGGCAATTCAACCGTTTTTGTTGGAAGTGATATACAGTTTTAGACTGGACAAGGACTGAGCTATGGATTGTTTGAATAGAGTGATAATCTGTATATTTCTTCATACGTTTTATATTCCAGCATATAACATTAGTCTAAACTTTTTAATATATCACTATCCACCTATTCCCTATTAGTAAAAGAGGAAAGGTTGTCTATACTGCCATGCTTTTCTTATGCTTACATCCTGCTTGTTTAGATTTTTTTTTGTCGCGGGGAGAAGTTCATATTTTCCCTTTTCCTCAATATTACACCATTTAACTATGGGTGGGAGGTGAGTGGGAAGGGAATTCAGCTTGCCGGCTGAATGATAGATGTAGGCTGGTGTCAGGCTCTTGTTTTGTTTGGCCAAGACTGGGTAAGTTGGAAAGAGGTCAACCCCTGTGTGTCTGAACCTTACACAGTGATAATGAATGGAGCTCCTGTCCTGAAATGAGTGTTTCCCATTGTTGTGATCTGGCATGCAAGGTATGTCCAGTAGGGCTGTGTGAGACTTCGGACCCTGCTTTGGATCCGGAGAAGCTTTGGACACTTCAGCATCCGAAGCAGCATGTCTGGATCAAAGTGCTGGCTTTGTTAGGCTTTCCGAAGCGGTTCGGAGCTTCCGAAGCAGTTCAGAAAAGCTTCAGAGCTGCTTCGGAGATCCAGCTATAGGGTATAATGGGGAATCAATGAAATATCTATAACTTTGCTGTTTTTTGTCTCATTTGGATGACATTTGCAGAGGTGGTAACCTCTGCTGAGAGCGTTAGCCTGCCAGGTTTCAAGAAGATTGGTTCAGGGGGAACTGCACCCCAAATTTGTGAAAGCAAAACTCATGTCACATATATGTATTACACCACAGGGGGGTGAAAACTGCCAGGGTGGTAGCCCCTGGTGAGGCCACGAAGCCTGCCAAGTTTCAAGGTGGTACATGCAGGGGTTTGGGGGGAACTGTACCCCAAATTCTTGAAAGCACAACTCATGTCACGTCTATATGTTACAACACAGGGGGTGAAAACTGCAGGGGTAGGGGCCCCTGCTGAGGCCACAAAGCCTGCCTACTTTCAAGGAGATAGGTGCAGGGGTTTGCGGAGAACTGCATCTCAAGCTGTGGACAGGCAAAACTCATGACATGGGTGACGCTGTGTGTATTAAGGTGTAGCGGAGTGAAAGCTACAGGGATGGTAGTCCCTGCTGCGGCCACAAAGCCTGCTAGCTGTGGAGGAGATTGGTGCAGGGGGGTTTTGGGGCCCTGCACCCCTAGCTGCTGACAGGCAAAACTTGTGATAAGGGTGCTCGTGCAACTGTCTGTCTTGTGGCGGGTATGGGGGGGGAACTACTGCAGGCCTGGCTGCTAAGCTACTGTGTTACCAGTTACCAATCAATCATGATTCACTCGGGGACCAGCTCAATACACAGTACTTAGCTACTACATAACAACTTAACGAGCATGGATTAACACCTACAAAACCACAGACAGACTAAGGAGAGGAAATAATACAGACAATCAAATGCCCCAAGGCAGTCAGTTGCACAAGCAGCCACGTCACGAGTTTTGCCTGTCAGCAGCCAGAGGTGCAGGGCCCCAGAACACCTCTGCACCCATCTCCTCAACAGCTGGCAGGCTTCGTGGCCTTAGCAGGGACCACCATCCCTGCAGTTTTCACCCTGCTGTGCCTTAACACACACACTGTCACCTATGTCATGAGTTTTGCTTGTCCATAGCTTGAGGTGCAGTTCCCTCCAAACCCCTGCACTTACCTTCTTGAAACTTGGCAGGCTTCGTAGCCTGAGGAGGGGCCACCACCCCTGCAGTTTTCAGCCCGCTGCGCCTTTAACACACACAGGGTCATCTGTGTCACGAGTTTTGCCTGTCAGCAGCTTGAGGTGCAGTTTCCTCCAAGCCCCTGCACCGATCTTCTTGAAACTTGGCAGGTTTTGTGGCCTCAGCAGGGGCTACCACCCTTGCAGCTTTGACCTCCCTGTGTTGTAGCACATAGATGTGACGTGAGTTTTGCTTTCAACAATTTGGGGTACAGTTTTCCCAAGCCCCTGGACTGATCTTCTTGAAACTTGGCAGGCTTCATGCTCTCTCCAGAGGCTGCCACCCCTGCAAGTTTCATCCAAATGAGACAAAAAACAACGAAGTTATAGATATTTCATTGATTTCCTCATTATACCCTATGGCCGGATCTCCGAGGCGGCTCGGAAGCTTCCGAGCCGCTTCAGCCGGATCGAAATGGAAACCTGGTCCGGAGCTCCAGATCAGATTGCTGGCATCTGAAGCAGCCGGATCCAAAGCCAGATCAAATAGCTGCCTACTCTCACAGGCCGAATGTCCAGCCATATATTAATAAGCTGGGAACATCTGGGCACTGTCTTCTGGAACATTTATGGTACTGTAGGCAGCTGAAAGCTGAGCCTGCTCTAAAGAGCAAGGAAAGCCAGTCAGGTTTTCTTTATCAACAAATTATCTGGGAAGAATTCTTTCAGTGCGTAGTGTAGTACAACAGCTCAGCAGCTGAGTGTCCTGAGAGGGGGAAAGAGAGGAAGGGAAGGCAAGACCTTCTGGAGAGCGGGAAATAGTCGTGAGCCTGATGGCTGGACAAAAATAAGTGGACCATTAGGTAAAACCCAATGGATTGGCGACTGACAGTATTACATATGTGCCTTTTTATGAAAAAATAGCCAGGAGTTCTGTACTAAATGAATAACCTCCATTCAACTGAAACTGTTCAGTCAATGTAAAGTTTTTGCTGATTGTTTTTCTGTTTGTAGTTGATCTTTCCAGTAGCTTCAGTCCATACCGAGAAGGCAGATTCATAGAAAAACGCCTGAGGTCCTCTTCAGAAGGAACTGCTGGAAGTAGCAGGTTGATAGTGAAACCAAAGGAGGGAAACACAGAGGGACATAATAGTCTACGAAAGCAGAGAACAAGTTCCTCTTCTTCAAAAATGAACAGCATGGTAAGTATATTCTCACAAACGTGGTCTGCAGTGGTTTTTATTAGTCTACCTTTTCCACAACACCTTTTCACTTTTAATAAGCTAAGTGAATGTGGTGGGATGAACAACTGTATATACAGTGAATAGAATACTAAGTCTTATCCTAGGTGAGACTATAATCACAGAATATGTTAAACTGAACTCTTAACTATATTAAATACATTTAAATACAGCTACAGTTTAGGATAGAATAAACCTAGGTCTGTCGTTAGTACCTGATGTGTTTTAAGTCTGTAAACTTTCTGTTGTGGGATGTTTTTATAGTCATGTATCCGTTCTTTTGGCTGGAGATTTAAAGTGGGAAAACTTTGGAAGAAGTATGATTAGTAATTCCTTGGTATTAAAAAGGACTGATTACAACTTGTGCCAACACTTGTAACTGTGAGCCAAATTAGGTTGATGATTATTCAGGGAACACAAGTCTATGAAAAAGGGCTAAGCTACCATGGGATACCTTTCATTTACTTTTGGAGAACGTGTGTGCAAATGGGCAGTTACTTTGTACTAGCTAATGTGCATATGAGCAATTAGTGGCTGATGTGCTGTAAATTGCCGCCCTCATTTACTTGGTGGTACCTTGTTCATGTGCCCATGATGTAATTGTAAGTATGTAGGGTCTGATTTTCTGCTCCAATGCATCAGGTTGACGCTGATGAGATTTTTTGAATCATGATGGTGTAGACTTGGTGTAAGACCCCTAGGGATGCAGAAAGTAAATTATGTGTAATAAGACTAATTTCAAAGGGCTGAATTCTTCCTTTCCATAGACAATTCAGTTGCAGGGATACATACTCAAAACTTTGGGAGTAGAGCAGGGAAGAAAGGAGAGACAAGTATCTGCTTCTAAAAAATCCTACTTCATCTGTTAGTTTTGGGATATTGAAAAACATTCTTCTGTATATGAAAGTGTATATTAAAAGAGAGTGAATTTTAATTTAAAAGTTATTTGAATTTACATAGAATTAAAGGAAGTGCAGATCATGAGTCTACATTCTGAACAAGTTGAAAACAATAGGAAGGCTCTTTAAGGTGGAAGAATTGACTAAAAGAAGCATTATAACTGAAATGGAGGTATTTGCAAGATTGTGATGGATTAAATAAGGGATCAGCTTGTACTAGCATTTGAAAGACAACTTTCCATGGCAAGGACATGATGGAAAGCAACTCAAAGAGTCTTAGCCCTGCTTGCCACTGCTGACTTAATTTGTTAATAAGAAAAAAGAAAAAATGTGTTTATAATGTCGTTGTCCACTATGCTGGAAGCATCATCAGTGCTGAAGTGAGGATGGTATGAAAATGCATTAGAGGGTCAGATTTTAATACAGTTGCCCTTTTGTAGGTAGGCTTTTTCTCAATGATTGGGTAGTCAAGTAGTTTTACAAGCAGTAAGTACTTATACAACCCAGTTTCCTTGTTTCCCAAAAGCTTGCTGTTGTTGATAGCACAACTTGATGGTTCTCTCCATGTGAATAACCAAGACAAAGCCGCATTAAATTATTTCCTAGCTAGCATCATCCTGTGATCTGTCCTTAAACTGAGTATAATCTTCTGGATTTTCAGGAAATTGACTTCATCTTAGGTGACTTCTCCTGAGTATACTACTGAAGTGGAAAGTGATGCAGAATTTGGGGCTCTCCCCTAAGGAGTATCAGAAATTTGTACATTTTATGATAGCTCTGACCCATCTGGTCAGCAGTGTCATCTGAACATTCCTCTGTGGCATATGATGAACTAGCCAATTCACCAGAGAAAAGTTCCGTGTCAGGAATAAGTGTAACCTTATTCATTGCTGATCTCTGCATGACTTAAGATTCCTGAGTTGTGTGTGTGTGTGTGTGTGTGTGTGTGTGTGTGTGTGTGTGGCTAGTGTACTTCTGAGTATAAATGGCAAGAACATTTGAGTTAACTGTCGTGTTCATGTGACTTATAGCCACTACACACATTTGGAATAGTCTGAGCATCATTTATTAGCTAAACCTACATGAGGATCAAGAATTTTTATTATCAACCTCATCATCACCATCATTAGTAGTATCAATAATAATTAAATTATATAATATCATAATATACCATTTAGAGTAGTATTATATCTCTTTGTTCTCTTGTCCACAATGTTTTCAGTAGGCACAAATACTTCGATAAGCAATAGGAACTTTGTCAGCCTGAAAAAAAAACTCTGGTAACATAAATCACTGAAATAGTAATACTTAGAAAAATCTAAGGCCCCTGGCAGAGATTACACTTAAGACATGATTAACCAGTTAATCATATCTTAAGTAGTAGTATAGACCCATGTTCATGCAATTAGTCTTATTTTGCTTGTGTGGCTGGTCTAAATTTATTGCGTGATTAACCAGTTAACTGCATAATATATGTGACAAGCATCAGGGGCCTAGGTTTCTTCTATCTAAATGTGATTACATTCAGTGTCACATATTTTGGTATTAGCTGTGCCATCCTGGAATTGGTAATGTCCTTGGCATCATAAAATTAGGAGAAGTAGTTATAGTTTTCATTGTAAACTATACAATAGTATAGTTGTTTTTACTTTCTTAGCAAGATTTTCTCCAAACGTATGAAGATGAGATGATACCTTTTTATATGTTAAGGTAAACATTTGCTATTTTACTTTGTATTTAAAAAAACTCTCAATCAATTAAAACCTACATGAGTAAACGAAGACTTCAGGAAGTAAAGGTGGGGCAAACCCCCCCTGAAAAAAACCAAAACTTCATGTTAGCAGAGCTGAATATTAACAATTCAAGGGTTGCCTCTTCAGACTACTTGTCACAAGTAATTAATTTTCAGTTCACAGAATGTCAACATCGTAGCAGAATGTCGCAACTGAATGATCTACTGAAAAATGAGTATTCTGCAAGGGCAATGGCTTGAAATTTGATATTGCCAAACAAAGTAGTATTAACATAATTAAAATTCCATCAATTTGTATCCAGGAGTACCAAAGTACTTTATAAATAACAGTGCATAATTATAAACCTCTCCTTACTCCTGTGAGGTAGTAAGCAAAATTACAAACATTTTGTATTGTGACACTCTGGATTTGTTTCAACAAACATTAATAAGTAGGGAGAAACTTCTAATAAATCAAAAAAGATATGAAAAGCAGTTTCTCGAATTTTAAGTCCATGTGAGAATGCATGGGTTTCCCTGATGATGGCAGCATTGCTTTTCCATTTTACTCTGTGGAGCCAGATGTTGACTACAGATATCGGATTCTTGGCATCATTCAGAAGTCATGTTAAACAGAGGAAGCTTTGTAGCTAGTAAGATACCCTTTCCACACAATGGAAAGCAAGGCCTTTTTTGTTGCTAGCAGCACATGACAACTTTGCATTCCTCTGTTGTATAGCTACTGGGGATCAGAAGCCAAAAGAACTGATGCAATACTAGATTTTCACAGAGTATGGAGAAAAGGGTAAGGTGCCTTTGGGAACATCTAGGAATCTGTTGTTCTTTAGACAAGTGTAACTGAAAAACTATTTTTCCCTGAATTGCAACACTTTTCTATAGGACTCTAGCTAGAAGCTTGGACAGTTGAGCATATTGAACATCCTAAACATGTGGCTAATCTAAAACTGTGTGCACCTTTCCCTCCTTAGGGCAGAATGCCTTAAAATGCAGGATACATCAAAGGAAATTAGATCCCAAAAAAGAACACATCTTTGTGTGCGCGCGCATGGGTGTGCGCATGTGTGTGCGTGTAGGAAATGACAATAGGAATATTCCAAAATGGTTCTTTTTATGCAAATCCTTAAACTTAACTGTAATGAACTGTAACTATAAACTGAACTGACTATTAAGTTTTAACTTTACCTCTCAGGTTATAATGCATTTCTGTATTCTATTTTTTTGAGCAAGCATTACTTTAAAAATAGTCATTCATGTAGTGACTGACTTTTGCCACAAGATGTTGATATTTCAGGAGAAAAAAATTAAATACAATCACACAGTACTTAATTAGCAGAAATAGTGGGTTTACCATTTCATAGTTAATAATGCATAAGATTTTAAGCTGAAGGACAAAACACTTATTTTTGGAACCATTTAATGTTGATGAGACAGTGTAATATGACAGTCTATTCAAATGAACAGTTAGTAGGGCAGTTTGGAATTCAGAAGATATACTACTACAAAACTTCAACTCAGTTAGGAAAGCTCAATTCATAAAGTTATTACTTGGGACATTTAAAATAATAAGACTCATCATGGAGGTAACTTTGAATACACCCTTTAAGATGCACAGAAGTTAAACCTACATCCATGCCCAGGTTCCACACTCAGTTTCCCCCCCCCTCCCCCAGCCTCTCTGGGGAAATAAACATACAATATAAAAAATAGCATGGTTAAAGAGCAGAGAGCAAAATGTAGCCCAGCTGAGAACAATAGCAAGGAAGTTAAATCACAACAGGTGAAGTGTTAAATGGAAATCAGGATGGCTAAGAAGGGGTGTTGAAAGCAAACAGCAAAGACAGAAATCAATTCAAAGAAATTATTGGAACATATTAGGATACAGAAGCCTATAAAGAAAAAAGAGTGCATCGGCTGGAATATTAGGACTCAAAGGTAGCAATCAAGATGAGTAAGAACATTGCAGAACATCAAAATCATTTCTTTGCTTTGCTGTTCACTACAGAAGGTGATGGGGAAAGATAGCTATCCCAGATGTGCTCTTTGCATTATTAGATATTAAGATGTCAGGAGGCACCGTGTTGAAACATTGATTTAAGTTGCAGGGAGTTACTAGAACCAGATGGTTCTGGTCAGGGTTGTAGAGGATTACAAGAACAAAACAGCTGAATGAAGTGGAAAGCAGCTTATATTATATTTACATGTAATAAAAATAATCCCCAATTGGCTATTGGACCACAGTGTATGTCATATTCACTGTGCTTCATACATCGGTTTCTCTCTGTCTGGGTAGTCCTAAATCCTTATTTTGCTTAAATAAGATTAGTTTTTAATTTATTTATCTCTCTAACCAAAGATATTTATCTTAAATTGTAATACAAAATTAAAAATAGTTGTAAATGATCTATATGTGGCTAATATGATCAAATGATAAAACAGCCTCACTTTTATAAGGGAAAATGGCACATCTTCATCCCATTCATTAGACATCATCAAAGAAGTTACAACATAGTAGATAAAGTGAAATGATAGATACAGTTTAGCTGGATCCTTAAGAGCATTAGATGAAGTCTGAAGCCAGTCAGTTTGTTAGAGAGAAAGTTGTCTCAAGGTTAACATATGGTTAAGAGGGAGAAGTTAAAGGGCAAATAAAAGCCAGCTCTTCATTCTTCTGAACAGCTTTTAGTTCAGTTAACTTGGCCTTCTCTTTTAGATCCTTATAACTGGGATATATATAAATCTGGCTAGTCCTTTCTATATAACATTTTAAGATACCGCCCTTTTCCACCCTCACAACCTAAAAACTTGTGGTTGTTCTCATCTTCCTCCTCTTCTTTAGCTTCAGTGAAACAAACACTGCTCCTCCCCTTCATTCAGAATACCCTTAGTCTAGAAACCTTCTCTGAGGTCCCCCCACCTGCACAGTAGGGGTGTGCAAAGGGGGCAGTATTTGATTCGGATTCTGAATCAACTCGATTCAGGGGACAGTGATTCGATTTGCTGATCGCTGTCCCGATTCGATTTGGCCAAATCTGAATGTGAAGATTTGATTCCAATTCATAAAATCAGTGATTTGGCCATAGAAACAGCTATATATATATTTTTTTTTTCTACATACCTCGAGGTACCAGGCATGGCTCACGAACACCAAGATGCTGGGGTGGATGGAGTCTTCCGCAGGAGTGTGCCCCCCTCCCCCCAACGTATGCTCGGCGGTGGACCCAGAAGTGGACCAGAAGTACATCCCGTCCACTTTTGGGTCCACTGCCAAGCATGTGGGGGAGCCCCGCCGCGCTCATGTGGGACCCTCCTTCTGCCCCACCATCTCGGTGTTCAGGAAGGTACCGTGCCTGGTACCTTGAGGTATGTAGAAAAAACATATAAAGCTGTGTGTATAGCCGAATCATCAAATCTCTCTGAATCAAATCAGGGGCTTCTGATTTGATTCGGAGAGATTCATAGGTCTCGTGATTCGATTTGGATTCGGAGATTCGGCTGCTGAATCAGGCTGTATCTCCTCCGAATTGAATCAGCAACCGAAGCTTTGCACAGCTGTACTGCACAGCTGTCACTTGCTGCTAGAGGGTTGGTGAGCAGGGGCAGGAGTAGGAGTTGTAGCTGTGAGGAGCAGGACCTGTGTACTCTAGCTATGCAAAACCTACCACTAGAATGCTGGTGAGCAAGGACAGATCTGTTCCCTGTTCTACGGGCAGGGGTGTGAGAGATCCACAGATCCTGAAGGACTTCAGTTTGGGTGGCACATCTATGAGGAGTGGCGACACCTTAATGGAACAGGAATTGGGTAGTGCAGACCAGAGATAATCCTGCCCTGGAGTAGTATAACTTTGAGCCGTGTAATAAAATCATTTTAAGGTGTCCATTTGCAGACAGTCCAGGAAGTAAGAGCTCTAGGAGCTGCCCAAAATTACTGTGTAACAAAGCCCTTATTAAACTTTCAGAAAAAAACAAGTTAGCTCTTTCCTCCTTTCTGTCCTTAATGCATGATCACACTTTCCTGTATGTAGCCACAAACCTACCAGATAGGCACTATATGGTAGGTTTGTGGCTACACACAGGAAATTACCCTCTCCTTTTTTTGCTGTCTACAAGAACTTGGCAATGATTAGGTTGCTGATGTGCCAAGGCCATTTTTTATCTTACTGACCAATAATGTCTCATTGTTTCTTTGTGTTCCCCACTGCTTCCCTCTCTCTTAGTATCCACTGATTGTTTACATTTTAAAAAAATTACATTTAGGAAACAGAACATCTTTGTTGTTTTTTCTTACTGTCTGGATGAGACTAGACATAAGTTAGAGTGAGTTGGCGAAAATCAATCCAGAACAGTTTGAGGTGGCTTCACATTAGATTGAGAGAGACGGCTAGAATGTTTGGCTGTGATTTTTATCATTTCCTCAAATAAGAGTTCTTGTCCATCATTTGCAACTAAGGGTTTGGTCATATCTCAGTTGATTTTGGATGATAAAGAGCGGTAGTGACCTGAATAGTTTATTTTCTATTTACATCCGTATAAGAGGTGACGTTTTTCTTTTCAGTGGAGACTTGGCCAATATAATTCAGACCTTTCTGACCTCTGGACAGTTGGTTTGAAAGCTCAGACTATATAGCATCCAGTGGTTACTTTGTTAGGTGGAGCATTCCATCATCAGTGTGTGAGGTGAATATGTGACATGAATTATGCTGGTGGCCTACTAATATATGATTGGAGGCTTTTGGTTTTACAATGGTGTATCAATGGCATGAGATGATTCTACTTTCCTGTTGTGCAATTATCACACCGAGTTGTGATTAGTGTGTTTATGGCACTGATTCTTCCTTCTAAGTCATTTGAGCAGAGAAAACAGGGACTGAAGAGGTTTTGAAGGTTCAGGAAAGTAAGTGCATTATGTTTCAACATCATATTGGTGTCTAAAAAGCCATACCTTTTTCAGATCCTTCAGAATTTATATGAAAAATGAAATGGTATCCTTGGCAGAGGTGAACAAAATACCCATCTTCCTTTCTCAGGCTCCGCGCACCTTTTTTTAGAGAAACCTGTATTTTCACAGAATAAGCACAACTGGCCTTTAGCACATGATGTTATGTGATCTTTAAGTGTTACTGGGTGGCTGCATTTACACGAGAGGCTACTGCACAGTAGCAATGAGCTACTGTGTGTGCAGTAGTGCTGTGTGAAGCTTCAGTAGCCGATTTGATTCGGAGGAGATTTGGCCTGATTCAGTGGCCGAATCTCTGAATCCGAATCGAATTGGGAGACCAATTAAAAGGTCTGAATTGAATTGGAAGCCTTCAAATTGATTCAGAAAGGATTCATCCTGATTCAGAGATTTGGCCACAGACTAAACAGGCAGCAGTACTTGCCATGCTGGACACAGCTGCCTCCAGCTGGTAAGTCTGTTGTGGTGGGTGGAGGGGGGAGGTAAAGGGTATGTGGGAGGGGCAGATCAATGCCCCCACAGCAAGGAAGGGATTGGGGCTGGGACAAGCTGCTCAGCTGGGGTGGGAGGGGGGGGTGCGGGACTCAGGAAGGCAGGTAGGGGGCAGCGGGATATGGGCGTGGCAGTGCTGGGAGTGGAGGCTATGCCGTGCTGCTGCTTGCCCAGCTGGGGCAGGGAGGGGGGCAATGCTCACTTTGGGTGGAAGGGGGTGAGCAGGACATCACACCTGCTCCCGGTGCTGCTGTGCCTGCATCCTGTGTTTCCCCCTGCCTCGGCTGGACAAGCAGCAGCAGGGCATAGCCCGCCGCTTGCCCAGCCGGAGCAGGGGGGCACGGGATGCTGGCTTTGCCGCCGCTTGCCCAGCCAGGGCAGGGGGGCGTGGGATGCGGGCAAGTGGAAACAGCACCCAAATCCTGTGTCCCCCTGCCCTGACTGGGCAAGCGGCAGCAGAGCCAGCATCCTGCACCCGCCTGCCCTGGCCTGGCAAGCAGTGGCAGCACCCGGATCCTGCGCCCTCCCACTTCGGTGGGCTATGCCCTGCTGCTGGTTGCTGAGCTGGGGCAGGGGGGTGCAGGATGTGGGCACACCAGTGCCAGCAGCAGGGGTTATGCCCTGATGCTGCTTGCCCCCTTCTGCCTGGAGCAAGCGCCTGCGTTTTGCCCCCCTCCCCTGCCCTGGCTGGAAGCTACAGCAGGGCATAGACCCCTTTCCCAGTGCTGCCATGCCCACATCCTGTCCCCCTGGCCACCTCCCCGAGTCCTTCACCCCCTGCCCTGGCTGGGCAGCTTGTCTTAGCCCCAATCCGTCCCTCGCTGTGGGGGCATTGATCTGCACCCCCCATGCCTCTTCCCTCTGCACACCACAACAGACTTACCAGCTGGAGGCAGCTGTGTTCAGTGTGGTGAGGACTGCTGCTTGTTTAGTCTATGGCAAATCTCTGAATCGGGCTGAATCTTCAGATAGAATCTCCAAATTGACTCACTGTCCCTCTGAATTGCCCGAGTCCGAAGCAAATTCTTGCCACTTCACACAGGCCTACTGTGCGGTAGCGTTGGGGGGCACTAATTACGATGCAACATGACTGCACAGTAGTAACAAGCTACTGCGCAGTAATGGTTATGCAAGGACTGAATGACTGCACAGTTTGCCACTTGCGTAGATGCAACCAGTGTATAAAAATTAATACCTGTTTTTAATTAAAATAGATATGGTTTTCAATTTTATTACAGCACTGATTCATAGGGTTTTTAATCGGTTGGAATTCACCCCTATTATGTCAGTCTTTTGAACTTAGTATATTTGGTAACAACACTTCTTATTGAACTGTTTGAGCAAACTCTGTAAGGCCACAATTCACCCTTCATGTGGAGTGGACTTGACAGCATTCATTTATAGCTAGCTTTGTACTGACATAACATAATTTCTCCATTTGCACTGAGTTTGGCATCTTGTTCCTTTGTGGGAGGAAGCTGTGGATGCCACTTGAAACAAAAACTTTCAGAACTGCTTTGATACAAAGGCTGACAGTCTTCTCTGATCAGGAGAAAATCAGTACTTATAGGTAAGCAGCATTTGGGGCCTCATTTTCTTAATTCAGCACAGGGAACACTCTCTTTCAGATACTATTAGCATAAAATGCTGAAAACAGTGGATTGGGATTTGAGCATTTTATGTGCTTCTGATTTTTTTAGGTCAAGTCAACTAGAAGCTTTTCAGCTAAATACCCTGTGGGAAACAAATGTCTATAGTGTAGTATACATTTCTTAATAAATTAAGAAGTTGTCAAAAGTCAGATTGCAGCTGTTATACACTTTGAACTCATTTTTGAGATCAAGTAGCTATAACAGAAATTAATTTCTGTGTGAATTAAGGCTTATGCCCTGGTGTTCTGCACACATCCGTAAAGGCACATGCATAATAGTCTCTGTAAATGGCAAACTATTGTTTTACCCTGGATGTGATGTTTCAGATTTAACACAATTATGTTAATACATGTAGATGGTGACTTGACTTCATCAGCATTTGCAAATTACATATTCAAAATGAAAATGCTTCCCTGTGTTGTTACTTTTTTTCCTTTGGTTCTCATAGCATATAATGCAGAATTACTGTAGGAGTGTCAGAATTCATACACTTCATTAGATACTGGGAAATGAGCAAACTTTTGAATTACAAGTTATTACCATCCTTAACATCCTCTTTTTACCCTTCCATTCTGAATGTTTTATAGGACTTCTGATTGTATGTATATAAAAAAAATAAATGGAACATAAACAGTACATTTGTAGGGGGTTATCCAGCAATCTCTGTGACTGCTCAATCTCCGTAACTGCTCTTCTAACTACAGTCCCAGAAACCTTCTGTGTATTTGATTTATAGAGGCTTTGACATGTTTCAATGTTGCTACCCTTTTGGAAGTGGTCATGTTATATCTAAGGATGTCCCTTCCTCACATGGAGAAATAAATTCCTCCCCAGATACAGCTCCATGGATGCATGGAAAACTAAAAACATGTGTTAATGTTCTTCAAGCACTGGAACTTCAGCATGTGGGTTGGATCTGTCCCTGCTACCTCTTGGGCATGTCTAGATGTGTAATTAGTGCGTGTGAATAAACTCTGGAGCTTATTGTTTTGGAGTTTTTTGCTCCCTTGTGCACGGCAGCCCTTGCACTAAAGTACTTTTGTGCCCCAGCCAGCTGTGTCAGCATCTACACATGCACTACTGCACACAAAAAAAACTCCGTCGTAGTACTACTCTACTGCAGAGTTTTAGTTTTATGCACCCTAATAGGGGCGCATGTGTAGATGCTGAGGGCATTTTCACACATGCAAGTGCTGCAGCACTGGGTGCTTTGAAAAGTGCCCAGTGCTTTAACGCTTGCACTTATATAAGTGGCAAAATGCATTGCACATCAGTGTGCAGAAAATGGCTGTGTTGCACTTTTGAACTAAAACGCACAGAAGGTGCTTTAGTTCAAAAGTGTACCGCCGCCATTTTCATCATGCTGATGCACATTTCGCTATTTATACAACCGCATGCAGTGCAGCACAGTGCGCATCAGCTTGCATGTGGAACTGACTCAATTTAGTCTGCTCTGAAGTAGAGCATCACAGGACAAAAAAGTATGTGTATAAATGCTGTGAGACATTTACTGTGGAGCTAATTAGTCAGCTTCGCAGTAAATGTCTTGTGTAGATATGCCTCTTGTAACCATTGCAATCAGCAGGAGGGGGTGAAACATACATCCCATGATTTGTTTTGGAAAATTCCATAGCCCTGTATTCTTTCCTCATTCTTGGGAGTGGTGCTGAAGGTTTTCATGTGGCACTTAATGCTGGAGTCAATGTTGTGACTGACAGGGAAGATAATCAGCATAGGTTCAGGAGGTGGCATAATTTTTTAGGATAGAAACAGGCATCACCAAACCAAAGCAGTTCAGCTGTGGCAAGACGTATCCAGCCACAGCTCAACTGATTTGTTGAGTGAAATGCACGTTGCTCCTTGTCTTGCATTGGGTAGGTGCCTCGTGTAGGACAGGAGGTGACATGTCTCCCTTGCTGAGGCATTCCTCACCTCCCTTGCTGCCCTGCACCTCCTTGCCAGGACCTGCACTGACCTATCCCTTTGAATGAAGCACAGGTTGGTGCAAGTCCCAGGAAGGAAGTGTGAGGCAGTACAGGAGCCAGGGAATTCCTGACACCCCATCCCTCCATGCTGGGATAAGCACTGGGGTCCCGTGCTGATCCATGCTTCATGCAGAGGCACGGGTCAAAGAACAGAGGCATGGAGACCTGGGGTGGTGCAGGAGTTGGGAAATCCTTGGCTTTGGTACCTCCTTGTGCCTCTAAGCTAGAACCCGTGACAACTGGTGCCTCCACATGAAGGGTTTGCATGGAACTCAGTGAAGGCCCCAGCATGGAGGCATGTGGCACTGGGAATTCCCTAGCTCCTGCACTTCCCTGCACTTTCTGGGGAACATGTCTTTTTAAGCAGGGAAATCTCAGTGTTGGACTTGATGCTTCTTGTGCAATAAACTAAATATTTAGTTGGATTAATTCTATTCTCAAAAGTTGGGATCACAGATGAATTCCAGATAGATTAGATTAAAAATCTCACGAAAAAGGAAAAAAAAATGTCTGATAATAGGATAGTGGAGGAAAGTTTCCAGGGAAGTTGTGGAGTCTCCCTTTTTGGAGGTTTTCAGGAGCCTGGTAAATCATTTGTCTGGGACAGTATAGGGATAACACATCCTGCATTCATATCCAGGGTTGGACTAGGTGATGAGGTCCCTTACAACCTTTTGGTTTTATAACAGAAAAAAATGGAATGATGTGTGGATAACACTTGAAGCATAGCTTTTCCTGTTGTGCTCTTGTGTTATTTTGGGAGGTAGAAAACTGCTGCTGTCATATTTTTACTATGGAAGGTAAAATTTGCACTTGTGCTATTTCTGCAGCTGCAGTACTTTTCCTAACAGTAATGTATACAAATAATTACTAAATGGGACTCAAGTAGAAACGTCTCCAAAAGAATAGTTGGTAGCTAAATAAGAAATAGTTCGTTAAACAAATTGCCACTTTAAAGAACACAAATTTAAAGAGTATCTCAAGTTATGTCATCATCCAGGTCAGATTGTTTGCTTTTAAGAAAAAATGAAAGTTGAAAATTAGCCCACTTGTGTTTGTAGACTTGCTATTTTTTCTGCCTTTAGTTTTCCCCAGTTTCCATAATGTTTAGCATTATGGATCTCTTTGCTTGCTCTTTGTCTCCCTGACCAAAAACTTTCTTTCTTCTTCTAACCCTATAGCCAGAGATCCTGCCATGCTCTTTACGATGCCCTTTCTCTATAACTCGGGGGGGAGCATCTTTTTTTCATGGGCACGTCACAAATTAGTCTTCTTCTTCACTCCATCCTTTCTGATGCTCTGTCTTCTGCTCCCTGTCATTTTTGCCACTAAGCTGCCTTTCCCCTCCCTGATCTGCTACATGCCACACACACAGGTTGCCCATGCTATTTGTGGCATGCGTCACAGGTCAGCCACCACAGCTCTGTAATATTATGGAGGATAGCAGCAGCATATATTTACTTGTTTGTTTCCTTAAGGATAATGGAGCTCCTACAAGGCATCTTTTGATTTTTTTCTGACAAGGTAGGATTTAAAAGCTTTTTCCTTATGATTTTATTCTTTTTCCTCCTTCCTTACAGGATAAAATGCATAGAGGAGACAATAACTCATACACTGTTAGGTCTTTTAGCAGAGCATTGCATATTCTACTAGTTCTGTCTAGTTCTTGACTCTCTGCATAGTTAGTTGCATCTGAAATAGGAATGTCAATCAGCTTTTCCAGTGGAAGACTAGACCTTTCTCATTCCTAGACTGCGAAAGATACCAGTAAAAGTACCATTTTTTTAATATAGAACCAGAAGTGTGCTGGACTGCTTACAGTCAAATATTCAGGTCTTCATGCAGCTTGATGTTGCTACTGTAGGTGTGTTGAGGGGGAGACTATCCAAGTTAACTGGCATATCAGTAGTCTCTCTGGGGAAGGAAATGGAAGAAATACCAACTGGCTAACAAAGAGCCAGTTGACACAAACTGGTTCTTTCTGCTTTTACTAAACTATCTATAGTTTTAAAAGAAGTGCTTCTCACGGGGGACTTCAGTCACCCTGACATCTGTTGGGAGGGAAATATAGCAGTACGCAGGCAATCCAGGAAGTTTTTGGAGTGTGTTGAGCAAAACTTCCTGGTGCAAGTGCTGGAGTGGCCAACTAGGGACTGTGCTCTTCTTGACCAGCTGCTCACAAACAGGGAACAATTGGTGGGGAATGTACTAACTAGTAGATGGCAACTTGGGCAGTAGTGAGGATGAGATGATTGAGTTCAGGATCCTGAGGAAAGAAAGGATGGAGAACAGCAGAGTAAGGACCCTGGACTTCGGAAAAACAAACTTCAACTGGCTTTGGGAACTCATGGGCAGGATCCCCTGGGAAGCCAGTCTGAAGAGGAGAGGAGTTCAGAAGAGTTGGCTGTACTTTAAAGAAGCCTTAACAGTGCAGGAACAAACCATCCCATTGTTGTATGCACAGGATGTACAGTGTAAATTAAAAACAAATGGGAATCTTATCAGGGATAAGGCACAACACCGCATTTATTGAAACAAAACATAAAAAGAATAAAGAACAAGGAGGTTATCTGCTTCATTCATTCATTCATACAGAAGAAAAAAGCACACAGACAGTCTTGCAAAGGTTAAGGTGTTACCAAATTTTAAAGTTGCTCGGGTCAGTCTGGTGGCCAGCCAGACTGAACATGAGGAATGGAGTAACGTCTCGTTGGACACTCCCAAAACTCCTCCTTGCAGGTGAACAAACCAAGATGTTTTCATTTGTGTTCATTCTCTATAGTGATAGCTCTCCATACAAGTCTAGGGATTCTGTTAAATCAGATGTGAAGGCCATTCTTTTTGTCCTTTTGGCAGGCTGCGATTGGTATGATGTAATCTTCTGGCTTTGTGATCTGCAATCTTTGGGGGTCGCTGTTTGCGATCTTCAGCCATTAGGATGAGGTCATGACTTAGTATTTGTCAATCCTTAACTGCTGACTTGATGTTGCTGTAACCTTTAACTTTTAAACCATGGAAGGCTATTTTAACCTTCTGGTTGGGGGTGCGAGAGGACTGTCTTGATTCATATTGCCATGTACATACGTTATTTATTCTTTCGTTACCTCTTTTCAAACATACTAGACATACTGAAGACCTTGCATAAACATTTTTCTTATACTAAATTTAAGTTCTAAAATCATGTGAGCAGAAGGTTAGGTGTGCTTATGTTAAATAATAGGAAACTTAAAATAGATGGCTAACTTTATGTTTACTTAATATTGGATATAAAATAATAAGCGATTAAAACTTTATAAAGAATAAATCATAACAAGGTTAACCTTATCTTAATAGCTAAATAGTTCATCATTGAAATAGCAACATCTAGCAGTTAGCAGCCTAAAGCAATTATAGCTACTGTAATACAACACGGTTGTGTAGGAAGACTGGTAAGTGTGGCAGAAGACCAGCTTGGCTTAGCAGGAAACTCTTCAGTAAACTAAATCGCAGGAAGGAAGCTCAGAAGTGGACACTTGGACAAACAACTGGGGAAGAATATAAGAGCTCGGGCATGCAGGGATGATGTCAGGAAGGCCAAAGCACAATTGGAGTTGCGGCTAGCAAGGTATGTGAAGGGTCACAAGAAGGGTTTCTACAAGTATGAAAGTAACAAGAAGAAGATCAGGAAAGCATAGGTCCCTTACTGAATGGAGGAGGCAACCTAGTGACAGAGGAAGCAGGAAAGACTGAAGTATTCAGTGCCTTTTTCACCTCAGTCTTCAGAGGCAAAGTCAGCTCCCAGACATCTGCACCTGGCAGCACAGTCTGGGGAGGAGGTGAGCAGCCAACAGTTGCAAAAGAGCAGGTTAGGGACTATTTAGGAAAGCTGGACATATACAAGTCCATGGGGCCAGATGGGATGCACTGAGGATGCTGAGGGAGTTGGCTGATGTGATCACAGAGCCTCTGGCTATTATCTTTGACAAGTCATGGTGATCGGGAGAAGTCCTGGATGATTCAAAAAGGGCAAACATAATGCTGATATTTAAAAAAGGAAAAAAGTAGGATCCAGGGAACTACTGACTGGTCAGCCTCACCTCAGTCCCTGGAAAAATCATGGAGCAGATCCACAAGGAATCCATTTTTAAGCAGTTGGAGAAGAAGAAGGTGATTAGGAACAGTTAGCATGGATTCACCAAGGGCAAGTCATGCCTGACCAACCTGATTGCCTTCTATGATGAGATGACTGGCTCTGTGGATGTGGGAAGACCAGTGGATGTGGTGTACCTTGATTTTAGCAAGGCTTTAGGTATGGTCTTCCACAACATTATTGCAGGTAAGCTAAGGAAGTATGGGCTGGATGAACAGACTATAAGGTGGATAGAAAACTGGCTGGGGCATTGGGCTCAGAGAGTAGTAATTGGTGGAGTGTCCTAGGGATCAGTCCTGGGGCTGGTTTTGTTCAATATCTTCATCAATGACCTAGAAGATGGCATAGAGTGCCCCCTCAGCAAGTTTGCAGATGACACCAAGCTGGGGGGAGTAGTAGATATGCTGGAGGGTAGCATTAGGATTCAGAGAGACCTAGACAAATTGGAAGACTGGACCAAAGGAAATATCACGAAGTTCAACAAAGACAAGTGCAAACTCTGACAAGTTCTTTTGGTAAATCCAATATCTTTTATTAGACCAACTCAAATAGTTGGAAAAATTCTTCTTTGCAAGCTTTTGGGTACTGTTACCCTTTGTCAGGTTGAGGAAGTATCTGCAGATGGTCTGTGCTCTTCCTGGATGGAGTAGTGAAGCAGCCAATGACCAGTACGTATGCAAGAAAGCCAGTCAGTTATAATGTAAATTGAGGAGGTCAGTGGGTAAGAGACAGGTGGGCCGTGTGGAGCAGTTGGGAAGGGGAATGGATGGAGCTGTAGTCAATGGATGAGAGATAGGAGTGGGTGGTGGGGGGAAGGAATTAATATAGCAGGATGGAACAGTCCCATGCACCAGTACAGGATGAGGGCTGACTGGCTGGGTAGCAGCTTTGCAGAAAAGGACCTGCGGGTTACAGTGGACAATAAGATGAGTATAAGCCAAAACTGTGCCCTTGTTGCCAAGAAGGCTAACGGCATACTGGACTGCACTGGTAAGAATATTGCCAGCAAGTCGTGGGAAGTGATTATTCCCCTCTATGCAGCACTTGTGAGGGCACATGTGGAGAACTGTTTAGTTTTGGGTCCCCCACTAAAGAAAGGATGTGGACAAATTGGATAGAGTCCAGCAGAGGGCAACGAAAATAGTGTGGGGGCTGGGGCACAGGACTTATGAGGAGAGGCTGAGGGAACTGGGCGTATTTAGTTTAGAGAAGAGAAGACTAGAGGGGATTTAATAACAGCCTTCAACTAGAAGGATGGAGCTAGGCTGTTCTCAGCTGTGGCAGAGGACAGAACCAGGAACAATGGTCACAAGTTGCAGCAAGGAAAGTTTAAGTTAGATACAGTACTAGGAAGAATTTTCTCACTAGGAGGGTAGTAAAGTACTGGAACAGGTTACCCAGAAAGGTGGTGGAACCTTTGGGGTTTTTAAGACCAGGCTAGACATAGCCTTTGCTAGGATGATCTAGTCGGGATGGTCCTGCTTTGAGCAGGGGGTTGGACTAGATGACCTCCTGAGGTCCCTCCCAGGCCTAATTTGCTATGATTCTATGATTCTGTCAATATAAACATGAAAGTTGTAGTTATAGAAGTTCTGTTTGTAGGTGAATCCATTCAAATGATACAACACCTGGCGGAGAGCAATTCCTTTTATGAATCAGCATCTTTTTATATTTCTCTAGGTAATGAATTTGTACTTTATAGACCTGAATAGTCTAGGAGTTTGGCTAGAAAGTGACATTTCCTGAAAAAAACCAAACCAAACCTCTCCATGCACAAAGAAATGTGCTTTGTACAGTGGGTGTGCCTTTGGAAAATTGTCCCAAGTTAGTCTGCACATTAAGGACATTTATGTTGTAAAATTTGGTGAGACTAATGGGACTTTTTACTCATTTATAGTCACTAAGTTTCAGAGGACTGACTTGTCAGTTACTGGCAACCCTGGCCTTGGGACAGGAGGAAGATATTACTAAATAATTTAACATATTATTAGACATTTTAAATGGAAGCAAAATTTCATAGATTTCATAGACATTAGGGCTGGAAGAGACCTTGTGAGATCATCAGGTCCATCTCCCTGTCCAAAGGGCAGGAAGTCAGCTGGGGTTAATATCGGAGAAAAAGAGAACAAAACTTGGGAATGGTGGTGAGAGGCAGTCAGCACATGTAGGATAAGGCAGCTATAGAATCTTAAAAATTAGAGCTGGAAAAAGGTAATTTTATTCAAGCCATTGTTGATGGAAGATTGATCAAGACAGGCCATTGCTAATGCTATGTTTGGTTTAGTTTTAGGTGCTTTGGGGAATAAGGAAGGCTGTCATTTTCCTTTTTTAAAATTGTTTTTAGTCAGATGCATACTCAAAAGTTATTTCTTAATATACAGGTTCCCATGCAAGAAACAGAAATGTTTGTATTTAGGATTAGTTTAGAATGTAGTTTAGAATTTTGATTATTTAAGCCTAATTTTGACTTTGCAAAGTACATCAGATCTTATTTTATCTAACTTACCTGAGACGACTCCTTCATGATTCTCTGCCAGATGATTTTTTGATGTACATTAAGGAAAATAATTCTGGTTCAGACCATCAGAAATAACAGAAGTTTGTGCCTGTGTGAAAGTGTCCTAGAGCTTTTTGTCGCATCTTATCTTACAAAAAGACAGAATCCAGCAGTTTAGCTTAGTCCTCTAACCTTAGAGGTTCTGATTTTTAAGGGTTAGAATATATTTTGGAAGAATATTCTTAAATTTGACAATTTGTTGCCATGGAGAGCATTTTGCTGTCAGAGTGAGTATTGAATTCACTGAAGGACCAAATAGGAAGAGACAAAAGGGTGGGATGGAGCACATGTTTCAATAAAGTTGTTTTTAAGAACCTGCAGACATGACAGGCACTATTCCCCTCTTGCTCTTGATTGGTATGGAGGAAGTGGGAAATGTAAGAGAGTGGGAGAGCTGATGGAGTGGGAGAGCTGATGGAGTGAAATGAAAAAGTGAAGGCATCTAAGAATTATATCTGATTGGAGCAGGAAGTGTTATAGTTGTATCATGAGGGAGGGAGGATTGTGTGGAGTATCGTTGGATAGTCACATAGTTAGAATCACTGTTGGGGGGGCTTAAATTTAAGGGGGGAGAGGGGGGAGCTGTGGTCTCAAGATGGGGTTAGGTATCAGGGAGAGAAGAAACGTAGAAGAGAGTTGGGTGGGAAGTAAGCCCCAAGTATATGCAGAGTAGAAAATGGATCGTTGGTGTGAAAGACGGTTTGGGTAGCTTAGACAGGGCTCTGGAAATGAACTGGGAGATGGGAAAAGAGCTAAATACAAATACATCAGCTGCAGACCAGAAAATATTGTAACTTTTGCATATAAGATTAGCGTTGATATGGAACCTCTGAGAAACTGGAATAAAAGTGTTAAGGCCTCATCCAGTTTGAAATTCCCTCTAAAGTACATTTTTTCCAGAGGGAAATAAAACAGCCTAGGGGGGCTGGAACCGATGATCTTGTAAGGTTCCTTCCAGCCCCTAATGTCTATGAATCTATGTGTTGTTGGCGGCAGGATTGTAAGGAGCTTCAGCAAAAACAGGAATTTAATTTTCCTGCTATAATGGCTATGGTATGCACAGTTGTGTAAGTTTACCCTATTTTCATTAGTCACATTCTAATAGGGTTTTGGCAGAAAATGGAATAAAGAGTTGTCATTTCCATCTTTTATTCTTTAGGATAGATCTGACAGTGTGAGCAATTTGATCTTGTATTCAAAGATCTACCATTTCTTCTAAGGTATTTCATAGAAGGATGTAAAAGGAAAAATGAGGATCTTGAAAAAAGGATATTTGTGCTTCTGCCTTACATTCAAGTTAATTGTGATTACAGTTTAATCGGGAAGTACCCTGGGCACTCCAGTTGACTCATTTATATAAAATTTATTCAAGATAAAACATTTTTTTCCTTTCTGATATGGGAATTATGCACTTTCTATGTCAGCCCAAATGGCTGACATAGAAAGTGCATAATATGTAGCACTTATATGTCTTCATCCTTGTAACTTGTGATGTTGTTTCAAATCAGAAACCCGTTCCTGTAGGTCACTGCTTTGCTATAGATTCACTGGGCAAATTTGGGCAAACCTCTAGAGTTTGTAAAATGAGTTGGCAGTCTTTGTCAGATGGTGCTATTTTAAAAATTAAGTATATTCAAAGCTTTTTAAAAAACCATTAATTTGAGATATATATATAGACATGGGTTATTACCAGTTTCAGAGGCAAAGTGCACTGGGATGCAGGGGGAAATCATTAATAGAGGCAACGCACTGGAGACAGCATGTGTAGAGCAGGATGGAGTGGCAAAGAAAAGGAAAGCAATACAGAACATTATTAGAATTTAGGAATTCCTGGCTTCAGATGACATGTTAAATTCTCTAGCCACCTCTGACAATATGAGATTTTAATTTTCTATATATGCATTAGTGTCTTTTAAAAGAATGTCTTCTAATGTTAATCAGTACTCATTAAACTGTAATACATGGATTAAATTTATTTTAAAGCCAGCCGACTAATCTTTGATTAAACAATTAAATACTTATGCTATTTGGAGTGAGTTTATAATATGATCCTTTTAAAGGTTTGTGCTTTGGTTGTAATGTGGAAAATCAGCTTGCTTTTTCCTAAGCAAGCAAGAGGCACTATTAGTGATTTAGGAACATCTTTGAATGACCTCCATTTCAAAGAGGCAGATTTGTTCTTTCACCAGTGCTAAATGCAGTTTGCTGATAAAACTGAGATATTTTCAAGTTGATAAGAAGAGAGCAGTCATAGAGATAATGTCCTTTCCCTCCAAATAGATTTTTTTAGACTCGTTTTTGGAGCCAGGAGCAACATGGTATGCTAGCTGAGAAAATGCTTACAGGAGATGTGAATTAGAAATAAAGCAGAAATGGGTCATATACACAAATGATGTAAATCAGCATAGGTCTGCTAGCTTAATGTCTTCATTATAATTTATTAACTTGATGTCCAGAGCTGCCAAATCCACCCCAGTTGAGAATCTTGACTGATTGTTTCTAAGTTCCTGTGAATTTGTACTTACATTTACACAAAGTATTGTTTTATGTATCTGCCTTCAATCTTGGCATGTGAGGGGAAGATTACATATGTGAGTAGCCCCACTGAATTACATACCGGTTAGATTTTGCTAAATATATAAATGTTTTCTATATTTAAAACCCAAAAACATAGTAGTATTTTCGAGTTATCTGGGATTGACTTTAGGTATTGAAAATATCAAGCAAGCACCATGAAAACCTAGCAACTGACAGCCCCACTACCATGTTGGTAATATTAAGCTGTATAGAGTTCATTGGTTAATGTTTCTGTAGCAAAGATGGCGAGAAACTGTAGATATTTATTGTGTTATATGTTGGGATGATCCTGTTTAAGGATAGTAAATTCAAGGGCAAATTTTGCAGTGCTTTCTCAGAGCTCCATTTTGATGCATGTTTAGCTTCTGCAATCCATTTTCAGTCTTAAATCATTTGAAAATAAAAGGTTGATATAATTAGCCCAGCCCCAATACAATACTGAGAAGAAAGAAATTCACAAAGGATTGTGTAGTCATCTACAAAACTTGCCTTTGTAAATGGGATCTTCAAGCTAGACAGATTTAGGGTGGGAGGTTGCTGGCTGTCAGCTGCTTTATATCCTGTAAGAGGCACTGATAAGATGAGACGCTGCATCTCAACATGTTAGTCTCTGCTATGCTTGTATTTCAGAGAGATGCAGATACATTAATACAAATCTGGAACTCAAGTGAAAGAAATAGTCAGCCCATCGGGCCACGGTTCACGAATCACAGCAATTCTTGTTTTAAAAAGCAAAGCTAAGCAAACTCAGTGCCAGGCTATGCTGAACTTGATGCTTTAACTTGACTCAGCTGTCCACTGGAAGAGCCTACAGGTGGGGGAAAATAGAATTGAAGCAGGGATGCTGTGCTTACTTGCATAGGAAGAAAGGAACTATTAATGCATGAGCTTAGACTCAGCTGGCATTTACCCTTCTCTGAAGCCCTGCATAACAAAAGTAATTGTCAGATGATTAAATTTTATGAACTGATAGACTGATTTCTTGAAGCATATTTATTGTTGCACTGTTTGGGGTCTATAAGGTCTATTAACTAGAGACATTCAAAGATATTCACTGTTGTTCAGTATTTATTTTTTAAAAATTCCATTCAGCAGGGTGTCAGTTAAAGGATTTGCTGTTCTTCTGTTGCCTTTCTCATGCACATTCAGGTTTTGTGTAAGAGTTAACAAAATGTGTGCACTTGTCTATGTGCTTTCTCTCAAAACTAACACATGAAGCTGCTTGTGCCAAAATGTTAATCATTCTGTTTGTAGTAAAAAAGCATGTGTCCACAAAAAATAATGTAAAGATGCTTTAAACTATGACCATAGTTTTTTTTTTTTAATACCTGATGAGTCGATTCATTACTTGATAGCCTGTGTAATAAAAGGGCAAACAGTATACTTCATGATATATTTTCCTAAAAAAGAACAAAGACTGCTGCACAATATCATTTAGTAACCAGCAATGAACAACTGGATTTTTATTAAATCTGTTAATTGCATGTACAATAGAAAGGTAGATTCAGGCAGCATGTTTATAGAGATGTAGTGCATTTTATTCTAGTTTCGGAGATAATTAACAGCTCCTACTATGAGCCAGTGCTCTTGAATGTATTGGGCGAATTCAACTTGAACTTGGATATAATCTCAGGATGACCCAAATAGCTTTTTTGAATATCCTTAAAAAAACGTAGGCACCAAAATTTCAGATGAGACTTGGTATTCCATTTTCTATGCATTGTTTCTTGTATAGTGGGATGATCTTGTTTTAAATCAGGTTGATTTCTTGAAGTCTTTTCCAGCCCTGTTTTTCTAAGCTTGTGTTTCTGCATTACCCTAATGTAGTCATCATGACCTTTACTTTATATACTACACAGGTCTAATAGGGAGGGTACATATCTGTAAATTCCAGCTGTATAATGTAAGCTTATTGATATATGCAAACATCATCATTACGAATGTGGGTAGTACCAATGAAATTCACACGTCTGAAAAGGTATCACAAGGGATAGGTATCACATAGGACACTTGGGGGGGACCTCAAGTGTCATCAGCTGTGTGTAGACAAAACGAGAGGCATGTGTGCATGACACTAAAGCGGGTTAAATGCTTTTGCACCGCTTCAGTGGTGTTGGTGTTTGCACGTGTCGGCGGCATATTGTGCAGTAATTCCAGCCTGTGTAGCAAATTCGGCAGCGTAATGCGCCTTAAATGACTTGGGGCACAGCAAACTAAAACTCCTCTGAGCTCTGTGAAGGTATGGGGCTCTGCAGGAAGCCTGTGCAGGCAGCCTGGCAGCACCCCAGAAAGGCAGGCTCCACCCAAGAACTTTTTATTTTCCCCCTCCTGGAACCTCACTGCCTGCCTGAGCTACATGGGGGCCCAGTGCTTCCCTCCGTGGCTGTGGTGCCCCCCGTGACTGCCCAAGCTGGGTGCCTGTGGGCAGGTGCAGCCTGCGGGGGGGGGGGCACCAGGCCCACCCCACAGCCCAGGGACCACTCCACCCACCGGCAGCTCGCCCTCCCCGCCACTGGAGAGACAGGTAAGTTCAGGTGTGTGGATGACATGGGGGTTTAAAGGACCCTAAACTGAAGTGGTATATTTAAAACCCACTGCTTCAATTTAGGGCCCCTGTTTCATCTACACTTGCATATTTAGTTCGAATCCCCAAACAAATGCAGGATACACTATTTCTCCAACAGCCCAGGTATATTCCTATCTAGCCTCTTCTTGCACATCTCCAGTAACGCACAACTTCCTTAGGCATGTGGTGCATTGTCCTTTTATGCTTGATGAAAATCCATTTTACTGCAGAATTGGGTTTAATTCATTGCTTGTGTATTGCCCTGTGCAGCAATGGAAATAGTATTTCTCATTCTTTATGGCTGCCTTTCAAATATTTGAAAACTAGTATCATGTCTCCTCTTGATCTCCTTTTATGCAAACCAAACACATCTTGTTTCTTCAGCCTTTTGTCACGTAATGTGCTTTTCAACTTTATCATTTTCACCATCTGCTTCTGGACCCTATCCAAGTCATGTGCATCCTTAAAACTGGAGGCAGTACTTCAGGTGAAGCCTAAGCTGTGCTGAGTGAAGTGGCAGTGATGCCTCTTGTACCTTCTGCTGTTGCCATTTGGTATAAATCAACATTCACTGGGGTGCAGGTGTGTGACCTCTGGGGTGAATGTTTTAACCACTAGCTTAGAAATTAATGCTTCCTTTTTCACCTTATTCAATAATTCAATATTTTATACAAAGTGTAGCAACTCCAAGAGGAGGGACCAGAGAAAGCGGTTTTAGAGCATGATATAGCCTGATTAGGACACTGTTCAAGAATGGTGGAAGATCATGTGGCACAACCCTCATGCTCTTGAATATATTGGGCAAATTCAACTTGAACTTGAATATAGTCTCAGGATGAACCAAATAGCTTTTTTGAATATCCCTTTAAAAATGTAGGCACTAGAATTACATGCAGTATTCCAGTATTTGTGTCATTGATGCTGTATACAGAGGTAAAAATTACCTCCCTTCTCCTAGTCAGTATGGACACCTATACACAGGCCTGATGTTTGCTCTGACACATTCTAATTAGAACATGTTGGAGCAGGCTTGATTAATCTATTCATCAAGTCTGCTGGAGTATTCTAATTAGAACACTGCAGCAGCCTCGGCATCATGTATGTTCAACATCCCCTCATTTTAAGATGGTGGTGAGGGCGCTTTAACTAATTTTGAAGTGTAAGACACTGAATATGCAAGATGCTGTGGGTGTTTTAATTAGAGTGGCATCCGAGAACTTTTCTAATTAAAATGTGTCCCCCCCACCCCAGAGCACATGTGAAGACATACTCTCCTATTTATGCATGCCACAGCGAAAGTAGCAACAAACATTTTAATCCTACAAGAGTAAAATGAACAGCTCATGGAGACGGGCTCTGTTTAACTATGTGTGTATACAGCAACCAGGTGCTACCTCAATGCATCTGATATCTAAAAGTAATCCCTGATAGAGCTTTCTGTTCAGTGAAGAGAGAATGCCTCTTTTTACTAGGTAAGTAACTAGTAATCTGCCATTAGTTCCACTGTACTAGCTTTTGTCCATAAGGCCAGGATATAGCCACTTATGCATAAAAGACAGCAGAGCACAGGCATTCATGCAGTGTGTCAGACCCATTTGCTGCAATAGGAATCAGATAGGAATAGGATGACGTACAGTGGTGGAAAGTGGTGCTAATGTAGCTTTCCTTAGCTGTAGCCTCTTAGCCAATCTTGCTGATGGATTGTATTTACTTCATGCATAAACATTTGCTGGGCTTTGACCACAGCCTTTAGTCCTTAAACCACCATCTTAAGAGTGTTTGTTTTGCACTTTTATTAGGTCTTTCTCATTTGTGCCAGAATTTCTCTGAATTGTAATGGGAATATTAGCTGTCCTCATGTGCATTGCTTCTTGAATGCCAGTTATACACCCTTTCTTCTCACCATTTCCCCACCCGTATGCATCTGCAATAAACATAGACAGGATTTAGGCCCACACTAGTATTACTGTTAATGTTGTTATTATTGTCTTTGATGTTGTTATACACATTTTAAAATTTGGAAAAAACCTCACACTTGTGGAGATTTAAAATGCTCACAGTTGATGAGCATTTTCTCATGTATTTTCTCTGGCTACTTTGCATGAAGATGAAGTTATTTTTTTTGCAAAGGAATCTCTGGTGCCCTCAATCATCATAGACTTACACGTCCGCATTTTTATTTTGTTGGTAGAGTAAGGGTGCTGTTTCTTTTAATTTGACAGTTGTGCACCTCTTGGCCATTTACATTTTTAGGTAAAAGCTGCCAGGCTTTAATAAAGTCTAAAATCATATGGGAGATGTCCATGACATTCCCACACGTTTGTCAAGCTCTTTTCTCTACAGTTGTTAACTCAAACTGTCAAACTGTAAAGTGCTCTTATAACATTTGCACATGGGGTGCTGTGAGAGGTGACATAAGTTAATGGAACGAGTTCATGGTAACAGAAAATCTCATTTGTACGTAGTAGAGACGGTAAGCCTGGGGATTTGTGCTTTGATTGTATTATAATTAACAGTGCTTTGTATTTCTTAGTGTGATTGCTGCAGAGACTACTACTTTCTTGCAGAATTGATCTGACAGGTCACTTTCCACTAAAAAGTGTGGACAGCAAAGAACAAGGGAGCAGCTATCCAATCTAGCTGGGTTGATTGCAAGCTTCTTTGCTAATCACAGGGATATCAGTCATGATTAAGAATCAAAACCTAGACTTCAGCAGAACTTCCCAGTTGTTTTAGATGCAGCTGCTCTATACTCCATTTTAAAAAAGCATTTCTCTTCTAAATTAGTAGCACTGGAATCATTACCTAATGATGGCTAACCACAGAAACACTGTAATGAGCAATCACAAAGACAGAAGGCTTATCACAGCATATCAGCATATAAAGTGGTGTTGAGATAAGCCTTTTATGGTTCCTAGAGATGAAGCTTTCTGCTCCAGATATTGTCAAGTACCTGTCAGTTGTTTTGTTTTATTGGGGTTTCTGCTGTTTCTGATTATCTCTGTAGAGGCTAGAGTATAAAGTCATTACCTGCAGCTTCCCTGCCAGGGCTGGCTAACATCCTTTCCTTTCTACGTGGGAGTAGGTAAGGAAGTAGGGAGGGCTGTCCTTGTCTAGTTGCTGTGATTTGTAGTTGTTTTGCTTTGTCCTGTTGGTAAATTGGTTTAGTCCTTCATCTAGAAGCTACAAAACTATCCTTCCCAGAATAACAAATCCCAAGTAAACAGGAGTCTCAATCAAATGAACTTTGCCTGCATTTTTTCTCTTTTGAGACTCTCTGTCAACCCTCTAGATCTATGTCCCATAAATAGTGACTACCCTGTTGTTCTTTGAAGCCAAAATGGAGCTCTTGTACCTCTTCTTCCATGGGCTGTCTGTTTGGGTCCTAAAGAGTGAGGCATTTCACCAGCCCTGAAGAATCCTCATTTCTTTTTTCCAATATTGCTTCCTTTGCTCCCATTTTAGGATGAAGTATGTCTCGCTCTCTGGAGGAAGCACATCCCTACTGTGTAGAAATTTTCTTAGCTGTCCTCCTGTCACCTTGGTTTTTACCTTTGCTCTTTCCCAGATCTCTTGTCCCTTCCTTGGCTTTACCCCTCTGTTCCTCAAGTTCTGCCTGGAAGGAGCAGATGTTTATATTTAGCCTTGGATTCCAGAGTTCCTCGTGTGCACTTGGGGAATTGCATTTCCTCCAAAAGAGTGCATGGCAGTGCTAGACTTGGAGCCTAACTGACCAGCAGATAATGTAGACATTGCACATAAAAACAATTTAACGTTTGGCTAGTGGCAGAGAATCGTGAACTGGCCCATTATATATATAAACATTTTTCAAACAGTCAGCTCATATGAGAATCTGGTCATACAAATAAGAAGGAAATGCAAGGCAAAGGTCATATCAGTTGAAGCATGTAACAAGTAGTGTAAACATATAATGGAGATGGTTTGTGTAGCTCAAAGTGCAGCTTTCCATCATGTAGAAAAGATTACTGAAGTCAGGTTGAATGGTTGAAAAATTAGCTATACTGGGTACATATACTGTACAGGATCCAGGGTTAGGGGCAGCATGCTGAAACCTGTGCGCCAGAAATTCTGTATAGTGCATAGCAGCAGCTTAAATGAAAGATTTTATTGTTCTGATTTCTAAGAATGCAGATGTACAACACAATTACTACAGAGTACTTAACTCCAACATTTTAATTTGTGTTAAATTTACTCCATTGCATAGGGTGGACATATAACTGGCTTTTTCCAAAGAGTAGAGGAGCTAGTCTAGACACCAGGTGGCAAGAAATCCGTTTGCTTTGAGCATCTTGAGGCTACCCATATGGCCCTCGACAGCTCACTAAACCTCGTTAAGCAGCCCTCTGCTCAAAATAATTGGCTGCCCCTGCACTAAGTACATATATTAGTATACATGTATGTACTTTTCCCTGTTGCTGTTTGGCTTGCTTATTTTCATGAATCCTAGCACAAAAAGTGAACACATTTGTAGACAGCTCTGTATGTTCATGAGATAGCTTTTGGATTGTCACTTTGTCTCTAGTGGGTTATGGAATAGAGAAAATCCCACACAATTTACTGATTCGTTTTGATGCACTGGCTGGGGGAGTAGTTAGCTGATTGCACAATTTCACAATGATTACACACTTAATTCATACAACACAATTTTATTTTAAAATTCTTTGCTACGTATATAACACTGCTTAGCTTTAAGAAACACCACAAACATTAAGAACACAATAATTACATATATCAGAAACAATGCTCCAAATGCACTTCCTTCCCAAACAATGCTATAAGAATTAGTGTTACAAAAACAACTACAATTACAACTAAAAGTTAAATTTGAATCAATACTATTATTTTTCATATTATACTTACAATCCTAGAATTCTGAGAAGCCAAATACCAAAATATGGTTTCATTCCTCAGTAGTACGATTTAATGGGTTGGCCTCAGTAGTACGGTTCAATGGGCTCGCCTCAGCAATACAATTCAATAGGCTGGCCTCAGCAGTGATAGGACTAAGTCCCCTTCCTTCAGTCCCTTTCAGGTGCTCCGCGGCTTCAGCGTGAACTAAGAGATTCATGTTCACGGAGAGGGTGGTTCAGGTGATCAATCTGATCCAGCCTACACTTGCGATTCTTCCTTTGTTGTTCTACAAGTATAGTCACCTCCAAATTGGGACAGTAAGTTACAGTTTTTATTGAGTGAGCTGCCGTCTTGGGCCACTCCTACTCAAACCTGTCACTACTCCCAAATTTGGGCTTGGATCTTACTCAACAGATTCTTTTGCTTAATAATTAGTTTCTTTTGTTGAGCATTTTAAATAACTTTTGGGGAACTTCCATATCACTGCAAATGACCTTTTCTTACCAATCTGGTCAAAAGGCCCTAGGGTTTGATCTCTCGGAACTCAGAATATTTGCTCTTTGTAAAAGACTTCTAAAGATAAAATTCAAATTAAGACTTTAAACAAAGTCAGGACCTTTTGCACGTAGTCCAAAAACAATGACTTAGATAAGGAGATAGATCTTATCTTCTTACTGAAACTGGCTAATGGGCAACCATTACAAACATTCAAACTATTTCATTCAATATGACAACCTTATTTATAAACAAGGAATGGTTGCAAAGTTAATGGAAAAAATCATTATGCCTCATAAATCATAACATACCTAAATCTTTCTCCCTACCAAGTAACTATGTAGAAAAAAGTAGATAAAACAGTAGGTCAAGAAACTCTTGAAAACCTTAGCACTGAAGGAAAATGCATGCTCTTATATTAAAGGATAGCTATTTAATGGGTTGCTTTCTTCAGTTTCCTAATGTATTTAAAAAATGTGCTCAACTTAACTTCAGTTTGTTAATATTGCAGTATTTTCTTTGCATACAGTCAAGTAGTATTTTCCTGCATTGCTATAAGTAGACTATGCTGAGGCCTAAATTAAAGTCATGCTTTGTTGCCAAATCAAAACTGTGGAACATGCTTTATAAATTCCTAGATGAAAATATTTTAAATACACCTGGAGAGAGTTAGGAGAATAAGGCTAAGGACATCCATAAAGCATGTGTTGCAATCTTAAGGAAGTGTACCATATTAGTAAAGTGCTCCTAGCATCAGTGCAATTTATAACAACAAATACATGGTTTTGCTTCTATAACTTATTCCACTACTAGTATAATGACCCCCTGAGAAAAGCTCTACTGGTAAAAGCACTGTTGGGCCATTTTTTACTGTGCCTCTATTAGGGGCTTTTACTGGCACAGCTGTGTCATTCATGGATCACAGATCATCACAACTCTGGCTGACAGCTGTGCCAAGTAAAGTTTGCAGACAAGACCCGGTCCAAGTAATAAGCAACTACCAGTACTGTCAGCTGCCTTTACTACTCCACATATTTAGAACAGTGGTAGTTATAAATGGGCTAAAAAAAATTAGATGGCAGAATGAATTCTTTTGTTAAGTCAGGATACAGTCCTTCAATAGAGAAGGACTGTATAACCATTCTCATCTGTCAAAAAAAAAAAATTAGACAAAAAAGTTTGATTTATAGTAGTAATAGCAATATACATTGTTTTAGGCAGTGACTCTTACCTTAAACTTGAAAGGTAATCAAAGTAATGATTAGTTAGCAGGCGTTCTAAGCATGTTTCATGTATACTGCATAATTCTGAACACATTGTCAACTTTGCGGGTTTTGTTCAGGTTACCTTCCAAGCATACTGGTTAGATTACTTGTTCTTGTTGAATTAATTTTCTGTGGCTTTAGTCCGATTTGGTTTTTTGTTTGTAAATGAAAGTGCACGTTTATCTGTTTGTACATAACACAGAATGCTAAGGAATCAATTCCAGAATAGCTAGGATCTTTAAGGTTGTGACGGGTGTGGGAAGAAACTAGAAAATGATGCTAATTAGCTTTGCTGCAGTGGCATGTGACTGCTTCAGATTCTGGAGGTGGTATGGGTGAAACACCTCAGTTTGCTTTGGATGTACTGATTGACACTAAGTTACTGGTGTCAGCAATTGCTCCTACTCCCAGCTTGATTTTTTGAGACCTGCTTGTTAGATTCAGGAAAACAAGGACCTTTTGCCTTTATTGGTCAATTTAAGTAACTGTCTTGTTAGTTGAAAGCAGAGTGAGCAACCCTGGCCCACGGAGCTATGTGAGCCAGCCTTTATAGCTCCCTCAGGGTTCAGAAGTTTGGTGGGGTGGAGAGCTGTGGCAATTAATTCTGTCATCACTCCCTCACTGCCAAATTCCCAAGCCTATGGGCCACGTGATTTTTATACCCCACTGCCTTATATCAGCCTGTGGGGTAGGGAGTGTGTGTGTGTGTGTACATAAACCTCAAGTTAAATAGGATTCTTCTGGATAGTGTTTCTCACTTAATAGTCTGTCTTGACACCATGTATGTGCCTTTAATTTTAGAAAAATATAAATAAACCATCTTGAAGTTTTTGGGAGAACTGTTTGACCTTAGAAATCAAAAACTGTTCAACTACTATATTGTGTCTTCAAAGCAACTGGTGTGTTTTTATTAGAAAGCCCACCTACCCCAATTTATCACAGGCAGCTATAATCTATTATCTATCAGACACTGAACAAATAGTTCATTACAGCCCAGCAACAGGTGATTTTTACAGACTCTGCTCTGCTTTGTATTCATAGCTTGATCAATATTTTTCAATAAATATTTCTTGCTGAGTACTGAGGATTTGTTGTTGTTGTTGGGCTAAATCATATGGGCATGGTATCCTTAGAAAAATTACACCTAAGAGGGTTGGTTTGTTTATTTATTCGGGCAACATAGTACAAATTGCTGACACTACAAAATAAAACATTTTAGTGTGGGCGCACATAATTTGTTATGATACTCAAATACTGCAGTCCTTACCCAAAGACACTCCAGTTAGAATCAGTGGAAGTTCTGGTTGAGTAAGACTTAGTACTAAGTGTTGGGTATGATGAAATGATCAGTAGTGCCATTTTAAGGTTTACTCTTCGTGTCATTCAGATAACATAACATTTAGAAGGTAAAATTCTGAATGACAGCCAGCATGGCTTCGTTGAGGGCAGGTCTTGTCTTATCAACTTCATCTCTTTTTACAATCAGGTGACTCACCACCTGGGCAAGGTAGAAGTGGTGAATATTGTATACCTTGACTTCCAAAAAGTCTTTCATCTGGTATTCTCCAATGTTCTCATGAGAAAACTGCGAGTACAAAGCTGGCTGCGGGGTAGGATCCAGAGAATCTTAATGAACGGATCTGTGTCGTCTTGGCGAGAAGTAGGCAGTGATGTCCCACAGGGGTTGGTGCTTGGTCCTGTACTTTTCAATGTCTTCATCAGTGATTTGGATGTGGGGGTGAAGAGCTCACTGGTCAAGTTCACAGATGCCACGAAGTTATGGGGAAGCCTGGTCACACTTGAAGATAGGCTACAGAAACTGGTGGATCTAGACAGGCTAGCAAGTTGGGTGAGTCAGAACTAGATGAAGTTCAACGTTGATAAATGTAAACTGTTCCACCTGGGGATGAACAAACTCTGCCCACTTACAGGCTTGGTAATGCCAACCTGACCAGCACTACAAATGAAAGAGACCTGGGAATAATAATAGACCACAGCATGAATATGAGCAGGCAGTGTGACTGTTGTCAGCAGGGCACATAATACTCTGGCGTGCATCAATCGATGCATCTCCAGCAAGACCAAAGAGGTGATTCTTCCACTTTACTTGGTACTGTAGTGCTGCATCCAGTTCTGGGTGCCACATTGTAATGAGGACATGGTACAGCTTGAGAGAGTCCAGAGAAGGGCCACCCATGTGATTAGAGAGTTGTATGGCAAGCCATGTGAGGAAAGGCTGAGGGACCTGGGACTTTTCAGCCTGAAAAAGAGAAGGCTGAGAGGGGACTTGGTAGCAGTTTACCACTACATCAGGGGCTCAGTGAACAACTGTTCACCAGGGCACCTTTGGGGAGAACAAGGAGTAATGGCCACAAACTCCTGGAAGACCATTTCAGGCTCAACATTAGGAAAAACTTCTTCATAGTCAGGGTGTCCAGACTGTGGAATAAGCTCCCTCCAGAAGTGGTGCAATTGCCTATCCTGGAAGTCTTCAAGAGGAGACTGAATAGTCATCTTGCTTGGGTAACCTGACCCCACCTGTCTTTCCTGCCTGGTGCAGGGGGCTGGACCCGATGATTTTCTGAGGTCCCTTCCAGCCTACAATCTATGAATCTATGAAATGAGCATGTGTTCCAGTAACAGAAAACAAGTTATTCATATGATCTAGATTTCTTACACTGCAGCACTTTTAATGTGCAGTCATATGTTTTCTTATTTCAAATCTCCAAAAGGAATAACTTAAATTCAACTAGGGTACTGTGCAAGTCAAACGACTTCTGTTGTTTTAAGAAATTATATTTTCCAAGTTGAACAGATGTTGAAGCCTCTTAATATATGACCCTGGCTTGAAGACTTCAGAAAACATTGAAACAGAACATTTAATTTGTGTGCCACTTTTGAAGTAGCCTTTAATGCAGTCAAGTTGGAAACAGGCCAATGAGCAAATATAGTATTTTTGTGCACAAGAAAGTAGGAATTATATTTATAATCATAAATATGTACAAATTCTGGTCTGTCATAGCATGTTTTCTAGGAAAAAGAGGTCAGAAGAAAAAAAAAAAGCAATACTGCTTTCAAAAGGTCTCATGGACAATGTATTTATACTTTTCTTGGGCTCAGTCCTGCATCTGAACACACATGGACATTTTTGTGCCCAAAGGATATCTCCTCATTGTATGAAGAAGAAGTTGAAAAGTGTTGTTGTCTCATAAATCTCTTGGCAGTGGAAAAGTAAAGCACTGAGAGTGCTAGAGAAAGTTGTAGGTCCTGTGCTTTAAAGTAGAATTTGGAAGAACTCCTGATGCAAGACTGAATTTTATCTTGTGAGGAGCCTAATTTTGTGTCTTTTGGCCAATAAACTGGGAAGTCAAACTGTAGTAGAAATAGAGGTATAGAACCAACAGGTTCTTAGTGGTTGAGTAGACAGTAGTAACCCACTATTCCCTTGTCTCCACTTATTGATTGATACATCAGGGAGACCTGCGTTTGATTCTGGCCTCAGGATTTGCTCCTAAATTCATACATATTATACTGTATGATAGTGTATACTGGAAACATTTTCCATTAATTGTTGGAGACTGATTCTTTAAGGGTGGAGCCTATGATAGACATTATAGTACTACACAGCCTATAATACATTAATCAGGATAGATAAATGATCGTATCCTTTGTAAACTGACTAGTGGTACATGCAGTTGTATAAGTGGCGCAATGTGCATCAGTGTGCAGAAAATGGCGTGGTGCGCTTTTAAACTAAAGCAACTTCTATGTGTTTTAGTTCAAAAGCGCACCGCTGCCATTTTCTCAGCACTGATGCAGATTTTGCCACTTATATAACTACAAGCGTTTCAGCACTGGGTACTTGCATGTATAAAAATGTCCTTAGCTTTGTATGTAGTTGCTATCAAGTGAGAACATAACATTGACATTCAGCTTAAAAGCCCAGAGACTCTCCATACTGCATTAAAATTTAGCACATCCCTGGGAGAATAATGCAAGAGCAAAGTCTAATTACTAATCCACACCCTTATTTTGGGTGTATTCTTCTTAAAATAATCTATTTTTACTAGCATTTTCCTCCATACACAGTTGTCTTGGTCAGAACTCTCTATTCCAGTTATGAAAGAAACAACTTGACTCATTATTAAATTGCATTTATTTTTAATTCCTGTTTTCTCTAGTTAGATGAATCAAGAGCCCTTTTTGTACAAAAGCTGTTTCACTGATGAATGCCTCAGAGCCTTTTTTATTTATTTTTAAAGTATGTAGCTTGCTTGGGATGCTATATGAACATTTTAAAATGCACTTGATATTTTATTCTAAATATTTGGATATTATAACTATTTATAAAGCAGGGAAATATTTCATAATATTGTAAGCAAAGTGTGTTATCAAACCCACAGAGTTGTTCTTTTAGTTGTACAGTGTGAAACTATAGATCCTATATTTTTCCTCAGATATCACAGTGATTGGGAGCAGTAATAACACCTAAGCAAATGTTTAAAGCATCAAATCGGTAATGAAGGAAGTTTGTGCCTGAGCCTACAGTTCCTCCTGTAAAAGTTTGTGATACCTGATTAGGTATGCACATATGATTCATGAACCCAGCAAAAGTCTCCTACCCACAGAGTGTTACCACCTGCTGCAATGTAGCAAGCACAGTTCCAGTCCCTGCTGTTGCCACTGCTCCCCAGCACCTGGCTTGCCAAGCTCTAGGACCTGGCAGAGTGCAAGAAGTGCCTTTGAAGTAGCGTTCTTCCAGATGTGTGAAGGAGTTGTGGCTGCCTCGTAGTCCATTCTGCACCATATATGAGGCTGCACCCATCTGGTCTTGTATAGGCACTCTCTGGCAGCCTTCAAGCACACACCTGGTTCTGGCCAAAGGGTATGTCCCCAGGACCTGGATGTTGGGTTGCGTTCCACCCCGAGAGAGGCCCCAATACTCGCCTGTCATAACTTGGTCGTCTTTTCCTCAGTGGTGGGGCTCTTCCTGTCAGATTCTCGTGGACCAGGTGCTGCCCTTTGTGGGCTTTCTTGGGGCTCCACCTCCCCTACACCCCTACACCTCCCCTACACCCCACCCATGCATCATCCCTCAGAACTGCCATATGATGGGTTGCTGGCCTGTCCCCTTTTGGTGTCCTTGCCTGTCCCTGGATGACTTGTCCACCCTGGGTGACCGCAAGGCATGGGATTGTCCCTGTCTCTGCATCTGTGCTCCCTCCACAGTCTTTGCCGTGTTACCTTGGTCTTCCTTCCTGACCTGGGGTCCCTTGGAGGGTCTTTCCCTGGTCCGGGCTACGTGTGCCCTCTGAAATAAAATAAAAGAAAAAAAAAAGGGAAGAAAAGGATAATTGGGGTATGGGCCTCTGCCCACCTCACTCACGGGTCCGGTGTCTGTGGTCTTCAAGATCCCTCGACACTGTCCTTCCTTGGCCTGGCTGCCCTGCCGAGCCAGGTGTGTGATCTCCTCAGTGTGGTCGAGACTGTGCTGCCAGTCTCTGTCCAGCCCCTTGCATAGCTGCCGACCTTGCTGAGTTGTAGCCTGGGGAGTAGCTTCGTCCTCAGGCTCTGTTGCTGCTCCCCCTAGCATTTCTCCACTGCTGACTTTTAAATCTGCCAGGTGGCATTTTTTTCTGATGTCATCCACTAGTGCCTCTTCCACCTGGCAATAAAAGTGGCCGATGAATTGTGCCAGCGGCCCTTCTCAGTGTGGCTCTGCTTTTCCTGGGGGTGGTAAGTACGCCGTCTTTTCAGGGCTTTCTATCTTTTTTTCTGGGAGGGTCAACCCTGCCCTGGGTCCTGCCATGGGAGGCTGCTCTGGTGCCTCCGCTTTTGTCCCCCGGGACAGAGGCATCAGCTGAAGCAATAGGGACTGGACAGAGGCACCAGCATGTCCCTGATCAGCCTAGTGCTCAGCACAAAATAGACCATTTGGCTGGAGCTGCAGTTCCTTCAAACATCCCAAAGCTGTTTTGCACCATGCAGCAGGCTGATTGGCAACATGCTGATGCCTCTGTCCCAGTCCCTACTGCTGCCGCTGCTGCCCAGATTATGGTGCACAATGGATGGTACTCCCAACATAGCTCCTCCACATGTTCCAAAGCTCACTGCACTTCAGGATGCTTTTTTCAGTCTTCAGGGTCCTGGAGCTTGGCAGCCCAGTTAAAACAAACTTTGGGGCCCAGATTCAGCCTGAGGGCTCTAGGTTGCTGACTCCTAATGTAAAGGGCTAAGGCAGTGGTTTTCAAACTTTCTAAAGTCAGGGAACCCAACCCTTTCATATAACTTCTGCTATGGAATCCATCCCCCTGGTTCTGTGGGCCATGTGAGCTGGCACAGAGCCAGGTGACCCAGCATGGTATTAGTGGCACACTGTCTTCTGGCCCACTCCACCGTTACTCCCAATCTCTTTGTGGAACCCCTTATTACCTATCATCATGGAACCCCAAGTTTCTGCGGATCATAGTTTGAAAACCACTGGACTAGGGTTGGGTATTAGTGTGATTTTGTTCAAGGAATATCTCAATTTTAGTTTGCAATTTTGAGAACAAAAATATGTATAGTTTATAATTTTATGTACCCTAAATGAGGCATGGCTTTTAAATCATCATGCCCCTCCCTCCTCCCCAGTCTGCTGTATTTAAAAGCAACCCCCCCACAATAAAACAAAAAAACAAACAAACGACAAAAAAGCCCCAAGCAACCAAGCAGGAACTTTCCATTTATATGGCTTTCCCAGTGGTGAAAAATTGTTGAGCTGATTAGCTATTTCTATTCTATGCCTATACAACTGAGAGAAAATTGAGGCTTTCGATGCATTGACTGACCAAGTACATCCAATCTTACATTGAAAATGAAAACTGCAATCTACTTCAATTTATTTGTAAAAACAGTGAACTGTGATTGTGAACCCAAGCTATTTATATGGAAGAGAAAATTACATGTATACAATTAGCTATGTTTACTTACATTGAGATGGGATATGGAGAGAGAACTTGGATAACCAGAGCCAGAAGAGGAATTTTTTTTTTTTATAGTGACAGGCAGTCAGGCAGATGGTTCCTTTAGCAGTTAAACTTTTCAACCTAACTTTGGACATGCCTGTCAGTTGGTGTACCTAGTACTGCATCTTAAAGATGTTCTTTTATTTGATTCTTCATTACTTGTTCAGTTCATCAGTAGAATAATAGGATTTACTGTGGTTTCTGATAGCATGGTAAAGCTCTGATCCTGTGGATGCTAAGTTAACTTTAATCAAGTGATCCTCTTGATAGTTAGGACAGTACGTATATGACAAGCAAAGCATATGTGAAGAGGAAGGTGTGACATGGGCTTATGATGGCACTGATATTTTTGTTTTCATAAGGGAAAGTAAATGCTAGATTGGAGAAAAAATGCCTTGTACCTTCAGTAATTGAAACATATGAATAAGTAACCCATTTGAGGGAGACACACAACTTCCATCTGCGTCAATTAGGTATGGGTGCACTGATAGAGATTTTGGGGGCTGATACTGATAGCCGATTTCTAAGGCTGCATATTGGCCAATATTGATCCGATTTCCGATACAGCTGTAGGCACCGGTTAAGTCTGTTGTGGATGGGGGTGGGGGGGAGGAAGGGGCATGTGGGGGGCAGATCAAGGCCCCTGTGGTGAGGGAGGGAGTGGGGCTGGGGCAGGCGCTGCTCAGCTGGGGTGGAGCAGGGCACCGGATGGAGCCGCAGTTCATCTGGGAGGCACAGGATGGGGTGGGGGGCCCTGCTGCTGTGTGGACCTTGGGAGGGCATGGGGGGCATGTGCCCCCGGATCTGCGTGGGAAGGGGGGCAGGAGCAGCTCTTCCTGGGATGGGGGGTTGGGCCAGGGCTGTGCTCAGGGTGGGTGGTGCTGGGAGGCGGGTTATGGGGGGTGCTGCAGCCACCCCATGGCCCCTCTCCCAGCGCCACTGCTGTGTGCATCGAGTGCAGCCCCCACACGCCAGAAGCACAGCCCTGAGTGTGACCCTGAGTGCAACCCCCATGAGCCAGGAAGAGCCTAGTACAGCCCCAACCCTAGCCCGCAGCTGCAGCACCCCGCCCCCCGCACTCTACCAGGGTGCACGCAGCAGTGGGAGCAGCCTCCCTGCCCCCTGAAACAGCCATGGCTCCATCCTGGGCCCCAGCCCATCCTGGCTTGGCAGTGCCTGCCCCAGCCCCTGGCCCACTCCCTCTCATGGTGGGGAGTGTTGATCTGCACCCCCATGCCCCTTCCCTCCCCCCTCCCCTTACACCACAACAGACTTACTAGCTGCACGTTGCTCTCCAAGACGTTCGGTTGTGCTCCTCGCTGCCTGCGTGCTGTGCTCATGCGTGGGAATTTATCAGTCAAATTGTCGACCACATCAGACCGATTTCTGATGCAATCAATTTAATTTATATTGGTGCCAGTCCGATATCAGACCTATGTATTGGTTCACCTCTTGCATCAATGGATATACTGAAGGGAAGTTTAGTTAAGTCCTAAATTTCCCTTTGAGTCTGGACTGGTCGTTTGGTTTTCTTGAAGACTTTGGGGTGAATTATGGTGAATAATTATTAAATACAAGGGCATAAGATGACTTGCCTTGCAGTGAGTTAAACTTTTATTTGTATAACATTTTAGAAAAAAATATTTTGACTTGTTAGTACTCTGCATGAGAAATACCATTTATCGACCTAATGGATAGTCTCTTTTTCTGGATAATAGAATGGTTTTCGTATATTACTAGAGTAATTAGTTTTTAAAAATAATATCAATTAAAATCAGAAACAGCCTGCATTTGAATTGTACTTTAGCAATGAGGAATTAGGAATTTTCTTATCTTGCTTTCAGGTATGAGGTTTTGCTTTTTTTTAAATGATTATTAGATAACTGTGGCAGACCACATGTTGTACCTGCCACATTAAGAGGTTTCAGGCAGGCTCTGAGTAGCTGGCAGGTACATTTTACCTAATTAGATGGTCACACAACTGAAAGGGGGCCACTGGACTGGAGGAGGGCTGGACAGCCTCAGTATAAGACCAGGCCCTGAGAGCAGAGCTGGCAGTTGCTACGGGGATACTGATGAAGTAAAATTGCCCATCTGGAGATCTGCTGCCTCTGGAACATCTGGAGGTTAGGGTAGGAACTATGGGGCTGGAGGAGGTTCCTTCTGATCCTGGGCGAGACCTGAAAGTACACTCTGCTGGGTTGGATGGTGTGGTGGGGCTGCCTGTGGTGGGGTAGTTTCTAAGAAATGCAACACCTGTTCCTCCCCAGTGAAAGGTGAGGATAGGCTGCCATATAGCCTCAGCCCCCACAACCTGGTGGGTGAAACCATAGAGGGGACAGGTTTAGGGTCCGGGCACATTGTCAGGCACCTGAGGCCTCATTGGGCTGTAGGCTGAGTTTGAGACGCCCAAGGCCAGAGAGGGCCTGGGGCTGGAATCAGCTCAGTGTGTGGGCTGGTAGGCCTGATGCCCTATCATAGAGTAGGGCCTGAATTGGGCAGCCTGAAGGTCTGCAAGGGGCCAAGAGATGCAAGACTGCAAGAGATGAAACCTGAAAGGCTGTATAGAGTAGGGAGCCTGGGTGGTCCTGAAGTGCTATACTGAGTCGGGCAGTGTGATTGACGACCAGAGAGGAAGGGGCAGCGTGACTGAGGCCCTGCTAGGGGTTGTATGAGAGAGGCTCAGCACGGGACTGAATTCAGCCTGGTAAGGGGCCAAGAGAATTGTCACCAGTGTGTGATGCCATCTATGACGCATGGGGCATGGTATAAGGGGAGATTCAGAGCCAGGGCTGCTCTCTGACTGGCTCCGCCAGCCTCATGGAGCTCAGCTTGGTGGCAGGAGGTGGAGGGAGAGCCAGTGGCAGAGCTGCTCGGAGCACAGGCCTGGCTCCTTGCGCAGTCCTGGCCAGTGACTCTTTCCTGCCTCCTGCTGCCAGGCTCAACTCTGTGGGGCTGGAGGAGTTGCTTGGAGTGCAGCCTGGTGGTGGGAGGTGGGGGAGAGTCAGGGCTCTGAGAGACTTAAGTCTGCCACTGGATCTCCTGCTGCCTGCCCTCCCAGTGCTGCTGGACTCTTCCTGGGGGTGCAGGCCCTGAGATCTGTGTGCAGGATGACAGGAGGCTGCCACTGCTTCCTGGGGCCAGTGGCAGCACCTGTCTTCCAGCACAGCCCCACAGCCCTCCCGGGGGTGCAGGCCCCCAGACAAAGTTCCCTCTAAGGTATACACATGCGCGGCCACGCACAAGTAAAAGGCTGGCTGCACACAAACTTTTTCAGGCTGTGCACCCACTGGGAATGGAGCTGGGCTGTGGCGTGGGACACTTAGTAAAGGTAAGCTACTCCCCTAGGCAAGGCGGAGGTGGAGGCTGGTGTGGGCTTCGCCGGCTCTGGGAAACTGCTCCGCTCCCCCGCAACACCTTGGGGAGGAAGGAAGCACGTGGTGTCAGGGCTGGGGAGCGGAGCATTTCCTGGAGCTGGCGGAGCCTCACTCAAGGCAGGCAGCGGCTCCTCCCTGAGGTGAGGCAAGGCAGGGATGAAGGCTGGGGCGGGGGCTGGTGCGGGTTCCGCTGACCCCGAGGAACTGCTCTGCAGGCTCTGCCAGCTCTGGAGAACTGCTCCACTCCCCAGCCCTGATGCCACGTGCCTCCTTGCTCCCCGAGGCAATGCAGGGGAGTGGAACAGTTTCCCAGAGCCCGCACCAGGCCCCAGCCCCCCAGGCTACAGCCCCCAGGCCCCAATGGAGCCTCGCTCGGAGCAGGCAGGCTCCAGCCCTCCAGGCCCAGGCTCCAGCCCCCAGCTCCTCAGGTCCCACTGCCTGTCCTGGGTGAAGAGTGAGGAGCTTACCTTCGTTAAGTATCCCATGCTGCACTGAAAGGGGGAGGCAGGACTAAAGCGGCATGCTCACGGACTGAAGTGGCGCGCTCATGGACTGCTACTCCTTAGAGGGAACATTGCCCCCAGATCTGTGCACAGGATGAGAGGAGGCTGCCAGCAAGTAACACAAGTTTTGCTTTTAGCAGTTTGAGGTGCGGTTTCCCAGAAACCCCTGTACCTGTCTCCTTGAAACTTGCTAGGCTTCATGGCCTCAGCAGTGGCTACCATTCTTGCAATTTTCATTTGAATCAGGTGAGAAGTGACAAAGTTATAGGTATTTTCATGATTACCTGTTATAGCCTATGGGCAAAATGTTGAAATGTGTTGAAACAGCAAAACAGTTTTGATGAAATGAAACACTGTCCCTTTGAAACGGTGAAACAGAAGTCAAAACAAAATGGTGCTTTTTCATATAGCCCTAATGGGCAGCCTTCTACATATGAACAAGTATTCAGTTCCAACAGAGGCGTGGTAGGCGAGTCAGGTGGGTGGACTGCCCTAGACAGGTCGTTGGGCCAATGTTGTGATAGGCCTAGAAATAATCTGCTTGGCCTGCTTAGTTAGGCAATGGATAGGCATTAGATTTGAAGTAAGAAATATATCCAAAGAAGCAAGCTTACAGGTGTTGAAGCAGTTTGTCAAGGGAAAAAAATATGGTGGTTCCATGATGAAATGGTATCTCTTTTAAACAGCAATTTCTTGGCAGTGAGATGATTTCTAGTGCCGTGTGTAATGTCTGTCCAGTTACACATAGTGCCACAGGGCATGGCTCACTTCTTTAGGATCCCAGGAGTCTTTGCTCCTTGCCTCTCTGCTCCCCCACTCTGCTCCCCAAAGGTCCATTTGCCATTCCGAACTATTGCCTCAGAGAGGTGGAGTGAGACTCACAGGTCACCATATACTTGCTGCTCAACCCTGTCTGTTATGTGCATAGGATAAAATCCTTCCTGTCCAAAAAACACATCAGAAATCTACCTCCCAAACTCTTATTACATAGAAAATATCCATTCCTATCACATCAACATCTCTGGCATTATCTACAAGCCAAAGAAGGGTATGGAGCAGCAACTTGTGGGTGGTTAGGCTTGTGTCCCAGTACTTCATAAAAATCAGCTCTTGGCTTTTAGAAGTAGTAAATCCCATGGCTGGGGCAGAACAGAGACTCTTCAATGTCTTTCACAAAAGTGGAGCTAGTTTCCTGGCCCTTCTCTGATTGTCAACCTCTTGTAGGTTGATGGGGCAGGTAAGTTGCAGTTCCAGCACTTATGGATAGTGGAGGACACCTTCTGCACAGTCTCTCCCATTATGAATTTGCCTTCATTGAACTGGTTGGCAAATTAGAGACTCCGTGGTCAGGCCTGTTATGTCTGTATGGCTGTACATGATGCTGTGCACCAGCCTGCACAGGAACTGAATGAGCTGTCAGTAGAAGCAGTGACAGGAGTTGACTCTGTTGGTAGGAATATTTCATGTACTGAACATGCTGGCACTGCTGGATCAGGAACCACATAGCCCAGGGGTTTTCAGCTTTTTTGGTTGGCGTACACCCAATGGCCAGTCAAGAAGTGAGGAGTCCAGGCTGTGCGGGCCGGGGGTGAGCCGGGCCCGTCTTTGCGCACGCAGGCTGTGGCCAGCAGCCCGGGCATGCGGGGTCGGAGGAGACCGTGCGGCGACAAGGCACGCACGGGCTAGAATTAGTCACAGAGGTGTAATGGTTGATTGAAAGATTATTTACTTATACCCAAGATGGTCGTGGTGTAGGCTGGACAGTTTCCAGGTGCAGCTCTGCTTAAATCCTCGTTGGAGGACTACAACAAATTCGGTTCTTTGGCCCCGGAGTTGTTAAGGCTCCGCGGGTTCGGCAATTTCTTTCCCATGGAGTTGTCGAAGCTCCGTGGGCTCTGTCCGGTTCTCAGGCCCCGGAGTTGTTAAGGCTCCGTGGGTTCGAAAATTGAGTATATAGGAAAGGGATACGTCTAGGATTGCGCTCGGTGACGGGGAGAGACCAGAGGCTGTTTAGACCTCTGTTGCCTGCTTAAGAAATGCGTTGGGTTCGTGAGGATCCGCAGCGCTTAGAGATCTTCACGCTCTTTAAGTGATTTCTCTCCAAGTGATTTCTCTCCAACTTGGGCGGAAGCCACCCAAGCCCTTTATACGGCTAGCAAGCCAATCGCTAGCCGTTACGTGTGCATACATTAGAGTTGGCCAATAAAGTGGCACGAACTCTCATACAAATGGCGGGAACTCCTTTGCACCGTGCATCTCTGAGATGCAAAAGAAATGCACCATGCAAAGAAGCTTCAAATTGGCGGGAAATTCCCCATTGCACCGGAGTTCTCTTCCGCAGCAGAGAACTCCACCGTGCAAGGAAGCTGCAATTTAGCGGGAACATAATTTAGCGTTGCCGAAGCACACACAAACAAAAACTCACAACTTTGGGTTGTGACACAGGCAATGAGCGGGGGGGGGGGGTTCCCCACACAGCAGCAAAGTGAGAAATGTCGGCTTCTCTGCACCACTGCCACATGCCCCCTGGGGCCTTCCAAAGTACCCCCAGGGGTACGCATCACCCCATTTGAAAACCCCTGACATAGCCCATGGGCAGCAGGAATCCCTTGTGGGATGAAAGTGAAATTGAGCCTTTGGCAATGACAATCGACCAGGTGCACTGTGGCTCTGCACTCCCGGCGCACTAGAAGCAGCAGGGGAGGGGCAAGGGGAATGGCCTTGGTGGATATAATTCCTTGGGCGACCAGGCACTTAGTGCTTTTGTCTGCACTAAGCTGTGAACCTCCACAGGTGGGGGCCTATATACAGAACTCTGCTCTGGGATCATGGCACACTGTCCCCTTAACTGCAGTGTCAGCAGTACATGCACTTGTGATGTTCTGTGGCACTGCGGACAACTGGGTACATGGACAACGGGAAGCTCTTTTCATGCTGTGTTTCTGTGGCACTGCACATTTCTTGGAAACTCTTAGAGATGAGGATTTTTGTGAGTGATTATGCTTTATTGGATCAACTGTAGAGTTTGCAAGAACATTGACAAACTTTTGGGTACTACAGTACCCTTCAGGTCTCTCACCAGTACCTCGCCTCAGATCTGAGGAAGGGTACTGTGGTAGCCAAAAGCTATACATTTGGTCCAGTAAAACATATACCATTCACAAAAAACTTGCCTCATATTTTTCCTGGACCTTCAATGCCACAATATTATGCTAATACTACCACAGCTTAGTATGTCAAATGAATGACTGTTCATTCCTTTAGCCTTCTATATTTACTTGGGAGTGCAGAACCCAGCAAAACTTGTAATTTTACTCAGTCCTACTTGCCCCTGTTTCTTCATATATAGTTTCCATTTGATTTTCCAGGCTTAGTGACCTTTCTGTGTGTTAGTGTGTGCATGTGCAGTAACAGACAGTGATTTAAACCTTTGTGTGCAGAACTTGGAATGCTTTAATACAACCCTTGATCAAGTTAACAAAACTCTGTATCACGGGGGAGCAATTTGCTCTGACCTGCCTCCACTCTAATCTTACAGATCAGCACAGATTGCAGATCTGTAGATGAGAAGCAACCCGAGTTTGGATTTGCAGCACTGGAAGTATATTACATTGTAAGGGAGTTAGTTTTTCACTCGGCAGTAAAGTAATAAAACATGCTTTTATAGATTAAGTGATACCAATTCTGAGCCCCATATAGCCTGTCATAGGTAAATAAAGTGCTACAAAAAATATAGGTGCTTCAGGAACAATTCATGAAATAATGTTTTTAGAACATTCTGGTTTCGATTACGATAAACTTGATTTAGCAGAAAGTACCCATGGCTGCTTGGGCAGTGGAAGTCTAGGGAGGTTATGAATGCTGAATTTTTATTCAGGAGAAAGGAAGCCCTGATACAGACACCCAGAAACTTTGCCCTGTTCCCATAATATAAATACAGGGTGATTTGAGCTCTCATATTTTACACTGCCTTGTAAAGAGTCTTGGGGTGGTTTTTCACCCAGAGCTAAAAGTCACAAAATGTGGGAAGAGACCGAGGCCTTGGGATTGGGACTGTAGAGCATGCACTACCTATCAATGAGAGGGCATTTGGTGCTCATGAGGGTGGTGTTGCTACCGCTGCTTTTGTACATCACATTGATTTTTTCCCCCTCACCCCCTCCCCCCAAGCGCATAATTGATAGAATCCAAAGGGCCATGTGCATCTTTTTCTGGGGCTTCAGATGGAAGAAGGTTATGAGGACCATGCTGTATAAGACGAGAAGGACCAGGAGCTGAGGAATGCTGGATGCCCAGCTGTTCCTCTGGGCCAAGTACCTGAGCCAGATCTACAATCTGGAAGCTGGGGCAGGCTTTTTTTCAGGGCACCAGCTATAACACAGGGGGGTGTACACACTGCTCAGCATGTGCCTGTGGACCTTGGAACTACAAGGTCCTGGAGCGGTTCCGGAGTGGATATGAGCTACAAAGAGAAGGCCCAATGACTCTGAAAAAACATTAAGATGCAGGAGGTGGTAAGAGCAAGAGAGACTGTCACCCATGGAGGTACTCTTGGTGACAGCTGCAAGGCTGTGTGGAAAGAAATCTTCTACAAGGCCCTGCAGAAAGAACACAGACTTGACCTGGGAAGTAGCCTACCAGGTACACCCTGTGCAGATGCTGAGACACAGAGAGGGCCAGAGAGAATCTCCAACCTGTCCCAGACAAATTTGTTTGTGGAAGGAGGAGACAATCAACCGCCATCTCTGGAATTGCCCATATTCTAGGGAGGTGTGGAGGATAGTAATCATACTTCTTATGATGGTGCCAAGGGTCAAGACCCTGACCAGAGAGTGCTGTTCAGACACATAAGCAAGCAGCAAGGGACCCCAACTGCTTGCTTTGATCAGGTCTCCTGCTTCAGGACCACCATGTGGAAGACCAACAAGTTGTTCTTCTACAGGCACAGAAACTTTCTAGTCAAAGACTGTGTTAGAATAGGAATGAGTGAGCTACAGATGTCCTGTGCGAAGATGAGAGAAGACCATGGGGAGAAGGTGGTGGAGGACACATGGAAGAGAAAAGACAGGCACAGGCTGTTCAGGAACAAGATTCCCTGAGAAGATGACAATTATGAGGACAACAATGATAGTGACAAAGTGGAGGCGAGTGAAAAGGACAACAGAGAAAAGGAAACTGATGAAGACTATGTAGATTAAAAACTGGGGAAGTAAACAGTGGCTGTTGGGGTGAGGATGGCAGGGGAAGGGGAGGGTGGAAGGAGTGGAGGCAGATTTGTGCATTTGTGATGGTTAAAATAGGATAGCAGTGGGGATGGGTGGTTGCAGTTATTGTAATGGGGATAATGATGGTTGACTGTGTGTGTTGTAGACTGTCAAGTAAATCAGATCTGTCATGAGACAGAACTGTAGAGGTATAGGGTGTGTGTGTGTGTGTGTGTGTATATATATTTTTTTTTTTTTTTCCAAAAAAATGTTGTATTCTATATAAGGAGGTAGAAAAGTGCTGCTTAAAAGTATGCTTGTGGAGTACCTGTGCTAAATCTTGCATCATTTAAAAAAAAAAAAAAAAAAAGATAAAGTGCATCAGTTTGTCCAAATGTTTTTCCTCCAGTGTTTTCAAACTTTCTCCTCATTTCCATGTGCTAAAGGAGACATGGTCTGATAGCAGGGGAGGAAAGCAGCTACAGGAGTTGGGGGGAGGGCAGAGGGCAAGGGGACTACCTGACCCCCTAGATTTATTTTTCCCACCATAGGAGTGGGAGGGGGACATTCTAGGCACACCTCCAATAATGAGATTCTATACTTGGAAAATTATAACAAATTGATAAGTTTTTCATGTAGAGCATCTAATTACTGGGGGACTATCTTATTCAAGTAAATATGGTACTCTAAGGGCTATGTCATGAACCTTTTACTAATAATGGTGAGTAGTTACTCATATAAATAAGAGTCAATTTGAAGTAATTGGATCTATACTCACCACGATAACAGGTACACAGTATAGTCCTCAGTGCTTAAGACCTGAAGCAGACCATAGGACCACCTTGTCCAGTATTGTCTATCACACTGGTATAAAGTGGATGCTGAAAGGGAGAGTGAAGTGGGTATGACCAGGGTTTTTTCCACTGTTCCTCTCCTAGTTATAGCCTCCAGCATTTAGGGTTTGGGATGTTCAGAGGGTATATTCCTAACTCCCATGCTCAATAGCTATTGACAGACAAGGTTCCTTGGGTGAATCTGGTATCTTTTATTAAACCAACCCAAACAGTTGGAGAATAGTTATTAAGCAAGCTTTCGGGTTCAAAAACCCTTCGTCAGGCTAAGGAAGTCTCAGCAATTAGTGAGTGCTCTTCCTGGATGGAATGAAAAGTAAAGAAGCCAGAGGCTGGGCTGGGGAGTCAGTTGTCAGGCAGATTATAATGTGTCAAAAATCCAATGTCTATATTTAGTCCATGATTTTTCGTATCCAGGAGGTTGATGAAATGGAGTTCATAGGCTCGTCTCTGGGAAGTGTTGTGTAAGTTTCCTTTGAGGATCAGGACTGAGAGATTGGAGAGAGAGTGAGAAACGTGCCCCCACCGGTAATTGGGTATTTCTGTCTTTGATAGATTCCCAGTGTGCGTTCATTCTGGTACGCGGTTGTTGTTTGGTGTCTCTCACATATTTTCCATCAGGGCGTTTGGTGCATTGGATGAGGTATATTACATTTCTGGAGGTGCAGCAGTAAGATCCAGGGATGCTGATGGCTCTGTTGTGGGGTGTAGTAATAGTGGGGGTGGTGGAGATGTGTTGGCAGGTTTTGCATTTCTTGTCATGGCACGGTCTGGATCCTTTTGGTGTGTTCTGGGCTTGAGGAAGTTTGCTTCTGGTGATGAGGTTAGCAAGGTTCGGTGCTTGTTTGAAGGCTAGGATGGGTGGCTCTGGTTAGTCCAACACGGCTACAACCTACACCCCTGCAATAGCTACTGATGCATTTTCCTCCAAGAAATTTGTCCGGTGTCTTTTGAATCTGGCTAAACTATCAGTTTTCATAACAACTTGTGGAAATGAGTTCCATGCTTTAGCTACACATGGTCTGAAAAAGAACTTCCTTTAGTTTCATTTTATGATCCCTAGTTCTTATACTATAATAGATAGTAAATAATACATCCATATTTACTTTCTCTTCGCCACTTAGCATTTTGTAAACCCTTATCATATCCCCGCCTCAGGCGTCACTTTTCCAGACTGAGTAGGCCTAGCCATTTTAGTTTCTCTTCGTATGGAAGCCCCTTCATAGCATTAATCATCCGTGTTGCTCTTCTCTATAACTTCTCTAGTTCTTCTTTTTTGAGGTTCAGGGAACAATACTGGGCACAGGTTTCAAGGTGTGGATGCAACATGGATTTAGAAAGGGGCATAATGGGTGCTTGCTGACATAAATTCCCCCCTCCCCCCCAAATGGTGCTGTACTTTAAACTCTGTGTGTTCCCTCATCAAGCCCTGCGTATGCCCAGAATAGGCAGTGCGTTACAGTAGTCCAACTGCCCCGGTTATCTGTAAAGATTGGGTGCTTTAGTGGTGCTTTTTTAGCGCTTTTATCTAATAGCTGATTGAATCAGCTTTAGCTAAGAGTGCCAAAAAGCCCTGCTGAAGCACCCAATCTTTGCAGATGCTGCAGAACCAGGTTGAAGTAATGCGCCGCTGCTTCCAGTTGAGAACGTTTTTTGTGCTTTTTTTTTAACATCTGCAAGCAGCCAATGATACTTTCCATTTTGTTTACAATTCCCTTCTTAGTAATCTCTAGCATTTTGTTTGCCTTTTTTATAGCCACTGAGCTGATGTATAATGTTTTAAGCAAACTGTCCACAATGACTCCCAGGTATCTTTCAGGTGTGGTAACAGCTAATGTAGAGCTCATCATAGTGTAGATAAAGTTTGGGTTATTTTTACCTGTGTGCATCACTTCATGCTTACTACATTCATTTTCATCTGCTATTTAGTTGCCCATTTGCTCAATAGTGCGAGATCTTTCTGTTGTTCCTCACAGTTTGCCTTGGTTTTTAGCACGTTGAATAATTTTGTTATTTGCATCTGCTTTAGGTCCTTTTTCAGCATATCTTTTAAGGAAGTGTTTGAGACCATCTCTGTTCAGGACAATACTTAAAACCATGTATGAGAGTTGCTTTGGGATTGATCTAAACCAAGAGTGTCAAACTTACCCTGTGCACTGGACTGGATTCTGACTGTGGGTCTCCTAGTAGGCCAAATCAGGACCAGGGCATGTGTCAGGGTTTGCAGGATCAACAGTGGCAGTGGCAGGGCTGGCAGGGACAGCAGTAGCTAGGGTGGGAGTGGTGATGGTAGGGCAAGTGGCTGCAGGGTGAGTTTGGCTGTATCTGCACAACCCTTGCTTAACCTACTGTTTCTAATTGCCATGTCCGCTGGGGCCTTCATGCTCATCCTAGACAGGCCCCGCAACTTCCAGTTGCCTACCCATAGCCTGGCAGGCCAGATGAAGCATCTCCATGAGTTGGATCTGTTCTGCAGACTGTACGTTTGATACCCTTGGTCTAAACTCTAGCACCTACAACTCTTTGAGCGATACAAAATGGTATACACCAGGGGTGTCAAACATATAGCTATTTCCTCTGGCCTGTGGGGCTGCTGACAGGCCTGAGAATATGGGAGCAGGGTGGTTGAGGGGTTGGAGTCCTGGGGCCCTGTTGAAGACTGTCTTTGGTGGTGGGGTGTGAGGAACAGTTGTGTTGACAGTGCCATTTGTGTCACTGTGGCTTACCCTGCTTCTGTCTCCTAGCTTGCCACTGCCTGTTTGCCCTGGTCACATCACAGCTTACCCTGCTGCTGGATCTGGATCTGACCTGGGAGGAACCCCATGGTCTAGATCTGGTTTGGGGGGCAAGGTGAGTTTGATACCCCTGCTACGCAGGAATAGGAACTCTGTTCTGGGAGCCCTCAAATTCTGTACAGATATTACTGGACAAGCCTGTAGAGTTTGGAGAAGGTAGTGTCTGTACTACCACATGGCTTGAATCTCCTGTCTGGCCTGTAATTGCTGTAGTGAAGCTCCTGCATAGTATACTTGATGTATAAGTATATCTGATGTATTTAAAGGGGCAAAGTAGTAACGGTCAAAAAACAGGCAGGCTGAAGCAATTGATTTACTTTCTGCATGCATCTTAGTAATGGAAGAGAAAAAAGCTTTTGTTAGAGTAGCAAACAGAGGAGAATGAGCATGAGCTGGAAATACCCATAGAAAGCACCACTAAATCACCTGAAGGTGTCTCCATTAAGTGAAATTATCATTCCCATTAGGAAGCAGTTGTTGCTATTAAATGTCATTGGGCTTAAATCTCCTCTCTGCGAGATGTCCTGAGGTATGTGTGTGTGGTTTGTATTTTATATTGCAGCAGTTAACCATGCTATCTGGGAGCTAGCCTGTCCATACATGCCTGTATTATGTGTAGGCAGACAAGGTTCCTTGGGTGAATTTGATATCTTTTATTAGACCAACCCAAATAGTTGGAGAATAATTATTAAGCAAGCTTTCGGGTTCAAAAACCCTTCGTCAGGCTAAGGAAGTTTCAGCAGTTGGTGTGTGCTCTTCCCGGATGCGTATTATGTGTACGCATTTAGCAGAATTGCATTGTTCACAAGTGCACTTCTTTTTACTTATATGTCACTCTGCTTCTAGGAAAGCATTTTTATTAAAAAACCCCCCCAAAACCTTGTTGTTGCAAAAACTTTATTGATGCTAGTTTGATATCCTTCCCTCCATAGGCATTTGTAACATACCTGAGTTATCTGAGTGTACAGGCTCTCTAAAAATTGACTGAAATTTCTTTTCTATAGATGATAGTACTGCTTTATATGTAGGATCGCTTTGGGCTAGAAACAATAGCTTTATTGGATGGCTGGAATATTTTTTTTCCTAACTGTATAAAATGTGGAGATCTTTTATGATCACAGGTCCTAAATCTGGTGATGAAGTAACTGTTGTCCACCTTGTATTATACCTCCAACCAGTATAATTTCATGTTTAGAAATTGTACTGGCAAAGATGGGTATTGCAGGGTAAATTCAGTTTATCCCATGGAAATTAGAGTGCACCATGCTGCATATATGTTCATAAATTTGCTTTAATATTTGGATGTTTATAAACGGTAGTTCAGATTGTATATTCACTTTCAAAATTCTCCTGTTTTAAATTTCTGTAACCAAGATTAGTTATCTGAAAAGAGCAAGTTATAAAAAGTTTTTTATATGTGTTTTACTGAACTTTATTAATAAGGAGAAAAAGTGGTGACTGGCCGGCCTCCACACATTTCACATAATTTCTTTCTCCCAAAGCCCTTAGCAAAATCTTGCAGTGAACAATGTATTGTTTTAAACAGAAGAACCCATAAAAATACTGCTGTGTAAGGTAACTCTGGTTTTATGGAAATGTTTGAAAGTCTTGCAGCAGTGAATTTATCAAGCAGTTTGCAGTTTAGTTAGTTGAAAGAATGTATTATTATTCACTGAATGCCTGAATGCATTAGCTCTGGATTTGAAGAAAGATCTCCACCACTTTAAGATGGAAGATAGCTAAGGGTTTTTTTTGTTGTTGCACATTTACCACTTCATTTTATATTCTCTTTATCTTTCTACACTTGATTAAATACTGTGTTGTGGCACTCATGAGAATAATTGGGATGAGCAAAAGCATTACTAATAGGAAAAAAGGGCTGCCTCCAGCAAATACTTTCTCTTATTAGTCAATGTGCCACCTTATGAGAATGCGATTAATTTCCAATCAGAACTTTACTTTAACAATGTAGCAATGTAATACCATATGTGGGTCATTTGTTCCCTCAGCCCCAAAACATCTGCTGGGCAATCAGGTAATTCCTGTCTTTCTGACTTGAATCTTTATAACGTCCAGTAAGAGTATGTCTTCTTTTGTTTCACTTGTGTAATGTCTTCATTTTGGATTACCAATGCTTTGAGTTTAATACCAGAAGTTTGAAGTCAGTAACTTTCTTGTTCATTCGGATTAAACTGAGAGAGATTCTGCTTCATTTGAACTTTGGTAATAGGAAGCAGCATACCAAGTGGTTATGGTGATATTCAGTTAATTTTAATAAGGAGGCTAATAAAATGATATACTTGCATGAATGGAGGGAATAAGAGGAGGTGTGGTGGAATCTTCAGTTAGATTTATTTTAGGAGATATATAGGCTATTTATTTACCCAGACATTTCAGTGTCATACTTTCTATAGTTTCAACCTCAATGAGAAGGGCTCTGATGAAGAACCTTTACTGTTAAGTTATTTGCTTAATAATGGCCTATAAAGAACAAATATAGGAGCATTGTTTCTGGGTTCTGTTCTTTGCTACTCTTAGTGATTTGCAGGAGTATATTATAGAAGCAGTGTACCAGTTGGTAATGCTAGTTGATTCTGACCCAGTCCTAAGCCATGAGTTACTATTATTAATCCATGAGTTTTAAGACTGTATAGATAAGTGTCTACATTATGAAGAGTGCTGTATCAACAGAAAAATGTGGATATGGGGATGGAAGAACTTATGGTCATGTAATTTATCTTCCCATTTGCATTTCTGTGGGAGAGTGAAACCATAACATTTGCAGGACTCATGACCTCCCCCTTGAATCTTCCTAATGCAAATGCCCTGATATGCTTCCTGTGTCTACCAGGGTGCACACTAAGTCCCATGGTTCCACTGAACTGTCTTCCAACATCTATGATTTTTTGATTGTATGCCCATATAATACCAGAGGTGTTTTGTGAGCTTCTGCAATAAAAAATACCTATGGGCCTCCTGTTCGCTGCGATAATTCTATTGTTCATGACATTTAAAAAAATAGGACCTTTATACTAGACCAAACCTTGAAAAGCCTACAGCCTAAATGAGGTTGGCTTTTGTTTTTATTTTTAGGTATTAGTGCTTATAATTACTCCTTTATCCTTTGCTATAGAAAATCAACAATGTTGTCATATCAGAAGATATGAAGAGGTAGCATCATTTCTAATATCAGAGCTGCAGTCAGAAAGAATCGAGTTGTAACAGCATTTTTTAACCTGTGAAATGTAGTTTTACTTCTTCACCATTCTAGGAAAAAGTCTGATGAATTAAAACAGGGATGTCAAAGATCTGTTTCACCCACACTGCGGGGATGGTACAATTCAGGAGGGGGATGAGCAGGGATGTGAGTGACCCAATGATAAATTCCTAGTAACAAAGCCCCAGTGGGTCTGCATGTAGGCTGCAGGGCATGAGCAATGGCTCTGCTAATGCCCACACTGCTACTTGCCCTGTCTGTGCTAATCCTGGTGTTGGCGCTCGCCTTATCCCACCACCTCTGAGTCCAGATCCAGTCTGTAAGAAGGCACACTGTCTGGATTTGTCCTTGGGAATAATCGTGGTTGACACCCCTGAAATAAAAGAATCAGTGACTGAATAAAATGTTTTTATTGATTTGGATATTCTGCATGTGATCCTCTGCTCATAAACAGTAAGCTTGGTTATTCTGTATGTTGTTTATATTTCATGTAGGTATGTTCATTCTGAAATTGAGATGAGTTTGAAATGAAGAAACTAGTTCATTTTGTTCTAGAAATGTGAGCTCATTTCAGTAGAATGTCAGTATTTGGCCTGTTTTTGTTAATAGTGTGAAAACTGTACAGGGCATGAAACACTACATACTCTCTGTCCCAAAGAACTTTCATCCAGAGAAGCAACAATTAAATACAGAAGCCCATGGTCATCACATGCTGCAGATGCTTATAGGTACAAAAGTCCTATCAAGTAGTATGTTTCAAGGCATGGGTGTAACAGCCAGGGCCTGTGGCAGGAGTGGCAGCAATGGCAGCTGTCATTCATGCACCCTGCTCCTAAGTGGGTCTTTGGGGCCTGGTGCCCTGGTTGCCTACCACTTGTCATGCTGCCATTTCAAGGTTTCAGGATAATGGAGGAGTGGTAAGGGGATAATTAATACTTGAAATTCTAGTTTCAAAAGTTTAGGGAATATCTGTTCTCCCATAACAAGATTGTTCCTAGGGTACGGACCTGAAAAGGGGAAAGCATATTGGTAGGCATTAGGAAATGAATAAAAGAAGTCAGACATGAACCATTTTTTTTAATTGTTCAGGATTAAAAAGGATTTTAAAAAACCTGGGAGAAGAGGCTTTCAATGCATTTGTGCTCTTAACTCTCCCACCCTGACTCAAAACAACTGCTGCTATGTAAGCCACTAACATGTACATACATGATCCTAGATTGGCTAGGTGGAAGCCATTACCAGGTAAGCTTGCTACTGTGAGTATAGAAAGGAAATCGTTGTATGTATATACCTACCTGCCTACCTACAGATATATATCTGTATGTACGTTATATATCTGTATGCATGTATGCGTGTGTATGTGTATTATATATGGCAGGAGCCTAGATGTAGGTGAGAGTATTTATCTTCTTGCATTTGGGATCTCTATCTGTAACTGTAAAATTAATTAAAAACCTAGACAGAGTTATCAGATCTGCTCCATATAGCTACAGGAACAATTTTCTGTTTTAATTGTGGGTAAGCATTGATATTTCAACTCTTACACCTTTGCATTATAGAATAAATTTATGGAGCAGAACCCTGAGGCTAAAATTGAAGGTAGTTATACCAAGATGTCAATACTCCTTCTATGTTCACATAGATCTTGGATGAGTGTCTTTTACTTGTTGTGCTTTTAAATGAATTTTTGATTACCCTTTTCTCCTAATATAAACAGACCACCAACTGCAATTCAGAATAACTTTGTCTGGAAATGCATCAAGGTTAGGAGTTTCTGGAAAGTTTGTTTCCCTTCTTAGCCACTTGGTGGCAGTACAACTCTTTGTATAAAATAAATGTTGCTGTAAAATATGTATTACTTAAGAGTAGAAGGTTGCTTGATTTCCCACTTAGTAATGTAGGCAAGCCTTTCAGTTAAAACGTGAATTACGGTTTCCTTATTTTCTGTTAATATCTGAGTGATAATGTCTCAGGAACAGTCAATGGAAGACCACCACATTGGTGCAGAGTAGAACTGTTTGTGGCAGAGAGACAGGGACATTTGAGAAATTAGGAGCTAAGACTTTCCTAGCACTTGAGACCCATGACAAGGAAGGCTTTTTAGCTTTTATTGCTGCTGATACAGTTGTCATAGCCAGGAAGCAGTAAACCTGTGATATTATGAAAGTGGCAGTATCTCATCCCAGGGATTGGAAGTGTCTGATATCCCTCAGCAGTAAAGAAAACTGACAGGTAAATTACCATGACTAGTCAAATCCTTATGTTAAAGCTCTGTAGGGTCAGGAATCAAGCTTAAAACTTGGAGACTTGCATTGTGTGGCACAGAAAGAAGTGAGCCTTAAAGGCACTGAACAATGGTTGGCTAACCATTTCTGTTTGTAGTGCAGAGAAATGGTTTCTAGGTGATATGATTGACAGGTCAGCCCCAAACATTTTTCATGTGCTTCTGTAAGCAGAAGAGGGAAGAAAAGAAGTTTCCTGCTTCTTGGATACTGATTTAGAACATCCAGTGGGAGCAGCAGTTAAAGCAGGTAATCCTGTTATTAGGTAAGCTCTAGAAGTTCATAAAGCCTGCTCTTTCCAAAGAGAATAAGAGGCAAATTCAAAGAAATCATCTCTTGTGTAGAAAATTATTTACCAGATGTGTTTGACTGCCATGTTTTATGAACTTGAGCTTATTCTCACATCACTTCCATTACCAAAGTCCTATTTTGAAGCATATTATCCAAGGATGTTTCATTAAGAATGGAGTAAAGTATTAGTGAAGGTAAACACATGTTTCTTAATAGGATTTGTAGTACTTTAAGACTTCCTAGTGTTCAATAAAAACATGAATACTGCATAAAAATGCATTGCCACATAATTTGGTATAGGTTTTGGTTTCTGGTTAAAAAATAAGTTATTTCAAGACACTTCACAAAAGAGGGAGTTAAATACTGGTTGTGCACATACTTTATAGGCAAAGAAATAAGTCATTTTGCACTCAGGCAAGAACTACCTTTATTAGAAACCAGGTAGAAGAGTAATGTGTATATAATCCTTGGTTTTGTTATTTATTAGTTGAAATGGACGAGACAGAGAGTGATAGAGGAAAGCAAAGCACAGGAAGATGAAATAATTTGCCCAAGATGCAACCTGGTAGGTCAGTGGTAGAACCTATGTCAGCCCCCAGATCATATTGCTATTTTAGGGCTAGACTGCAGGACCTCCCAGTTGGAAATCTTGAGTTTCTCTTCTAATTTTCAATTTGAGCAAACTCAAAAATTTGAAATCACAGTCAGAGTTGCCAAGGGTCCTTTTCTTCACACTGAAACCTTATAAAGCTGCAGATTTAATATGGTTCAGAAGAGCCTCAGTTCATTCAGAAAGCTGATTTCTCAAGAACATATTTGGAGCTCTTTGTTTCCATTTGAGCTGTGCAATTAAACACATTAACAGCCCATTTTGGGCTTCATTGCAAAAGAAGCTTAAAACCAGTTTTAAGGAGAGAGAACCGTGACTGGGATACTGCAGTGCTAATTCCCTACATTTTTCAAAAAAGCATGACATCTTCAATTTTTTCTTGGACAGCTGCCATGAGCCATCTATTAAATGTTGCATTTGAAGGATGCTGCCTTCGACAACACAACTACTTCTCCAGAACCTATAGCTGAATTGCAGTGTCAGTGCTGGGCAGTAGCTTAAGGCTGGGCATATATTGTATCTCCAGTTATACTGTCCAAAATCAGAGTTCTTACCACCTTGACCAGATAGAAATGCAAAGTGCAGATAATTTTATGAAAAATATTCTTGGCCCAACTCATTTATGTTTGCTATTTAGCATGCTTTTATAGAAAGCCTTATCTGAGATTTTTAAAACCATGAATATAAATCTATGTATAACATAGCTAATGATAAAAGTACATTGAAAGTATTTGGGAATGCATTGCACGTGTGCATTTTTACACAAAGATCATTTTAAAATTCAGGGTCTCGATTGGTGAAGGATGTTTACATTTTAGGTAGTTTGAAGTATTTTGCTTGTACTGGTGCTAGAGGGGGAAAATGCTAACATTCTTTGATATACTGGAATTTGAAATCTGGCAGTGCTGGTTACTTCCATTGCTTGTTTTTATATTCTAAGTTTGAAAATACATAAACCATTATATATTTACATGTGTTACTTATATCTTGATTTTGCTTTGAAATTCTTGTAGCTTAAAAGAAATACATGTCTTTATACATTTGAAATGTCAAAGTAGTCTAGCAGAGCTAAGAAGAAGACTGGTTTTGTGTTTAAAACATGACTGGAAGCCAGAGCACCCAGATCCCATTGCAATAATAGTGGAATGCCCCCCAGTGCTTTAAAATACAAGTAAAGCAGCAAGAATCTTAATTTTTCTCCTTTCCCCCCTTGTCCTCCTGTTGGGATAATAGCTTGATTACTTTATAGGCGCTTGTGTAAGTGAGTGTGTGGATGCATTCTTTGTGTACAAATAATTTGGGCAGGGAGTAATAAGTAAAAGGAATGAATTTACATATGCTGTTGCCAGTAGTGAGTTTTATGATGATACTTAACTCTTGCAAAAGAAGAAGGTTGTTATCCAGGTCCAAAGCCTTCTAACATTCTGCCTCTTACACAGGTGCAGAATGTTTCCACCCCTTGGTTGAGAGTTTTATTATTTCTGTGCAGCATACCAATTCTGAGGGATCATGGTCGTAAAGAGAGAGCAGCTCTTTTTAAACCAGAGCTGTACAGTTGGTGGTCCATGGGGCTTGTCAGTGCAGCAGCTGGAGCTATTGCTTTGGTGCAGGTCTGGAAACTGAGTGTGAGCTCTGCCACCACTTGCTCCCCTGCCCCCTTGCCTGCCTCTGAATTTGGGGTCTTTGGTGATGACATTCACAGCAGGATAAAAGGGGGGTGGGGGAACAGAGTATTCACCCCCTGGCTTTCAGAGCTACATCAATGCAATGGCTCAAGCAGCCAGTGCTGTCAGGATTCTGCACTGACAAACCACCTCTCCACCCGTGGTGGGTTGTCCAACCCATGTGAGGCCCTGTGGTGTGAATCTAGCCTGTAAATCAAATGAGTTGGTGGATACTTCTGCCCCAAACCTTTTAAATATTAGGCCACTGACCTTTAAATAGACTGTCTATTCAACTGGGAGTCAGTGCAAGGTATGAAGTAATCGCCAGTGTGTTCTTTCTGATACGTGCTGCTGAAGTAAATGGGCAGATGTGTTTTTTATCACATGGGATTATTCAGCGTATACATAGATGTAGTGACTTGCAATGACCACACTTTCTAATAATATAATCATCCCATTTACTTGTAGCCTTTACTATAATAATTCCCTAAGTACATCAATTTGGCTAAAGTTTTCCTTTCTAGGTTTTAATCCATTTGAGGTGAAGGTGTTTGTGTAATACAACATTCAGTAAATAACTCCTGTCACTGTACCAGCAGGCTAGATGTAATGATATCACTAGATGCTTCTGGAAGAGTTGCTTTCTGTGAGTGGTTCAGGATACATTGTGATGCTTTGGGATTGCTATTAGTACAGCATGCTCATTTACAAAGCTGTAATGATAAAGATCTGCTCCTAAATCAGATTAGTGAAATTCTACATAAATAAAGATATGATAAAATGATTGGCAGCATGATCTGGTCCTTTGGAGGTGGAGCAGTAATTGCCATAGATGCACCTTTATTCCAGTCCCAACCTGTATGGCTCTGTACCTCAAGTCATTTTACTTCTCTTGCCCTGTGCCTCATCTTCAGAAAACCTGGAAATTAATTCGGTACATAAAGGTGTTAGAAATATTAATAGTTGCAAAATGCTTGGAAAATGCAGAAAGGTCAAGAGAAGTTCATGGTTGATAACAATCTGCCTTTTCTATTGAAGAGTATAATAGGCAGATAATCTCTTGGCTGGGACATTCAGTGTAGAAATGGGAATGGCAACACTGATATTTGATTACATATGTTTAAAGCTTCTGGCTTCATTCTACTATCTGCATTTGTTATCCAAGCATAACCCACAGAAACAAAGTCAAGATTGGTTATTATCTTAATCTAAATTTATGGGCCCTACACATTGTAAATCAGGACTTTGCCGATGCCAACCTGAGATGTATGCAGATTTTTTTCAGTTCAGCAGAAAGCAAAATCTTCCTTCACAGCTGTAAGGGCCTTGTTGTACATTAATTTTAGGAGGTTCCTAGAGCTCTTAACCCCTGGATTGTCCACACATTAACACCTGAAACAAGTATTAAGCACTCGTTAGGTGGCTTAGTTACTTCACTCCAATTTAAGTTGATCTCTGACCCATGTTATCCAGCTCGAGTTACACTAACACGTAGCTACTCTAGGCTACGTGTTAGTGGATGCATCTACAGGTGAGCTTTATAATGGAGTAGACTAATTAGCTCCACAGGAAAGCATTGCCATCTACCCGTGCACTGGTATTAGGGCACAGAAAATTAATTAACTCTACTGTAAGATAGTACTGTTCAGGACAGTACTGTTTTATGTCACAGTTCCTTACTCCACTGAAATGCATGTGGAGATGGTGATAGGGGCTGGCTAGGGCATGGCGGTGCTAAAGTGCAGGGGCTGCCTGCTGCCTAGCCCATCCCTGGAGCACTCTTATGCTCCAACCAACCCCTCCACCACCCAGTGCCACCACCCGAAGCCCTGGGGCTGACCCTTTGTGCCCTCTGCCAGCCTGGGGCTGTTCCACCATAGCTCAGAGTGCTGCTGTCCTGAGTGCACATGTAGATACTGTGCCTGGGAACAGTGTACTCTGGTGCAAACTATGTCAGAATTTTTCTTCACATTACTTGCATGTGTAGAAGCACCCAGTGGGATCACCCCAAGTGTCTTCCCTCCCTCAGTGCCCAGATCAGGCCCACAGCCACCCACTGACCCTCCCCAGCACCACAGATCCCCACTCACTGTCTCCCAGTTCCTTCTGCTTACTTGCAGCTGCCTGCTCTGTCTGTCTTGGGGGAGCAGGCAGGGAAGGGTTAACCTACCTGCCCAGCAACTGACACCACTGCTGCTGGACTTTGGGTTAGGCTCAGCCCAGAGAAGAGCAGCAGTGGCTCCAGGAGCTGGCAGGCAGGTTAAGCCCTTCCTGCCTGCTCCCCCAGGATAGACAGCACAGGAAGATACAAGTAAGTGGAGGAGGAAACTGTTAGGAGCAGGGGGGGCAGAACTGGGGTGGGGGGGCAGAAACTGAAGTATGCCTGGGGGGAAGGGGGGAGCCTAGAATGGGGGGGGGCAGGATTCTTACCTTTCAGTCCTCCAGGCCCCTGCTAGCCTCAATATGTGACTGCTCCAAACTTGAGCTGGCGCTAGCACTGATCAACATTTGAGCAGCTCACAGTGTAACATGTAATAAGGCCCTAAATTGTGACTCTAGGATACATTTCTAAAACTTCTACTCATCTACCATAATACTTTTAAAAACAGCCTAGCAGCAACCATAAAACCTGTGTGACTTACACAAACTGTGTTAAAGAACTGAAATCAAGACATGTGTGCTTTAGTTTGGAGGTGAAAGAGTCTCCTTTATTCTTACAAAGAGGTTAAATCAAATCAAAGAGACGTCAGTTTGGGGGAACCCTCTGATTTGCTTAAATGGGTTTTGAATAAAGACCAAAGATGGCGTATCAGAGAGGGAATATGATGGATGTGACTTATACTAGTCTTACTATCACAAATATGCTCAAATGTATGGTATAAAAAATTCAGCTCTTTAAACATTTCCTTATTTTAATAAAATTCTTTAAACAGTAATCTATTTTACCTAATGTGAAAGGAGCAAATATGAACTATGTTCCTTTAAGAAGTATATAATTCAGTATGGGTTAAATCAGTGGAGCACAACATTTTAGAGCCGTGGGCTGAGTGCTTGTGACCTGGCTTTACTGGAAGATATCACTCCCTGGTCGTAGGGGAGTGGAGGAGGGAGGATGGGGGTCTGGGGGAAAGAGGTGGCTGCCAGTGTCAGAGGGAGGGGAAGGAGGGAGGAAGAGAGTGTACCTCTGGCTGCAGAGGGAGTTAGTTGCACTGTGCAGGGCAGGGAAGGGGATGTGCCATGCTGGCTGCTGATCCCCTCTGCTGTGGTCCAGGTCCAGTCACTTTTGGGCTGGAGTCTGTCTGTGGGCCATAGGTTGAGCACCATCATGTGTTTTCTTAAATTATAAAAATACATAGTTCTTTGAAGCTGTCTGAACATAAAAGGCCTATTTTCACCTACAAGATTTGTTGAACGAAGTACTATTTCCTTAAAATACAGATTTGAGAATCAATCTATTGTGAAAATCTGCCACCTATAAGTCATCTCCCAGCTGATCAGATTGTGATAACACCATTAAGTATTGGTCCTTGAGGATATGATTAATTTAAATGACAGAACATATAAAAGCCTTGGTTTATGTGGGAAGTGTTGGTGTTTAGCACCTCTGAAAATTGGGGCCTAAATGTTGATACATATTTTGAATAGAAAACAAATAGCAACATTCTATTACTTGAGCCCACAAATGCCTGACAAAAAGGCTGGCATATACTCATTGCTAAAATAAAAATTCCTTTGAGACAACCTCCCTGATGCACGCATATTATTGCTGTGTTAGCTATAGTGGAAGATTTTTCACCAATGCACTATATTTTGTCCTCCTCTCAGTAGGGGCTAGCAACCTTTGTCAAGCTGTGGGCTGGAGCAACCTGCCCCCAGTCTGGTGCATCAGTGGGGTGGTGGCTCTCCCTACACCCTGGACAGAGCCACACAGCTGGGAGCTGCTTCTCCCAGCCCCCAGATCTCTGGCTGTGGTGTGAGTGTAGTTCTGCTCCAGGTGGAAGCTGTGCTCACACTGCAACCTGGGGGAGAGGGGAGGGAGGGGAGCGAATGGCGAACAGAAGTGGCAGCCACAGTGATAGGGTCACAGCTTCCAGCTCCCAGGCCCTGCTCCCCTCCATCTGGAAGCTGTACCTATGACACAGCCTTGGGGAAGGGGGGAAGAGAAGCATTGAGGAGAGAAGCAGCAGGGGCTCAGCTTCTCACTGCTTACCCCCAGTGTGGGCACAGGCATAAAGGTCTGTGGCTCTGCAGGCTTAATTCAGCTCTCAGGCTGTATATGGTCAACCCCTGTTCTACAGTATGCATTGAACACACAGCTGTTAATAAGTAACTGAATTGATTTAATGAAAGGAAAAAATTGGAGAGTGCCAAACAATTACATTAAAAATTTATTCCAGTTAGCAGGTAGGGAAAGGAGGCTCTGATTTCACTTTCCTAAATTAAGCAGCTGGGAATTCAGCACAAGTGAATCATTACAGTGGCAATCCTTCCATATTAGTTAGGTTTTTTGGGGAGTTGCTGTCAGTAGACACATGACCTCAAAGAGTTTTTGGGTAAGAAGTGAACAAACTGTAATTTTCTTTACTGTAGATGGATAATGTTATGTGGATAAATAGGGGTTAAGAAAACTTTATAGGGAAGCTAAATATTACCTGTATATTTGATGTCAAGGACCAGTATACTTGTCAGTTACTGTAATAAGTTGCCCATCCACATATAATAGACTTTTTTTGACAGAGTTGTACACAAGATGGCTAACTCAGTGCCTAGATATGTATTATCTTATGGCAGGTGGGCTACAAGAGCCTTTGGCAAAGGTTTTAATTTGCCTGTTATGTGAATTCCTATATTCAGAATAGGAAATACTTGAAGAGAAATGAAAACATGTTGAACCTGCATGAGAAATACTGATTAAAGGGTGTTAAGAAGTATGGGAATCACTTTTGGGATGGGTTATTTCTGTTGAAGAACTGACCCTTCCTACAGTGAACACATGAAAACAAAATAACAAACCATTTTGAAGTGTACTAAGGCCTTCACTGGCTACAGATGATGCACCATCAAATGCTTGTTTTTTCTCCACCCTGTTAATCTCAGCATAAATTTCAACAGTTAACAACCTTGCTATTGAAAATTAATTGAATAATTTGAGGCCCTTTCAGCAAGAAACGGTTTCTGAGATTCATCAAAACTGTTGCACTAGTAACGTGATGGCAATGAATGGGAAAGTGTGGCTTTCTAGATTGTAATGGGAATCTTCCAGGTGACCACGTTTTCCTATAGAGCTGTGGGTTAGATTATGCAATAACCATCTGCCCTGAGAAAAGTGCAGTGCACAGCTAACTTATCTCAAGAATAGCTCAGGGAACGTCTTGTGATTTCAAGAGTTGCAGTTTCTTAACTGGTTTGCCTACCTCTTTCTAAGAACTCAGTAATCTGCCAGGCAGTCTATACCAGTTCACTCTGCAGATTGAATAGAACCACAATGCCATGAATTTTTCAGTCATATCCCTTTGTCTGCATGGGAGGGGAAGTTGTGGCATCATAGGATTATATTACTGGACAGTAGAGGGTCTATTCGTATGCTCTCATGTAGTGGGAAAATGAACCCACCTACCAGATATATATGACTTTTATTTTCCTTTAGGTTTTGAGCCTTGCTTGTTGGCATGTAGCAAAAAGACTTGTGTGAATTCTTGGTTTTGCCTTAACTAAAAATGAAAAAACTCTTCTTTTGGCTCCAGATACCAGAGAATAATGGCTGAATGGAGGTTGCTTGTGCTCCTTGATCTGTGACCTAGAATTCAAATGACCTGTTCAGATGAATAAGGAAATATATTAAAATCCCATACCTCCATATATAGGAATGTGTAGTAAGCCACATCCTTGCATTCATTTTAAGCTCTAATAGGAATATGGGGAAGGAAGTACAGGCAGTCATTGTGTACCCACGCTGTACCTATCACTGTGGTTTATAGGTTGTTAAAACTTTATTAGAAAGAAGTGTGTAATTTTTGGTGAAAGATATGTTAATCAAAGGAAAGGACACTGTTATCAAAGCCTATTACACAGTCAGCAGAAGGATTGTTGTTTCTCAGCTATTGCACAAAGTTTCTGATTTAAATACTCCTTTAAGGTGAAGGTCACTATTGATTCCGATGCTAAGGTTATTGGAAGCTTGCATAGGATGGTTGTACTTCATCAAGCTCCATTTCACTGCCTCTGCAACTGGCATTTCCAGCAAATACTCTTTTCTACAGTAGCAACTGCCTTCATAATTGTGAGGGGGTAGGAAATAAAGGAAAAACCTGGAAAATGCATAGTAGGGGGGATCTGACATTTGAGCAAAAACCTTTTTCAAAGAATGATTTAAAACTCTGTTTACCAGTGAAGCTGTAATAAGCCAAAGTTGCCATGGAAACTGAAATAATTCCAATAATATTAGCGATAACATATCTATTATGGTATTGCATTAACTATGCTATAGTAAAGGTGGTTTCATTTTCAAACCTCAATTTTTTTGGTAATTTATAGCTAAGGAAGCAAACAGTATTATAGGCTAGAATCTAGTTTAAAACCCCAACATTTTCAGCCTTGAATTAGTTGTTATTTCTAATTGGGGGCGACAGGGGAAGAAAAAAACTTGTTCAGTTTACTCATTGTTAGAGAAGAGCAATTGTATTTATTTTCATGCATGTAGAATAATGTACAGTTGTGCATATTCAGAAGTTCAGATGTTCTTTTCTCTTAAAAAATAATTGCTATGAAGGAAACTCAGAACATAGACCAATTATTTTTACCTTTTTTACCTCTGCAACCACAAAGTACTAATTGCAGTAGTGTAGGTGGTATATTTGGAGCTGGAATAACTGCAGAACAAATGAAAATGGTGCAGATCTCCTTTCCCCCAACCAGCCCTACAACTGTTCATGTGAACACATTTGTATTTTGCACCAGTGTTTTTGGGAGGTAAACTATCCACTATATAATTATGTTCATTTTGTGCTCAATGGGTGTGTCTACACATGCCCCCCATGGTGCAGTTGTTACCCCACCATCATGTCACACTTGCTTTAAGAAGTACTAAATGACAGTGCATGGTTATTTTTAGCAGTTACATCACCATAGCAACGCACTATAGTGAGGTAGCTTTTTGGTGTGGTGATGTAGCGTTGATTTCATGGTTTGCCCACAGATGCTTATGTTGCCATTCTGACAAGTTGCGTCACCCTAGCATGTTGCTACGGCAATGTAGCATCATATGTAGACATGCCTAGTGAATGTGAGTGACTCGAGTGGTGGCAGGAATAGTGTTCTGTCTTTGAAGTAGAATGCCATGGTTTGCTGCTAGATTCTCTTACTACTCAAAGTAATAATATACTGTAAAAATGAGTTGTGATTGTGGTGTCTGTTAGACTCTTTCCCTGTTATTTCCAGGGGACTTAAATGTATCTTAGGGAGATATCTTGATAGAGACCTCTCTAATCTAGGTTCATGGCTAAAACTTGTTTTTCATTCTGCGTCTCCCATATGGTGTTACTGGCCAGTAAGCACAGCAACACTGTGTTGAGCTGCCTAGGCTAGTTTGTTCCAAGCTTGCTCAGGTACAGGAAGAAGTATAGCCATGTTAGCACAGTCTACATTGTTTATCAGTACAGTCTGTTTCTCCTTAGTCCTTGTACCTCTGCATGCCAATGCATTGTGCTGAATAAACATATCCTAAAAGGGCAAGAATTAAATTAGAAGTAGCATTCTATTAAAATCAGAAACGATACAATTCTGTTAACTTTTTCCAGATCCCTGACTTGAGTATTCGGGGTATCCCACCACATGTCAATCATGATTGATTTTTACTGTCCAAAGGTTCAGCAACTAACTGCATGACACGTTTAGCTTAAGTGTTCTTATCAAGCAGAGTTTGGCTGGAATGATCTTCCAGATGACCTGTTGTCTGCAGATATAGGTTTCCTTCAATTTATGTGGGTTCTTTATATGTGAATTCACTCTTATGCAATGAGCATGTTTAGACCCATATGTCATTATATGCAAGGTAAATTCGCTCTTATGCGATCAGCATAGATGCCCCCCTGCCCAAGCAGGTAAGTCTGTGGGGAGAGGGGAAAGGGCCGTGGCCCCACTCACCCCAACCTTGGCTGCAGCGGCCCCAGAAGTGGCCGGTGCCAGCTGCCTGCAGCCACTGGGCTGCACCGTGCTCCGCCTGTCCCCCTGCACCTGGTCTTACCCCAGCTCCTGGGCTGTGCCATGCTGAGGTACAGGCAGCTGGTGATGGTTGCTTTTGGGGCTGCTTCACAATGGGCTGGGGTGGAGTGAGTGGAGCCCCGGGTGGCACAGGGCGCAGCACTCACTCCAGCCTTAGCTACAGTGGCTCTGGAAGCAGCTGATACCAGCTGCCTGCACCACAGCACGGTGCGGCCCAGGAGCAGAGGTGAGTGGGGACAGGCAGAGCACAGTGTAGTCCAGCGGCTACAGGCTGCTGGCGCCGGCTGCTTCTGGGGCTGCTGCAGCTGTGGCTGGGATGAGTGCTGCTCTGTTCCTTCTGCTTTGCTGCCTTGTGGAGCTCTGGGAGCAGCATCCCTCCCCCTGCCACTTCCCTAGTCCCAGCCTCACTCCCTCACTTCCTCCCTCACCACCATGGGAAGTTATCCCTGTTTGTTGCATTGTAAAGTGGGTTCACTTTATGCAAATTTGATTTATGCACTGTTCTCCAGGAACGCATGTACAGCATAAATTGAGGGAAACCTGTATTCAATATACACAAAAATGTATTTCACATGGAAGAGGCAAATATGTTTTTGGTCATATTTTTTATTGGACTAGTTGTATAGAGGGGGGAGATGTTAGACAAGCTTTGAGGAACAAAATGCACTTCTTCTGATACTTTACTTTGTGCCAAAAAGCTTGTCTAACATCTGTCCCAACTATACAGTTGATCCAGTAAAAATTAGGACCAAAAAACGCCAAACAATCCCCAAATCCTTGCCTTTTATTTCCTGGACTATCATGGGTACGACACTTTAAACTGCTTCACATGAAAGTCTTCAGTTATATTTTCTTCTTTATAAATGTGGGATAGAGATTACCTAAGTTTGTTCAGTATTTGCAATTGAAAATTTGGAAAAATTTCCCAAAGTTATATTATGATAACAACTGTACTTAAGGCTTGCATAGTGCTTTAAATATCACAAGAGCCACAAACAATTAAGGCAGACAAGATTCTTTGGGTAAATCAAATATCTTTTATTAGACCAACTAAGATAGTTGGAAAAAAGTCTTTTTTTACAAGCTTTTGGGTACAAACACCTGGAAGCTTGCAAGGAAGATCACTTCCAACTATTTTAGTTGGTCTAATATATCAGATTTACCCAAAGAACCTTGTCTGCCTATGTCCTTAGACCAAATGGCTACAACCTATACCCATAAAAAAATTAAGTAATTCGCAGAGCAAGCTGTGTTGTAAATGTGTCTGTCTGTTGGGAGAAAAGCCTATGAGAGTGTGGGTGAGGAAAAGATCTATTAAACTAGGTTTTATTTGGTCATTTTAGCTTTAATGAGTTCGTGTTTCAAACAATCTGATTTTCCCCATATTCTCTATTTGCTAGTCTTTGTCAAAGTAAAAAAAATATTCTGTGGCTTAGTTGCCAAAAATAATGAGCAGAACCAGATTTATTTATGAAATGTCTTTGCACTTTCACCTTTTATAACAGAAAATATAATTGTTGTGCTCTTATAACAACCCAAATGAAACTAGTTGAGCATGTTAAGATCATCACATCAGGTAACGGTCTCTGAATTCAACTGAATTTGCTTTTTAAAAAAATTATTATTCACTATACAACTATGGTCAAATCACAACCCTTTTGGTATGCAGTAGCATGCATGCCATTTTACTCTTGCTTCTAACTTGACAATCAGTTGCTTAACAGCAGATTTGGCCGTAAAATGTAACTTCTATCTTGACCTGATTCTTAACTATGTATTAATTTGAACATGTAATTATTTGGAAGGCACTTAAGGGAACATGCACTAAGAACCAGACACTGGCTGACAAAGTTTTCTGCCTCTTCCTTGAAAGTTATCTGCATGTGTAGCTCTGAGTTTGTACAGAGCTGTAAGTCTCACTTACCAGCACTTTTTAGAGTCACATTCCTTATACTTAGGGCTTGTTCCAGTTTTTCTGCTGTTGTAGTAAAGATTGGAATTACATCATTGATTTCAGTGGTGCAGTCCAGTCTTGGGTGAAGTGATTAGGCAGCAGGGTAGCAGATTAAACTGGGTGTGGATGAGAGCAATTGGGAGGAATCATCTGAATTAGTTCTGATCACTCACTAAGGCTAAGTACAGATGGTCAGAAAGCCTGAGGCTGAATAGATTCAGTCTTTGCAGATGAGTCTAAATTGCAGAGATTAAACTGAGAAACAGCTGGATACACATTTACATTTGATTCAGGAAATGCAGCCACATGCCTGTAGTGGCTAAGGCCCAACACTGGAGTGCTAGAGCACGGCTCTCTGGCACATAGCCAGCATAGGCAGTGTGTTCATTTCTTCTTCCTGTTGCCCCAAGGTCTCTGGGATGTTCCATCCAGATTCACAGTAGCAGGATTCTTTGGCTAGGGACAAACATTCAAAAAGCCTAAACCTGAATTCATTCAATCTTTGCAGGTTAGTCTAACCTGAGTAGACTGAACCAGTTTGTAACAGCACAGACATCCCCTCTGGACTGAAGAAATGCAAGCACATGCCTGCAGTGCCTCAGGCTAGAAGCTGGGGGGTGCTAGAGCAGCCCTCCCTTCCCTTCCATTGTGCTGAGCTAAGGGAGTGGGGTATGATCAGGCACCAGCAGGATGCTCTGATTAGGGACGGGGTTTCCCCACTCCCCCCACTGCTCCTGATCAGCCCAGCAGAGAGTTGAGAATGCAGCATTTATCAGCTCTGTTATCAGCATTTATCACCCCATAAGAAAACAAAAGCTCCTCTCATTAGTTCAAGCTCTTCTTAAACAACTTTTCCCAACTTTTTTACCATCAGTGCTGTGGGAGGGAAATAAGGAGAATCTCTGCTTGAGCAGCAAGCTGGGGGTGGGGTGGGGAAAGGGGGGAGCCAGGCAGATGCTGCTGTGCCTGCAGTTTCTGCCAGAGCTCTAGCAAGGGAGCATGGAGGAGAAGCCAGCCCAGCTCTCTGGAGCAGAGCCCTACCAAGGGCTGCAGAGCATCTGGAATGCTGGGGGACTCTGCTTTAAGTTAAACCAGGAAGAGATCTGGGACAGATATTGCATAAACCAGCTTGACCCAAATCAGTTAAGTCTGATACTACAGTCAACCAGGTTCATCTCAAACTGGTTTCAGCCATTTTCAAACTGATTTATGTGCATTGAATATCTGTTCTGTTACAGGTTTAAACCAGTTTCTCATCACTTAAACTGGTTTATGTGTAATGTCTCTCCCTAGCCTTCCTGCTTCCAGGTACCCCTGGGATTTGTAGTCCACAGTTGCAGCCAGCAGTATGTTTGAGTGGGGGAAGGAGTGTTTAACCCCTCTTCCTGGCCTCAGACCCCAGCCAAGGTTTGCCTGGGGGAGGGAGGGCTTTCCTCCCCCCCTCCCCCCACCTTTCTACTGGAAAAGATAGCACAGCCCAGCCCAAGGCTGGAAAGCATGCTGGGATGCTGCGGGACTGTGATTTAAGTTGAACCAGGAAGGGGTCTGGGACAGAAGATTCATAAACCAGTTTGACCCAAATCATTTAAGTCTGATACTACATTCAACCAGGTTTATCTTTAAAAAGTTTCAGTCATTTTGAAACTGGTTTATGTGTACTGAACTTTTGTTCTGTTACAGGTTTAAACCAGTTTCTGATGACTTAAACCAGTTTATGTGTAACTTCTGTCTCTAGCCCAAAAGAACTTGGATGTCACTGTGACATTAAGTTAATGGAAACCTCCAACATTGCACATAAACAGTTGTCATACAAGCAGAACACAGGTGAAAAACATATATGGAGATATCGCAGTGACTCTGGACTGTGTATAGTTTAATTCCTTTCACCAGTAGTTTTTGAGATCTCTTTCTTTTTGAGTCTTAACTACTCACTAATTTATGGCTGAATTTATTATTACATGCTAACCTTTCAGAGAGAAATTCTTACCAACTTATGAGAGATATTTTTTCCTTTCTAGAATATATCATATATAACACTAAGAAATGATATGCTTATTATACAGTATTATTCAGAAAAGAAAGGTTTTTTAAAAACTGTTCTTGCTATAGGAAAGGTATCCTAAAGCTTTACATTAGATACAGAGATTTTTAGAATGTTGTCAAAGGATTCTGCATTTTTAAAGGTTCTTTCTGTTTGCACGGTTTCATGTACTTTTATTTTCCCTTTGAAGTATGTAGGAGAGTACAGAAGGGGAAATAGTTTGCAATGTCCATGAATTATTCAGTTACAGTTCTCAGAGTTAACATTACGTTAAATGGCTTAAGGTTTTCCTTTTAGTCTGTCTCAGGTTTTTTTTCTTTCCTAATGCAGATTGTATGCTACATATCTTAGCTGAATTCAGTCTTGATGAAGTGGTAGCCACTAGCAATTGTTGGAAACTATTTCAGACCTAAACTATAAATAGTGGGTTTTATTGTAATCTTACATTCTGGCACCAGACAGCTACAGGTGAGTTCTTTGGTATGGGCAATACTTGTGCCTGTGTACGTGCAAGACCCACTCTTTCCTCCCTCATAGAAGTATTTTTTTTAACCATTGAGGAGTAGAGGAGAGGAATTAAAAAATTTGAGCTGGAGTAAACTGATCCCAATGTCACTGTCTATGTATGCGTTTAAGCACGGTAATTTACTGTGCTGCCAGATACCACTTATATCTGATGGGATACAAGTCTAGCAGTGTAGGGCTATGCGAAGCTTCAGTGTCTGATTTGATTCAGCCCAATTCAGTGGCTGATTCGCCGAATCCAAATCAAATCAGAGTGTCATGACCCATGATTGTGTGTGCGCTTCGGCACTGCAGAATTATTTCCCGCCACATGGAGCTTTCTTTGCACGGTGCAATTCTCAGCTGCAGAGAGAAAACCCCGGTGCAAAGGAGTTCCCGCCGCTCGCATGTAAATTTGTTCCCCATTATTGGCTGTTTCTAAATTATTCCCACGTGGCGGCTAGCAATTGGCTTGCTAGCCGTATAAGAGGCTTGAGCAGTTTCCGCCCAAGCCGGAGATCTCTGGGGAGGACCTCATTTAGGGGAACTCCGCATCCATCTCGTGGAGAACTCTGGGCCGCGTGGTAGAGCCTAGCAAACTCTGCGCGTCTTGGAGCCAACCGGTGGTTTGATCACCCATCAAGAGTCTCTCCCCGTCACCGGATGATCCTTGATGTACCCCTGCCCTGCGCACTCGTTGAGAGTCACAGCTCGGACTCTCGTATTGGTTCAGAGAGCTCTCTTCGTGTTTGTTTTGCGGAGCCTAGCAAACTCCGCTCATGTGTCTTCGGTGGAGCCTAGCAAACTCCACTTGTGTTTGTCTGTAACTGCAACTCAAGCAAGTTTTCCTGCCTGCACCGCGACCATCTAAGGTGTAAGTAAAATAATTTTTAATCAACCTCCACGCCTCAGTGCCTAATTCTAGTTCGCCATGCTGACTTTCCCTGGCCCATGTGCCTGGGCTGCTGGCCACAGCCCCTCGGCCCCGACACAGAGAACCCCTTAATCATTCTGAATTGAACCGGAACCCTCCGAATCGATTTGGAGAGGTTCAGAAAGATTCGGCGATTCAGACATAGAGACAGCTTTAAATGTTTTTTTCTGCATACCTCTAGGTAGCAGGGACTCATGATCGTTGCAATGCTGGGATGCATGGAGTATCCCATAGAAGTACAGGGGTCTTCGCAGCGTGCTTGGCAGCAGACCTGTTAGTGGACCAGAAGCTCTTCCAGTCTACTTTTGGGTTTGCCAGGGAGCACACTGCCCCCCCCCCCCGCACCCCTCTGGCTTAGCAACTGTTGCTTCCTAGGTCTGGGGGGGAGCACCCAGGGTCCCCCTGCAGCTGATCATCAAGTGGGAGGGAACTGAGGGCCCCCCCCAGCATGCTCCCTGGCAGTATTGCCGGTCCACCTCTGGGTTTGCCACCAAGCATGTGGAGGGCCCCCTCCCCCCCCAACTCCTGTGGGATGCTCCATGAGCCCCAGCATCTCAGCAATCACGAGCTGCACCTGCTACATCAAGGTTTGTAGAAAAAACTTTTAAAGCTGTGTCTACGTCCAAATCATTGATTCTCTGAATTGGCATTGAATCTTCAAGTTTGGATTCAGCCGAATCGAATCAGGGACAGCGATCCGAATCAATGAATCGAATCACTGTCCCTGATTCAGGCTGAATCCAAATCCAAATCAAATAAGGCCCGCTTCGCACACCCCTACAGCAGTGCAATAAATTAGTGTACTACACCATAATTGCCGTGCATGTGTAGATGGTGATTCTTTACTGTTCAGCAAATTAGTCTGCCGTTCAGTAAAGTATCTCATGTAGATGTTCCCTCCTAGTAGTACCCTACAAATTTTCCTTCAATATAGAAATAAACATCTGCCTCGGGTCTTGTTCTGTTTTGTCATGTGCAGCTGACGTTAATTTATTGTACAACTACCATACATAGGCTGAATTATAATGAAGCTGCTACTTTCACCCGCTCTTTGTATAGTGGTAGTGTGCTTTATAGCTCAGCCATTTTATTTATAAGAAATATTCAGTATGTAGCTTTGCTTTGAGTAATGGAATCAGCCAGTGTTCTGAGTGTGAGAAGCTGATTCAATAATCAGGAGCATAAATGCTCAAGTCTGTGACTTCTATAAACTTTATCAGTGGTATAAGAGTCAGAGTTGTGGCTTGGGGCAAACCCTGAAGGAAGGGCAAAGGAGTGTATGGGTTCAAAGAGCTGGGGGAATCATAGAAAATTAGGGTTGGAAGGGACCTCGGGAGGTCATATAGTGCAAACCCCTGCTAAAAGTAGGACCATTCTCAACTATATCATCCCAGCCAAGGCTTTGTTTAGCCAGGTCTTAAAAACCTCCAAGGATGGAGCTTCCACCACCTCTCTGGGTAACCTGTTCCAGTACTTTACTATCCTCCTAGTGAGAGTTTTTCCTAATCTGTAACCTAAACTTCCCTTGCTGCAACTTAAGATCACTGCTCCTTGTTCTGTCATCTGCCATCACTGAGAACAGTCTAGCTCTATCTTCTCTGTAGCCACCCTTCAGGTAGTTGAAGACTACTATTAAATGCCACCCTCAGCCATCTCTTCTTCAGACTAAATAAGTCCAATTCCCTCAGCCTCTCATAAGTCACACATCCCAGCCCCCTCACCATTTTTGTTGCCCTCTGCTTTTGTCTAAGTGTGGGTTTTAAGGGGTGTGGGAAAAGTGGGGGGGTGGGGACATGGGCTTCGAGAGTGAGGGGCCCACAGTCTTACCCAAGCTGAGAGCTCTTAACTAGTCCTCAGCTGTGCTGCTACTGCTGCCGCCTTGTGTTCTGTCTACTACAGCTCTTCCTCTTAAAGTAGTGTTGACTGTTGACTCTTTTGGAGTTCCTGGCATGAGTGTACTTTTTTCCTGGCCATGGACTGCAAGGGGGGAGGGTTGATTCTCATGTTCCTCTTAACTTTGTGCCCAGGGAAGGTGCCCTTCTTGACCCCCCCTTGTTATTACTGATCTCTCACTGTATATTTGAGTAAATCAACGTTTCCTTGGAACCTTGATGAGAAGTTTCATGTCTTCATTTTTTGTGCAGCAATGATATATCAGAAGCTGTGTTCAGAAAATGATTGGAGCTCAAGAAAAGTAAACTTTTAAGATACTCTAGGTATGTCTATAAAACAATATACTTAAAAAATATAGGTTAAAAAATACCCCCAAAACAGAGCCTGACTCTTAATGAATTTACGTTGAAACCAAGCTCCTAATATCTAGGCTTTTTAAAGTGTTTAGAAGTCTGAAGGTGAAAATTAACACCTAGTTGGATTTTTCAAAGTGCCTCGGGTCCCTTCTACAAGTTACATGTATTGTGCAATTAAGCAACTACCTTAAGACCAGCTACATGTGCAAAGTAGCTATCATGCCATAAAAAGATCTAACAAGCTATAAAGTAGACCTCAAAAATGTGTACTAACTTTATAGCTTGTTGCTGTTGAGCTTTAATTTCCATGTGCAGGAGGGTCTCCTCTGCCATGCATCACACATCAGGGGTGAACCATGGCCAGCCAGAATTAGGAGTCCCACAATTGAGCAGATCTAGGATGGGGACCCAGCTAGGTCCTGGCAGCTGTGGGGCATGGCTTCCCTGGGGGTGGTGAAAACTGCAGCTGTGGTAGTTGCGATCCTCCAGGCCTGGGGGATTCATGAACCCCTGTGGCTTGGAGCCTCTGAACTGAGCTTGCATCCAGCCATTGCAGGGGAAGCTTGCCAGGATTGGGACCCTCTGCACTGGCAGTAAGGCACAGTGGGATCTAATGTGCAATCATGGCAGGAGGTGTGATTGTGGGGATTGTGCATTAGATCCCATTGCATTTACCTGCACATGTAGAGGGGACCTGAATAGATTAGATATCTAATTCCCATTTAAATTATGTGGGTGAAGTCACTCTGGTCAGTTTTTGCTGTTTTTTTTTTTTAATCCCAACAGACCTCAGGATGCAAACCTAAAACAGTTGAAGATCTAGCCCTAAGTGCCTAAGTCACTTTTGATAATAAAATGTAGGATCCTACATCCATGTTTTACAATTTTACTCCTGCCTAATTCCTGATGCATACAGTTCCACCTTTTTAATTTGAGACTTTTGATTACTGTTAAATGATATATTTCAGGACTGTCAAATGTCTGAGTGGTTGGGGGCCACCTGTTCCCTGATGCATGCTGTGTGGACTGCACAGTCCCTGGGCTTTGTGTGTGGGGACATCCCGACCTCCAGATGCACTGTGCCAGTCCCTACATAGCACCACACAGCCCCACCCCCAGAAGTGAGTGTAGTCAGTGGGAGCTGGAGGAGAGAGCCTCGAAACTCCAATGGCAATAACTGGACAGTGATAGGGAGAATAGCACCAGGGTCACATGTGGCCCACAGGCCACCACTTGGACAGCCCTGATGTATTTAATATAGGATTTTACTGATAATCAAAGAGAGATTTGAAAACTGTGTTTATAAAATCAAAAAACCTTGATTCTAGTTACAAAATTCAGGCAAAAATAAGTGTTCTGTATCAGCTGCAATCTTTATGGCATCCATTGGAAGAATAAAAAATAATGAATTGCCAAAAAGCACCTTAGCAAAAAATGTAAATGTCTCTGTTGCCAGATTGAGATTGCTAAATAAGTATGCTAATAGATGTTTTGTAGAAAATGAGAAGATGTCCTCTTAATTGCAGATGTAAAATGCTTATAAAAGCAAATGTCGAAATACAGTAATATAGCCTGGGTCTTCATGGTCAAGGATGACAAAGTCATATGCATGTATAATCAAAGTTCTCTGTCAGACAGAGAAAAGGAGACTTATCTGACAAATATCTATAAAGAGGTTAATAACCTTAAGAGTTAAATGGAGGCAGCTTCATTAAATTGCTTGCCATTGAAATGCTGAACTTTACCCAAGCAATATTTAAGTCTATGTTACAGTATTTCTATAATTAGATGAATATGTTTCATTTGTATAAAAGAACCTTGAATCATACTGAAGGATGTTCTTAATGGCAACATGTCTATTCATATACAAAAGCATTGGTCACAGCGTGAAACTGATGTCCTCTAGTTTAGACAATACGTGTATCCAAATTAAATCTCCCTGTAGATGACAGCACTGAAAATGAAAGCAACCGGTTGAAAGTCTTACCTACATTAAGTTGCATTTTAATGAGAATAGCATTACTGAATGCTGCTAGGTTCTCTTGTTACCAACAGTGACAGAAAGTATGTCTGCAGTCATTAAGGGATCATTGTTTGCTTTAACTGTGCTGTTTAGTAGTATGAGGTCTGTTGATCCAGATGGATTGCAAAGAGAGGACTTCAAGTAGATGTTTTTATTTGAAATGTAACTTCAATTTGCTTGATGTTTCTTTAAAATATGGAGATTGATCTTTTCGAATGTTGTGAAAGTTCTAGTTGTAGATACCAGTGATAAATGTCCAGTCATAAATAGTTTTGTCATGTCTGGGTTTTAAATTGTGCTGTTGGCTTTATTTACTTATTTGTTTGTGTTTGGCTTAATGTAGTTTAGCGGTTATTTTGGAACTAAATTAAATTATTACATTCACTAAAAGTTCTTACTAAATTTGCCCTTTTTTTCCATGTGTTGAATTAGTTGTCCTTATTGGATATTAATAAAGATTTTTAAAAAATGAGAATGGAATAATAATACAACTAGCTTTGTCAGTGTTAAGATGTATAAACTGGATACTGAGCCAATAACTGGAAAAAAAAGCCACTAGTAAGAAGTGGTTCTCTAAAGAGGAAAGTCTTTTTAGTTTGTCATTTGGCCAAGTCCATTCAGAGACCGCTCTTTAATGTTCTAGGTTCTGTACATTTTCTTGCTAATGAAGCAAATTTTTTTTCCCTAAATATTCAGGATACAATTCATTTTTCTCAGGAACAGGGCTGAAATCAGAGGCATTGGACTATGTAAGAATAATAATGAAAGATCACATATTTGCTTTATACAGTTTTAGTGCTACATTACAAACATTCTTGAAAAATATATATCATAATTATTTTGTCAAAGATTCCCCAAGACCTACTGGCCACATCTAATACACAGCCATCTCTATAATGTTGTGACCTTTTCTTAAAAAAAAAAAAATCCATAAAAATCACTGCACATAATATATGCTGCAAAACCTTTTAATGTAGAGGCTGGGGGGTGGGGGCAGTGTATAGATGTGGGGCAGGGGGAGGGGATTTCTGTGTCTCAGAAATTCATTTGAGACTTTTACATACTTTGGAATATTTTTGAATGCATAATCTTCTGTTAAATCCTTGAAGGAAGTGGACAGCAAAGCAATTTCAAGATGCAATCTGAACAAACATACAAGTGAGCCCTTTTCATTTGAATAATGCTAAAGTCATTACTTACATTTATGCAAATCCATTTGCCTAAGTAACTGTAATTGTTTACCAGGTCAGAGCAGGAAATAAAGCACCTAGTCTAACCTAATCCAAATCAGAAAAGGTGACATATGTCTACATTATATTCTAGATTATCTTTATATTACAGAATAGCCTTTTCCCCATTCTAAGTACATAAACTAAAGCATAAAAGACTAAATTTAAAATGTGTGGGGGAATAGACATGTGTGACATTAAACATACCAAAAAATTGTTGAGAAAATTTATTGGTTACTGCACATATATGAACATGTAAACCATACTTCTGAAATATGGTGATGTCGGTAGTTTTGCTCAGGAGATACTAACATAAAAGCAACTTTATTGGTTAAAGTACATGCACTTCCTTGGTTTCTCACACAATAATATGGGGATTATCCATTCCCCTACATTTTGGTCCCATTACTAAAAAATATTATTAGAGAAGATGGCTATGATATCATCATACAGATACAAATAACTCACAAAATTGATATGATGTTATGGATAAGCTATCCAAATATACTGTGCTCTCAGTAGTAAAACTCATTTGAGAGGAAGGATTGTTCAGGTTTAGGATGTTAAAGATTTTGAGTCCTATGCTTTATTTCTCTGCTATATTGGAGCAGGCGTGCCAACCTGCAGCCCGTGGGCCAAATGTGACACACAGAGCCATCAAGTATGGCTAACAGGACTCCCCATGGGTCAGGAAATTTGGCAGTGGGGAAGCATTGGCCATTGATATGGCTACCCTCCCCACTCCCAAAATCCCAAACCTCAAGCCTTGCACAGCTAGTTGGGGCTGGGCTGGGCTGAGCTGTGACCTCTTCCCCGACAGGTCTGAGCCATCCATCCTCTCTATCACCCCAGGTTCTGAAATAGGACCATGGCATGCCCCTCCCTCTGCAAGGCTGGGCCATGCCCCCTTCCCCGCAGGGCTGGGTTGGGGCTTGGACACACCCCCTTCTCCCCTCAAGACTGAGCCACACTCCTTCCCTCTCCATGGGGCTGGGTTAAGTTTCTTTCCCCTGCAGAGCTGCATTGGGGCTTGCCTGTCCATCTTACACTCCCCTTCTGGGCAGACAGAAAGTGCCTGTCATGCTTGGTTCTGTGCTGGATCAAGAGCACTGGCTGGATCTGCTCTGTGGACAGACTGGGCACTGCCAGGCCAGCTCATGGGGCAAAAAGAGTACTGTACTGTAGATGTATTTGTCCCTTTGGCAAACTGTTTCATCTCTGTGTATCTGAATTCCTAATGTGTGAACAGGGATAATAGCATTTCTCTACTTCATGTGACTTTGTGATGATAAATGCATTTTAAAGGTTGCCCCCAACTTCTGCTTGCTCAATTCAGTGCGCTTTGCTCAATGCGAGTTTCCACCAATGTGAGGACTGCAGGGATTATCTCACTATTGGGTGTCTTTCTCGCACAATTAATGAGCTGTTCCCAGAGCTATTGATCCTGTTGCAAAAAAGACAAACATCTTGGCATAAAGGGTGCCCGTAGCCAAATTGAAAGTGATAAAAGCTGCCCTGTTAATTCCAGCTCAATTCTAAATGAGGGAGGAGGGGAAAGTCACATGAGAAACAGATACTACAAGCAGGAAAGTTGTTTAAAAGTTGCTAAGGGGGTATTACAAAGTCAATGAAGAGTTTTATTAAAGTTTTTGGTGTAGAGCTTCTTTCTTCACAAAATGATTAGACCACCTGGAATAAATAAATGATATGTCAGCATAAATACACAATCAACATTTCCTTGGAACCTTGACGAGAAGTTTCATCTTTCCTTTTTTGGCAATGTAACAAAGCGCTGAAGCTGCAAGTTTTGAATCAGAACAGTTAACTGCTTCTTCTACAGGCCCATTTTTATTTGTACTTCAAGGAAATGGGGTGGGGGGGATGGTGAAAGGACAGGGGAGGAAGTTTAACTAACAACTTCAGAAGCAATTTAGAACTGTTATTAATCTGTAGCCTATAAAACAGAATAAAAGGAGGCAACTTTAGAGAACATAATCCAGTAGAGAAGACATAGAGGCTGAGGTACAGGACTTCTGTGTCCTACTTGCCGTTTTGACAATGACCTGCTGTATTACCGTGGGCAGGTCATTTCTTTGTGCTTTTTCTCTCCACCCTTTGTCAAAAAGTACACGTAGCATTAATCATATGTTTACTTGTTATGTTCCACATGTAATACAAATGTAATGTGCAAAACAGCAAAAAGAACTGGGGGCAGTCTGCAGAGCTGTGTTGACTGTTAGTTTGGACTGCAGCTCTCAGAAACCCCCCAGGGGCTTGGAAGGCAATGGAAAAAGGAAGAGGAAGCTTGAGGCTGGAGTAAGGGGAACATGCAAGTGGAACCTGGTCAGCCTTACACAGAGGAGTGCACTGTGGAGCTGGAGATCTCACTGGCTTGGTCAGGCAGTACTGTTGACTGAAGGAGCTGGACTCAGACTTAGGGTCAGCTGCAAGCTGCTGCTTGAGCACTGTAGGGGCTAAAGGTTTGTCTGGCGACACCTCTGGAGGTGTAGGGGGGAAATTAAGGTGCTGAGTATATGTTACAGTGTTGGTGTTCCTTTATCTTTTACCTGTTCCCTCCCTTTGGCCTGTTGGCTGGTGACCCTGGACCCTATGATTTTTTATATAAAAGAGGGAACTCCCCCTTGCTTCTTGTGCCAGTTTGTGGGGTGTCAGGGTGAGCACATGTTTTTCATGTGTTCTTATTGTTGACACTGGATTTTAGGAACCCAGCCCCTATACCTTTGTTCCAGGCAAGCATAACCCTCAGATCGACCATAACACATGACAGTTGAGAATAGGCAAATTTATTGATACAGTGTGATAACAAAAAGCAACAATACAAACAATCAAACAATTCTATATCTACCAATCCTAGGGTTGTCATCAGTGTTAAAGTACATCTGGTCAGGATGCAGGCTCCACTCTGAGGCTTTCTCTTAGGTGTCAGCAGTCTGGAGGTGGGATGCTAAGGCACACATTCCCCCTCCAGTGTGGTGTATGAGATGGGCTGCTGGTATACCCTCTCTCCATACCAGCTTCGGAGACCCTTACCAGGGATGGGGACCCCTCTTGGGGAGGAGAAGGAGGAACCCAAGTGGGGGACAGGGAGGGACGAGAAGGAACAGGGAGGAACAGGAAGGACTCTGTTAATCTCAAGTCTCTGCTTTTGTATTCTCCTTCCCCCTTGATGACTCTTCAGCTGTGGCTATCTCTGGTTAGCTGTCTCTCTGTGGTCACACATCCACATAGCCTTCCAGGCATTCTCCTAATTTGGTCTGTTCCTCCAAAACTGGGACTTATTCCTCCCCTGGTCTCTCAGGCCTTGTTGCTGGTGTTACTTATCTTGTGTTATGGGAGAGTATGGTACATACTTCTTTGGTTCCCAGGCTGTGTGTCCTTCTTGTGCTAGAAAACCTGTCTGCCTTGAAGGCTGTGATCTCATGTTATGGCATGCCCCCCTCAATTCTCAGGCTATGTCCATCCATTGGCTTTGTTGTGCTAGACAGCCTGTCTGCTGTCAGGGCCATGAGAAGCTGTGTGTGCATCTCTGAAGCTCTTTAGAAATTCATTTAACCCCTGCTGCCCATCTTGACCCTTTATAATGCATATATCTATACCTATAAGCTAATTCCCCCCAAAACAGGCCTTCAAATACCATTTCTAAGCCAACACTTATGTCACAGGAGAGAAGACAGGAGTTTCAAAGGTAATTCACAGAGCCTCTATGCAAATGGAACGCTAAGGATACTTTTGTTGCAGGTTACAAATCCCATGTTCATTGTGTGGGAAGGTGAGGGACTCCTTTCTCTAGTAGAAGTCTACAGGGAGAGCCAGTGGGAAATTTCAGTATTATCTGCTGAAGTGGACCCTGAGTAAGTTCCAAGGTATTTCTCTGAATAGGTCATTTTTATAGAAATGATTAAAGCCCAAAGTTTCTCTATATTCCACAGGAGCTCTTGTTCCCAGGATTACATTATAAAAAAGACAGTGAGGATTACATGCCTCAAATAATGTAGGTTCTAAATGTACTGTTTAGATATGCTCTTCCCATTTATTAATGTTTGTTTTGTAGAAATTCATTATTTCAGTCCTGCATTTACTTTAATATACTCATCAACCAGTAAGCTGTGGTGATAATATGATCCATGGTCTATAATGTATGATTTGACCCTTATATAATTATGCTAACGTAATATATTTCCCAGATACTCTTGCGCAGAGAGTATGGATATGTTTTTTAGGCTTGGAAATGATGACTAGAACCGGGATTTCATATTTTTTAATTTTATACTTGGCACACATTAATGTCAACTCAACCTATCTGCTGCTGGCACAAAGTGATTAGTTGCTGTCTGTGGGCTGGAATATTACTGGATTGACACTTTGATTGGTTTTTTGACACTTTGAATAATTTTTTGTGATTTAAGATGTCTGCCTAATGGATTCTGGATTGCTTCTTCAAATTCATGCATTGCTGTTCTTTCTCTTTTACACATACCATGTTCTCAACAAACTTGTCATCAAAGACTTCTGGATGCTTCTTAAATGTGGTATGGATTCTACTTGTAGTTGTTCTACTGTATGGAATTTAGTATAACTGAGCCGAGATAATAGGTGTCATTCTTGGGATAACAATTCAGAAAGCAGCATTGATTTGCACTTACCAAATACAGAGGAAAGTTTAAACTGTTTGATGTCTTGGTCTATATGGGATCTTCAATAGTAGTTATTTACTTTCCCTCACCCCTAAAGATCTCAGGTGGAGGAGGGAGAATAATAAGGTAGCCAAGCTGTAATATTTTCATCATGTCACGCTGCATTTCTGGAACTCTGAAAATGTTTAGGGTAAAATATTCAGAAGCATCTTGTGTCCATATTTTAAAGGTATTTAGGTGCCTGAAGATGCACATAGACATTACTGTGGTTTTCAGCCTCCACTTATTATTAGCCCCAGCAATGATTCAAATCTAAGTTATACCTAACATCAAATGATGTGCATTTTGTGATAAGCTGTGATACCTACTCTTTTTTCCCTCTCCATTTAAAGGACTGCAAGGTTTTTATAGGGTAATATTTTCTGCTAGTTACAGATCTTGGGCTGAAAGTGAGTTTGTTTCTATATAAATGCCATGTACCCTTGTATAATGAACCTGTGTAACAAACTTTTCCTGTTTTACTTATATTTTTGCACGTGCACTGCATAGCACTACTCATGTAGTGAATATCTTTTGTCAGCGTGAGGAAACTAAATAGTAATCACAAGGGATGCTTACCAGCCGTTGTACAAGTTAAACATTTAGCATTTAGAGAAAGGGAACAGGATGTTGTCTTTTACATGTAATTGTAATGGTTATGTGATATTTATTTTTTCTTCCATACAACACCTATTCTTGATTATGTGGAGGTTTCTGCACTCTTCAGTTGTCACTTTCTGCTCTTGGGAATCTGTAAATATAGCTACAGCATTAAGAATGGACTTGTATCTCAGTAACTCATGCAGGCTGATATTTATAGTAACTGAAGAGGAGGAATAATGGATGGGGAAGAAGGCAGAAGTTCTTGTACTTCACAGGTTCCTACAAGATATTACTGAATAAAATTGTAAATATTAGCTACTCTGACCTTTGTGTAAGCAGTAAGTCTTGAACTGGGACTGAGAGGTATAATATATTCAGAGAAAAAAAGAAAGAGTACTGTGAAATGATTAGAAGATATATCAACAGTAAAATTATGACAAATTGAAAATCAGCCAGCACCTTTGTCAATCTGGTCTACATGTATGTGTATTTATTTTGCTGTATTAGGCAGCACATTAATCATCACTATGTGAATTTAGCCCTCTAAATGAACTGGTGCACTGGAATATGATGTTTGTTTAAAAAAGAAAAGATGGAGCTTCAGCTAAAGATTTCCAAAGTCACTGAGAATCTGTCTATTGACTTTGGTAGGTTTTGGATCTGGCCCATAGCTCAAAAGCATTGGGCAAAATCCCATAGTGCTTCAAAGCTGCTGTGGAGTGTTGCTTCAGTGCGAAGGAGGATTGCAGGATTAGGGCTATTATGGTGTCACTTTTAGATTCACAAATAGGACACCATCTGGAGAAAGTATTATGGTTATCCTACTTTAGATTAATGTATTGTCAACTGTAGAACAAGTAGCAGTGTCATGGTATTATCCTAGTTATAATCAGTGCAGCAATGCTTGTAGTTGAGGGTAATGCTACATCACCTTTTCCTAAAATAGGATTCCTTACCTCATGAACTATTCATTATAAAGTATCACTGGTAAGGTTAAATGCTGAAAGGCAAAATACAAGAAGAATCACCATGTTTATGAGCAGACTTCTGCTGAAATTGGCAGGTGATTCTAGTGTGGCAGTGGCTAATTTAATCAATAGTTTTATACTGTTACTCCTGGCATCCCACACAGTTGGTTGCTGTAGAGTATAGGAATAGGGAGTAGGAAATATGGTCAAACTGTCCCCTTTCCCCAGTTCAGTGGCTGTGAATTGCCTTCCCCTCCACTATATCCAGTTTGCCTTTTTCCAGACTGTACTGTTGAGTACTATTTCAGAGACATTTTATACAGTCCATCACTGCTGAGTCTACTGCAGAGACTTTCCCTTTTCCTGCCCTACCACCTCAGCCAAAATATTAGTTCTGTTACATATAAGATCATAGAATCATAGAAAATTAGGGCTGGGCTGGGAGGGACATTTGGGGTCATCTCATCCAATCCCTTCAAGGCAGGATCATCCTAATCCAAACTATCCTGTACAAGTCCCCATCTAACCTATTCCTAAATCAACCCTGCTGTGTAAGTGTGGCTTAATTCAGTGTCATTTTATCTGTTGTGGGCATGTCTACATGAGATGCTAACTGCACGATAGCCAAATAATACTGCATCGTAGTGCGTCACAGTACTGTGAGTGCTACTGCGCAGTATTATTAGGCTACTGTGCAGTGGTGCCACTAAAAAGGCTTTTGACGGTGCTACTGCACAGTAACTCTGGTTACTGCACATTTATTTAGTACTTGATTATACAAGTACTAAATAAATGCACAGTAGCGTCTCATGTAGACATGTCCTGTGAAACTAGTTCTGTAGCTTAACTGGTTGCAAGAGGGGAGCAAAAATGTATTGCTAAAAGATTGCCTTGTTGCATTTTATTGCCTTGTTTTATTTATTTATTTATTTAGCCTTACTGCCTCCTCAAAGTGTGAGGTCTCTCAAACCTCAAGTATCCAGTTGGAGCTGAAAAATACAACCGAAATAAAAATAAGGAGGTCTTGAAAGAAAAAAAGTGACCCATAGGAATGAAATAACCACATCACACAGCCTTTGTCAATTAGTAACAAAAGTCATTGCCTACCAGTGAACACATTTATAAGTTCATGAATTGTTACTGTCTGAGCTCCTCATTTATCCTAACGTTCTAGTATCTTGGTTAAATAGGACAGTACATCTCTGCTTTTTGATATGAAATATCATACCACGTACAAAATGCTCTGGATTTAAAATGAAGAGAGTAACTGGAAATTTTAAAAATGAATGGTGCCACTGCTTGCTTATGTTTCCTTTTTAATCTTTCTGGGATACAAGTATTCCTATGAGAAGATATTACAATAACAAAACTAGAGTTTTAATCACAGCATAAGTCATATTTTTGACTAACAGTTAAATACTCATGATCCATTATTATGAGTGCCAAAAGACAGTGGCAAATACATTGTTGCATGTGCTATTTATTCATATAGTTGACTGAGGTCCAATGTAGCCAAAGGGCTATCTTCTGCTTTGCTAAACCAGAACCAGGTTTTGATATCCCTACTTGCACTGATTTAATTTACATAGCTTCTGGAGTAAAGTACTACTCAACATGAATACAGCTGATGGAATTTAAATTAATTTAGGCCTCTGAATTCAACCCTCTGAATTTAAATTAAACTAGTATCTGTTTTATTACAATTTTTTTTCCAGATTCTAATATGCTTGTCAATGATGAGTATGATTTTTCTCTTCAAATAGTCTTTGTGATGTCAAAAGTAATATTTGGGTAGGATGCTACTTAGCATGTGGAATAGTGTTAAAATGTGGTAATCCATGGGTGCATCTACACATGAAATTAGTGGAATGCAATAAACTCTGGTGCAGGTTGTTCTAGAGTTCATTGCTCTTGGGCAAAGTGTTTACACATACAGCATGTTGAGGGGTCAGCCTGCCAGACTGGAGCTGTTTCGCCCAAGCTCAGTGTGTTATGCAGGGGCTTGCTGGGGAAAAGGGTGCTACAGTATGGGGCTAGCTGTCAGGCAGCCAGCTAACTCTGCTGTAGGATAGTACTTGTCAGGCAGAACTAACCTATGGTGGAGTTAATTAGTTTACTCCATCCTAACAGCTCCACATGTGTAGATGATTACACTTTACTGCAGACCGAATTAGGTAATTCCACAGTAAGCATCACATGTAGATGCTCCCCATGTCTAATATGAGTTGCCTAATCAGAGGGAAGAAAAGGTTACTATAAGATGCTCTCACTTTTTGGTATTATATCTCCAAATTTCATCATTGCTATAACTTAAAAGTGATGGCATTTTAAAGGTGTTTTCAGTATCACAGAATGTGTACACACGTACTAACTTTTTGACAGTTAAGCTAGTTTAAGTTTTTAAAGTCACTTTAACTGTCAGAGTGTACACATCTATGTGGAGCAAAGTCAACTTAAATGAAGGGCCAGATAATATACCTCCTAGGTGTATTAGCTTTAGTTGCATTAGTTAAGTTGACTTAGTTGACAAGGTCTAGGGACAGACATTACACACAAACTGGTTTAAGTGATCAGAAACTGGTTTAAACCTGTAACAGAACAGATGTTCAGTGCATATAAACCAGTTTGAAAACGGCTGAAACCGGTTTGAGATAAACCTGGTTGAATGTAATATCAGACATAACTGATTTGGGTCAAACCAGTTTATGCAATGTCTGTCCCAGACCCCTTGCTGGTTCAAGATAAACCAGACTCCCCCAGCATCCCCACATGCTCTCTGGGCTGGGCGGGGCTCTCTGTTTCATAGCAGGGCTGGCCCCTTCCCTCTGCTCCCTGCATGCAGCTCTGGCAGAGACTTGCAGGCACAGAGCGTCTGCCTGGCTTCCTTCTCCCTGCTAAGCAGGGATTGTTTCCACCTCCCCTCTCCCTTACACAGACACCTCAGCATTAGCTAGCAGACCACATACTGGCTACCATCCGTCCTGTGGGAGACAACAAAGGGAGACAGGCTTTTTGGAGCTAATCAACAGGTAGCTTAATATCCTTCCTTGGAAAAGCTGTTTAAGAAGAGCTGTTTAAGAAAAGCTCCATTATTTCATGGAGAGAGGCTTTGCTTTCTTAATGGGTTGATAAACACTGAGTTAGGGGTAAACATCTCCTGCTGGGCTGCTGTGGGGGGGGGGGGGGGGGAAGGGAGCAATAATAGCATCCAGCTGGGGCCTGGCCATGACCTCCTCAGCTCAACCCTGTTGAAGGAAAGGAAGGGCTGCACTAGTGCCCTCCAGCATCTAGCCTGAGCTACTGCAGGTATGTGCCTGAATTTCCTCAGTCTAGACAGAAAGTCTGTCCGGTTATGATTACCAACCAGTTCAACCTAGCCAGGTTAGACTAACCTTCAAAGATTGAAGTAATTCAGGCTCAGTGCTTTTTGAATGTCTGTCCCTAGCCAAGATGGCTGCCACTATGTCAAGGAGCTGTACGTGCGTATGCTCCAATGTGGCTTAATTTAAGTGGACTTTGTCACCTTATTTTAAGTTGACATAGTATGTATGTATGTATGTATGTACCCACGGTGACTTAATTCAGCATGCTTTCTTGTAGTTAAGGTCTGATTTCTCCCCATACTCTATGCCCTTACTTGGTTGCTAACCTGCCTAAATGCTTGCTTTGCTTTTACATACCAGGATGTTTTGAATAACCTGGGTTCCTGTGAGTTGGATGAAGATGACCTCATGCTCGACTTGGAATTCCTAGAAGAGCAGAATCACCATCATTCTGGTAAGTTAGAGAAATGGTAGTTATGTACAACTTAAGTATTATGTATATAATTGTAAATTATAAAAGAAACGTGTTAAGTGCAATCACTTGGAAGTGGTAAAGATCCATGTTGAGAGAAGAGAGGGTTACACTAAAATTAGTATTTTAATGGCTCTGATTGCCTTTGGCATGCAGGATTGGCAGCATTTTCTTTATGCTTCAGTTGCTGATTTCTTGCTTATCACGGTTTGAGACATTGCCATTACTGGAGATCAGCCTTTTTTACCATGGATCATTTCATATGGCCAATTATCAAACTGATGTAATTTGTACAGATGCAGGAGAATTACATTTGCACAGCAACAAGGATACACTCATTTCATTTTCCAGATGCTTAAAATGACTGGTATGCCAAATGCATAACAGCCAAAAAAGCCATTGTACCTTTTACTGTGACCTCATTTTTGGTATGTTGGAATCATAGGTTTCATCATGAGTCTTAACACTTTTTCCCCCACTTTCTGCATTAAGCCTTCCTAATTCTGGTGCAAGAAATATGAAGTTTTCACATCTCATTCTTGTTATGTTTAACTAGATCTTCTCTTTTACATTTCCATAAAATATTATTTAATCTAAATTAATTCCAAATGATCAGAACTGATGATGCTAATAAATGCTAATACTCATAACCAGAGTTAACTGTAACTGTATTCAGAGCTTAATTGAACAAGAATTATCCAAGTCATAAAATATAGTAGCACCCCACAGAGAGGAATTTTGCATTCACTGAACTATGAGATTACACTATTTAAAGACATCTCCAGATCTGACAGAAAGCAGTGAAAGAAGCCCCACTGGCTTCCAATGGCATTGTGTGGAAGATATCTCAAGTAGAACTGTGTTTTTATAGTATATTTTTAATATCTTACCTGACATGGTTACAAGGAAATTGATTGAGGTATGTTGGTCAAATGCTGGAACAGACTACCTGGAGAAGTTTAGGAATCTCCATCCCTGAAAATTTTCAAGAGCAGGTTAGATAGACACTTGACTGGGATGGTTTAATCAAGAATGCTTCATTGAGCAGGGGTCAGGAGTACAGGACCTCATAAGGTGACTCCAGCCTGTCTCTATGATCCTGTGTTCACATAGCAGCCTTTCTGTGAGGAAAGTCTGAATAGCTATCCTATACTATCTCAGCAGAGAGCAGAGTACCTAGGGAATATGGGCACAGAATGACAGTGCCAGCAGCTAACATGCCACTTGTAACTTTTTACAGTTCAAAGTACTGGGAGCAAAACTGGATATGCAGGGACAGTGTCCATCCAAACAGCAAATGAATAGTGCTGCAAACTGCTTATAGGGAGATGGCTGTTTTGTGCTCAGGCATTCACTGTAATAGTCCTACCCACTTCACTCAATGTTAAAATAACCAGCCTTGCATTTTAACATTTAAAAACAATCATAACAGTTATATTGGGCTGCTGAGAGATTTCTGTAATTTACTGTTGGCTGTTTACTCAGTTCCATTTATAAATTAAATGAATAGAGGCATTGCACTTAGGGACTAGTATTTTCCAATATTACAGCTTGTTACCTGCAATTTGCTAAGCATAAGCTGGTCGATATTTAAAACAGGTCCCAGTTTTAGTACTGATGTTACTGTAGTGTATCATTAGAACCAGGCAAAACATTATACTGTAGAAGTTTTAGGGAATGTTCTTGTGTAGTACTTCTGTGAGAATTTGATTAATATGCCATATTATTTTACAAGTGGAACCTCTTATTCAATTGCATCTCATCAAAAGACATGTTTCACACTGAGCCATGTATGATTTCAATTTTTTTTTTTTAATTAACTTTCTCGTGAGCGTTTCCTTGAATGCCCTTCTTAATCTACAAGTTGCTCTTAAGCCTTCCCCTAGTGAATATGCAGTTGGTATTTTCATCTCGGTGACTAAGTATAGACAGTCAAAAAGCCTGAATAGATTCAGTCTTTGCAGGTGAGTTTAAAATGCAGAGATTAAACTTAGAAATAACTGGACAGACATTCATTTTTGATTCAGGAAATGCAGACACATACCTGCAGTGGCTCAGGCCAGAAGCCAGGGAGCACTAGATCATGGCTCCGTGGCATGTAGCCAGCATGGACTGTGGTTCAGTTCCTCTTCCTGCTGTCACAACCCAAGGGTGTGATTTTGTGTGTGCGCGCTTCGGCACTGCTAAATTATTTCCCGCCACGAGGAGCTTTCTTTGCAGGGTGCATTTCTCAGTTGCAAAGAGAAAACCCCGGTACAAAGGAGTTCCCGCCACCCGCATGCAAATTTGTGTCTCACTATTGGCCAGTTCTAAATTATTCCCACGTGGCGGCTAGCGATTGGCTTGCAAGCCGTATAAGAGGCTTGAGCGGTTTCCGCTCAAGTTGGAGGACTCCACAACCATCTCGTGGAGGAGGACTTCACGTCTCGTGAAGAACTCTAAGCGCTGCGGAGCCTAACGGACCCAGCGTGTGCCTTAAGAACGCTATAGGGGTCTGATCAACCTCTGGCCTCTCCCCGTTGCCGAGCGTGATCCCTCGACGAACCCCTTCCCTGCGCGCTTGTTCCACGGAGCCTAGCAAGCTTCGTGTGTGTGTGTGTGTGTGTGTGTGTGTGTGTGTGTGTGTGTGTGTGTGTGTGTGTGTATCCAGAGCTCTGTCCGAGTTATTTCAAGAGGCTCAAGTTTTCTGTGGGTCTTGTCTGAGTTCGTGTTGTGGAGCCTAGCAAACTCCACGTGTCTGTCTGTAACTGCAACGCAAGCAAGTTTTCCTGCCTGCACTGTGACCATCTACGGTGTAAGTAAAATAATCTTTAATCAACCGCTACACATCCATGCCTAATTCTAGTCTGCCGGCCTGCATTCCCTGACCCGCATGCCAGGGCTGCTGGCCACAGCCCACCGCGCGCCCCCGAGGGCCTCGGACCGCTCCCGGCCCGCACACCTGCTGCCCCTGAGGTCTCTGGGATTTGCATTCCAGAATCACAGCAGCAGGACTTTGCAGGGTTGCTCATCACTTCTTCCTCCTTCCAGGTGCCTGTGGGATTTGTAGTCCACAATCACAGCCAGTGGTAAAATTTTAGCAGGCTAAGGCAGCTCTGTACTTGGGGGAAGGAAAATTTTAACCCCCCATCCCTGGCCCCAGACCCAGCTGGGGTTTGTCGGGGGGGGGGGGGGGGGGGATGGGGGCAGTCCCTGTCTCTCTCCCAACCCTTCTAGGACAGAAGTTTCATAAACCGGTCTGACCCAAATCAATTAAGTCTGATACTACATTCAACCAGGTTCATCTTAAACCAGTTTCAGCCATTTTGAAACTGGTGTATGTGCACTGAACTTCTGCTCTGTTACAGGTTTAAACCAGTTCCTGATCACTTAAACTGGTTTATGTGCAATTTCTGTCCCGAGCCAGTATCATAGAAACTGAAGTGCATTTTTATATGTCTCCTGGTATTGATGGCATCAAGCCATAGAAGTTGTATAAAGAATCATTCTGTAGAAACTAGGTAGCCCATATGTTGTACTGACAATATCTGCAATGTTTTTTTAAATAAATCTCATTTCAGGTTAGAATCATTTTAAAATTCAAGGAAAAACAAACAGCAAAATTAACAGCATATATATATATATATATATATATATATATATATATATATATGTCTGGGTGTGGGTGTGGTATGTTTTTCTCGACAGAGATCCTTATGCTATATTTGGATTCTCAGTTAGACCATGGTCCTGGAAAAGGATTTGCAAGGACATGCTTTAATTCACAGAGTTGATTCCTATGTGATTCTGTTCAGGTCCACATTTGCAGGTTCCTTTATAGATTCAGAACTGTAGGCACTTGCACGTATATGGCTATTTTATGCTTCCGAAACTTATGCTGCCAGACTTAAATTGTAAAGTTTAGAAATACAGGACATAATCATTTGCTTATCAGGTTTGAAAATGAGGCTAAACTCGTATGTGTACAATAGCTAAGCTTGCCTTCCCATAGTCATGGGGAAGGAAGCTATGCAGAAAACATAAGGATCAAACCCTTTGCACTAAAAGGGCTAAAAAAATATAAACCAAGTAAAAACACACACACACACCGCAGTGGTAAAATATTATGGGAAATTATATCAATTTGTTTTCAGGCACATCACATAATGCACAAAGCATATTTGGAGCAATAAAAATAGCCGCTTGCTTTTATATAACCTCCATTAGAATAACAAGTGCTAGCATAATAGCACTGGTTCATCTTCTCATTTTCTTGTTTATGAAAGATGGAAGATTAAAGCTCTTTTGAAAAATATGAAGTACCCAATTATTTTTTATAGCTGACACTATGCATGCCCAGAAAAAAATGACCACTTCCAAACTAAACTTCTTATAAAAAATTCAAAGCTCTCCATTTAAATTACTTGTGTATATTACACATGACCAAAAGTACGATCACTGCTAAATTCAGCTGCTTATAAAAAATTTAAATACTTCAGTACTCGTGTAACTTCTTTTTAAATTGCAGAAGCCCAGGACTTAATCAATTTTGATTTGAGAGACCAGTTTAAAAGGCAAAATCTATAGAAAACCACCAGGAGAGAGTTTTGTTTCAAAAGATTTAAAAATGGAAATGAGTCGGTCTATTTGAAAAGTCTGAAACGTAGTGATTTGAATTTTATATGTATGCTGTCAAAACTCTATGCCATATTGTTCAGACACAGAAGTCCAAATTTAGATGTCCAAAATAATTTCTCTGCCCTTCACTGAACACTTAAGTGCTCAGCATCTCCAGAATCAGCCTTATTTCAACACTGAAGTACAGACTTAAATGGATACTTAAGTTTGAACATTTTGTACCAGACTCATTTGATTTTAAACTAACAGGGGTGGTGTAAATCAATTATTCTTGTTGATTTTATGGTAATCTGAGGATCAAGTATTTGACTCCACCTTGTAATGGCAAACGTAACAAAATAATCTTTCCTCCCCATCTTAATATCTTTCAGATAGAAAAGCAAACAATACGAACTAAAAAATAACAACTTTACTTTTAGGGGTGAAGCATATAATGAGATTTGTACTGCCTCTTTTGTGTTGAGAACTCCTGTGTGCTAAATTTAGAAGAAATCAAATGTTATGTTATTGGGTAGGAGTTGATTCATTCAAAGTTCAGAATGGTAATAGCTCCTTCCTGCCCTCCTCTTCTCTCCTCCGCTCTAATGTAGTATCAGTAGTAATAACAGCAATAGCAGTAGTTAGCACTTGTTATGTTATACTGTTACCAAACATCATAAAGTGGGGACTGGGGTTCCCCTTTCAAAAACACCTCCACAAAGCACCACATTCATTTATAGTTGTCAGATTGGTGAATGCTAGCCCTGGTGGGTCATTTACTCAGCCATTATAGCATAGTGTTGGTTATTATGAGTCTGCAATGCATATATACTTGGTAAGTCAGTCATAGAGGATATTGAACTTTGTGGTGGCCAAAATGAACACAGAGTAACACGGTCATCATTTTTCAAATGTCTCTGCTGCTCTGTGTAACATTGGATGTGGATGAGATCACATGCTCTGTCACCTTTTCTTGGTAAGTTCTCCTAGTGCTTGTACTTTTAGGTGCTAAGATTCACGTTTCTTAGAAGCTATTGGTATAAGTTAATAATATTTCTGTTACTGCTATTAAAGGAGATGTTCTGTTTGCAAAACTAGAATAAAGATATATTGCCTTAGCTGAAAAGCTTAGAAAAAAAGGTGAGATAAGGCTCAGTGTTTCAAGCAATAGAAAGCGTGGGGCAATTAGTGATGAAAAATAAGATAATGTGGAAAGATTCCTCAGAGGAGTGGATTGTAAGGAGAAGTCATGAAGAAAAGCCTTTGCAGACAAGTAGGGTCCCTTTATGAATTATAAAGTCCATAGCCAGGAGTGGAAGAGAGAAACTAGGGATCATCACCTCCTCTATTGGCATTGTTTTTATTCCAACTTGTTTCTATTGTTTCATTGTTCTCTCAGCCTTCTCTCATGGCAATGTCTGTGCTCCAGCTGCAATTCTAATGGGTTGGATTTTGTAACACAATAAAAGGCAATCAGTATTATCTAACAGCAGAATGCCCCATGTTTCTTCCCTCCCCACCAAACTTTAACAAGAATAGATGGAGGAATATCTAAAAGAGCTCATGTTTGAAATTAGTGTACTTCCAGTAGCTGAGTTGAGCTTATTTGGATGCTGTACAGCAAATGAAGTGGGAAAACTCCCCTGCCTTTTCACTGCAGGTCTTCTCAGGGATATAAAGCACTGAACAGCTTTTTCTTTTCTTTACTATGTATGAAATTGATACTATGCTGTAAGATTAATGATATCATATAGAGGAAATCCCTAGAAATCCAGGGTAAATGTTCTTGCTCTGAGGACACAAAAGTGAGCAAAGATCTTAAAATAGTGGTATGGTTCAATGGCTTAGACATGGAAAAATAGAAGTTTCCAGTTCTGACAGATTCCTGTTGTGACTTTGGGCTTGTCAGCTTACCTCTCCACCTACGTTTTCTGACTGCATTGTTCAGAAAGAGGTGGTATTATTCTGCTCACACACTGTATCTGGCCATTGTGAGGATGAATACAATAATTCTATAGAGGAGGGAGTGAAAAGCACTACTGGATACAAGCACTAAATATTATTCAGCTCAGGTCTTTTTAGTTCTTTTTATACACTGTCTATAATCTGAAATGTTGAAAAATAAGCCCGATATAGTCAACATGATGAGTCTTAAGGGTACCTCTTTATTACGCTACATAAATTAGACATTTAAAATATCTTTGGTGCTGAATTTGTTGTATAATAATTAACTTACTGGTTTGTAAAGCAGGAACCCATTGACTGTTTATGGGAAGTGACCACCTTAATTTAACCTTATTCATTTGATTTTTTTCCCTAATGGAATAGAGCTTTTTTAATTCAAATATTGATTACTTCAATATGTAATGGAGCACTTCATCTCCAGTGATGAAGGTAGAGAGGAATTTATTAAGGCAATTTAAGTTTACATGGATGAAATCTGTGCATGCATCATATATAGCCTATTGAAAAATTAATATTTGCCTTATATATATATATATATAGTTTCCTTGCTGTAAAAATGCTGCTTTTGAGAGTAAAGGTATTTTCTGAAAACTCATGAATAGCAGTTATCCAAAAATATATTCTAATTGCTTAACTGTATCGGTGTATGCTACATCCAGCCATCTCATAACCTCATGTTTGTGTAGGTGCTTAAAATTTTGTACAGAGTGAACCCAGTGAACTAAGTGGGATGGCCCACTGTAGAGGATATTAAGCCCATATGTAAGTCTTCAAAAGTGCAAATGTGCAATACTGATTTCCTGGGTATCCAGGTTACCTTACAGCATCCATCATCGTTTTACTTGAATATCTGTTATATAGCCACAGACACTATTGTGCTTTATATTCAAAACTTCAGTATTGGTTTAACATGTATGAAGAGGTTTGATTATTTCATGCTGTGTATTTCAGTTATGGGGTTGATGGGTAATGAATTACTTTTCTTCACTTGCTGGAAAATAAGGAAAATACTTATTTCCACAGGAGTATTCTAGGGTTTCACTAGTGAATTATTATGTTTTGGGCTCTTAAAAAATGTTTGTTTGTTTGTTTGTTTGTTTGTTTTGGGGTAGAAACAGGCCATGACTTACTATTTTGATACAGGGGAACACATAAATCCAGCCCTGTTTTAAAAGGCGCTTAAGCAGGGCAACACCTGCTGCTTCATTGCTTTCAAGATCTTTAACACGTTCCTAAATCAGTGTTTCCATATGTTAAAAGGTTTTGTTTTTTAGAAGAAATGATGAAAAAATGTACATGAATCTAATACCCTTTTTTTGTTTTATTTTATCAGATGGTTTTGTTGATGGCATAGGCCATGTTTAGGTCTACTAATATGATAGGAAGAGATCAGATATGATTTTATGAAGTAGTAATAGCTATGTCAATACACGGCACTTTTTTATTCTTCTTTTTCTGGAAAAGATCATACTTGCATATCAGATACATATATTTTTATTTAATATCATCCAGAATGAACTGTTTTGGATGAAATGCAACACACACACACTTGTATCATAACACAAACATTTATTTTTTCTAGCAGCTAGATCATTAATAAATTAATAGTATTATTTGAATTTTGCAAGTTCTCTAGGGTAAGTTGGAAATATTGTTTCTGCTTTGGATGTGGATGATGAAGTTAATTATCTTGTTGTGTTTTTATTGAGGCAAATTAAAATTGTCATACCTGACTCTGATTTTTGTTTTTCTTTTAATAAAATATTTACATTCACAGTTAGCAAGGACAGTAGATGAAAACCTAATGCATGGCCTGACCTTTTCTTAGAAAGTGAGAATTGAACGTGTTTTATAGAGTTTACAAAAGCCAGATAGCCCCTAAGCCAGTAGCTGTTGGTACACAGCCAAATGAAAATGTTGGCGTAATGGCCCAGTGATGTTAATTAGGAATTAATTAGTTAGTTGCTAAATTATTTTGAATTTGATGAACAAGCAGTGTGAAAATTCTGTAACGAGTTAGGAGCTCCTCCTGCACCTATTAATTAAAGGTAGTAATTTTTGTTATTAATATTTAATGGGGAGTAGCACAGCTGAGTTGAGATGGAACCCCATTGGTTTTGTGCATAGAATATAAGAAGCTAGGTAGCTCCAGCAGTATGATAAATACCACCGGCAACTGCTTTGTAGCAGAAGTGCACACAGAGGGTAGAAGTGCTTAAGGATGGTAAAAGACATGATGTTTGGGACAGGTAGGCATAAACTCTACAATGCAGAAGGATAAATGGGCTTACTTTTGAAATAAGGTCCATATTCAAACAGCCATAATAGAAAAGAGCATATTCTTCTTGTGGGCCATATTGCAATTGCAGGAGATTGAAGAACAGATCCTTTTTGTAAATTGGCATAGTTCCTTTGAAGCCAACAAGTTGTGTTAACTGATAGTTTGGGGTGCTGGAAGATTCAGAGTACCTCAGGCAGATGGAGGTTAGGTCATTCTGTAAATCAGCCTGTAGAGAAGAGAGTTGGCAGCATGCATATGCTACCTGTTGGCCAAGCTCTGGAGCTGCAGGGGCTTTGGCACTGAGGCAGGTTGTATTTCCATGCTTTTTTATTTTAGGCGGAAGAGCCCAATTTATAGTGCCAAATGGTGACAACTGGGAACAAAGCGTGGAAACTCTTGGGAAGCAGACCAGTTTGGGAGCTGTTCCTGGGTGCCTCACAAGGGGCTTGGTTTCTTTCTTTTATGAACAATTCAGTATGTTGTTAAGCCAGATATTGTTCTGTGTTAATGTAGCTTGATTTTTGTTTGCGTGCTTTCTGTTTTTAAACAAAAAAAGGAAAACAGCAAATACATGTTTAAAACATTGTCTAACTCCTGTTCAGCTTTTGAAAATCTCCTGTCCTCCTGTAGTGATTTACGTATGTGATAGAGCAGGATTAACTCTGAGCAGCATAGATGCAGTTGTCTTGTTAATACTGAATTTAAATCTGCGAATTTCCAAATGGAACAAATCTCACAACCCTAAAATAAAAAAGAATGTAGTGCCACTGCCAAAAGTCTGATGCTTAATATAGTTAGCACTTACCATAGTGGAATCCTGTTCCACGACTGGGGTTCTTAGTCAATATGGTAATATAAATAAATAATAATACCAAATGTGGAAGAAGCCAGACATGAGACTTGGTTGCAGCTAATGACATCCTTACAACAAAATCCTAACTAATATTAAAAAAGAAAAGAAGGAAGAAGAAATTATAGCACTACTATTCTTAATTTTTTAGTTCTTTCACATAGCAGTTCAGATCAGTGCATACCTGTTGTTCTTCAACAGCTGCATCTTTTGTAAAGATAGAGCAGCAGACAGGTGTCTGGTTGTAGCATCCTATTATTTACCATTATATATAGATTGGAAACCTGATTTTTTTAAGGTATAATTTGTGTTGAAATGAGATTCTTGAAAAGGAGAAACTAAGGTTTTTTATAATAGCCTGTACAGCCTTTATTTGAGCTACACATTTTTCCCTGAACCTCACATACTGTAATAAATCTGACACAATAAGTAGGAGTGGCAACATTTTTTGGCTGGAGTGCCAAAAAACCCACAATGTCTACCTTGTAAGGTGCCGGAGTGCTGGCATGCCACAAAAACAAAACTGGGGCGGGGAGGTGGGGGGGGTACATAGCAGGATGCACTGCATATTTAATACGGTCAATAATCATAAATGTTTCTGCACTTTTTTACAGTAAATAACAGGTTTTCTAAAAATTCTAAACCTGGTGACAATAAATAAAACTTCATGTACTGCCTTTGTACTTGTTAATTTTTTTTCTTTTTAAGTGTCTTGTAATGAGAGGGGGAAGGCAGGGAGTGAGGAGCAGGCACTGAGGGAGTCACCGTGGGCAGGCTGGTCTGGCCAGGCCCTTGGGAAGGCTGCAGCCAGAAGAGAGAGGGGGTCAGGCAGGGAGTGGGGGCTGCCCCAGGGCTCTGCAGACTCAGGCCACAGCGGGAGGGGCAGGGGTGCAGCAGCACCAGAGGTGGGGTGCAGCCACCCTGCCTGCAAAGGGGTGCTGCATGGCTGGGACAGGACTCTGGGCTCAGGGGCTTTCTGCTTGGCCTCTTTGCATGCCAGGTACAGTGCAAGTAGGAGCTGCAGCCGCAGGCTTTTCCTTCAGGCTCTGGGAACAGCTGCTGCAGCTCATGCTCAGGGCTGAACCAGTCGGGAGCCTGCAGTGCAGCAGCTCTTTGCAGTGCCTGCCCCGGCCCTGGCCCCTTGAAGGGAGCTGTGGGTGGGCAAGGCCAGGGCCCAGGCAGGCTGGGATAGCCACAGTGGCTGTTCCCAGGGTTCAGGGGGCTCCTAGAGTCAGGCCCTTGCACCAGGGACACCTGTGCCCTGCTTGCATTGTGCCCAGCATGCAGGGAGGCCTATTCCAGACCCGGAAGGCCCCTGAGCCCAGCGTCCTGCTCCAGCCAGTAGCATCCCCTTGCGCACAGCCCATCCCTGCAGAGTTTTGCGGGCCAGGCCAGGCCCCACCACAGGTGCCACTGAGCACCCCCGCCTGCCCGCCCACCACAGCTCAAGCCCGCAGAGCCCCGGGGCAGCCCCCATTTCCCACCCAGCCCGCCCCTGTCTAAGAGCCTGACCGGGTTGGCTTGCTTGCGGTGCCTCCCTCCATGCCCCAACCGCCCAGCCCTAGCACTCAGCACCCTAGTGCTGCCCCACCCAGGTGGGACAGGGTGTCTGCCTGCCTGGGCCCAGGGATCTGCCATCCTCTGGAACCCTCCAGGGCAGCGACCCTGCACAGCACTTGCCTTGGCCCTGGCCCCAGTCCTGTTCACCCGCAGCTCCTTCTGGGGGCCAGCCGGGCTGGAGGGTGCAGCCTGGGAGCAAGGGGCAGGGGCAGTAGAACACAGACAGCATCTCTGCTTGTGTTCTCCTAGCTCTGTCCCGGTGCCTGCTATGCCATGGGAACTTGTGGCTGCACGGGAGAGCCCAGAGCAGCAATTAAAAAAACCCAACCCCCCCCCCCCCCCAAAAAAAAAAAACAACAAAAAAAACAAAAAAAACCCCAATTTCCTTGCATGCCTCTCAGCGTGCCAGGAAAAATGTCTCCACATGCCACTAATGGCATGTGTGATAACTTAATTCTTTGAACTAAATAAAAGTTGTCATTCTCTAAACTGTTTTAACTCTGATTTATAGCTTCTTAGGATGCATCAGGCACTTAGCAAAGGTATCCTATAGGCTTCTTAAAGAAAGAATAACTGGCATTCTAGAAAGGAGATGATACTTTAATATGGGATATTTGCATTATCCAAAAATAGTCATATTGTGGTGTTTTGGTGGAAATACTGCTGAGAATCTTAAAGCACCAGTTGATAAAAATGAAAAGTATATGTGAGAAAAATCCTTTACAGAAAGTACTTTCAAACACTGTGCTAGAGTGAAGTTGAATGGAAATAGACTGATCATCGGTCTCTATAAAATGAATTACCAATAATTCAGTGCTATCTTGGGATTCTTGCTGATTGCCTTGGCTGAAAAACTTAAGTAATGAATTAGTAGAGAGATAACAAATGTAGCATAGGCCTTAGAAATGCTTTCTTCAGGTCATGCTTAAAGAGACCTGCCTGTGAAACAACAGAGAAATATGCTTTGTTACTGCATGTACTAAACTGTTTTGTAAATAAAGAGAAGACTTTTGGGAGTTTTGGAGTTTGTTAGATCGGTAACAGTATATTCTATTTCCTGTCACTTTCCCTTTTTTATGAAGGTGTCAAGAGGGTGTGAAAAAAATGAGTCTGATCAAAAAATTCAAATGTGGGTGCAAGTTGAGTTCTTTTGTGGTTTAACTGTCAGAGGTGCTGAGCATAAGCAAATCCCACTTTAGTTTAGTGGGAGTGTGCACATGCTCAGAGCCACAGATAATCAGATAAGTAATTTAATATTAAACATATTTTTGCTTAATAAACCGACTAGGAAGATAGAAGAGCACACTCTAAAGCTCTAAGGTCATGAGAGAATACAGCAAGGGAGAAGCATTTATGACAGTTGTCATGGAGCACTTAGAAACAAAATGTGTGTCAATATAAAATTTCATGCCCTCTCCTAGTTATGGGGTGATATTTCCTTAACTCAGGCTGGTATTATAAGTTGTCATTTATTACAAGAACTAAGACATTATTTAAATTAAACAATTGCTTTCGTTCTTCCTTCTGGAGGTCTAGAAATGTAGGTCTGTGAATGGTTGAGTAAAAGAAACATGCTGAAGTGAAACAAATCATTTGCAATGGTATCCTGGGGCAGAAATGATGAATGTAATAAAGAACATTATGACAGATTAAGACATAAACATGCTCATTTAAAACAATTGTGTATGCTTTTCAATGTTTTGGACAATAAAATCTAATAGTGTGCCAGATATTACTTTTTTCTTTTTTGTCTTTCCTGTTTTGTCTGAGATGGTCCTCTTGGCAAAATGCTCAGAAGAGGAGAGTTTTGTTTCAGCACAGGGATAGCCAGCAGGCAGCCTCCATGCTGAAGCATCCTGTGCCCCAGCCAGTCCCCCTGCAGCATGTGGAGCAGCCAGCCCGGGGCTGCTCCGATGGGGCTCCATGTGCTGCGGAGGGGCTGGCTGGGGCATGAGGGTGCTTCAGTGTAGGTGCTTCCTGCTGGCTAACCCTGCACTGAAGCACCCTGTATCACAGCCAGCAGGGTTAGCATCTACCCCTGCATGAAAAAATTCCTCAGCAGGAGCAATTTACAAGTACTACCCTGCTGCAGAGTCTATTAGTTTCATGCACCTTAATGTGTAGATGCTGAGACGTTTTTCAGCTTCACAGTAAACATCTCATTTGTATGTGCCTTATGTGATTTTCTCACTGTCCTTGCACTTAAGACTTGGGCTTAGCTCTACTCCATTGCAGATTTTCTGTATGATCTTGGGAAGTTAATAAATTTGGGTGAAACAGGGAAGTGCTGTTACCCGTATCTCTGAGAGCAGTTGCAGTCCAGTTCGTGAGATGTTCAGATACTGCCATGTGGTGTCTTGTGTGAACAATTTAAAGTACCTAGACTGATGGTCATTAGGTTTGACTGCACTAGATTCTTCACCTGTTCATTATGAGATATAGTCAATATCGTCATTTTAAAACAAAACAAAAAAACCCAGCCTTTGTAGAACATTCTGGTTATATCATTATAAGAAAACTGCTCAGTTTTCAACCTCTTAAGGCACTGACACATGTGGAAAAAAAACCCACGCTGTACTGGAAGCAGTTAATTTGACCCAGCCCACAGCGTCTGTTTAGATTGGGCGCTTTGGCAGCGCTTTTAGCTAAAGTTGATTCAATCAGCTATTAGAGAGAAGTGCCAAAAAAGCCACATTTAAGTGCCCAATCTCTGCAGACATTTGGAAAGCCAGGTGCAGTTAACACACTGCTTCTTCTGCGCATGAGCTGGGCTCAGCACAGTGTGCGCTGAATTTAAAGTAAAGCGCCATTTTTTTCCATGTCTTCAGGCAGCCTTAGTTTTCACCTACTGTATTTACTTGAATAGAAGATGACCCTGTCAATAATTAGGTTCTATGTATGGACAATTTAAAATTTGTTATAATTGTCCTAGTATAGAACCTAATTATTGGAGGTTTGCCTTGATTTTCTCCCCCTCTCTCTTCTACAGCAGGGAAAATAAATCTGGGGTTTAGACAACCCTTTGCTCTCTGCTTCTCCTCAGTGTTTTCCCCTGGTAGACTCTTCCCCCTCTCCTTACTGTCAGACCCTGCTTTCCCCGAGTACATGGAATTGAGCAGCAAATTTTAAAACAATTACCATGAAACTAAACGTGGAGGTAGCAATTTGCATATAGTACCCATGCATTTAGTTTATCAAGGGTTGATATATGTTACCATTTTTTAAATTGCTGCAGGTTTTAGCACAGTTGCTCCATACGCACACATTTGAACAGCACTTCGGTACCTATTCATACATAACACAAACTTTTTTTTTTGGTTGCAAAAATAAATGTTGCAAAGTAAACGCACACGCACTCTCTTATACCTCTACAGACTTGTCTTGTGACTGATAGAGTTCACTTGACAGTCCAAAGCACACATCTACATTTACACCATCATCATCCTTTTTACAATAACCACACCATAGTTGTGTGTGCCCATCACCAGCTCCTTTGCCCATCACAGTCAGGCAGAAAATTGCCTCATCATCCCCTCCCCCCTTCCCCTGCCTGTTTCCCCAGTCTTTCTCTCAATTGCTATCATTGGCCTCGTTGTTCTCTTCTATTGTCAAGCCTCTGAATAGTCTGTGCCAGTCTTTTCTCTTCCATGTGTTCTCTGCTGTCTTCTTCCCATTTCCTTCAAGCTATGCATGATATTAGTCCAAAACTAATGACTCATGATTTCCCACATCGTTCATTGGGCTGGACTCTACTACAGTCAACAGCATTTCAAGCTGTGGTGACCCCACAGCTCAGCATTGCTTAGTATGTGTATGTACTCCATATAACCACCACAAAGGATCCATGTGCTAATGAGCCCCCACTCATGCATGAAACTTGGTGTTCTGGTTGCAAGTCCTGGGATGCTCCAAAAACATTTATGCAAATGAGGTACAGGGCAGTCTGGTCCAGCCTCATCTAATGGGGGATGGAACCACACTAATCTTATGCTCCAGACTGAGAGGTAGGCCAACAGGAATTCTGGATGTGCAATATTGTGGCTCACCATGACTTGAAAAAGTCAGAAGTGAGTGGGACTGTGCTTATTTAGATACACTGCACTAATTGATCATTGTGGTATGTTCCCATTAGCATGTTTTCCCAATGTTGGAGATTTATAGTCATGCTCAGTGCTGGCTGCATTTAAACAACTTCATAGTTGGTTTCCATTGCTGAGCATATGCTGCTTTTGGTAGCGGTTTAATGATAAACAATGTATTTATCAAGATTTCCTTGTATGTGATTGAGATGAGAGGCTTTTTTTCCTTATAGTAGTTGGAAGGGGAAAAAAAATCTCATCTTGTTTTTGAGTAAATACGTGTTTAATCTGTTTCACTTGTTTTTGACTATATGTTAATAATAGAGCAATTCTTATGTTGCAGAAAACTCGAGAGACCATAACAGGTCAAAAATTCTATAGATTTGTATTTGAAATCTCTGGATTTATCTTGTGATAATCTCTGACAAATATTAAAGGAAAGGCACTATATTATCTGATGTAGGATCCCAACAATCATACTTTCTTCTGTGCCAAACATGCATGGCAGGAGGTGCAGTTGTGGGATCCTACATCAGATCCTATTATGCCAAACTGCCTGTGAAAGGGGGAGCCTGATCATAGGCTCCCCCATACTGGCAAATAGCAATCTTGGCTCCCAGCTGGAACCCTGTTAGTTGATTACAATTACCAGCTGGGGAAGTGACCAGGATTTTTAGCTGTGGGAGCACACAGCTGACTGGGGTTGTGTAACAGACAGTCTGGGACTCTCTGCTACTTTAAGGGAGAAAGGGCCCTGGGAGAACCCCAAGAGGAGAGAGAATGTGGAGGACAAAGCTGAAGGAGAGCTGGCCCAAATAAATGGCAACTATGAGTGCTTACTGCAGAGCTAGTTGCTGTGCACAATAGGACGATGCCTGCATGGATATTAGGAAACCTATTTCAATGCTAGTTGCTCCACAGTAAGTCTGCTGGCTGGAGATCTGCAGGGGAAAGTGGGCACTGCTACAGTTGGCCTGCCATGGAGACCAGGCAGGGAATCTAAATAGAGGACACCTGTAGCCAGCCCTGTGGAGTCACTGGACTAGGAGGAAACAACTCTCTGGACATATAAGCCTTGACCAGAGCCAAAAGCAAGGAGTTTGGCTATACAAACTGTAGGTGAAGGATCTCCTGGCCAGGAAGCTGCAAGGGAGTGCCTGATAGACTGCTGAGCTGTTTTAGAATTACCAGTGAGACTCGGGGGCACATCCATACATACATGTGCTTGTAGCAGCTCAAATAGAAGCGGTGCAAATTTGAGATGGGGCTTTTTGCCTCGGTGCAGGTGCCTGGACATGCACTTTGTTGTGGAGCAAACTGTGCCACTTGGGGAAAATAACCCTGCCTGGCTCCTCTCGGATCTGCACCTGTGCTGGCCCCAGCAGTATAAGAACCTGCCCTGGCCAGCAACTCAGGGCTACTTGCCCTCGGGAGCTTCTGGGGCCTGGGCAATTAGTATCTGGGGACACCGGCCCCTTGTGTCAGCTAGGCTGCTGAAGCAGCATCCCAAATTCACTTTTTAAAATGCCTCAAAATCCACATTCTTTCACAATTAGAGCAAAAGACAGAGAGAGGGATTGATCAGATGGGCAATATTTTATTGCTATATTTATAATGTTAAAGCAATTTGGAAGCCTACCAGTGTCTCTATCTATAATAATGAAATAAATCCTAAATATCTATGTTTGAATGTTTGCTTTTGGTTTCCTTATCGCATGTTGGGTGTGTGATGGGGGATGTGGGGTTTGCCGGAAGGGGTGGGGGGATGTGGGTGAGTGTGGGGGGACTGTGGGTGTGGGGGATGCTTAGGAGGGGTGCCCCCCCACGGGGCAGAGACCCTCCCCCCACAGCACATAGACTATCTTGCCTGTAGGGTCCCAGGCGCCCCTCTCTGGTCTCCAGCCCCCTGCTCATCTCCTGCTTGTTTCCAGCCTCCAGTGGATGGAGATGAGCAGAAGAAAGAGCAGGAGGCTGGAGACAGCAGGGGATGTCTCTAGCTCATTTCCAGCAGCTTGTCTCCAACCCCCTGCTCATTCTCATGTTCATCTCTAGCCTTGGGAGGCTGGAGATGAGCAGGGGAATGAGCAGAAGGCTGGAGAGAGCAGGAGAACAAGCAGGAGGCTAGAAACAGCAGGGGGGAAGAATCCAACTCCTCTCCAGGGGCTCATTTCTAGCTTCCCGCTTGTCTCCAGCCCCCTGCTCGGTCTCCCGCTTGTCTCCAGCCCCCTGCTCGGTCCCCTGCTTGTCTCTAGCCCCCTGCTCGGTCCCCCGCTTGTCTCCAGCTCCCTGCTTGTTCCCCTGCTTGTCTCTGTCCTTGGGAGGCTGGAGGTGAGCAGGGGAACGTCTGCAGCTCATCTCCAGCCCCCTGCTTGTCTCCAGTCTCCTGCTCTGTCTCTAGTCCTCCAGAGGCTGGAGACAAGCAGGAGAATGAGCAGGGGACTGGAGATAATTCAGGGATTCCCCGGTGGACTCCAGGCTCCTGATTGCACTCCAGCCTTTCGCACTACCCACAGTTTACCAGCAGCAGTGGTAGTAGGGGCCACTCGGGACCTCATGGCACAGCCTCCCTTGCATGGTGTGGGGAAGTGAGGGGCAGCGGGGCTCGGCCCTGGCCTTCTGGCACCCATGCTGCTGCTACTGCATTGTGAGGGTATTGCCCCGCTCGGCAGTGCACTACGTACTGTCTGGAAGCTCAGGGCTGCTGAGGCTGTCTCCCGGGGTTCAGTGCCACTCAGCCTGAGCAGCCAGAGCTCTGAGATAATACACAGTGACCCCCTGAGCCAGGCCGTACCCATGTGATGTGGCAGCAAGGGTGCCAGGCAGCTGGGCTGAGCCTCACTGTCCCCTGCGCAGGGGGGCTGTGCCATGAAGCCCCGAGCAGCCCCAACTGCTGCTGCTACTGCCAGTGAGTGTGGGAGAGCTGGGGGAATGAATGGGGGCTGGGTGGGGCCTCCCCCATGGTCCCCTCCCTCCATCTCCAGTCCCCCAACCCCCTAGTTACCTGCCAAGCTGGGTCCAGGTCCCTGCAGCTTACACCGCTGTCTGCCCCACATGGACAGACAGTGTGCTTCAGCACTGTGGCAAGGACCAGCCATAGAGACGCTCTGGATGGCTACCAGAGCATCTCTGTGGAGAACCGAGCCTTGGTTGCCCTGCTTTTTCCCCCTGGAATATTGTTTTGAACCCTGGATATCCAAGGGTTTAATTTTGCTCCATGCTGAAAAGTTGCAGTGTGGGGAATGTTTTTTTGTTCCCACATGTGCCGTGTCTCAAAGGGGTTCGAGATGCTGCAAGAGGCATGTGCACACTCGTCTGGATGCATCCAGGGAGTTTGTGGAAATATAAACCAGGGCTGGGGGTTGTGTTGATACCTAGTGAGGGTGGCCATGAGTGTTTGTTTGCCTAACCAGAAGTGGGTAGAAGGGTTTTCCTTTTAAAATGGCAGTATGCTGTTTTCCCCTTTTGTTGATGTTAGAGGGCCCAGAAATGAGAGTTAGTGTTATAGCTAGGTGTGGGGGGGTGGGGGCTCTTCTTTTAGTTATGGTTCATACTGGTGGTTTGGGTGGGACTACTAGGGGTGGCTGTGGGACTTCCCATTAGTGCCCTAGGGTTATGTGATCGCCTTGGGACCTGCTGAGGGCAGGCTCAAGGCAGACCTAGTGCAGAACCCAGACCACGGTAGAGCATGGTGCTGCAGAGACAGGGGCCAGGGGCCCGGTGCCCGAGAGCAGGCTGGAGACGGGTTACGGGCCTAGAAGACAGGGGCCAGGAACCCAGTGCTTGATAGCAGGGCCAGGGGCCCAGCGGATTGGGGCTGTGGGCCTAGTGCCTGAGAGCAGGGTGGAGACAGGGGCCCGGGGCCTGGCATATAGAGCGATGGTACAGCAGCACCTGTGAGGCATGGGATGTACTGCAGGGCCAGACAGAGCCATGTAATTAACACTTAAGGCTTATAGGTGCCCTGGGGCACAGACATGTGGAGAGTGCCCATGAAGCTCAAGAGCAGGGTCAAGGCGGTCAGGAGGGACCTGCTGGCTAGTGGACAAGGTAGAGTAAGGCTCACTCTAAGACTCTCAAGGCATCTTTCCTTTCAATACAATAAATACATCAAGGCATGGCAGGAAAGAAGGAGGGGAAGATGTCCAAGAGACAGTATGGGGCATGGGTTATGGAGCTACCCTGGAGCCCAGCCTGGTCACAGGCTATCTGCTGCAGAAGTGCATGGTGCTCTCTCCTTCATCTACTGCACTACTTCATCTACCAGCACTTGCAGGGAGGGCACCAGCGCTTCCGTCTACCCCTCTGCCCGTTGCCTAAGCAGGGAGTGCAGCCTGACAGGGGGTGCACTAGTGCTCTCAGGAGGTGCATGTGCATCCCCGTGCACCCCCTACATGTCGCCACTGGTTGCGGGCCTAACAGTGCTAATACTATATATCATTCTACAATACCCATGAAAATACAATATCTCAAGGCTCCAGGGGCACCTATACATGAGCACAGAGGCTGCTCCAACATGCTAGAATTCCAGCATGTTGGAGCAGACTCTATTAATTGAGTCTGCTGGAGCGTGGCAATTGCTGTGCTCCAGCAGCCTCCTGTGTCTCATGTATCAGCATCCCCACACTTAAAAAAGGTGGCAAGGGTGCTTGAACTAAAGCTCATCGAACAAGCTTTAGTTCAAGTGCCCCCACTACCATGTTTAAGCGCAGTGATGCTGATACATGAGACAGGGCAGCCCTTTATGTAGAGTGGCTCTCGGAGCCGCTCTAATTAAAGCACTGCCCCCCTGCCCCTGAAGCACATGTAAAAGTGCCCCAGGGTAACAGAGAATACTGGTTGAGAATCACAGAGTTAAGGAACTTGAGACTCTATCTTGGAAGGAGGATTCTTAAAACACTAACAAAATCTTAGTTGGATAGGATTTATTATTCCCTTTAAGGCCCCTGTATGGAATTTGACAAATAATAAATACAACTTGAGGCTGTGAAATTGTTGTGCCATTACTCCATGCTTCAGGATACCTTCTTATGAGGAGGTACTTCACAGGAAGTGGAAGGCAGGATTGTTTGTAGCAGAGGTGTAACAATGCAGCTGAGTACCCAGAATAGCTGCTACAGGGTCAGCATCGACTTCCAGTTGCTGCCATGTGGCTGATGTGATTGTGTTGGGGCAGCAGTGATTTTTTTTTTTTCTGCTTCCCCTCTTTTCCCCCAAATCGTTACTTGAGGTGGCTGCACCAGGTGTACAAGCTTTGTACCCAAGCTTGTACCCAAATTTTACCACCCTTTTGGCATCCACTTAGGAACTGCATAGGTAGGCAAAGAAGGCCTTGAGTTACTGCAGAAGAATGGGTGTTTGTATGGGTGGTCTTCATTGCAGATTACCCCCTTTTGAAGAACATGCTGATTTTATGCACATCTTGCTTACTTGAGATAACCTGTGTAATGTAATACCGCTGAGCGTTCCTTCACTTAGCTACCTTCTTCCATCTGGTTCATTGTGACCCAGAGTGAATAATTATATTTCCTTTTGTCTCTTCTGTGTTCCAATTTTGAGCCTTCTTCCTTAAATCCCTTAATGCATGGAAGGCATTTAACATTTTTCAGGTCTTCTTTCTCTCACCTCTTAAATCACTCTAAAAATCCTGCCAGTTGAAGGAAAGCTATTCAGATAGTATCAGTGAGCCTCTCCAACTTGCTGCGCTGTAGCCCTTCTCCTGCTTTGACATTGTAAAATCTCTATCATAGAAATTCTGTTTTTAATTGAGCCCATGTATTTATAAGGAAGTGCCCTGTATGCAGTTTTGTTGATAGAATATACACAGACAAATTTTATTTTATGTCTTCATGTTCCTTTTGTAAGGAACAAAGCATGCATCAGGTTGATATTTAAAGAGTAATTGAACCGTTCATTAGTCTATGAAAAGCTGATTGCTATTATACACATTTTCCAAGTACTTACTTTGATGAATGGGTCACTTAAGAACTCTGATTTTTGCAATGTAAGAATTTTTTTGTTGTTCACTAAAAACTGGATACAGATTTACTGTGCCAGTATTTGAACATTTTCAACCCATGTACAAAAATGATAAACAGTGCTGTGTTCCTACAGGCAATACATTTAACGTGGAGGGGAAGAGGATCCAGATGTTGATGTTGAGAAGTGTGGTGTAGAGACAGAATTAGCTCATAGAAACAAATGAAGGAAATGTTAAGAGAAATGTTTAGGGAGGGAGTAACAGTGGAAAGTTGCAATACAAATATGCATATGAAGAAATAGCTGCCCAAAGACAAATGCTAGCATTTGGAAGTCACGGATATGCTTTCAACATAGCCCTACTAGCGGCTGTGGATACTTCCAGAATGGCTTATGTTTTATAATTCCTCAAAGGATTGCAAACAAAATATTCCTCAGAATTGATGGCAGGTGTCTGTTTTCAATCACAGTTGATAGAGGTAATGCCGAGTCTTCCATAGTGAAAAAAATGTAGCAAAATTGCTAGGAAAATGATGGTGAATAATGTAGTGCTTGTTTTACCTGTGTGGTTTTTGTGGACCACCAAGAAAATACCTCGTTACCTTCCAACATCATGGGCTTACTTTTTGTAATAATGATAGACTTAGTGCCTGCTCAAAGGATGAAGAAGCCATTGAGTTCCTAAGCACTGAAAAACTCACAATGAACTTAATATATTTAATCTCACTGGTGATAAAGTATATCGTTTATTATTATGATGGTTCTGCTATGTGTCAAAGGCTCAGGCAACAAGATTAACCTGTTGAATATCTTTCTTACTTGACTAACATTTTTTCAGGCTACTTTTTCTTTATAAAAAAAGGAATTTACTTTAAAAATACATTCATTTGCTTGTTGAAATTCAAGTAGTAGATTAAATGAAAGTACAGCACTGTTTTAATAAAATTTTTATTCTTCCCTTGCTTTTCGCCTAAAACCGTTAATTTCACAGGAAATAGTTTTGACAGGCTCTGTATTTTTCATACATTTTCCCCATTAATAAAACATAGAATAGCACTGTTTCTTAGACTTCATTTCATTTGTTTTCTTCCCAAGTCAATGGGTTTTTCTGTGTGTGTTTGTTGGGGGTGTTCTGTTGGGGTACCCTGTACAAAAGTATTTTTAAATATAGCCTAACAGCTAATTCTAATGTTTACAAATGACATGATTGGGCTTAGTGCCCTAGATCCTTTTTTGCCTTTTAAGTATTCTCTTGCATTTGTATTCTTCAGTAACAACAAGTCTGTTCTAGATATCAAAACGTATAAATTAAATGTATATAGCTCCTATTCTCTAGACTGTATGGTCTAAGGCTCTAGTTTAGCAAATATATGTGTGTTTTACTTTTGGTTGTATCAGCAGTTCCATAAGGACAGTGGAATGGCTGACTTGAATAAAGGTAGAGATGCACAATATAGATTACTATATTTACTCAAATATAAGATGAGGCTTTTCCCCCCAAATCAGCGGGGGGGGGGGGTAGGGGGAGGAAACTCTTCTTACATTTGCACGCAAGGATACCTCATTAAATACATTGCCTATCATTAAACTGCTGCCAAAATCAGCACGTGCTTGGTAAGGGAAACCAACTATGAAGTTGTTTAAATGCAGCCATTGCTGATCATGACTATAAAACATGGGCCCAAATTTGGGCGCGCACACTGATTTTTTTTTCTCCAAAAATATATATGTCTACACACACACACACGTATACACCCCCTCTATCAACATGTCTTATGGCCACTATGGCTCATTTGACGGTCCAAAGCACATTGTTGCAATTACACTGTACATATTCCTTTTAAAATATCCACACTGCACTCCCATGTGTCTATGTGCCCATGTATCTATCACCATCACCCTTGCCCTCACCACAAACACTCCAACCAAAATCCCTCTGTTGCCCCCTCTCTCAGCCTGTTGCATATGATTAGTGTGGCCATGCCCTCCCTGAGGTGGAGCTAGACCAGATTACACTCTACCTGATTTGCATATAAATTTTTGGAGGATCCTAGGACTTGTGACAAGAACACCCAATTTCAGTCATGAGTGGGGGCTAATTAGCACATGGATCCTTTGTGGGGTGTGTCTGGAATACAGAGACATATGGAGCAGTGCTAAGCTGTGGGGTCACCATGGTTTGAAATGCTGTTGACTCTGATGGGGCCCAGCCCAATGAACTGTATGGTAAATCATGAGCCTTTGACTTTGGACTAATATCATGCACTGTACTGTACGTAAGTATAAAAGTGCCTTTTAGAAGTATGTATATGGAGTACCTGTGTTAAAACTTGCAGCAGTTTCAAAAAGGTAACATGCATCAATTCTGAATGAAGAAGTCTATTGGTACCAACAGTAATTTGCCTATATATTTATTTCAAAGTCACTGTTATCAGATTTGCTTCTCATTTCCATGTGTTCGGGGATAGCATGGTCTGACAGTAAGGAGAGGGCCAGGAAGGAGTTGTAGGACTAAGAAGAGGGGCAGGGGGGCAGAGAGCAAGGGGGGCACCTTACCTCCCCTCCAGATTCATTTTCCCTGCTGTAGCAGTGGGAGGGGCAAATTCAAGTCAAACCTCCAATAATTAGATTCTATACCTTGAAAATTATGACAGAAATTAAATTGAAACATAAATGAACAGACCTTTGATTTAGGAAATGCAGCAACATGCTTACCATGGCTCAAGGCAGAAGTTGGGGAGTGCTACAGCACGACTCTCCGGCACATAGCTAGCATGGGCTGTGTGTTTGTTTCCTCTTCCTGCTGCCCCTGAGGTCTCTGGGATTTTTAGTCAAAAATCACAGCAGCAGGGCTCTGAAGGGTTGCTTATAACTTCCTCTTCCTGCTGCTTCTGGGATTTGTAGGCCACAGTCACAGCCAGCACGCATTTTGAGTGGGGAAGGGGTGCTTAATTTCCCTCCCTGGCCCCAGACCCCAATTGGAATTTGCCTAGGGGGCATTCCCACTCTTCAGACTGGGCTGCATGCCCAGCTGGGCTTGCCTCTCTACCCATCCCCTTGGTAGCCAGCCCTTACTGTTCTGGCTAGGGAGCGAGGGGCAGGGTCAGCCCTGCTCTCTGGAGCAGACAGCACAATACAGCACAGCCCAGGGCTGGAAAGCAGGCTCAGGGACTGTGATTTAACTTGAACAAGGAAGGAATCTGTGCCAGAAGTTTCATAAACTTGTTTGACCTAAGTCAGTTAAATCTGATACTACATTGAACCAGGTTCGTAGTCTTAAGTTCTGGCCGCAAATAACAGGGCAGATGGGGAAATAAGAAAAAAAACAAAAAACAGAGAGGCTAACTATAGGGTAATAAATGAATAAAAGGGGGAAAATCCTAGTTTTAACAAGTCATGGGAAAAATAACAAGAAATGCAGATTAGAGCGCAGATCCTTGCAAATGTAACAGGATTGAATTGCATCTGAAATGATACACAGCAGATGTGCTAAAAATGTGCGGAATGCAGTAAGGCAGCAAAGACACAAATGAACAAAAATAAACCTCCAGAGGTGACGCATTGTATCTGTTGAAGAAAAGTGTTGACAGTTTTGATATAATTTCAGAAGAATTTGTTAGCCTGACTACATACACCTGTTTGCGTGCATGTGTACGTGGATGCACACACGTCTTCCACCTTTAGCATGTGAAGTTTGATGGATCCTAGGAATTTTTTCTCACGGTAGGTATAAATGTTGTGCTCTAGAATCTTGTAATACCTGCCTCAGGATTTCTTGTCTGTTTGAAGACACCATGAGTCCTTGAGTCAGCCTCGTGGCTCATTCTAGTAGGAGTAAAGGAGCTAGCTTTGATGTTACTCTAGAGGAGACTGCTTTCCCTGCACATGTACTTTTCTCTATGGTCCCACTTGGATCACAGCACAAGATTTGTTTCCTAGGAGTTTGTGGTAGCAGGTAAAAGTAGAATGGATATATCTCTGGTTAAGTCATGTAGTATTTTTTTTAACACAGTATTTTTTTTAACTTCTCTATAATGTGTATTTAGCATTTCTTGTCTCCTCTTGTCTTAGATTTTTTTTTTTTCTGGAATATGTATCATCCTGTGTATTTTTAAACGTTTATTTGGACAGTGTGATGATGACGCCTCACTGTTCAAATAAATCATTTATTTTGTGGCTGCGATGTACCATAAAAGCAAAAATCTGACCCCTTTGTACTTAGCCCTGCACTAGACCTTATTCTAGCTGTTTGTTTTTCACTGATTTTGTTAAAGTCAGGATTAGGCACCTACGTTGTTACAGTCATACATCAGGTAAACAGAAAGTAAAGGTAACAAGATTTCTTAAAATATCTTCTCTGCTTTGTTTTTTTTCCAAAAATATTACCAGTTCAGTTTAAACACTTAATCGTATCAGTAGCCAAAAACAAGTTGTGATTGAACTGTATGAAGCCCTATGTTTATTGCAGCTAAAACATAATTGAAATTATAATTTCTCTGTAGTATTTAGGTCATTTTTATTTACTGTTCCATTACTCCTATTCAGATCTGTGCTGACTTCAAAGAATTGTGCTTGCAGAATTTGTTCTCTTGAGTACTTTTAAAACTTAAGTTAGATATACAAATATCCTGAGCCCATAGTTTGTGTTTGTTTAGTTTATATCAGGGATGCTCAACCTTTTGGCCCTGCAAGCCAGATGAAAGGCGTGGGGTCAGTCCATGGGCTGGATTGGAACCCTTATGCCAGGATCAGGCCCTTGGGCCCCATACTGCCTCTGCCCTGTGCCACCTGTGGGTAACCAGCTCCGGCAGCCCCTCACCAGAGAGCAGGCTCCAAGGGCCCCATGCCACCTCCACCCCATCCCACGTATGGAGATCAGGCTCCAGGGTCCCCATCCAGTCCCACATGAGAGGATTCAACTCCAGGAGCTCCATGCTGCTTCTGTCCAGCCTTGTGTACCGGGATCAGACCCCATGCATGGGGGTCACAACACATGGGACTCCCCATGGACTGGATGACATGGCTCTAGGGGCCAGGTCTGGCCTGTGGGCAGGGGATTGAGCACCCCTGGTTTATAGGAATTGCTAAAATTTAAATGAATAGTCATGCAAACGTCAAAGCTTTGCTTCTTTGCAGGACTAATTTTACTATGCATCCCAGAGTTTCTGCTTAAAGTCTTACAGTTGTTTCCTTGAGGAAAATGTGTGATCATTGATTTGTTTTTCCAATATGTTATGCACGGGCTTCGTTTAAGGCTTCTGTTTAACCTCAAGCACACAGGAAATTCCATTGAAGCAAATGGGAGTATTCAAATGCTTTGATTTAAGCACATGTTTATCAGATTGCATTGTCTGGGATCTTTGTTTTTTCTGCATTCTACACTTCATACAGACCTTTCTTGTTGTAGAATAAGGATATTGAAAAGCATGGTCAGTTTTTAACAACAACAAAAAAAGCTGTCCAGTATCTAGAACTTTGATAACCACAAAGCATCATGTGTTGCTGTTTAAGAGAACATACTGCGTGCAAAAATAAGTCATCTTCAAGTTCTTGGTCAAATCTCTTACTAAACTTAATTTTATGGTTAACATTTATTCATTTTATGCGGATAATCTTTACTTCCTTTAATTTAATGATGTTATGGTTAGAACTGTGTTGATAAATGGTGTATTGATAAAGGTTATGATATGAGCTAAATTGATGGTAAAGGAGTGTTGTGCAGTGATGAAATATTCAGTGTTTAATGCCTGGAGTGCCAGTGATTTTTATCTTAAAAATTAGTACTAATAAAAACATAATTTGGAGCAACAAAAGGTCATATTACCAAGTGATTAATGGTTGTTTCCTGCAAGATAATCTTAGAAGTGTGAGCCCATGGTTTAATCACATGCAGTTTTTACAGATGCAGACCCCCTCGAAAACTACCAATACATTATTATTTTTTTCTTTGTTTTCAGTATAAATAAAAGGACCCCCCCTGGACCAAAACATGGTATATTGCTTCAGTTAAGTTAAAATAATGTCATAACTTTTCATTTTTTTAAAAAGAGCTTACTGTAGATGGTACAATTTCTTCAAGACAATAAAATAGTTAACATGGGGAACATCATTCCTGGCACAAAATGTGGCTAAAATTAATTGCAGCCCCAAAATAATTTTCAGATCATTCTTCACTTAGTATATATAGTCCAGGAAGTTTAGAAATGGGCAGTATATGAAGTGTTTATTCCTAATGGGTACTTTTCTAAGGTTGAATTCTTGCATCATTATCAACTTTCTTAGAGAAAATCAGCAATTTGAGGAGTTTTAATTCAATTACTTAAAGAATCTATTCACAGTATATTCATTTAAAATCTCAGTGTGTCTTTTAACCTGCTAAATTTGTTTAAAGACTGGTATGAGATGGGCTATTCAATAAATAAGCAGAAATCTTTGCATGTAGATTACATCCCTTGCTATCTTCCTTTGTGTTTTATTGAAGTCGATTTGTTTCTCTTCTAGGAATACGTTGTCTAAATATTCTGTATCTATCAAGAGAAATTGTTAAAGCTTAAGTTAATTAATTTTTCAATAGTCTCCATTAAAATCAGTTTCAATCAACCTAACCCCTGAAAGTGCTTATGCAGTGCTTTCTTATTAATGGAAGCTTTATTCTTTGGAGTGGCCATATTCATATAGTCTCTGCTTTGCCTGAGGAATGCTGGCTGGATGATTCCTCAGAAGGGGAATATCGGTCTTTCTTTAGCCATGCTCTCATGGTTCATTTGCTGAGTTCTGAACCTTTGTCTTCCTGCATGTGCTTCAGAGAAGGAGTAATATTCCATTTTTGCTCCATATAAATTGCTCCTGTGAACACAAGGCACTTTAACCTTTTGCAAAGATTTCTCCTTTCTGATGCAGCTTTTGTGATACAGCCTGTTGCGAAAGTCTGTTTAAGCTGACTTCTTCTGGGGAAGATGTCAGTTCAGAACTTCTCTTAAAAAAAAAAATCAAAAAAAAAATCTGATAATACATTAATTATTTCCTTGCCGTGCTTTTTTAACATCTGCAAGTTTCTTTATGCAAGTATAGAGCATGTAAGGATAATGTGGATTACACGTCCAAGAGCTTAGTTCAGATACTGTGCAGATGGGGTTGGTACAAAAACCCTGACCAAGAATACTCAACTCCTGGCCAGTGGGCAAAATCTGTCCTGTGGAGCCATAGCATCTGGCCTGCATGAGTAGGGGAATTTGGCAAGGGAGCAGTGGCAATTAATACTGCCAAATCTCCAAGCCCCACATGGCTGGGTGGGGCTGGGCCATGTCCCCTTTCCCCCACATGGCTGGGTTGAGGCCAGGCCACATGCCTTGCTCCTGTCTGTATGGCAGTAATGGGCCCTACTACAGGGTAAGAAAGAAAAAAAAAAGAGTACCACTCACCTAGATGGGAAGAATTTGGCCAAACATGTTAAGTTCCTTTCTAGAACAAAGTATAACAGGCCTGATATGTGGATGAAGAAAGGATCTCATTTAAGTTGAATAGACTACCATGATCTGTTGTGTTACAGCTGAGATCCCTTCTCTACTGTTAGAGAAGAAATGCTGTTTAGAGCCAGGATTTCCTCAAGAACAATTTCAGGTGCCTCAAAAACAGTCCATTTAACTGGGGGAAGTTAAGCAGGTCAAGGCTGATTGGCTGGTGGCCCCAGGAGACTATGCCCCACCACCTCAAAACACCCCCTCCTTCCCTCTCAGCTCTCCAGCCATCAGACAGTGCACCCACAGCTGGTCTGTAGTCTCATCTGTTCCCAGCAGGGACTGGTTCAGGCCAGTCCCCTTTGGTGGTGGTGGGTGCAGGGGAACAGATTGGTGGTGCAGCTTTGCTCATGTTACTGCAGTGGCTGTCAGCAGCTCAGTTCTCACCGGGACATGGGCTACCTCCGTGATGTCTCTAGCGGGTTTTACGGAATAGAGAGAGGTCCCACACAATATATTGGTTCAAATTAGTACGCTGGTGGGGGTGAGGTTGAGCCTTGTGTGTTCTCACAGTGACCACAGTTTTGATTCCTTTTAAGATGTTTATCAAAACTCCTTAATACGCATGTAACACTGCTTAGCTTTAAGAAATACCACAAACATTAAAAACACAATAACTACATATATCAGAAACAATGCTCCAAACGTACTTCCTTCCTGAACAATGCTATAAGAACTAGTATTGCAAAAACAGTTACAATTACAACTAAAGGTTAAATTCGAATTACTGCTATTATTTCTCACGCTATACTTACAATCCTAGAATTCCGAGAAGCCAAACACCTAAATATGGTTTCATTCCTCAGTAGTACGATTCAATGAGCTGGCCTCAATACTAATAGGACTAAGTCCCCTTTCTTCGGTCCCACTCAGGCGCTTCGCGGCTTCAGTGTGAACGGGAGTTCTTGTTCATGGAGAGGGTGGTTCAGGTGATCAGTCTGATCCGGCCTACACTTGCGATTCTTCCTTCGTTGTTCTGCAAGTAAGGTTACCTCCAAATTGGGACTGTAGGTTACAGTTTTTATTGGGTGAGTTGCCGTCTTGGGCCCCTCCTACCCAAACCTGTCACTACTCCCAAATTTGGGCTCGGATCTTACTCAACAGGTTTTTTGCTAGGCGGTCAGTTTGTCTTCCACAACGGAATTTGTTTGCTGACTATTTAGTTTATCATATATTTTGCTTTGGGAGATTTTCCATACCACGGCGGTGACCTTTTTCTTTTACAACCCCCTTTCAAAAGGCTCCTAGGGTTTTGATCTCTTGGAATGTTTGCTTAAGGGTCGTTTTTCTTGTCCTTAGGTTAACTTGTTAAAAGGCTTTAGAGATAAGATCGAGGAGCCAAGACTTTAAGCACGTCCGTGGCAAGGCCAGGCAAAACAAGCAACGAACCTAGATAAGAAGATGAACCTTGCCATTTGTCTAAACTGGCTAATGGGCAGTTATTACAAGCATTCAAACTATTACATTCAATATGACACAAGGGAAGCCCATTCACTGTAACCACAGCACAAGGCCTGGCCTGGGTAGCAGGGTTCCTGCAGAGCTGCTGGGGCTCTGGCTGTAGGAAGCCCTGCCACTTTGGCCAAAGCTCAGGGTGCTGAAGTCTTGTAGGGGGAAGCTTCTCTCCAGCACAACACTTCAAAGCCAGGGCCTGTATCCATGCACATGATGCTGGCTTGAAGTGCAGCAGGACACTCTCCTTTGCGTGGCATTTCAGAGCCCTGTGCTCACAGCCCTGTGTGGAGCTGCAGGTGCAGGGGCTCTGAAGTGCCACAGGGGAGGACCTTTCTCCACCCCCGTATTTGCTTTGGTGTGGCCCATCAGGTCCTGACAGGACCAAGGGATGCTGGCAGGTGGTTTTTTTCTCTGCCTGCTTAGGTTTGGACAGGGTTAACAGCTGCGAAGATGCCAGGCCTTTAAGGGTGTGAATGCTTTTACACCTAGCATTTCTACCAAACTAAAAACATGTCATCTGTGGCCTCAGCCTGCCTGGCCCACCTGCACATCCTGGTCTGCCACCTCCTTAGCATAGCATTGGGGTAGACACAGGTGGCCAGACCCTGCAGCTTGGACCTAGCCACATACCCACTCCCTGCCACTGGAGTGGCCAGGCAGGGTCTGCTGACCCCTCACCCTTTCTAGTATAGACCCCTGACCCAGAAGAGAAAGTGTCCAGGCAACAATTTTCAACCCTGCACCCAGCCTGCTGCACTCTTGGCTTATGGTGCTATTGGCTTCCTGATAAATTCTCTGAATACCCGACTGGGCTTGCCTATGGACCCTGAGTTTGGCCCGACCCTTTGGATACCTGACCTGATCCTGGCTTGATTTCTTGGAAACCTGACCTGGCTAGCCTCCTGACCCCATGCTCTGCTTGACTCTCTGGATCTCTGATTCAGTTCCCTGGACAGATCTTCAGACTTCCTTACACTCTGACTCGGCACGCTCCCCTAGGATGTCAGCTGCTTCTCCTAACCCTAAGGTAACCCCCAGACCTGGCAGCCTATGACCTGGCATGACAAAATGTTTCTTTTCATAGAAATATAGTGCTTGTATGCACTCTTTATTGTTGTCATTGCCCTAGTGCATGGTCTAAGGCAGCTGGGGCTGACCCCGACCATGTGCCATAGGCAGCTGTTGTGTGTGGCATACAAGCTGCAGGCATTCAGTAAAGGAAGGAACCAGAATAGAGGCAAAAGAGGTCGAGCCTCCAGCACCACAGAGCAGAGTGGAGAAGAGTAGGGGCAGGGCAGTGCTGCAAAAGGAGGTGTCTGGTGTCACCACAAGAAGCAGGTTAAGCCTATTTTGGCCCTGTAGCCCTGCCTCAATTAAGGCCTTTAAATCCTTGCTCATCTCTTGCTACTTGCTAACATCTCCTGTCTGGGTTTCTGGTTTCTTAACATACATGACCTCTACTTCATTTACTTCCTTCACACAGGCGCAGTGTGTTTAAAAAGCACTATTCAAATATCAGCTGCTATGTTGTAATAAGAATCAGCATAGTAACTAGACAATTCCTTAACTGTTTTTTTTTCTAATATGGATTTTTGTAGCACTTTCCTATGTACAAAAAGTGGGATCTCTATGAACATAGAAATCAAGTAGCTTAGGTAGAGTCTGTCTGAAGGAAGAAGTAAAACCCACTATCTCAATGTCTTTTGTCCTTTACACTGTCAAAGATAGGATGAACTGTTATGGTTCATGCTCTAATACAGTTCTTTATGGTTAAAGCTATTCAGCAGGCAGCTAGTTCTGACTTTCTTAAGAGACATCTTAAGAGTTTCTTCTTCTCTTGAATGGGGGCCATTGAAAACTATTTGTTTCTTCCTTTATAGCTTCACTTTACAACAAAGCAGTGTCGGTGAATCATTGCTGATTCATCATTTGCACAAGATATGTTGGTAGTATTATGAATAAAAAGATTTTTTGTGCTGCTGGCAATACAGCAAATCTTTTTTTTAAAGGCTTTGCAAGGACATTGTTATTATATTGAGTTCTCTTAGAGCTCAAACTAATAGATAGGATTGCATTTTACAAATCTACAGTGGACAAGCATTCTCCCTGCCACTTGTAGATACTAGAATTTATGGGATTGTGTTTTAAGCAGATCTGCTTTCTCTGTAACAACTGTTAGTAGTTGAGTACTGGTTTGGAAGGGAAGTGCCATTAATTACTGGAGGAGGTTTTTGTTTTTGTGGGTTTTTTTGTTTTTTGTATTGGAGGACTTCCTTTTTACCCTTTGGTCAAAATATTTTTGGGGGATAGGGAATCTCATGGGAATAAGGTAATAATACTTGTATGCCTATTTTCCGTGCATGTTTAATAGCATTAAATAAGGCTCTGTGCTTGCTGTACAGCTTTAATATGGATATAATGTAAAAAAAAAAAAAGAAAAAAAAAAGGGACTATTTATTTTGTAAGACATGGATGCTCAGCCCCAAGCCCCATAGGCCCAATCTGGTCTGTGACATTGTGCTGTCGGGACACTGAACTCCCTATGGGACTGAAAATTTGATGGCAGGGGAATAGTGACAGTACTAATTATCACTCCCCTGCTGCCAAATTTTTGGACCTGTGGGGAGCCTGGCAGGCTGGATAGTGTGACCCTGTGTGCTAGATTGGACACACAGGGCCCAATCCAGGCATATGGGGCTGGGTGGTGGCAGTGGGGCACCTGATCCAGGCATGTAGGGTCAGATCATGGAAATGGGAGGATGTGGGGCCTGATCTCATGTCCAGTGCACAACCCCGAGCACCACCCCTGCAAGGGATCCGGCCCGCTGATTGGTTCACCACCACTCATCTGGCTTGTGGGGCCAGAAGGTTGAGCACCTCTGTGCTAAGAAACTACAGTATTTTGCTTTTTTTTAAACTCAGCAAATACACTGATTGGTAAAAGGAAAATTCCACACTGTGTATAAAATCTTTAACAGCTTAATTACATATGTGACTATTATGGTATCCTCTATTTTTTTATTACTTTTTTATCCAGATGACCTGATTTTTGGGGGGAGGGGAGGGGGGTGTTTTGTTTTTTGATGGGATTATGCAGTTTTTTCTCTGATTTGGGGCTTGAGGGAACCTACTATTTCACACGTCTAGTGTGTGGAAGCCAATACTTCCAAATGAGAGATGGCATGTTACATAAAGCAAAACAAAATATCTAGGATATAACTGAGAATTTTAATATAGTCAGATGCTGTCATCTTAAATAAGCAACTGTTATGTCAAATAAAGACATACTTCCAAGTGACTTTGGAAAGAATAACTTTGGTTCCTGTCCCTCTTCACATTTGTACCCAGTAGGGAGCTGTCTGGTTACAAGAGGTTTCATATATCTTTCAGATAATTCAGGGAGATCCTAATGGAGCATCTAGCACTCAAAGGCATCATACAGATTTGTGAAATTCCATGGAATACCTAATTCCAGAAATCAGGAATTAGTCTGACACAGACATGAAGTGTTTTGGGGTGTTTACGGGTGGGGTTTTTGTTTTTGTGTCCAGATGTATTAAAAGCCTGATGTGCACTTGTTTCTTCATATATGATGCATCTTACTCTGAAGTTTGTTTCTTAAAACCTTTCTAACTTGTGGGAGAGGTTTGTGGAGAAAGATAGATAATATTCAGGGACACTGGATAGACAGCAAACACAAGAGTTAAGAGACAATCTCTTGAGGAGTTAACAATAAACAGTGAAGATGTGTTTAAACTATTTATATGACCTCTACATAGAACACTACCAGCACGTAAAATAGGCATTAAAACCATATTTTCACCTTATTTTTTGTTAATGGAAGCAGCAATTTCAGAAACTTTACTCACATTTTTAGATTCTTTCTAGAAAAAAATTGGAATTAAAGTCCCACTCTGTATACCTAGAGGTATATTTCTTCCCTATAGGAAGGATTGTTTGTGAATAAAATACAGGATTGAGACTCACAGGGCACGTCCACACGTGTGAAAAAGCCCTATGAGAAGCTGCAGGAGGCACGTGTGGGAACGAAAAAACATTTTGCAGTGCGGGGACAAAATTAGACCCCTGGTTCCAGGGGTAAAAAAAAACCATGGGGAAAAAGCAAGGCAGGGAGGAGAGGACCATGGGGGACACCTGCTGGCCCTGCCTGCTCCCCGAGCCCCCTGGATCACTGTCCCACCTGCCCCCCGAACTCCCTGATCTCTGCCCCGCCTGGCCCCAGCATCCTGGCAATTAAAAAAAAAATTTTTTAAAAGCCCTGCACTCACTGGCAGTAGCAGCTGCTGGCAGGGTCACTGGGACCTGGGTAACAGCTGCAGTGGCCCCAGCTGCTGGACAGCGCGGGGCCTGGGTGACAGCCACAGTGGTCTCGGCTGCCCAACAGCATGTGGAGCTGCCCAGCGCCCTGCTGACCTTGTCTGCAGCAGTAGGATGGGGCAGTGGCAGTGCGGGTGCCGGGCAGCTGGGGCTGTGCCATGTTACCCCCTACTGCACTTGGGGGCTCTGCCATGAGGCCCCAGTGACTCTGATGGCAGTTACTACAGCCTGTGACTGCAGGGTTTTGCTTTTTTTTTTTTTTAAAGTGTCAGGAGGCTGAGGCCAGGTGGAGTACCCATCGGGAGGTCTGGGGGTGCAAGCAGGTGATGGGGTCAGGCAGGCTAGTCATTGGGGGGGGCAGGCTGCAGGAGCTGGCTGGGTATGTGGCCAGATGGGGCAGGAATCCAGGGGGCTGGGGGAGCAAGTGGGGGAGGGGGTGGAGGGGCATGTGGGCCCTGCAGGGTGTGGGAGTGGTAGTCCCTGTTGTGGGGCTGTAGCCCTATGGGGGGCAGTCTGTGAGCTGTGCAGGGGGGCTGTGCCCTGCGGGGGGCAGGGGACCCACCCTTCCTCAGCAGCTCGCCCCCCTCACAGTCCTGCCATGATCTACCCACACACACCCTGGTCACACACCCTGGCTCAGTGACTAGTGCCTTCTGGGTCTTGGGTGGGGGGGGGGGCACCCAGGGTTCCCCTGCAGCTGATTGCTGAGCTGGGGAGGCGGGGGATGGGGGGTGGGGCAGCGTGCTCCCCAGCAGGCCCAGAAGTACTTCCAGTCCACTTCCGGGTTTGCCACCAAGCACATGGAGATCCCCACACACTCCTGTGGGACACTCCATGCGCCCCAGCATTGCAGTAATCAAGCTGTACCTGCTACCTCAAGGTATGTAGAAAAATTTTTTAAAGTTGTGTCTGTGTCTGAATCACTGATTCTCCAAATCAGCATTGAATCTTCAAATTTGGATTCGGTCAAATCGAATTAGGGATAGTGATCCAAATCAATGAATTGAACCACTTGTTCTGATTTGGGCTGAATCCAAATCCAAATTGAATAGGGGCCCCTTTGCATACCCCTTATTGCAGTAGTTCTGCGCAAAGGCTAACTAGCTACTGGCAGCTGGCCCAGAGGGGCCCATCCAGGTCTGGCAGGTGCACAGCAGGTCACAGGCAGGCAGCAGCCCCCACTGCCAGACTGCTGCAGTGGGTAAAGGGTGCAGGGAACTCTCAGTGCTGCTTCAGCAGTCCAGCTGGCACAAGGGGTCGTGCCCCCAGGTAGCCATTTGCTGGGTCTCAGAAGCTCCTGAGAGCGGGTAGCCCTGAGCTACTTGACAAGGCAGCTTTTTGTACTGATGGGGCCAGGACAGGGCAGCTTTTCATGCAGCTAGGGACAGCACAGGTGCTGGCCCAGAGCTCTCCTCCCTCTTGCTGCAGATCCAGGAGGAGCCAGGCAGGGTTATTTTGTCTCAAGTGGCACAGGTTGCCCCACACCAAAGTGCATGTCCAAGCATGTACGCCGATGCAAAAAGCCCCAGCTCAAAGTTGCACCGCTTCTATTTGAGCTGCTGAAAGCGCATAAGCTTGCATGTGTGGATGTGCCCACAAGGTCTGTTTCAGGTTCTGCCACATATTACCTGCATGACTTTGGACAAGCCACTGAACCTTTCTTTTTTTTAATTGCCTGTCTATGCTTGTCTTCATCAGAAGGATACTGCTAGGTTAAAATCACTGTTTCTCTGGTGCTTATATACTGTAGTTTCAAATGCTGTAAGATAATCACTGCATCAATAATTTTTAGTAACTGTCGTAAATAATATTTCTGACATAATCTTGATTGCTTGAGAAACGTTTTACTAGCAACTTTTTTTTATCATTATTGTATGAGAGATTTTGGTTTGCTTTTGGCAGAAAAGGAAATACGTTTCTTTGAATTTGACAAGGTAAAAGAGAATGTTTTCAAACATAGCTTGGTCTTCTGATGGAGAGCAGATGAGAAATAAGAGAGGTATTCTAGTCTAAGACTTGATTTCACATACAGCAGAAGTTCTGTCCTCAGCTTGTATAAACCTGCACAGCTACATTAAATAAAGGACCGGCTCAGGGTCTCCAGTGCTTAGTGGTTTAGAGAATGACCATTACCTTTAAAACTGTATCAACTCACTGCTATTAACATAGCACAAGAGTGTACTGAGTTCCCATTTGCACTGTTTCCTGGATAAGGCACTTGCAAGCCATGTGATCAGGGAGTTATAAATCAGCACAGCTCCACTTAATTTAAAAGAACTACATCAATTCAGATCTGGTTCAGAAAAGCTGTGTGATGGCCATACGTACGTATTAAAAATGCCATAAAGCTATTCACAGAAGTAGGGATGTGCATCTATGTGTCCTAGTCAAGTTTTATTTTTGTGGATTACATTGCTTCTTCCTACAGTAATTTCCTCTCTAGTTTCAAATAAACATTCTTCTTATCCAGAAAAGAGTAATCTGGGGACTCAATACATCCTTATGCCATGTTTAAGGCAAGGAATCGATATGGTTTTAGAGGAAATGGTCAATCTGTAAATCAAGAGCATTGCTGCCTGCTGCCCCATTGATTTCACATCTCAGTACTGATCAGGCCTGATCCTGTTTATCTTGTGAGAGAGCAGATGAGATCATGGCCTGGAGTGAGATGTCTGCAAATTGATCTGTTGCACAATCATGTCAGTAGCCATGGAAATTATACTGTATTCTTTTATGGTGCTTCATATAGTTTGTGGTTACTTAGCAGGGTAAGGCCAAAACAATATTGTTCTGTACATGTTGAGCCTTAATGCAGTATTAAAGATGGCCCACTTAATGCAGGATTCACTTTTCAGGAGGTCCTCAATTGTATTACAGGCTTCAAAGAGGAAAACCAAAATTCAAAGCTGGTATTATAGCTTCCAGCAGTCTTAGGTAGGAGAAGTGAATCTGGAGTTCAGCTGTTTGTTAAAAATATAAACCCATTATTCTCGAATTACCAGTCACCATAGTAACCTGCATTCACTGAATTTCATATGAAATCTTTTAAAGCCACTTAGCTGGAAGAAATAAATGTTGTCAATTATTGATTTATGAATGTAGCATAATTGTATTAAGAAAGGTGAAACATTTTTGTAAGACAAGTATTTCTTCATGCAGTATAGTTTCAAATCAATGTCAATAACTAGTGTCAGTGATTTACTGGAACTGAAATAGGTTCTCTGTTTCTAATATTGTTTCTTCTTGCTTCCGTAACTTCTTTTTCTTTGTGTTACATTGACATTTTTATTTTCTAGAGTTTGGGATTATATCCTTATTTAAATGCCTTCTTAGGGAAAGATTATTGCAAGTTCACGTTTACTAGTACAACCTTTCTCTTGGGGTTCCTTAAAGACTGGGGTGTGGTTATATATAACTCAGGCATGTAAAATCAGATTCTTTGAACTAGCAGAGCCTTTTGGAGCTATATCAGACCCTTGTTAGCCAGTTTGTGGGCATAAAGATTGAAAAGGGCCCAACCATCCTTCCAGCCCTTTTTAGGGTTAACAACAGCAAGATGGATCTCTTGCAGTATCCACCTTTTGTTTTTGCTCTGTGCTAGCATTACTTATGCCTCATACAGACATTCAGTTTCTTTTGGGAGAGTCACTGCTCTCCCAGGAGTGTAAGGATGTTCAGGCTTTTTCCCCCAGAGTAAAATTGGCTGCTGTGGGGGAAAAATAACCTAGGAACAACCAAGGTTAAATGACTCCCAGAAGAGTTTCTGGCTGTACATGCTGATAACTCAGGCTAAACACGGGTAGTTTGGGACAGTTAATCAGTGCATATGCACAGCTGCCATGTCTCCAGGCAGGCCAAGGGGGCCTGCAGAGAACACTAAAATGTATGCACCTCCCTCCCCCCAGGTCCCAGGCAGCACAGTGTTAGCATTGCAAGCTCTCCACTCTTTAGGGCCTTGATATTTGAATGCCTGTACACCATGGTGCTGGGTAGGTTTTACTATTAGCAGAATAAATTTCCCAGATTATTTGAAAGTATGTATGTAGCCTTAGATTCTTCCACTCTTCAACACTGGGGGGTGTGGGTGGGGGTGCTCATCTGGCATATTGGGGCCCCAAAACTGGACACACACTTCAAGAAAGATGTTAACAGACTGGAAAAAGTCCAGCAGAGAACAACAGAAATTATTAGATGTCTGGGAAACATGACCTATGGGTAAAGGCTGAAAAATTAGGTCCATTTCACCTGGAGAAGAGAAGACTTGGGGGGGGGGGGGGGGGTTGATAACAGTCTTCAAATACCTGAAAATCAATTGCAAGAAAATGGATATAGCTTTTTCTCTGTGACGGTAATGGACACGAGTAGGAACAATGGCCTCAAACAGCAGCAGAGGAAATTTAGGTTGGAGATCGAAGAAGAACTTTCTGACTATGAGGGTGGTTATACATTGGAAAAACCTAAAAACGCTGTGGACTCTCCATCATGAAAATTTTCAAGATTACATTAGACAGACACTTGATTAGGATGGTTTAGTCAGGGATGATCCTGCCTTGAGCCAGGGGGTTTGACTAGATGTACTCATGTGGTCATGTCTAAAACTACTTTTCTGTGAGCCTGTGATCCTGATTAGAAGTGTCCATGGGTTAATGTATATATTTGGTAAATACACACAAGCATTTTCCTTGGGTAAGTTTCCTTAGGTAAGTTTTGGCTAAACCTCTATATTTAGGCTACTGACAGTATGGTAAAAGATAACTTTGGGATTTAAAACACACATACTGTGCTTTGGTGCCTGATAAGAGTACTTAGTCTTTCTTGAAGAGGGACATATCCCTGCTCCATTTATGGCTCTTTTTCAAAGTGCACTTGGGGCATTTATAGATGTGCTCTGGGAGGCAAGGGAGGTGTGCTAAGTAAAAGTGCCCAAAGCATCACGTGTATGTGTCCCCAGGCTGAAGAATGGCAGCGGGGTACTTTGAACTAAAGTTTATTGAATGAGCTTCACTTTAAAGCACCCTGCTACCATTTTTGAGTGCAGGGATGCTGATGCACATGGTGCTGGAGTCTGTGGGAACGCTGTAATTACCATGCTCCAGCACTGTAATTGCAGTAATTACCACGCTCCTATGCGCTGTAATTCTGTCACGCTGAAGCAGCCTCCCTGTACGTGTATAGAAGCCCTCAGGGATAAAGGGAAGCTAACCTGATATTGGTTCTCTTTGAGGGATCAATGCTATATTCTTCAAACACTGTAAGGGAAAGCTACAGCAAATAAGCCATCAGGTTAGTCTGTCTCTGTTAGTACCCAAATGAGCTGAGATTTCATCCTGAGCTCTCTAGGGAAGTTGAGATTCTGCTGTTTTGTTCTCAGTGTACAGTATTGTTGGTTTCATACAGTGTTAAGCAAATGATTCATTTAGGTTGTGTATGTAAACTTAAGTCCATTCTTCTGTATGTATAGATGAATATGCTTCAGTCATAGAATCATAGAAAATTAGGGTTGGAAGGGACACCAGGAGGTCATCTAGTGCAATCCCGTGTTCAAAGCAGGACCATCCCCAACTAGATCATTCCAGCAAAGGCTTTGTCTAGCTGGGTCTTAAAAACTTCCAAGGATGGAGATTACACCACCTCTCTGCGTAACCTGTTCTAGTGCTTTACTACGCTCCTAGCGAGACAGTTTTTCCTAACATCTAACCTAAACTTCCCTTGCTGCAACTTGAGACCATTGCTCCTTGTTCTGCCATTTGCCACCACTAAGAACAGTCTAGCTCCATCCTGTTTGTAACCACCCTTCAGGTAGTTGAAGGCTGGCATGTTGTGTTCTGGCGGGTTTTGGAGTGTCATGAGTGTTTTCCTGTTTTGTTGTATTAATACAAAATGTGTGGTCTTGTTGGAAACCCATGCTATGCTCTATCCATTTATTTTGCTTTTATTGCTGTATAGATCATGCTATGCTGTCTATGTATAACTTTATAATTTTGATCATGGTTTAGCCAAAGGACTGAGGCATTCATACTTAAAAGAAAATTGCCAGCCCCGGACAAAGGCAGAAGGAGACATTATTGGTTTGACCCAAGGCCTCCTCTGTCTCCAGTGGAGAAATCAACTCTGTAATAGAGAGGCGACTGAGAGAAAAGACCCTTTAGCCAGGCTCCCTCCAGGTGTCTCAAGGAGGCAAGTCATTTCTGAAGGATTTCATGACTCATGAGCAATTAGAATAAGGTGGGGGTGGGGAGGGCAGAGAGCTTTGGTAGAGCCATGGTATTAGGATCCCACACTTTGGAGGTTCAAGGTCCCCAGCAGCCAGGGCTAGCAGAAACAGCAGGAAAGCTGAGTTCTGGAGATAATAGCAGGAGGAATCCTCTCAAGAGAACTAGGTTATAGCTAGATAGGAAGGTAAGAAACTTTACTTGTTTTGTTTTTCTGTCTTCAAACTTATGCTCAGTTTTGCTTGTAAAACTTTTAAAATGGAAAGGAGGAACCTAAAATTTCTTTCAAAGTCAAAAGGGAGGCCATCTAGAGCAGGCAGAGGTTCCCTTGCTGTAGCTGCAGGGTTAAGTATAAGGGTAGTAGCGCTGAGGTTTGCAAGGATAAGGCATTATCTCAGAACAACTACACTCTGTTCCTTGGGACAAGCTATGGGTCAGCAGGGAGAAACTTGGGACTCTGAGCAAGTGGGTTTATAACAACAGTTATAACATTTTTTTTCAAATACAATAGAATATTTTTCTACAAATATAATCCTTACACTGTTTTTTTTTTTAAATTGGTAGTATTTGAATTAAATATTTGTCTGCAGAATCTTGTCTCCTTTTGTAACCTTTTGTCTATGATTAATACAATCTTAAAAAAGGTATGATCCAAATTTATTAGAAACCAATGGGAATATTCCCTTGGTTCTGAAATTTTCAGTGATTTGTTCTCTATACATGTGATTAGCCAAAACATGTTCATTTGTTTGATTAATCAAGCCCAATGGTGATAGATAGATCAAGGACCTGATGCTGTAAGCCATCTCTAATTGACTTAAATGAGAGTTTTATGTAAGAAACTATTGTAAAATAAAGCTGTGTATAGCCTTGAGGTCCAGAGAACAGTTTCACTTGCATGTCCATAAAGCTGCTCCTAAACTGAAAGTGACCTGGACAATGTTCCAACGATACTTTGCCACAATTTCATTTCTGTGCATTTTAAAATATTTACGTGTGCTATTTGAATAGATTGCATTACATGACTGATATGATCAATGTTGTCTTGTTTTTTCCTTGTTTCAACCCCATACATCTTTTGTGCGTCTTGTCTAAGTCTTAGATTGCAAGCTCTTAGAGGTTCCGACCATTCTTACATTCTATGTTTGAACACCCCTAACACAGTTGTGCCTTTGGCAATGAGCAGGGTGCCTATGTACTGTAGCAATAAATAATTATTTTTATAAGATGGGAGAGAGTTTAATAAGGTAGATTTTTCTGTAGATTTTGGAACAGCTGAAAATAAGCTGATGTAGGTCAAATATTGGTTAGCTTGTTCTATAAAGGTGTTTAATTGTTTGAAGGAAAAGCCCTAAACAGATGCTAAAGAGTTTTTAAGGAAAGCTCTGTAAGGGTTCTGTGGTCAACTGCAGGTAGGTAGTTTTGCCATGTGTATCGCAGTGTGATATTACTTAATGGGCTGCATTACAGTGCCTTGAATTGGTAGGAAGGCCTATCTACAGAGGACGTAAGCCTAATTGGGAGAAAAAATCACAGTACGCTTTCATCTATGACAGTGGCTGTCAGGAAACATGAAAGACTATTCCTCTGGTACTTAATTAAGCCTTGAGTCTTTGTAACAAAAACAGCAAAACAATTAATTAATGATTAAAAATTAACTGTGTGTTCTTTGTAGTGATTTATATGCATAATTAATGCTGCAGCATTTTAAGGTGTAATCTGTCCTTTATGAAAGTGTGATAATGGATGGCTGCTTCAGAGGGTGTTACTAAAAATTAAAATTAGCATTAAAATTTATTTCACAGGGCTTGTGGAAGTAAACGAGCAAGAGAGGGGCTAGATTTTTGTTTTTGTTTTTTTGGTTCATCTCCATTTTATGTGCCCATATATCAGAAATATGCTTATAGCCTGAATATAGTATACAGCATAGGATCCTGTAAACACTTAGCCATGCTATGTGCATAGTTTAACCATTTCGTTTTCAGCTTAATTGATAATGTACAGTATTGCTGTTCCAGAGGCTTTCTACAAATTCAATTAAACAATGAAATTGAAGTACAGCAATGTATAAGGCCAGACCCTTAATTTGAGCTATTCCACTTTACATCAGCTAAAGACCTGGGCTCAGATTTTTTTAAGTGGTTTAGGTATTGTTCCACTCATTGCAAATTCTGATTGAGGGGAGCCAAGGACTTATTTTCAGAAGTCACATAAGCCACTGGGAGACTCCTAAGTGCTTTCTCTGAAACACAGATGCAACATACCAAAATAAACAAGTTTAAATTTTATAATCCTCTTTAAATTAATTGGGATTAAATGCTGTGGCATGTACAGGCGCACTTAGGCTGTATATGCACGTCCAAATTATCTGGTACAATTCTCCAAGGTTTGTTCTCTTGGTAGTAAACTTACTCAAAGGTGTGTGTAAATTTGAATGCTGAGGCCCTGAAGAGTAGAGCATGCAGTATTAACACTGTGTGATGGAGGGGGGTTGTGCACGTATTTCGGTGTGCTCTGCAGGTTCCCTTGGTCTGCTTGGTGACAGATGGCAGCAGTGCATATGGCAGCCATGATGGGCTGATCCAGACTGCCCATGTTCAGTCTGTATTTTCCTGAAGAACAATGTCACTGGTAGGTATTGTAAGGCTTTGGGAACCTCTTTGTGGGTGTCTTGCCTCCCAGCAACGTCAGGGTGAAACCCTATTCCGGTGCCACCTAGATGGTCTGAGCTGCCCCTTTTATTCGTCTGCCACGTCTTCGGTGTTATTAGTTGGGGAGGCAGTTCTCTGTTGGGGCCCAGAGGTGTCTCGACCTTAGGGTTGTCTTTGTGGGGCTCCAAACCTCCCCTTCGGCCCGGGTTGATGCTGCTCCCCGCAGATCTTCCCCACACTGCCCGCCTTGCCAGGGCTGGGTCTTCTAGGCCATGAACCTTCAGGGGGCTGCCCCTGGTTTCGGCCTGGTTTTCCCTTCTTCAAGAAAAATAAACTTGCCCCTGCTGGGGTCATCCACAACTCAGCTGAAAATGCTGGCACCTGCTCCCGAGCCTACCTTTTTCTCTCTCTCTTTCGGAGCTCCTTTCTTTCCCCCTCTTACGGGACTTGTTTGTCTTCTCCCCTCTAACGGGCAGGGGAACTGGGACTACGCCTGTGTCCCATCCCTACCAGTTCCCCTGGCATCCCCACTCTGGAGCCTGGCTGACCTGGGGTTCTGTCACCTTGGTCCCTCTTGCTGGCGTCACTCCTCTCCCCTTTCCTGGGGCTCGTGGTTCCCTGTGCTCTGCCCCCTCCGGAGCCGTCCAAGGATGATTGTGGACTTGAGGGTCTGCCCTCAGTCCTGGTTCTGGGGCTCCTAGTTGGAGCCTTGCAGTTCCCCAGCGGCGTCCCACCTGATCACCGCTTTCCAGCAGGGCTCCTTGGCTCCTGCCAACCCCTGAGCCTGCCTCCTGCCTCGCTGGTCTCCTGGTGGATGGCTGCCACCTCCTCCGGGAATCTGGAGCCTCCCGGCTCCTGAGCCAGCATCTCCCAGCTGCTGTTCCGCCTCTCTCTCTCCAGCTCTCCCTTAGCTGTTTCTCTGGCCGCCTTTTGAGCACCCCTCGCTGCTCGGAGGCCATGCCCCTGGCTCTCCCTGATACACAGGCTCAGGGAGCTGCGAAACTGCCAAGCCTGCACCTGTGCCAGTGTCTGTGCTCCGGTCGCCTCCTACTGCCGCCCGTCTTGGCTCCTACGGTGAGTGCCGCAGTGCTTTGGTTAGGGGTCCGGGCCATGCTGCAGGAGGGCTCCTGTCTCCACTCTCACATACAACATGGGGATTGTGAAGAGGGTGTGTTCTGCATTTTGCTGGAGTAGCAGAGTCCAGTAAGCAAGACACTGTCTCCCTAATTTTAAAATTAGTTAATGCTGCATGCATGAATTTGCAGTACCTGAATTCAGGGTGGTATGGAGTAGATTCACAGAATGAAGTAGTAAGAGGGACTACTATTCATGAAAGGATATTTTGCAGTTTTGTAAAGAGTTCAAAGGAACATTTCACTGTTAATATATTATAAGTGGTCAACACTGGATTAGTTTTCTGTCTCTTTTTATCTAGTATGCAGTCTCTATAGTGGCTAGTGCAGGGGCAATCTTAGATGTTTGCACTAGCCTGGCTAAAATAAATTTTGCCATGTCCTGCCCTACTTTCAAAAATAGCTGGGTTCTCCAACCAATCAGAAACTGCTCCTCACTAAACACCTAGAACAGTGGTCGATTGTGGAGCCTCTGGCAGTCAATCTCAGTCTGTCAGAGGCTCCACGATCAGGAATGGCAGGACGCATGTGGCTGGGCTGAGCCACGCCCCCTGCTGCTCAGGCCAGGCTGGGTGAGTGGGATCAGAGCCCGGGTGGCTTGTCTGGAAGTTGGGGGAGTGGGGGTTGGGGGAGGCAGTAGATCATGAGGTGCCCTTTACTTACAAAAAAGTGATCTTCACCATAAAAAGGTTGAAGACTACTGACATAGGATAATAGAGTCATAGAGAAGTAGGGCTAGAAGGGACCTCCATAGGTCATCTAGTTCAGCCTTCTGCCTGAGACAAGATCATCCCTATCCAAACCGTCGTAAAAAAACCCATAAAATACATCTTAGGGGGCCAGTGTTAGGCAGTGTTACAACCAATGCCCAGGGGAAGCTTGTAAGAAGGAATGGGACCCTAGAATTAAAACACTTATTTTTTCTGATGTGCAATGCAATGCTTACAAGCTGCCAACTTTTCTGACATCCTTAAAGTTTGTTCCCTAAAGCATCTTTTGATTAAATGTTTGGGACAATGCAAGTTCAGTAATCTACTAAAATTCTACTAAAACTTGAATAATGTTTTTGAATATTTTCAAAAACGGCATTTTAATAACATTATTAATTCACATTCATGACAGAGCATTCCTGCAAATTATGTTTAAGGGTAATTTCCATTACATTGTATTTCAATGTTTCTACACTGTAATCATATTACCAAAACTGTGAAAACTGGGTAGAAGATGCTCATAAACAGAAAAATGAAAAAGCAGCTTCACTTCACTTCTACTTCTAACGTCCTCCAGTTCCTTCCTTTGTTATCTTCCTACTGTGACTTCGACAAATGATATGAAAAGTCTTCTAAAGTGACAGAATTTGAGATGTTTTAGGGCCCCATACAACATTTGGCTAAATTGATGGAAGTCTTTAGATTTGTTCCTGAAAGATGCATTTACTGTTGTAATTCTTTTATAATAAAAATTCAAGGTATGGAAATGTTTTGATTATTATTGTTATTATATTTAATGTAAAGAAAAAGGCAGGAATTAAAATTTTGGGTCTGATTCTGCCTTTTACTCCAGAAATATTTCATTTGCATCAATTAACTGATTGCGATTGGACACTCATAGCTAATTAAGGGGAGATTTTTTTCAAAGGCATAAGGAAAAAGTTACTGCATTCCCTTTCTTGCTCTTGAAAATCCCCCATATATTGCCTTTCCTTGCTTTTTAATGTATGTATGCAATCTTCCCTTGTTCCCACTAATATCTATAGAAATTTTCTCATGGATTTGAATGGGAACAGAAGCAAGAATATTCTGAAATAATATTTGCTAAGTTAAATGTTCAGCGGAATATATAATGCATCCAGAGTGGGTGAATCAGTTACTATGGGAACTGTAACTTTTTAATCGACTGGTTTGTGAGTGCTTAAAACTGTGATGTTAGTGTTGAATTAATGTAGGCTTTAGCATACAATATGTATTAAAGTTGAATACTGTTTTTGAATACTCATGTTCTAATAACATTACTAATTCACACAAATGACAGAGCATTCCTGCAAATTATGTTCAAAGGTAATTTCCATTATATTGTACTTCATTGTTTCTACACTGTAATCATATTAACTAAACTATGAAAATACTTCTCAAGGGAATGTAACTCCATAATCAAAACTGTGAAATACTAGTTTAATAGCATGGCAATAGTTTATCTGAACATAAAGTATGTATCATAAACAGGACATATTTTCTCTATGGAAATATTCTAGAAGAATCCTGTTTAAAGTCTTTGACCTTGTTGTTTTTGTGAAATGAGGAATTTCAGGTAATGCAATTTAAAGAGATGTTCATATTTTCTTGTGTCCCTGCTGCTTCAAGGGACTTGGGAGTGGAGAGCTGAGTGAAGGGGTAGACATTTTGTAGCCAGTAAAAAGTACTTCCTTTTGGTGTTGAAGAGAGATGTCTGTTACTGTTTCCCTGGGAATTCTGCTTTGACAGTGATTTGAATTCGCCTGGGCTCAGGCATAGGACTGCAGGCAAGGGGGAACAAGTATACCAAATATCCTGGCAGGACCAGTAGGTTTGAATAGTGCAGGTTCTTGCATCAGGACAGCTCATGACATTCAGGACTGGAGTGGGAGGAAGGAACTCATTAGCTGTCTTTGTAGTTGTAGTGTTCTCAGTGGTATACACAACATGAAGTAGACATGGCCCTCCTTGACAACAGAGAAGGTTTTCCATGCATCCTTTCATCTCCTTGTTATTCAGGAAAAGCAGGCTGAATTGGTACAAAGTGTGTGTTATCCCTTTGAGCTCCAAAGTTGACTTTTCACAAACATGTTTAGTATCCTGTTTAGCAACCTCTGTGATCCAGGTATGCAGCAATGTCCAGTGTCTTCTTGCAACTGACAAGATTCAGATGTGAATGCAGACACCCTGAAAAAATCCCCTGAAAATTCATTATACGAGTCAATGTGCTGTTTCTTCATCTTATCACAAACTCTTCTGTTAAACATGCAGAGTATCTGACTTTGTTGTTGGTCTCTCTGAATCAGGGGCATTAAACATATGGTCCATGAGCTGGATCCAGTTGCCAGACTACCAGCAGGCAAGTAGAAGTTGGGGTCAGGACTAGGGGCAGTAGCCTAGTGCAGAATCCAGGATTGCCAGGCCCAGTAGACATGGCAGTCTGTAACAGGAGGTGAAGTAGGGCTTTATCTGCACAGCCCTTGTATCTGTAGCTGCTTGCCCTACTGCTGCTGGTCCTGCCAGCCATGCCCCAGGCCCAGTCCAGTCCATGAGTCCCATGGTCCTTATCTGGCCTGGAGCCCAGAGTGAGTTTGATACCTCTGTTAAATTACTGCTATACATCAAAAACATTAATACTGTGCTATGTACTAAATCATGAGGTTCAATCTTTTTTTATTCTAAGTACCCCTGGTGGCTGGATGTGGGGGGGGGGGGGAGGGGGGAGTTGGCGTACAGCCGGACACCGAGTGGAGGGGAGGGAGGGGGGTAGCACCTGGCTGGACACAGAGCAAGGAGGCGGGGATGGTGTGCAGGCTGGCAGGGATGGAGCGCCGCCACCTCCCAGGAGCAGGGCCGATGCCCCTCTGTGGGGCGAGAAGTTCACCAGGCTGGTGTGTGGTGGCAGCAGCTACTACATGTGAGCTTCCCTGCCCCACAGAGGAGTGCCGCTGCCCTCACCCCACCCAGGCTCCACTCCTGCGAGGCAGTGGCGCTCAGTCTGTACCTGCCCGCTTGTTTTTCCTAGGATAGGTCCAAGTACCCCCAGGGGTATGCATACCTCCAGTTGACAAACCCCTATGCTAAATAACTGTTATTTATATTTTACAGCACCCAAAGGTCTATATCTGGGCTCAGGCCCCGTTACAGTATTTGCAGAACAAAAGTGATGTAAAGAAACAATCCTTTATATTTACTTAATTTATTTTGACTAGTATTTGCTATCTTGGCATGGCTTAAAAATCAAGAGATTTTTTTAAAAAGAAAAGTAAAATATTTTTAATTCATTTTGTTTGCCTTCTACTTTTAAGCCATTGAGATGCACTTGGGGCATGTTTTTAATTTTTTATGAGCAATCATGGGAACTAGGAACTTCCTCTCTTAAATAAAATTAAAAAAATAGCCAATTGCCTTCACATGAATTCCAGAATTGAGGCATGAAGAAAATTGCTAAATATTATGAGACCTGCAATAAAAACATGAGACTTAGCAATGCTATTATACTTGAACTGGTATGTGAGGGTTTGATGCTTGAAGATAATGAACATTTTTGCTGAAAATGTTTGCGTCATATCTTGTTCACCAAACATGTAAGCCTGTTTTAACTTTGTTTCTCTTACTAAAAACACACAGTGCTTTTTAGGACCCCCAGATAATTAAGGACTAAAGCCCATATAAGAGACAATACAGCATATATGCCATCCCTGGAGGTACCCAGAGAAAGAACCAGGAGTCTGTTACAATTCAATATTTACTTTCCCTTTGCTCCACTGGGGAAAGGGATGTACTGCAACCATTTACTGGATACAGTTCGTTTTCCCTACCTTGTGTCAGCTCAACTCAGCTGATTATTACTTCAGAGCGGAATCATCCCTCTTTGATCTCTTATAACTTAGAAGCAGATATTAGAGTCTGCTTTCTTCTTTATGCCAGGCACTGAACATAAGGGTGAGCTTCTTAAAAGCCACACAGGACTGTGTGGGGCTGTGGTCTTTATGTCAAAGCTAGGTATTTCTGTTGGGACAATTCTGTGCTGTGTCTCTTATGCCTTTTTTTATTAAATAAAGATCTGAGCTAAGATTTTTAAGCATATGAGCTTAAACTTGTGCTTCTAAATTCATATTGAAGACACAAAAATAAATGGCTTAATTTTTAAAAGTAATGAGCACCTAGCTTTTGTTTATAGCACTATTGAAAAATCAAGCCACTTATTTCATTGTCCAAATTTCACACACACAAAATATTTGGTCCCAGAGATCAACTTTGGTCCCAGAATGTTCTGCTTATCTTTTTTGTAGCTTTGAAAAACAAGTTTTTAATTAGGAACCCACAACAGGATAATGAAGATTGCATAGTTGTTTTTTTTTAACTGTGATATAGAATTTGTATAAAGACTACATTTGTTAAGGGAAGTATCAAGAAATGTTTTATATTAAGTTTTCCTACTTTCCATTTTGACATGCCCTCTTTTCCTTAAAAATACTTCCCCTCGCCGCCGCACTGCCCTGCCCCTCCAGCTCCCCCCTCCTTTTCTGTATCATGCATTCTCATTCTAGGAACATTGTAGCATCAGTTGTGCTAAAATGAGATTTACATAAACATAGTTGTGGTATTTCCATTTGTTCTTAGTGCCCATGGCAATGTGATAGAACCTGGAGAGTGTTCACTCCATTACTGATCGATTATCTTCAAGGATTGTGTATGGCAAAAAAAGAAAACAAAATAATTCATTCTCATTATCTTCAATTCCTTAATTTGATTGCATCCTTAAAACAAAAGATGAAAAACAAATATATTCAAGTCTACATGCTCCTTTGTGACCAGGCAAGGTGTCTTATGCCAACCTCCAGAGCTGACAATCTTCAGGTGTTAAGTCTTCTCTGAATTTTGATGGCCTCATTCCCTGTACTTCTCCTTTTCTCAGAACTACACCTGGAACTGAGAGGGAGCGAGAGAGGAAGCCAGACTGCCACAGAGCTTCTCTTTTCTTTTCTGCAGGAGCTGCTTCTTCAGCAGCTGCCAGACAACTCTCCCTGCCTGCCCCAGCCCTGGGGCTTAGATGTGCCCAGGGCCCTGCGTCCATCCAGTCAGCTGACCGGGGACAGGCACTATAGGTTGTAGCCGTGTTGGTCTAAGGACATGGCACTGGCAGACAAGGTTCTTTGGGTCAATCTGGTATATTTTAGTAGACCAACTGAATAGTTGGAGAAATATATCTTAGCAAGCTTTCGGGTTGAAAAACCTTTTGTCAGGCTGAGGAAGCACCTGCAGTTGGGGGGTGTGTGTGTGTGTGTGTATGTGTGTGTGTGTGCGCGCACGCATTATTCCTGGATGGAAGGACTAATAAAGAAGCCAGAGGCTGGGATGCAATGCAGGCAAAAAAGCCAGACAGTGAAAATGGAAATGGAGGCAGCAGGGGTGAGAGACAGGCTGGGGTTGGGGAGAAAGGGGATGTATCAGGTAAAAGTGGAGAGGTGCCTTGGGAGTCAGATGTCCGGCACATTGTAGTATCAGAATTCCAGTGTCTATATTGAGTCCATCAGTTTCTGCACGTCTGGTGACAGCGGCCTGCCCTAGCTAGGAACACTGATCCCCTGGAACTTCTCCATTTGGTTCTCAAGTTCCCTCACTACAGGGATGACCTGGCTAAGGGGGGGCATCACCAGTGCTGAGGCTCTCAGTGGCCTCGAGGAAGGGCTTGAGGACCACCAAGATCTGGGAAATGGTATCCCACTCAGCTCTTTTAAGGGGGCTGCTGATCCCAATCTCCCCAAGCAAGGCCATCTCATGGATGGCCTTCTGTTGCTTCACCAGCCTCTCAAGCATCAGGTATTTGGAGTTCCACCACATCCTGAATGATTTAGTACTGCAGGATGTTCATTCTGCCTGTTTGTCCCACAGCATCTTGCCCTTCTTGATGCTCTGGTGGAAGTAGCCTGCCACCTTCCTACATTTGGAAATGAGCTTGCTGGTGGTACTGGTGCCATCACTGGCAGCCCTGCCCCCTCCAAGGTGCCCCTGACAATGAGGTGGAACTTGTGTGCCACACAGCCGTGGCAACTTTGTTGGCATCACGGACTGCCTGGACCATATTGGCCCCATTGTCAGTGATCATCAACCCACAGGTAAGCTTGCCTTGCCCAATGAGCCTTCTCTGCATCAAGCAGTTCATGGCTTCCATGATTTCTGTTGCTGTGTGGGACTCATCCATCACTTCAGCTTGAAGAAGAGCCCACTGCCAGCTTGATTGGTCTCACCAGTGCCCTGTGAGGGAGCGGTAGGCGTGATCTGCATCTGGCAGCTCCAGATGTCTGAGGTAAAGTGTAAGGCTACCTGCAGACCTGCCTTGTGCAGCTCCTCTCGCAAGAGCTCCCTGCATGCCTCATACAGGGAGGGCACCACTGTCTTGCCAAAGGTTGTGCGTGTGGGCACTTGTTATGATGGGGCCACAAGCACCACGAGCTGCCTAAATCTTGGCCACTCAAATAGGGAGTAGGGCTGGCCATCCAGAGCAAGCATCTCCCCAACGCTCTGGGTGATCTTGCCTACCTGGGGAATGTGTCCCACTCTGTCTGCAGTTTTCCCCCACCGTTTGTGACCAGGCATCATTAATACGGATAGCACAGCTCTGGGAATCATTTGTTAGTTAAATTGTATAGACTCTGCTAGTTCTACAGTGATAGATAGCAAAAAAATTTGCATCAAGATTGGATCTCAGCAATAGACCTATTAGTAGATTTAAAAGTCAAAATAGGCTCTTGGAATCCCAGTTGATAGTACATTACACTCTTAAGGCACATTCTTGTCTGTAGATCACAGTATTCTCTAAATAATCATTGCTGTCCTTTTTACTTGTACAGTTGTACAGAAGTCAGTGGCAAGTCAGCACAAAACTCAGGTCAAATATTCACTATTGGTAGATAACAGCTAGCCCTTAATAATATTTTGGCTTTAAATTAGTATTAGATTAAATTGTATTCCCAAAACTAAAGCTGGGGTATAATATTTTGAAGTTGAAGTTTTAAAGCACTTTGAATTTTCTAAACGTTTAATACAAAATCATTGCTGACTAGTACTTTGTTTCTTCCTTATTTGTTAACTTATCAGGACCCTACCGTGGTATATGATCAATTTAGGCAGATTTTAGGCAGTATTTTAAGCATGTCATCCTATGTTTGATTAGTATTGTTTTCCTTTACATATATTTATTTATCCAGCTCTCAGTGACAGCAAGTGAACCAAAACTAAGTAATCATTCTTTCATAGGCCATGGTATTGTTTGTGATTAGATGCATCCCTTTCCTTCAGTTTTTGAAGAATGTCTTCTGCTTATTATTTGGGGTATTTAGCAAGTACTAATAATCCCAGAGAAATGCTATTGAATTATTCCAAGCAATGAAAACGATTTTGAAAGATGTCTACTCTGTACTTGTTACAGTAATTTTTTTCAAATACAGATTCTTTACATTTTGACCATAATAATTAGTATTTAAATACAATGCATTAAATTTATATTTCAGATTTTTATCAAATTGGAAAATATTTAAATGAATACATTTGACATTTCTGGTATTTAAAATATTACATCATTTTCAAGAAATTCTGGTTATTAAGCTACAGATCCTCAGGCAAATGTCAAGTATCAATCTGAGGCTTCCTTTTAAGTTCCAATCAGTAAAGAGCATAATTGCTCACCAGAGAATGAAGTTAAATCAAGTTCTTATTCACTGTAGTTTAGTGAGTGAACCAGTCTGAAGTGAGTTCCAAATTGGGTGATCATATGCTTCAAAATGAAATTAAATAGGAAATGGCTGGCATGAACCAGATCACATTACAATCACCCTTAGTTTTAACAGACAAGGGCAGTTTTTGGGGCATGATCAAAAGTCCTTTGAAGTCTGTAGGAGTCTTTCCAAAGGTTCCAGTGAGTTAGGGATCAGCTGTTGGAATTGCCAGTTAGAGCTGGTGGAGCATTATCTGCTGTGGCCAGTTCTCTCTATATAACATAGATCAAATATTAGGGTAGTTGCCTGCTGTTCTGTAGAACTAGTTAGGTACACTGTAGTCACTTGGACATAATTTGCACTATTCTCTTATGTAGTTTATTAAAATTCTTCATTCTGGAACTTGGATTTTTGATCTTGTAGGCTGCTCCAGCAGCCTAATGATTAAATGGAAAATGAATACAGTCGTCTTAAATGTATGCAAACATTTACAACTTATACCTTATATAAAACCAGATTTGTAAGCTTTCAGGTAGGTAAAGACCCAGAAAGTCACCTACTGAGATTTTCAAAGGCTCCTAACAAGTTTAGATGGTCACCACTCAAGAGGAGGGCAAAAGAAGAGACTCAAGGATGCCTTGAACAGCAGTCTGAAGAAATGTGACATTAACATCAATACCTGAGAGACTCAAGCACTGAATTGTCCTCACTGGTGCCATGATGTATGACAAAGCATTGATCATTTTGAGCAAACTTGCCTCATTAGGAGGCAGATAGATGAGAGAGTCAAAAGGAAAAAGCTGTGAACCGATATCGCCAGGACCCACTCCTTCCTCCTGGAACTATTTGCCATGTCTGCAGTTGAACCTGAAGACCTCAGATTGGCCTTTTCAGTCATCTATAGACTCACCAGTGACTTCCCTGTTTACTGGAAGATGATTGTCCTTGTGTTGAAGGACTGTCACTATCATTAAACAGCTGAGATGCCTTCAAAATTCTTTACATTTCTTCTTCATGTTAATTTTCATCTTTAGGTACCTTTGCAAGTCTGATCTATTCCACCTATGTTTATATGGGCAATATTTTCAGAGGAATCTATTGTAGTTAAATGATCTTGGAATGTTTTGGCAGAGCTTCAGATGTAAAGATTCAAGATTTTCAAGGCAAAAATGAAGCTTAGAATGAAAAATGACTCCTCATTTTTAAAACAATTATTGGGCCAAATTCTGTTCTGTTCACCCATTCAGATCCACCAGATTCATAATCATGAATGTTGTTTTTCAGTGTTTTTTGGGTGGTACAAATTCTGAAAATGAAAGCCTTCATCTCTTTCATTTGTAATGTTAAAGGATGAAAGGGAGTTCTGTCCACTTACTGTAGGGCTGAATTTGATGATGCATATTTTTGCTCTAGACTGTATTATAGTATGAGAGAGATGCTTTGAAAATAAATATGAGATTATTATTATTATAATATGAGAGATGTACTTTGAAAATGTGTCATTTCGATTTTACTATTTCTGATACTGTTTATGTTCTACTGTTTTTATACCACTGTTGTAATATGAGCCAGATTTCCAGAGAAACATTTGTACTCATGACATTTGTCTATTTTGGCTTTTATACATAATGTTTGTGGACCAGACTGTCAGTTGCTAGAACACAGGAGAAAGGAAGCCATATATTTTTCACAGCTGGAACTCTTTTGGAGAAGAGGTCAAGTGAGCTGTGTAAAATCATACAGGAAATCTGAATCCTGAATCCTTACCTAGTGCAATAGCCTCAATATCATCCTTTCTATCAAGACAATATTCTTGACAAGTACCCAGTGACAACAACAATAATAATTGCAGTACTGTTTCAAACCATCTGCAAAACACTGCTGGCATCTAATTGTTATAGAATTTCTGGCTAAGAAAATAAGGTCATTTTTGTTTCAGTTGAAGAAACTTCATGTGGTAGTTGGTGCCCTGTTACCATAATGGTTAACACACTAAAAAAGATGGATTGAAATCAGATGCACAGGAGTTAGGAGATTTGCCCACTGTATAATGCAAGAATGGCAGAGACCTGATTTAAATGGAGGCATTTGTGAATCCCAGGTCTGTACTCATTTCTCTGAAAGAGAAGCTATTCTGTACATAGTTAACTCATTACCACAGGAAGCTATAGAGACAGATAGTATAGCCAGGTTCAGAAAGGGAATAGACAAATTCTCAGGTGATAGTTATTAAATAGAATATTCAGGGATATATACTCTGACTTCCTTAAACCAATGATGTTGGATGCCAGGAGGGTATGACCAAGGAAAAGATCACTCTGGATATTCCCTGTTCATATGCTCTCCCTCTGAAGCAGTGGTGCCCAACTCACCCTCTCAGGTGCATAGAGCTGTGCCATCTGGCCAGTGGGGTTCCCTGTGGATCCAGAAATTTGGCAGCACACTAAGCCCTGGCAGTATTAATTGCCACAGCTCTGGGAGCTATAGCAATTAATGCTGCCACAGCTCCCCTGCCTTCAAATTTCTGAACTTGTGGGAAGTTGGTGCGTGAGCCAGGTGGTACCCTAGGAAAGGCCCCATGGGCCAGTTCTCTTGGTCACTGCTGATCTAAAGCATCTACTGCTGCCACTGTTGAAGATAGGATACCAGGTTGGATGAAGCACTGGTTTGATCCAATATGGAACTTTTTTGTTCCTTTGTTCTTATTTATTTCTCTAGTGATTATATTGAGAATTTGTGTTTGTTTTCCACTTCACTTGTGCAGCCAGACTGATTGTTTATGAAAAACAGGTTATTTACCTTCAGTTTTTTTTCCATATTTGTGCATTTTTGGAAAGCTGGTGACTCATCTAAGAAGCAGAGGGGGAGAGGTTGAGCACCTGAGCAAACAAGCACCAATGTTTAAGATGTAAAGGAAACAAAATATTGTTTCCTTTACATCTACATAGTCATAAGCTGTAGTGAAACTACCTGGCCACTAAGTGGCACTCTTTCCTTTACAGAGTCAAAGACTAAGGAAAAGGTGCTTAATTAAGGTAGTACTATAAAATGCAAACATATTTTTCTATAATCTAGTCTCCAAATCATCTGTTGCCAATAATAGAAAAGCTGTTGATTCATTCAGTGTCTGCTTTCCAGCAAGCATAAGTGACAGAACCCAAACAGATTCCGATGAATTTGTAATGACTTGGATTTCGATGTTATTGATTTGTTTGTAATGTATCAATTTCTGTAAGTGACTTTATTGTTAAAGTACATTATTTTAATCTTTTGCAATTTAGGTGTCTTCCTGTTACACACACAGAGTTTTAAAATGTTCTTCATTTGCATGCATTAAAATGTGTATTAAGAGTATTCAAATAAGGAAGACATACATGCACGTTGAAAAAATTGATCTTTGCAGCAGGTGAATACTATTTAAATAATCAAAGTTGCATTTGGCTTTGTTTTGTTAATATAAAACATAATTCCCTCCTTCTGTTCTCCCTTCCCCTCCCCACCACATACTTATACTATAGTAATTCAGTAATAACTCCAAGTAGGGGTACATAAATGTAAAGCCAGAATCTGAACTTTAAAATGCAATGATATTATATGTAATATATGTCGGAATCAGGGACATTTTTAGCAAGAACTGTAAATATATTTCCTTAGAAAAAGGGTAGGGAATTAACAAAATATGACAAATCATTCAGACGCAGTTATAGTTGTTGACTTTGTAGTACCCTGTGTGGACAGTGTGTCAAAGTCTTGATCTTTTCTTTTGGAAAAGTCCAAAAGCTATTAAGGCTAGAGGAGACAATCAAGTCCTGTGACTGCTATGCATCTGCTAGTTACCCTTTCTGTTAATCCCAAGAATCCATGTTTATTCAAACATACCTTTTTGAGAAGTGTCCATTATTTATTTTAAAAACCCCAGAAGATGTCCATTCAGCTCTTCCTTTGGTAGGAGGTTAAAATGGTTGATAACCCTCTCTGTTAACTCAACGAATCACTTACCAACCTGTCCTTTGTGACAGTGAGTTTTACCATCAAGTCATGATATTTCAGTGAAGATTCTCCATTTCCTGCTTCTGTGAACATATTTGTACTTCAGTTTCTTGTGTAGATTTAACCCATGACTGATTACCATTATCTTAATCTGTATAAACTCCAAGGGCTATTGTAGCTTTAAGCAAAATGGAGTTAGTATTAGTGGGCAGGAGAGTCCCTGACAAACACTGGTGCCTTAAAAGCTTCTCTGATTCCTTCTTTTTTCAAGGATAGGGAGATCTTGTACCTGTAGTAAATCGATATTTCCTCTTCGGCTCCTGTGCTGTTGGAGAGTAGTGGAGTAGGAATGTTATCAAAATAAATGCCCATTTTTCTCTCTTTCCCTGTTCTAAAGCTAGAATAAATAAGCAGACAACACTTGCTTACTTTTAATAGGCCAGGCCTGACATCTGCGTAGTACATGTATAAGTCTCAAAGGTGATCTCGCTCCTCTTTACTCTCTTGCGCAGTGTAGTTCAAGTCACAGTTTAGCCTCAAGCAAAATATGTCCTTGATTCAAACAGAAGCCTTCAAAGTATAGGCATAGTTGTCAATCCTTTACTATTTGTTTCCATTAGGCTTCAGAGAAAAGTGACTTTCTCAGATATACACTGTTGCCAAAATATTAAAGAGTACTAACATCTGGGATTTTACACATTTTTGATGTTTTGTTCTTCTAAGAAAAAAGCTCAACACCAGCCCCACCCCCAGCCTCTGCCCCAACAGAAAACAAAACAAAACAAAAATACTGTAGTGCTGTAGTTTCCCAAGGGCATGTACCAATAGTAAAAGTATTAGCTAATTACATTTCCAAAGCTAAGGCAGATACAAACATAATAAGCACAGAACACAAAATGTAAGCTCTCTTCTCAAGAAGAGCTGTAAAATCCAGTGCTACTTTCTTTGCTATAAATAAAGAACACTTATTCCTTGGGAAAACATAAGATCATTAAATAAGAATATAAGAACTGCAATTCTGGATCAGTCCAAAGGTCTGTCTAGTGGCAGGTAAGAGATGCTTTAGAGGGAGAAACCAGACATGTGTAGAGTAACCTGTCTCCTGTAATATCTTCCTAGGCACCATCAATTATGTTTAATAGGCTGATGGACCCATCCTCCATAAAATTGTTTAATCCATTTTTAACCCAGTTATATTATCAACCTCCACAACATTCAATTGCTTTCAGTTATGTCAGTTTCCAGTTCCGATTTCCAATAATTTATGTTAAAAAGTATAAAAGCATTACATACAGAATGGCTCTGGTAACTGTGCTTTATTAAGGAGAACCCAGTATTTTTCATTTAGTATCAAAGTCCATGGAGATTGTTGGGCCTGGTTACATGTTAATTTTGGGTGGCTCCTGGAGTTCTTAACCCCTGGATTGTCTGCATGTTTACACCTTCAAGTGTCTTAAAGAACTCGTTATGTGGGTTAAAGTTACGCCTCTCCAGGGCAGGATTATCTCTGATCCATACAACCCATTCCATTAATGTGTGGCCACTCCCCGCATAGGCGCCACTCAAGTGGACGTCCTCCAGTATCCCAGGATGCAGTGGCTCTTCCTATTCTCCTGTTCTGTGGGATCTCATCCCCCTGGTTGCTTAGTGGAGTGACCCAGCAACTGGAGTCACAGGTTTTCTATTTCCCACAGCCTCTAGCTCCCTGGTCCAGGAACAGTGGCCTGGGGCTCCTTTCCACACCAGCACTGAGCCTGTCAGGGTAGGTGGTCACTGCTGGATCCCATGTTCCCTCCACATCCCCTGCTAAGCCCTGGGGAGTGGAGGAGAGCATGGCTAGCCCCAGAGAACTCCCAGACCCAGCTGGGCTCTGGCATGCCCCAAGCTCCAGGTCTACCGCTCCAGCAATGCCCAGCACTGTGCACGCAAATCGCACGCAGCCTGGCAAGAGCTGGCAACAGCTGCTCTGGGGTAGGGGGCAGCTTCTGTTCCAGGGCGGGATGGCTGTGGATGGTTCTGGGCTGCAAGCATAGGGCTCTGCTGCTGCCCATGTGGACACAGGACCCAGCTGCGGGCAGACTCCAGTCCCAGCTGTGGAGTGAAGCCAACTTGGGGGAGAACTGGCTGCACCAGCTGCTATCATTGCCACTGGCTTCCCAGGGCCACTGCCTGGGCCTCTCCCACCCCAGGACCTAGGATTGCCCCATGTGCTGCTGGACTTCCCCCACCAAGCCTAGGAGCAATAAGGAGGAGTGGGGACACAGCTGAGGTGTATGAGTGAGGAGTTGGAGGAGAGGCAGGGCTGCAGCTGAGCCCCACTCAGGCTGAAGTTGCCTGGGCACTGGGAACAGTCTGAGGGATGCATATATTCGGCAGACGTACCTGGATGTGTGTGAGCACACGGGCTCTGGGAGCTGCTCCCTGCCCAGCCGCCCTGCTAAGTTCCTTAGCCTCCTCTCCAGAGACCTCGCCACGTCCTTTCCCTCCCTGCAGCCTAGAACTGCTGCTGCAGCAGGTGAGGGACAGGCAAAGCATACAGAATCATAGAGAAGCAGGGCTGGAAGGTACTTCAGGCCTCTAGTAGCCAGTTATACACTGTGGAGGTGGGGGACAGTCAGAGAAGGTTTCTAGATTTCTAGGTGTGACTGCTTTGGACTCCAGGCTAGCACTAAGCTGATCAACATCAGTGCAGCTCAAAGTACAATGTGTAACAGGGCCCTTGGTCTGTATTTGGTAAGACTCGGTTCTTTTTCACAATTTCACCCATCAATGGATAAGGCTAATGCTGCCGTCAGTTACCATTGCATAAAGAAACATAACTTCAGAGGCCTGTAGCATGAGCCTTTTCCATTTTGTCCTCCCTCCACAAAAATATTTATGTAAAAGCATTTCCCTTGTGGGCTTTTGTTCAAAACTGAGAGAAAGGGAAGATTAAATTTTACATAATGTTATTAAATAGTTTCTCTTGGGGAAGCTGCACTGGTACAGAAGTTACTTTAGGTATGTATTGATTAAATAAATCTTGAGATTATATGTATTTATTCCACATAAACAACATCAAATGCATACTATTTCTATGCAAATTAGTGTTTCTACTAGGTTGAGAAAACTAGTTGAGGCCAAGATACTGTTTCCAGACGATGCCCAGAATTGCATTTTGACAGTTTTACTTGTGGTGAATGACAGCAAAAGATATTGTTGTTAGAGTAGTCATTCCTTCAGGGGCTTGTATTGTGCCTAAAGAAATGCCTTACAGGTCCTTTTATATTCTTCCTCTTTAAGATGCCACTCTGTCAGGCAGTCTCCTCTGCATCCCTTCCTCTTTTTCTCCGAGGTATCACAAAGCCTGAGTAGAAACTCCAAACCAAACACAATCACAAAACAGCACTAAAACTATAATTACTTTTCTACTGAAAGGGTAACATCAGTCTCTCAGCCATTACGACTGGGAAAATCATCATTATGAATGATTTTTTTTGAAGGGAACAGATCAGGATTGCCCTGTGGTTATCATATTATAATTGCTGGCAGATAGTTACAGGCTTCAATCTAAGGCTGACATTATCAATAACTCATTTTACATTTCTTGGGAACAGAGTAGGGTTGTTTTATGAAACAGGGGCTGATTTTTAATAAATATTTTGGGATAGGCAGAGAGGCTTGGATTTCATCGCATCATAAGTTTGGAAGGGACTTCAGGGGCTATGTGGTCCAACTTCTGCAGAGATGCCGGACTCCTAAGCTATCCCAGACAGATGCTGAAAGAGTGAAAGAGATTCCACAACTTCCTAAGAAGCTTCTTCCATTAACCTAACCTTTTTACAATTAGATAGCTTTTTCTGAGATTAAATCTGCTATACTGCAGTTGAAACCCTTTGCCATCATGTTCTTATCTCTGTGATAAGGGAGAACACTTGTTTTCCTTTTGCCTTTATAGTAGCTTTCCAAATATTTGAAAACTCCTATCATGTTTTCTGCTTGTGACATGATAGTTTTGAGCAGCTCCTGGAGCTTTTACACCTGGATTGTCCACACATTAACACCTTAAACTACTTTTAAGCATTCATTAGGTGTTTTAAAGTTATGTCACTCCAGGGCAGGTTTATCTCTGATCCATACTACCAGGTCATGTTACACTAAATTGTAGCTGGTCTAGGCTACACTTTGGTGTAAACACCCCTGCTACCTTCCCTACCCCACTGCCCCTCTTGCCCTCCCCCTCTCCCCCAGCACCCCAGATCCCTGCTTACTGTCTCTCCACTCCCCTGCTTACCTGTGGCTATATGAATGGTCTGTCCCAGGGGAGCAGGAAGGGAAGGGTTACCCTGCCTGGTTGTCCCCACTGTCACTGCTGCTGCTCTCTCGGCTAGGCTCAGTGTGGAGAAGAGCAGCAGTTGACAGCAGTGGCAGCTGGGCAGGTAGGGTAACTCTTATCTGATGCTTCTCTGGGACGAACAGTGCAGGCAGCCTTAAGTAAGTGCGAGGGGTGAGGAGAGCCCGGGCAGCAAGGGGGATTCTTACCTTTCAGTCCTCCAGGCCCCTGCTGGAGTGCTCCAAATTCTAGCACTGACACCCATCAACATTTGTACAACTGACAATGTAAAGTGTAGTCTCTTTTTCTCTAAAGTAAACACATCTACTTTTCTCAGCTTTTCCTGATATGGTTTGTTTTCCAGCCACTTTATCCTGCTTGTTGCTGACTTTGGATCCTCTTCAGTTTCTTTACATCATTTTTGAAATGAGGCACCCAGAAATGAACACAGTATTCCAAGGGAGGCCTAATGACTGCCAAGCAAAATGGTACTACTGTCTCTTCTCATGTTAGCAGAAATACTCATGCAGTATTTCTGCTAATGTAGCCCCAAATAGCAGTTGCTTTTTTTTGCAACAGGATCAACCCTCACTCCCAAATCTATTTTAATAGTTCTACTGACTAGCCAATGATCTCCAATTTTGTATTTATGCATTTGACTTTGGGGCTTGTTTGGGGTTTCAGATTTTGGGTTGTTTTTTTTTTGCTTTCCTAGGACCAGAACATTCCATTTATATTTTTTGTACTTGATTTTGTTGTCTGGAGTCCAGTTCTCTAACTTTTAATATCCTTTTGAATTCTGATGTGTCCTCCAAAGTGTTTGTAAGCAGTTTTATTTCATTCTTAAACTTCATCTGATCAAGAAGTTCTCTATTTCTGCATTTAAGTCATTAATAAACGTGTTAAAGAAGACCAGACCCCCAGCATACCCTTGTGGAACATGCCTTGAAACCTCCTGCCATCCTAGCTTTGATCCACCTTTCAAAAAGAACCTGGCCACGTTCCTTAGACTAGAGGGTCACAGGAGAATGAGTTCAGATAAGATGGTGGGATCTCTGCCTCGCTTTGGAGCCAAGCCTGTAATGCCACACACCATACTGGGAAGCTATTCAGCTCCTGCTGAATAAGGTGTGAGGAGCAGCAGAAGCCAACTGGAGCTGGGAGTCTTTCCGCTCCCAGCCCCAATTGCCAACCGCATCACAATCACCCTCCATGCCAGGACCTGCCTGGAAAGGTTCCTGAAGGTAAAAGCTGACCAGGGAAGTCTGAGGTCACTTGAAGTGGGTCCTGTCTCCTGCATGTGTCCTATATTCGCTTTTAACTCTACAAAGCCATGTGAATAACTATAATTTTTAACATTTTATAATAAAGTTTTAACTCTACAATTTTCTAGTTAAGAGAATGTCACACAGGACTATACCAAAGATTTTGCTAAGGTCGAGGTATATCATTGCTACTGGTTTCCTCTCATCCACTCAAAGAGTCAAAGAAGGCAATCAGATTGGTTTGGCAAGATTTGTTCTTAACAAATCCATGTTGACTGCTAGTAACCACCACTTCCTTCAGGCATTTATACATTGAAAGTTTCATAATTTGCTCTTGTAACTTGTCAGATGTTGAAGCCAGGCTGGCCAGTCCGTAATTTCCCAGGTGTTCCTTTCCCCCTTTTTAAAGATAGGCACTATACTAGCTTTTCACTAGTCCTGTGAAACCTTGCCTGCCATCCATGACTTTGCAAATATTATTACCAGTGGCTTTGAGATGTATTGAACCAGTTCTTTCAGCATCCTGGGACAAATTTTGTCAGTTCATGCTGACTTAAATTTATTCAGATTTGTCAGAAGCTCTCTGAGGTGCTCTTTACCTATCATCCACAGGTCTACTCCTTTTTTTGCTTATATTAATTTCCTTAGTAGTCTTTTCAACCTTTTTAGTGAATGTTCAGGCCTTTGCATCTTCCATGACCAGCTCACTGTCACCATTGAATGGCGGGCAGGCAATTTCCTTGGACTTCCTTTTGTTAGACTTATTTGTAGAAACTCTTTGTGCAGTCTCTAACATCCCTTCAGCCGAATTCCATTTTTTTGCATTTGCTTTTCTTATTTTTTCCTAGTTTTGTTATTCTTTGGTATACTTCCTTAATGACTTGCTTTTGTTTCCTTAGCCAGTAACTAAGCATCTCTTCACGTAGCTACAACAGTCTCCTGCAGCGCTCCTCTTTCAACTGGGTTGGAATAGTTTGTTGTAGAGTCACCATTACTCTGTTCTTCAGGAGCTGCCACCCCTCTTGGACCACCTTATCCTCTAAAGGGTATTTTCCATAAAATCTTTCCCATTAAATCAGTTTAAATTTGCCTTTTTGAAGTCCTATTTGGTTGTTGTACTATTTTGATTCCTTCCTTTTTTAAAGAATTTTATCAATAGTGATTGTTTCCTTCAATGTTTTTAGTCACCTTTGCATTCACAACTATTTCTTCTTTGGCCAGAACAATGCCCTGTGCATTTAAAGAACTTTCTGGACATCTGATGTTTTGCTGCAGTATTATGCTCGCTGAGATCAGAAAACGTAAAATATTTCATTTGTAGTGTCTCAGAAGTTATCAGTATCCTTGTTATGTGCTTGACAAATACATCATCCACCTCTGCTTCCTGATTTGGCAGTTTATAGTAGGCCCCCACCATAATGTCACTTGTGTTTTTTCTTTCATTATCTCACCTGGATATACTAAACAGCTGTCACTTTCTTCCTTTTGGGCATGGGAATAAGCATATATACTCTTGATGCATAGCATACTACTATCTCCTTTTAGCATGCACATTTGAAACAGGTGTGGATATTCTAGTCATGGGGGTCATTTCACCATTGTTGTCTGTTTATAGGACCTAGTTTAAAGCCTTTCCCAGGTTAGTCTAAAGATGCTCTTTCAATCTTTGTCAGATTGGAAATCATCTCTGGGATTCTCTTTTCTAGAATTATCAGTCCACTGTTGAACTGACAGCTAAGTAGTTGACACCCAGACACCTGTCTGGAAGATAGGTTCAGGCACCACATTTAACCACATTCAAGCTCACACATTCCATCAGACAAGCCTACCACATTCAAGTCCTTTGTGCTTTTTCTGGTTTGTGATCCATCTCTCATCTTTGTCCTTGTTCAGTCCTGCAGAAAAAATTCAGATACACCAGTTGCCAAAGAGGAAGCTGACTGCAGTCTCATTCTTCAGTCAGGCTTCAACAGCAACTCTGCCCAGGCAACTATTGTAATAAGATGTAGCTGTCTGGCAGGACATAAGGAATGGAACATGAATGATGGATTTTGGAATGACAGGGAAGGAAGACTAACACTAAATATTTGAACACATTCTAAAAACAGTTATTTAGAAAATGATTTAGGTGTGTCAGTCCAGGAACTGTGAAAATACAGGCCAATATCTGAAGATACCAAGACCATGGTTGTGCAGTGCTACCAACTCTTGCACTTTTCATGCAAGTGTTAGAATATATGTTGGTTTTCTTGAAGTTCCAACTCTTTCAAGCATAGACTCTAGGGTGTTTTACTATGTTTCAGTTCCTTGTGACTGTGGAAAAAGTTTGAAAGTTGGCTTGTGTGTGCTAGAACTCTTGCATTTTCTATTGTAAGGACATCTCATATATTTGTAAGATAAAACCATCACTTTTCTGAGCCCTGGTTTCTAGTATTTGAATGCTTTAGGCTGTCACTACTGACTGGACATATTTACACATGCTTTAATGTGTCATAATTATGGTGCACTAAATTCAGTACCTGTAAAAACAGGTACTAAACTTAATGCTCCGTAATCAGTGCTACTGTGCTATAGTGCTGGCACAAATTTTTTAGGTGATGCTAATACAGAGTAGACTAATTCTGCTACCCATTAGTGCGTTAGTGGCTTTCTCTGTGATATGCTAATGCGCAGTAGAATTGGTCTACTGCACTTTAAGCATCCTGTGTAGATGTGCCCACTGTGAATGTAGAGGGATGAGCATGAGTTGCAAGTAGAAGCTTTGCAACTTAAAGATTATTGAGTTTTGTTCTGGCAGGTATGCTCTGACTAGGGTCTTAGATGTTTGACTGTGTGTTTTTCAAGGTAAAATGTTGTGTTCCACATTATCATGCTCATTGTGAGGTTTGGCATTTTACTTTTTCTGGAAGAGAATCAGACCTAATACTTATTCCCTTCAATGTGGTTGTGAAGTATATTTTTATTCAAACAAGAACATGAAACACAAACCTGGTACTGTAACTTTGGATTTTCCAGTGTTATTTTTGGCTGAAAAATCAAGTAGCTGCTAAAATGTACCAAGTGATAATACCTGTGGTTATAAACAAACTTTTCCTATACTTTGAGCAGGTGATTTTTCAGCTAAATGTTGGAGAAGTGGGATTTACTTGGTACTATCTTTTATGGAACCAACTGGGTAGGTTGGGGAGATGCTAGACAGGCTTTTGGGCACAAAATGTCCTTCATCAGGTGTGGGGAAAAAAAGCCAATACAGCTTACAGTAAATTCTAGGTAGAACAATGAATTTGTTTAAACCCATTATTTGTTTAATCCAAGCCCCATTCTTCCCAGTGTGTCCATATTCCTATGCTTTTTAAATTATAATTTTAGTATTACTTCAAAGGGACTGATGTCTAAGAGACCAGTCCAGATTTGTTAACTAAACAGCTAAACAGGTCCTAGGCAGGTTTTAGGCATCTAAATTCCAAAGAGATATCCAGATCTAGTGATCCCAAAATTCATTTGACTGCACTGTTGACTGCAAAGTTCCCTGGGTACCTAACTTTGGTTCCTATGCATGCTTGGAAGACACCCAGTTCGAGACCCAGCTCCCACTTACTCTCTACTGCGATGCGGGTATGTGGCAGACTGGCACCTGTGCCCCAGTCCGTTATAGCCATCAGTACAAAGTGCAGCAGCTACAATCACTTGCCAGCAGAAACACTGCTAGAAAAGACAATGCCAGTGCTACCCTTTTGCATGAAAGCTTCGTAATTAGAGTGCACACATGAAATCATTGACCTGAGTCTTGTGCCCTCCTCATATTGAAAGGATTCAAACCCATGTCTCCTACCTCCCAGGAGAGTGCTGCCCTAATTCTGGGCCGGAAGAGGGGAGGTAAGAAACAGCCTGATAACAGCCTGATGGTTAGGTACTCACTGGCTGCACCTATATGAGTGGTGGACTGTGCAGTCATTTAGTACTTGCTTATGCAGTATTGTTGCATAAAGCAAGGTATTATTGCGCAGTACAAGTGCCGCATGTTATTTTCCTGATGTTACTGCACACTAGCTCATCACTCCAGCAATGCTACCTCATAGTAGCTCGTTGTTAGTGCGCCATAGCATCTCATGTAGATGTGCCCAGTGGGTGAAGCCTGAGCACTGATCCTGTTCTTAGTATTATTTCTGTTTCTTAAACAATGAGTGTTTCATGAAAAATGCATAAACAGTCTAGGAAGACAGAAGTTTCCCAGCCTTTTCCAGTTCTCTCAGTAGAAGATGAATTTAGCTGATTAGTATTTTAGCCTCTTTGTGAATAAATCAGTGCTTTTATTTGGACCATACCTTGAGTCTGACCTGAGGTCCTTAATGAAATGAATAAGTGTGCATTTTATTTGCTAATGGATCAATCACACCACAAAATTATGACACCTACTGCAATTTGTGAGAATTAAACATGATTGCCAAGGCCCAGATTAGCAGTCTAACACAGCAACCTTTCGCTCATTTGTGAATATACTATTTAGAAATGTCCAGGTCAGAAAAGAGTCACAAACAGCAGTGTCAGACATTAAACTGTAACATCTCCCTGCATGATAATTTCTTGATGAAAGCTGGTAAGGTGTTTTTTCCTCCTTTAATGTCACCCATTCACAAGCATGAATACTGCATTCTCTTAAAGCCAAAGCTCTAATCATAATATCTTCCCATAATGTATATTATTTAATCATGCCCTGAGGGTTAAATGCAAAGTTTTTATATTGCACTCCTACTCAGCTCTGAAATTGAAAGGATGAGAAGCTTCCTGATCTTGCATGCTGCTTACATTTTCTGGTGGTGTTTTCAAAGACCTTTCAGGGATTGAGAAGTGGATGGTAAATGTCTGGGTACTGTCATTTTACCTGTGTGAAGTGTTATTCTTCTGCTTCCACACTTGACTCATGGCATTACAAAAGCCTCCCTCCCTCTACCCTTAAAAAGAGGGCCCAGAATCTGCTTCTGTTTCATAGCTACCTATCCTACCTTATTAAGCTAAAACTAGTGGGGTGAGAAAGGATGCACTTGAGTATAAAAGAGGAGACCTCTGTTTATTATGAAGGTGTTTTACAAAAACCATGTTTTAAAAAGTTTGTAAAGAACATATGTCAAAGAAAGGAGTACATGCAGATGCGTTTTAGTATTTGGGATTTAAAATCACGGAAAGCAGTGGGAGAAGATGTCAGTATGCCTTTGGCACCTGGATCATCTGCACAAATGGTCCATAATCAACCAGATGAAATTCAAAAAGGACAAGTGCAAAATCCTGCAGCTCTCCTGGACTCCTTTTCCCCTCAGATTTGTTTCCCAGGAGATTCGGCGCCCACCAATTCACTGAGTTTTCTAAAGTCTGCATTTCTGAAGTCCAGGGCCTCTCTTGACAGTCTGATAAAAGCTTGATAGGATCTAATGCATGATCCACACAATCAGGCCTCCTTCCAAGTCTCCCATGCAGGGCAGGAGGCCTGAGTGTGGGATCCAGCATCAGATCCAATCACGCCTTATTGATGGTGCAAGGGGAGCCTGAAATTGTGATTGCTACAATTAACATTACGTTAATGGTCTGATGAGAATGAGCTACAAATGTATTACACATTTTGTGTTTATTCCTTGTTTTATCACGCCATTAATTGAGTGAGCATGTGGCTGGGTCACAACCTGAGATGTGATTAACTGGCTAATCACACCTGAAGTGTAATGTGTAGATGGTGCCCCAGTGCTCTTATTCTGCTGTTCGCCTATCTTCGTCCACTTAGGATGCTGAATTCCTGTCATTTTGTGACAGTGGCACCTGAATTACCTTCCACCTTCACATTCTTAATCAATTCCTCCTTGTTTGTGAGCAGCTTCACTCTGGGGCTGGCCTGTCTGTCATCAGTATCATGAGCACATTTCAGGATTTTGCTGGACTTCTTGTGCACTGCTGTGTTTTCCTCCCAGAAGACATCCTGATCATTAACTTCCTCCATGAGAACTAAATCCTATGATTTGGAAACTTCTGTGAGTTTTTTAAGAGGGCCCCATTCACCTTCTCCTCCTGGTTTGGTGGCCTGTGGCAGATGCCCACCATGACATCCTCCATGCTGCTCTCCATGGCATCCTTCATGCTGCCCTCCCCTCTTACCTTTATCCAGAGGCTTTCAGCAGGCCTCAGAATATGTGTACAACATTTTTATATATAGTACAACATTTCCTTGTTTTTTTTCCCCAGCCTATCCTTTCTGAACAATCTGTACCAACCATGTCTGTACTTCAGTCATGTGAACTATCCCCCACATCTCTGTAATGTCCATTACATCTCTTATGCCAGTTACATCTGTGTAATATCAAGAGACCCCCATCTCTTCCTGGCAGTCCATTTTCTTGGATCACTACCCCATAGTCGAGGTGCTGCCAGAAGAACTTGGGCTTCCATCTGTACAGCCACATGTTCATCTTCAGGATGTGTCTGCTTCTAACCAGGCCTTTACCCTTGACTGGAAAGATTGTTGAGAACACTGCTTGGGGCCTCCTTCGCCTTCCTGCCCCCAGAGCCATGTAGGTCACTTTGGATTGGTCTCCCCCTAAGAGTATAATTAGTACCCACATGATGAACAAGTCAGAGGGCCAGTTGAGTCTTGACAACCTTTCAATGACATCTTGGATGCAGGCTCCTGGGAGGCAGCAAATCTCCTGAGCCAACAGGTCAGGCAAGCAGATGGATACCTCCATAGCTTGCAGAAAGTCAACCTCTGCCACTTTTTGCCTCCTCTTGGTATTACTGGTCTCAATCCTTCTCCCCATCATGGATGCATGGCTTGGCTTCCCCTCCTCCTGGAGTGAGCTCCTTCTCATTCAATGCCAGGGCTTTTTACCTGTTCTCCAACTGGACAGCTGTAGGTTCAGAAGAGGAGTGCTGTCCATGGTCAGAGGTGACAAGCTGCCAGCTTCCACCTTCCAGAGTACCAGTGTCTTCTGTGTCTTCCAGTGCCTTCTCTCGCCATGATGGTGGAGGTGTCTTGATGCACAAAGTCAATGAAAGCCTCGTGCTTATTTATGCTTCTGAACCTATCCATGTCTTCCACCAGCTCCTTTATAGAATCATAGAAAATTAGGGTTACAAGGGACCTCAGGAGGTCATCTAGTCCAACCTCTGGCTGAAAGCAGGACCATCCCCAACTAGATCATCCCAGCCAAGGCTTTGTCTAGCCAGGTCCTAAAAACTTCCAAGGATGGAGATCCCACACAGGTACAGTCTGAGGAAAAGTTTACAGTGGCTGGTGTTTAGGCATTTTGACATTTTCCAGCCATCCTGTTGATTCTCCAGTTAACTCTTCCTTTCATTTCTGCTGCTAATTCTTGAAAAAAATTCCCTTTTCCTCCTTCACCTACTTCCATTCAAGAAGCTTGCAGTGAAGGAAGGGCAAGAAAGTAAGTGGTTGGATAAGCTCCCCAGTGAACTGTACCTGGGGAGGAAGAACCAGCAGCATACCTACAGGCTGGGGAACTCCCTTCTTGTCAGCGCAGAGGCAGAAAAGGATCTTGGAGTCACTATTGATGCCAAAATGAACATGGGCCGACAGTGTGGGGACAGAGTCAGGAAGGCCAACCACACCTTGTCATGCATCCACAGATGCATCTCAAGCAGGTCCAAGGAGGACCTTGGACCTGCTTGACTCAATCCTCCCCCTCTGTGTGACACTGTTTAGGCCGCAGCTGGAGTACTGCATCCAGTTCTGGGCGACGCACTTCAGGAGGGATGTGGACAACATGGAGAGGGTCGAGAGGAGGGCCACTCGCATGATCAGGGGGCAGCAGGGCAGGCCCTACGAGGAGAGGCTATGGGACCTGAACCTGTTCAGCCTCCAAAAGAGAAGGCTGAGGGGGGATCTCGTGGCCATTTACAAACTAGTCAGGGGGGACCAGCAGGCATTGGGGGAGTCCCTGTTCCCCCGAGCACTACCAGGAGTGACAAGAAATAAAGGTCACAAGCTGGCAGAGGGTAGATTCAGACTAGACATCAGGAGGCGCTACTTCACAGTCAGGGCAGCTAGGATCTGGAACCAACTTCCAAGGGAAGTGGTGCTGGCTCCTACCCTGGGGGTCTTTAAGATGAGGCTGGATGAACACCTTGCTGGGGTCGTTTGACCCCAGTACTTTTTCCTGCCATGGCAGGGGGTCAGACTTGATGATCTGTTCAGGTCCCTTCCGACCCTACAAACTATGAAATTATGAAACTCTCCATTCACACTCACCTGTTTGCTGGTCCTGTCTCATTACCTCCTATATATCTCTGGGTTCTGGCTGGCCTAGCCTTTTTGCTTAGACAAGCTCCATCTCCTTGTTCATGCTGCAGTCAGCTGCTGGCCTCAGCAGCTGAGAACTCCTGCCGACTCATTCCTCCAAACAGCCCTGTGAAATGGCCATTGAACTAAAGGTGTACCAAACCAGACAGGCCTTTCTATTCACTAGCATTCACAATTTCTCTCCCCAAGCAACCACAGCTTGCTAGTTCTCTCCGAGGCAGGACTCTTGCTCAAATTTTCCTGTTTGCTGTCGTATTTGCTAGTCCTGTGTCCTAATATGATGCACATTCATTTATAAAGAATACCACTTCTGAGAGAACCCCAGACTATTACTGAGATACTATCAAACTCTCGTGCTCTAAGGCTAGGTATATAGGCAGACAAGGTTCAGGTTAAGGTTAAGGCTAGGTAAAGGCATTCAAAAAGCCCAAGGTGGAATCGATCTAAGTGACATGGTTGTCTGCATGTGCATAGTTTAGATGGGTAGTGAATAGAACACTCATTCACCCTTGGGTGGTGTGTGGGGGGACGAGAGGAGTGGCAAATTTTAGACTAGGTTCCACCATTTTTAAATCAGTCTGTGTGTTGAACTTCTGTTCTGTTATGGTTATAGACCAGTTTCTGATGGCCTAAAAGGATCCATATTTAGTATTTCTTACTTATTATTCTAGAATTAAAGTTTGGAAATATTCACTCATACAAAACTGTTTTGACCTTTGTATGAAATATAAGCTGAAAACTGAGAGAGAAACAATCTGCTGAAATGACAAGTGTTGGCTTAGCTGATGAAAGTGTGGGCAGACCCAGTTTAATGCCTTTCTCCATAATTCTGGGTGACAGTAGATTGATTGCTCTTTGGGGCATGGATTGTTCTGTGTTTGAACAGCATATGGCAGGTGTGTCAAACACTGTGGAGCTCTCTGATCTGGCCCATGGGTCTTGGACTAACCCATGCTCAGAGCTAGTCTGGCATGTAGGCTGGACCCGGTGCTGCATGTGGCACAGGAGATTGATCCACACAGCACTTGTACTAAACCAGCCCTGCGCACTGGCTCTTGGGCCAGTCCAGATCAGGCCCCAGGCCATCTGTGCACACCAGAGCCATCACAGGGTATGTACCACACTACGTACCCTGTGCTGGCTTCCTGTGGTATATGCAGCACATGTGGCTGGCCCAGCCTCCCATGCCACATGCTGCATGTACCAGCTCTTCTTTGGGACTTGTTCTGCACTTAATACACAGGGCCAGCCTGGGGCACGTGCTGGATGGGATACCTTGTTGGACCAGCCCTGTGTGCTGGCTGTGGCATACATGGATGGCCCAGACTCTAATCTGGACCAGCTCCAGAGCCAGTTTACAGGCCCATCCAGGAGGGCACACCATGCAGTTTGTGCCCTGTGCCAGCCCTGTGCCCCATGCTTGTACAGAGCAAGCTCCAGAGTGGGGCTGGCATATGCTGTTCACTGAGCTGGCGTGGCAGCACACAGCATGTGGCACAGGGGCCAGAACAGGGTGTGCACTGCATTCAACTTGCCCTTTGCCACAGACCAGCTCAACAACCCTCATTTAGCTTATGGAGCTAGATGAGTTTGACACTCTGGTATATAGCACAGAGGAGTCCTACTCCTAACTATGGCTCATAGATGCTTCAGTAATATAGGTAACAATTATCTTTTTTTTCCCTTAGTTTCTTGTCTGTGAAGGAAAACTAATGGCACTTTTCTAATTTTATGGAGTGTTGTCAGGCACACTGATATTTCAGTAATGGATCCCTTATTAGTACCTTAGACCATAGACCAAGGGTCAGCAGTGCTTCCCAGCAGCATACAGGAATGTTCTGCCCATATGTCTTGGGCCAAATTCTGGTATGTAGGTTTGCCGTATCATTTGCTGAAGTTAGGGGGAATCGCATATGCATATGGGGTAACCTTTTATTCCTTTATGTGCCTGTCTTCATATACACACACTTTCATTTTCTCTAATGAATATGGATGTGTTGATTCATGTGTGAACTGTTTTTAGTACAATATCATTTTATATTGTTCACAGAAGACATGGCATAAAAAAGAAAGTGCTAGTTTTAGAAGCTGTGTCAAGCATATATAGATATGTGTAAAACACATTGTAGGTTTCATGAAAATTAGACCTGAGAAATGCAACTGTTCTTAATTACTAAGTGATAATGTCACCTCTTTCTGAAGTACTGGTTGATGGTCCCAATTATTTTGCCTTTTTAATTCATTAAATGTCTTGATCTTATCATTTAAAAAATACTGGAATAACTTTAAAAGAGGAAAATCCCCAGGTAGTGTAGCTAGTGATAACTCTATTAACTTTAAGGAAACTCAGATACCGGGGAGATGGATATCACTATAAAGCCCTGAGATCTGGTTGGAAATTAAATGAAACGCCATCTCTCCATTGACTTCATGAAGTTTGGATAGTGCATTGATAGGCAGCCGGTTAAAATCCTACAATAGATCTAACCTAGGATCTTAATAGGATACATTTATACACACCTTAGCTTTCTTGCAGGGCATGAAGCTGAAGAGTAAATGCTTTTTTGGCTAAATATTTATACCTTTTTTGCCATCAACTTTCAAATATATTTTTTCTTCTTTTACAAAATGTTTTAATAATATGCCTTCCTCCTTCTGGTAGGGGCAGCAGGGGAAGAATTGAACAGTGTGTATTATTATTAGAAGGAACAGTATGATAAGAAAAGACCTTGTTTACATAGAATGATAGAAAATTAGGGTTGGAAGGGACCTCACGAGTTCATCTAGTCCAGCAGTTCTCAACCTTCTGCACCTTACCTCCCACCTCACCTACGTAAGGTCAAAAAATCCTGGTCCCACCAGTTGCTGGGGGGTGGGGTGGGTTCCTCTTTGGCACTTAGTTTCACTGTCACGACCCAAGTCCCACCCTTCACGTCCCACCGGTTGAGAAACCCTGATCTAGTCTAAGCAACCCCTGCTCAAAGCAGGACCATCCCCAACTATATCATCCTAGCCAAGGGTTTGTCTAGCTGAGCCTTAAAAACCTCCAAAGATGGAGAGTTCATAACCTCTCTGGGTAACCTGTTCCAGTGTTTTGCTGCCCTCCTAGTAAGAGAGTTTTTCCTAATATCTAACCTAAACTTCCCTTGCTACAACTTAAGATCACTGCTCCTTGTTCTGTCATCTGCCACCACTGAGAACAGTCTAGCTCCATCACTTTTGGAACCACCTTCAGGTAGTTGAAGGCTGCTATTAAATCCCCCCCTCAGTCTTCCCTTCCCTAGACTAAGTAACCCCAGTTCCTTCAGTCTTTCCTCAGAAGTCATGTCCCCCAGCCCCGTCACCATTTTTGTTGCCCTCTGCTGGACTCGCTCCATTTTGTCCATATCCTTCTGTAGTGGGGGCCCAAAGCTGAACACAGTACTCCAGATGTGGCCTTACCAGTGCTGAATAGAGGGGAATAATACTTCCCTTGACCTACTGGCAACAAACCTACCAATGCAGTCCAGTACGCCATTAGCCTTTTTGGCAACAAGGGCACGCTGTTGGTTCATATTCAGCTTATTGTCCACTGTAATCCCCAGGTCCTTTTCTGCAGAGCTGCTGCCCAGCCTGTCAGCCCACAGCCTGTCCTGGTGCATGGGATTTTTCTGTCCTAAATGCAGGACTTTGCACTTGTCCTTATTGAACCTCATGAGATTTCTTTTGCTCCAATCTGCCAGTAAGTTTAGGTCCCTCTGAATCCTAACCCTACCCTCCAGCCTATCTACTACTCACCCCAGCTTACTATCTCTTCTAATCAGGTTTGTATTTATTTTAGCATCATGTACATACTGTATGACTTTAGACGTTTGGATTCAGTCTTTGCTTTCACCAAAAGAGCTTAAAAAAGACTGTATTTGTGAATAGGCTGTTTGGTGTCTATGAACTGAAGGGTTTAGAAGAGGTTTTCTGGAAATGTTAACATATTAGAAAAATGCCATTTTCACTGATTAATGCCAAGCTGCAATACCTTCTCACTTGGGCTTCAGACTAGATAACACCAAGGAGGTACAAGTGCAGTCCCCCTGAATACCTTGAAAGAGGCAGAGAACACATGAAGCTAATAGGATGTAATTCATTTGCCAGTAATGGCCCTGTAATTGTAGCTGTTACATAAAATTCTGATTGTGACTGCGCTGTATTTAAGAATTGGGCCTGTGGTTTTATTGCAGCATGATTACAATGAACCCTTTGGGGACTGTGAGCATATAGCCTCATTCTCTTAAGTATTCATTTGGCCAACATTCTGTAACGTAGCCATGTTCTAAAGGATGTGAGAGTCTATAAGAACTGTGGAACCAGTAACAGAAGGGGCATACATTTAGTTTCCTTGCTTTCTAAGTTCTAAATCAGATCTACTCTCCAGCAGCAGGAAAAGTACATCATATTCTTTATTTAAATAGACCAGTGAAAAGGGTTTTCATCCCCAGGTGCACTGACATTTTGTACTGCTTTAAGGAGTCTGCAAATCTCCCAGGGTTTTAAGGTTTAATGATACAACAGTGCAACAGAGATTTTTGTTGTGTGTTCAGGGCTGTGAAAGAGATTATCGCATTGAAATTGTACTTTTGATTTTTCCAGAGTGCTTGGGGTAGGTGGTATCTTTGCATTAATGAGAGAACAAATCTGGGCAGCAGAGCCTCAGGAGCCCAGTCAATGGGCAAAGAGGACTAGAGGCCAGTTTCTTGTGGTGAGAAAAGAGGATCACAGATTTGGGGGTGGGGGAGGAGGGGGAACCAAAATGGCATTATATAAGGCAAGTAAAATTTACACAGCTTTCTTTAACTTCTAAAGTAAAATGATTTGTCACCTCACAAATGCTGAATTCTTTGAAAAGGCAGGGCAGACTTCTTATGTAGAGGCATCCCTTTTATGCTTAACACTCCGTGGAATTAAAGCATCCTGAAATGTCGCTCCAATTTACCTTGCATGTATATAAAGCAGTAGTGTGCAAAAAACCCAGAGGTTTTTAAGATTAACAAATTCACTGACATAAAAAACCTATTCTCTTACCTCAGAATTCAGATGATAAGTGAAACCTTGAGGTTCTAAATTTCTTTTGCTAGTTTTTTTCTTTGCTGATTTATTTGCATTGATTTTTAGTTAAGTCTGGAAGCTCAGATGTCAGAACAACCCTTTTTTCTGTTCCAGTCTAATCTGAAACAAAAATTTGGGAATTTGGGATATCACTTGTTCTTGTGAGGATTTCCCACCCATTTTTACAGATCTGGATAAACTGCTGAAGATGTTGGTGTCTAATGTAATTGCATATCCTCTATTTTTAGGTTTATCACATTAAGTCTCCATGTTTAAACAATACTGTTAAAGAACTACTGTTTGAAATGGAGTAATTTAGGTTTCCTTTAGTGAAAAGTGCTAAGAAGAGATGGAATTAACATGGCTTTTCTTTTAATCGTAAAAGTCACCAGAAGTAAATCAAAAGAAATTAGCAAAGCCTCTTTGTGCAATAGATAAACCACAGTTCTCAGGGATATCAGAACTGACAGATTATCAAGGATCTCAAGATCAGTTTTTATGAGATGACTAAAGTATCAGCAGCTCCTGAAGGTCCTGGGGTTGTTTGTTTTCAAGGTTCTTCCCAAACTCCTTTCTTTCATCCTCCTAGATAACAGAATGACTCAACTGAAAAATAACTCTCAAGAGAGCTCCCATCTATATTTTATGAAGAAAGGTATGCTACCAGTCTCTGTTTCATATATGTAATCAGTGGTAGAAACATTAGCAATCATTAATACAATTCCTTCCAATGACATTAATAGCAAAATGGCACAGCCCCTTACAGCACAAGCTAATGTACTTTAAATTTAAGAATAATCATTCATATTTTGTTGTTTGTCACTAGGGAAACTTTTGTCCTGGCGCATGCAATCTCAACTCTTCCCCCTTGTGCATCTGCATTATAATTCAGTTTTTAATTATACGATTACAGACTATTTGTCAGGTACAAAATATCAGGGAGAGTGGGTCTCTGGCCTATGCACTTTCAATGAGTATGGAACACCTCCCTGGTGCTTCTTCTGCTTTTCAGCGTTATGTTTTCTTATATTCTTCACCATGCTACTAACTGAGGAACACACATGCCTCTACATAGTTACAAGCTTGGAGTTGAAAGTAAAGTATATTGCATGGTTCTTTGGACTTGATTTTCAAATTTTGAAGAAAACCATCAACTTTATTAGAGACTGGGTGTAATTTTTTAAAACTATAAATAAATGGCTCAAAGCCCTCATTCCCTTTCCCCACATTTTTTTTAAGTATGCAAGGAAGGGGGAAAAATCAGCTTTCAATCTGAGTTCACCATGTGTCAGGCCAGGATTCCACAAGAACAGGTGGAATAGATCTGTGTGTGAAGGACTGCATGATTGCTCTACCACTGATCTCACATTTCACTTGAGTATCCATTAGCTATTTGACGATATAGTTTACTTGTAGTTTTAGAGATAGGCAAGCACATATTGGTCCCACAGAGCCCATAAAAAAGTGAATTTAACAAGAGGCAAGGGGACTGGGAATGGTGGCATGAGAAGGAGTTGAAGCTTTCAGTGAAGTGAAAATAGTAAGTCCTGTGGAAAGGGTACTTATGTAAAGGGACTTGAATTGCTTTAATGGGGAGCAAATGTGTCCCTGTCATTCTCTATGGTATTATGCTCAAGCACCAAACATCCATCTGACTCACTGCTTCAGGTAGCAGAAGCTTCTCATTCTCCAGGGTATTATATTAGAGCCCTGAACATCAGTCTGATTCACTGTGGGCGCATTTACACGTGCTGTTACCACGCATTAATAAACTCCAGAGCTTATTGCTTGTTTATTGCTCCTCCTGGCTCAGCGTGCTGCGGAGGGGCTGGCTGGAGCATGAGGGAGCTTCAGTGTGGGACTAGTTGGCAGGCAGCTCCCACCCTGCAGCATCCTCATGCCCCAGCTAGCCTTTCCAGCATCTACACGTGCACTGCTACATTTTATTGCTCCTCAGCAGGATAGTACGTGTATTTACAGGTGCTATCCTGCTGTGGAGAAAATTAATTTACTCCAGCCTAATTGTGGCACACATGTAGACACCAAGACATTTAGTGCACAGCCAATTAGACAACTGCATAGTAAACATCTTGTGTAGATGCACCCACCTTTGGGTAATCAGTGGGGAAATTGGAGTATTCTAGCTCATACCTGTACATAATTATCAGTACTAGTAATAGGCTTCAGAACCAAGATGTGTCACTGAGTTTTATGAAGACTGAGTTAAACTTGTGGAATGTTGTTATGGCACTTCAAGGCCCCAGTTAGGAATGGGAGCCTATCGATGTAGCCTATGTAATAACACCCACAGGATTTTACTTTTTGTAAGAAATGGGTACGGGGCAGGGGTGGCCAACCTGTGGCACGTGCCAAAAGTGGCATTCAGCAGATCAGACAGGGGGCTGGCAGCACAGTAGTAGACTGTAGTTCTACAGTAGTAGACATGGAGCAGAAAGCAGAGCAACAGATGAGCAGGGAGCACAAGGTAGGGAGGCAGAAAGCAGAATGGCAGATCAGGCAGGGGAAAGGGATCAGAGCAGCATTTGGGAAGGGTATGGGGTGTAATTTGTAACTCACCTGCCTAAAAGGTTGGCCCCCACTGATGTAGTCGATTTTTTTTTTCTACTGGATTCTCATATTGTTCCTTACATTTCAGCATCCTTTCTCTAGCAATAGCCAATGGCTGATGTTTCTGGGGAAAAGGTTCAAGTCCGATAGTGTACCTGATTATTTGTGCAAAGCTATGTAGGCACATAGTTGAAGCTGTTAATTCTAGGGCCTCTGTGCAATCAATGCATGTCTTGGATTATGATACTTGATTATTCATAGTTTAGAATGCAAAACTGCATATGCTTTCAATTATTATTATAATTACCCAGCTTGTTTGAATCTATCACCTCTTCTTTGGCTCTGATCCACTGTATTGCGAATCCCTAAAGCTGATTACACACCTTTTATGAAAATTTTCCTTTTATTTCTTCTGTGCGTGTAATACTTTCTATTAATTTTGTCAAATGACCTCTTGTTTTTTGTATCAAGAGAGACATTTTTCCACTGATCAATGCTAACCTGATTCAGTATTTTCTCTAACATTAGAACATGTTTACCATGAACCTAGGACTTTTGAAAGGTGCTGGATTGGCAGCCCAAAGCTTCCTATTTATTCTAAGAACAAAAAGGGTCATGCTGGGTGGTAGTAGAAGCTAGTAGTTTACTGTTTCACCAATATGTTTTAGCCTTCCCCCTAGAAAAACCAACTCTGGAGGCAAGACTGCAGTTTTATTTCTATGAAAGTCAATAATGATTCAATTATCTCAACTCTGGTACTAACTAGTGTCCGTTTTGTGGTGATTTTTATTTTGTTGGATACCTGTCTAATGTGAGTTGGACTAAGGCCATCAACTCCTTTTGCCTGGGTCATTGAACAGCTGTCAGATGGTAATGACTCCTGGCCATGTTCATTATTAAATGTTCTGGGAAATGCACACTTTTTTTTAAAATTAAGGTCTTAATCTGTTATATTAAAAACGACAAATTAGTTTTTTTAATAGTTTAACCAGACAAAAAGAAAGAAAAGGTTAACATAATTTTTCATAAGTAAAGCTCTCCGGAGGTGATAAGTTATCTTCTGGGGATATATAAACCAGCAAGGATTGACCTGAGCTAGGTCTTGCTAATGGGAAATATAATATATGAGCTACTTGTAAAACATCAAGCTGTGAAAGTAACATTCAGGAGTTAGAGCAAAACTGTGTATGCTTTAGCATAACACGAGTTGAAGAATGATAGAAGGGACACCAATCCCTTAGAAAAGCATGTTTTATGAAATAAGTAGATTTTTCTCTTTCTGTTTCAGGAGTGTAGGGAAATATTATACAGGAAACATAGAATGCACCGGTTCCCAAACTCTGACAGACTGAGTACTGTCAATTTAAAATGATACAGTCTTAAGTACCACCAGAAAATGTTTCATACACTTAGGTAACAAACTATGTGTTAAAACAATATCAAAATATTTAGTAACCATAAAACATTTTTTATCAGTTACAGGGGCCATATAAAAGAATTGTAAATTGGGTGGGGGGGGGGGGAGGAGGAGAAATCCAGTGTAAACCAGAGGTAGGCAATATTTTTGGCCGGATTACTGAAAAAAACACAATGTTAACCCTGTTAAGGTGCCAGAGTGCGAGCACACCAGAAAAAAAAAACTGGAGCAGAGGGTACATGGCAAGATGCACTGCATATTAATATAATTAATAATAATAATAAATGTTGGGGTTTTTTTTTTTACAGTAAATACTAGGTTTTCTAAAAATTCTATACATGGTGACAATAAATGAAACTTCATATACTACCTTTGTGCTTGTGTATTTTTTTTTTTTTTTTTTTTTTGTTAAGCATGTTGTGTTGGGGCTGGGGGGAGAGAGAAAGAGAAAAAGAGAGAGAAGAGAGAAAAAAGGAAAGAAAAAAAGAGAGGGAAGAGACAAAGAGAGAGAGAGAGGAGGAAGGGAACACAAAGTGGGAGAGAGGCGCAGAGAGAAGCAGATGTGGGGGTGGTGCTGTGGGCAGGCTGGCCTGGCCGGGCCCTTGGGAAGGCAGCAGCTAGATGTGGGGGGCAGCTTGGGAGTGGGAATGGGAGCTGCCCTGGGCCTCTGCAGACTTGGCTGCAGTGGGGGTGCTCAGCGGCTCCAGAGGTGGGCCTGGCCCTGGCCGTGCAGCTCTGCAAGGGTGGGACAGCCTCCCTGCCCACAGCGGAATGCTGCCTGGCTGGGGCAGGACGCCAGGCTTGGGGGCCTCCTTGCTCAGCCTGTGTGTGCTGGGTGCAGCATGAGCAGGGACTCCCTGGGCTCTGGGAATAGCTGCTGCAGGCAATGATCAGAGCCGAGCTGGCTGGCAGCCTGCAGCACAGCAGTTCTAAGCAGTGCCTGATTCAGCCCCTTGAAGGGAACTGCGGGTGGGCAAGGCCGGGGTTTGGGCAGGCTGGGGCAGCTGCGGTGGCCCAGCTCAAGTTGTTGGGGACGGCTCCTAGCAGCTCCTGTGGCCAGGCCTTTGCAGTGGGGACAACTCTGCCCTGTGTGCACTGTGCCCGGCTTTCAGGGAGGCTGAGCCTGGAGCCAAAAGTCCCCCAGAGCCCAGAATCCTGCCTTGCCCAGGTGGTGTCCCCTCACAGAACTGTGTGGACCATCCAGGCCCCACCTTGGATGTTGCTGGGCTCCCTGCCTGCCTGCCACGGCCCCTCCTGGGACGACCTGCGCCTTTCCAGGGGTGCCAGGAGGCCTGCCACTGTGTGCACCCTGGGGTAGGCATGGGAGCCACCTGCCCCCCCCCCCCCCCCCCCCCCGGATTTATATGCAGAGCAGAGGTGCTGCTACTGAGCTCTGGCACATTGGGAGCCATATGCAGCACCACGTGCCTTATGCTCCTGGGCAGCCAGTGCACAGAAGGCATGTGGTGTTGCATGTGGCCATGAGGCAACGGCAGCCCGCCCCACCCTGTCTCATGCTCAAACCCGGGGTGTGGGGCTGATGCCCCTCCATGCCTAACTTGGGGTGTGCATAGGGGTGGGAGCCCCCCCCCCCAGGCGACCTGCCCGGCGCTCCCACCATCCCCCCTGCACCACACTCCCTCTGTCACCATGGGGGACTCAATCTGCCCCCCCTGCCCCTTCCCCCTCATGCCCCTCCTCCTCAACACACTTAGTTGCTGGACACTGCTGCACATGTGGCCAGGCTGTGTTTCTGACCCCTGCAGCAGGCTCGGCTGGCGGGGAGGTGTGTGCATGCCCCGCCACTCCCTCCGGCCTTCTGTGTACCACTCACAGGCTGTCTGCATACCACTTGTGGTATGTGTACCACAGTTTGAGAAATGCTGGTATAATGTATTTATTTTACAGAAAAAGGTATGTTTATCTGAATGACCATAAAAATAATTAATGCTCTACTACTCAACAATTTCTATATTTTGTGATTGTTATTAGGTGGTTTATAAGTAGCTTGCACTATGACAAAAGGAGACAACATTAATGGAAAGATTGGTTTCATTTGCATATGATGTACTTTATATTTTGCCAGAAAATGTGTCATTTCTAGTGTTTTTCTGTGGTAGGAAATTTTCTGCTGCTGACAATGACAAGAATTACCTATATGCATAGTATAAAATTAGTTGCTTAGATACTTTGATGTCAATTCCTTGCATAGTTTTTATAATATATTGTTACCAAGGACTAATAAATTCTGTACGTTTGCAAAAGCAAATGTTTTAGTGAGACTTCTAGGCTGAACCTATACTGAAAGATTGCGTGCCCTTGCAAAAATCAAAGGGGAATATGGATTCAGTAGAGAAATGTTTTTGTTCTTTATCCCACTGCTCTTATAGTCTTAGTTGCCACTTTCCTGATTTTTTTTTCCTATTAAATAAGTAAAACTAGGACTGGCATTTCATAAACATGTCTCCTTAAGTGGAAGAAGTGGACACCTCTTCTTTTGTAAATTAATTATTAGTATCAATACATGTAAAAATGATAAAAAAATGTAATGTGGCAGAACTGTTGTGACTATGAGTCAGGTTTTACACATACTGAAAAGATTCTTGCCCCATATATTTTTGGGTAAGGTACTACTCAGTGTGAGTAATGTAATCAGATTACAGGCCCGTATTTGTGTTCTTTTTAGTAGCTGGAAAATAGAATATATTTGTATTTGGGCAACAGGCCTAAACATTGCATGAGGTTGGGGAGTAGGAGTGTAGATTTCAGAGTTAATGTTCAAGTGTGTAGACATATGTATATGCTGCTGTCCTGGTTACTTGTTGGTGATTAAGTTCATTTAAATATGCCTTACATAGCTCACCATATACTTTTGACAATGAGCATATTTTTTAATTAATGGACTAAAGGAAGTTCTTGTCTTTTGTATGACAATGTGCTGTGGAAATTGGTTCTAGGAGGTGAGCTAAAAATAATCTGGTATATTGGAAATCTATAAAAAAGATTAATAAAGTAAACTAGAAACATAATTAATAGAAACTGCATCCCTGTATCATGTTGGTCCAGAGCAGGGGTATCAAAAATATGGCCCTTGGGCTGGATCCATCTTGCAGATCCATGTTATCTGGTCTGTAGGATGCCTGGAGGGGCTAGGAATTTAGGCAAAGGTCCCACTTCCAAAACCTGGGTTCTGGAGTCCCATTGGAGATGTGTGTTAGTAGAAGGGTGTGAACGATGGCTACATTAACCCCCATGGCTCCCTTCACCACCCAAGGTGAGTTTGAATCTGGTTCCCTGAAGAGCCCTCCAGTACAGGTCCAGCCAGGCATGGAAAGAGAGGTCACCTGTTTGATACCTCTGATCTAGAAAATTAGAATATATAGCCAAGATTAAACATTAAGAATCTGTGACAATCAAAGAGGAGTTTTGTTTCCCAACGTAAAAAATAAAATCAAACATGTTTTGCTTAAATCATTACTATATATTATAATATGTGTAGAATCCAAACGGTCTAGACAGTGGTGTGACAACTGAAGAATTCATTCCAATAAATAACTTGATAGAGTGGGATGACCAATTAATATTGATGCTGTGGCCAATTTTGAACTCAACTTTTAACTGCTTACTTAGGGTTCTGTTATAGGTTTAAAACATTTTAAATCTGTGAAATGTTATGGTGTCATAACATTAGGACAGTTTCAGAGCAGTCACAGGTTAAGGCTTAATGCCATCTCACACCTGCACAACTAACTTGCCCCTAGAGAGTTGGTGAATAGAGGCTTGTAGAGGAGCCAGGATGCTATTGTTCCTCTGGAGTGACAAGGGAGTGGCATGTAAATCAGAGGTGCAGCAGAGACAGGTAAAAGGAGAAAGAAAAAATTGGCATATGCTAAGCAAAAAATATTACATATGATGTGCTGCTTGATCCTATGAAAAAGAATTAAATCAAGATCTGATGTTGTGCAAACTAAAGAACTTATAGATAAAATAACTTGGTAGTTGCCATGCTGGAGAGAGAAATCATCTCCTAATTTCAGTAAGTCATTGGTTTGTTTATAAACCAGAATTAACTTTCTTTTTTTTATGCATTTCGTCTAATAACTTGGTTTGCTGAGTATATCTTAAGAAACTGCTCTTTTTTTCAGTGAATTCATAAAAACTGTAAGTTTTAACTGCCTTTGCAGAAACAATGCACTTCTTCCGGTATTAAAGGGGTTCAGTTGGGTCTCTGCTTAGAGTCTCATGGTGATTGTAAATAAGCCTTACTTTTTGTACCTGTAGATTTTATCTTTGGTAAGCGTATGGAAAGATTACACTATTTTCAAAACTCCGAAGGCTTGTGTTTCTATCAATATAAAATTACTTGATCTATATTACCATTGCATTCTATTTTTTTAAAAGAGCCTTTGGCAGGCATGGACAATAGGACTTAGACAAACCTGGCATTTTTGCTATCATTATATTAAAATAAACCAGTGTATATAGTACTTTTTAGTTTGAATTAGCTGGTCGTACTTTTTGCTTGTAGTAGATAGATAATTCTATGATGCATATATGACATAATGATCCACGTACCGGCCCATTTAATACAGTTGTTAGAGGAATTCAATTTAAAATTCAGTGTGTGTGCTGAGGCAGGACAATCCAAATTAACAAAACATGGAGCAACCAGAATGGTATACTGATGCACTCAAACTCCTTGTTCTGAAGTTAAACTGTGGTGTTTCTTTTAGTGGTGTTAAACCATTAAACTGTGGGTTTTCTCGTACTGGTTACTTGAGATGTCAGGTCCATGTGCCTAGGAACTGTTTTGTATGAGATGGTTGATACATGGAGGGGTGAGGGTAGAGAAGGAAGAATAAAAATGCCTAGCTAGTTTAGCCTGTAAATATCTCTGTGCTTCTAAGTACTTTTTATATAGTGCTGTACATGTTCAAAGAGCAGTACAATTCTGCCTCAGATCACTGGGATAATACAGGAGGGTTCTTACTAATGTTTGTGATCAGGTGCCTCACAGTGAATTGGAGTGATTTTTGGGACTAGCACTCAAGTACTCTCCTCCATCCCAGAAAGAGTACACTAAAGTCTATGCTTTTGGTTGTTGCTTGTGACTCACCTGAATAAGTTTGTAATGAATGTATTGTCTCTCTTGAATTGAGCCTTATCCGTTCTGTGCTGAACATGGAGTCTGTGGGCAGTGAGACTGTTAAATTGAGCCCCACGCACTCCATGCTGAGCATGGAGCCCCCAGGCAGAGAGACAGTACATCTGGGGGAAATTTTTGCTTTCCTCAGCTACATGATCTCTCTGTCATTAAGTGCTTAGAGTGGCTGTTCTCAACATGGGGGGAGAAGGAGAAGAGGTGTGGAGACCACTACAGATTTGGAGGTGGGAAGAGGTAAAGTGACTGAGAGCTGTGCACCCTGCGATGCTGCAGGTACAGAAGTAAAGAATTTTACCTCCTTTGACCATTCAAACAATACCCTGGAATGGGATGAGTAAAACATTTCAAAGATAAATCTTGTTCTGAGTGGCATATTTTTTAAATGTTGAGAGGGTACTTATGATGGGTTAACACCCTTTAACTGGTGAATGCTTCCATTTTAAGTGCCTTTATGGCAGTTTAAAGGTAATGTGTAACAAGGCCCTTATTCTCCTTGCAGTTTCAGTTTGATATGGCTAAACTTATACAGCATTCAGATATGCTATGAAGAGTTTTTTGGGTTTTTTAACATTGCAAGAAGCTTTAGTACAGTGATGGGTAAATCTCTGTGTTATCATGTATCATTTTGATTCTGTAAAGTTTTCTGGGATCCTTAAATATAAAAACTGCTGCTTCAAATTAAGACACCCATTGTTATTTATTTAAAAAGTGCATACCAGCACTACATAAGAAGAAACTTTGCTTGAGGAAAACAAGAAATGAAAAATGTGAAAATAAAATAGCCTCCTTGGAAAGAACTAGTGGCTTATTTCATCAATCTTATATATGAAAGCTGTTAGCCTGCAGTCAGGCATATTCTCATTTCTGTAATGAAAGTTATGAACGGATAATAAGGGAATACACTCTAGTATATGAAAATTGCTTGCTGCCTTGTTGCCACTGTTTCATGACATTTTAGTTAATTACACTGTGCCATAATGACTTACTGCTGTCTGAGCAAAGACTCAAAAAGATGGAATTGGAGGTGTTTTGGGAAGCTATACCTACTCTACATCTCCTTCTGTTTCCGAAGAATAAACAGTTTATCAAATGTTTCACACGTCTTGATCCAACAAACAAATCTCTGCAGTTTTAGGAAAGCTGCCTTCATGTTAAATCATGTCAGTGGGTTATTCAGCCACAGTGAACTGCTCATCTGGTAGTTTCAGGAGATTTTGTTCACTCTGATGTAGTTTTACTAGGAAGTAGGATGCTATTTAATGTCTTCCTAGTTCAATGCATTTTCCTAGTAGTCCTTTTTTAATGAGGCTTGGAGACTACAGTGGTTAAGGTTACATATAACAGTTACATTTTTGTTGGGAGAATTGCCACTTTTCTGTTAGAAGCTAGGAACATACAAGCATTCATTGAATTTTTCCCAAAGAAGACATTTGGAAGATCTTCCCTGCAAGAGAGATTCTCTTGCAAGAATGAATGCCTGCATGATGCTCCATTCACTGCCCTCTAGGTCTGGTCCAGGAGGGGAGTGGAACAGCTGCCAGCTGCTCACTGCCTTCTTCCCAGACGGGAGTGCCAGCTGGGTAGTGTGGGCATCAGTTTCTAAGTCAACAGGGACAGAAACCAGGGTCGGGGGAGGCTCTCCCAGCCCCATCTGGGCTGTACACTGGATGATTTAAAAGTTGTGGGATGTGGTAGGGAGCTGCCTATTGATGGCCTGCCTCTTTTCCAAGCAGGAGAAAGGACAGGCTATCAATTATTGGGCTCCCAAGAGGCAGGGGTGGCCCAAGGCACAGCTCTCTAGGGACTCCTGGCTGGAGAGCTTATCTGTGTAGCTCTCCAGTCAGGACACTGGTATGCATGTCCTCTCAGGCTATTTTTCTAAGAATTTCTCTGAAATCCCTATCGCTAGACATGAATGCCTATTTGGGCACATCTACACAATCTTTAATGCTCCTTAATTACTGTGCATTTAGTTTAGTACTTGTTTAATGAAGTATGGTACTGTATGTTCCTAGCTTCTAACAGAAGAATGGCAATTCTCCCAAGAGAAATGTAACTGTTATATGTGACCTTAACTACTGTAGTCTCCAAGCCTCATTAAAAGTGGACTACTAGGAAGTAGGATGCTGTTTAATGTCTTCTTAGTTCGATGTGTGTATGGTTATTTTATGATGCTTACTGCGCATTAGCCTAATAACATTGTGCAGTAGGCTATTAGCATGGTTTTTAACCACCTCGCTATTATGCAGTGTTATTGGGCTAATGCGCAATAGACGTGCCCTCTGTAGTTTAAGTCAGGTTATCAACTAGAACGTTTTCTGTAGGCGCTTTTAAAGTAGGGATCAGAGAGCTCTGGCTGTTCAGTTTTATGTTAACTTTAGAAAACTAAATATTCAAATGCTACCACTTTTCCCATTAAATTAAGAACAAAAGGTTATGCTCAGTCTCATGAAGCTTTGCGTCTTGATGGGGTGGTCTTAATCCTGCCAGTTGTTCTACCTGGTACGTGTATTCTCTGACATACATTTGCCAAATGTAATCCAAGTGCCAGTGGGATGTGAATGTTGTCATTTTCACACACCTGATTTTAGTTAATGATTATAACCCAAAGTGTTTTCCTCTTAATTTTTATTTGTCAATGCCTATAGTTAACATCCCAGATGTGGGAGAAGTATATAGAACTTGTCTATGAATTCAGTCTTGTTATGGTGTGCAATGTGTATGATAGTAACTAAGTCATGAAGCACCTGTTTAAGCAATTGATGAAGATGACACTTGAGAAACAGACACTTCTGTTTATGTTTCTGTTAGTTCACATAAACAATTCAAGAAGGCTCTTAAATATATACAAGTCTAAAGAATCCTGGAATATGTTAACTGTAGTCAAACAAAATTGTTTGAACTATATATAAGGGTCATGGTACAGATTCTCATGCCAAAATCTTTTGAATTTCTGTCCATGTTCAGGCCTTGTCTGCTCTTTAGTTTAATCATTCATGGTTTAGTCATGATCCCTGCTGCATGTCTTCTCATTCTTCTTTGTGAGTTACTGGCCTCTTCAGGCAGAAGAGCTGCTACTTCTGTTCTTGCACAACTGAATAGGCAAGCATGAGGAGTGAATAGAGACAACACCAAGCCATGCCCTCCCTCTCATCCTGCCTTGTCCTATTTAGTACATCTTGAGCCACTTGGAAGACGGAATCATCTCGGCTGGGAGAAGGGCTGGTTTGGCTTATATCCTTGTGGAGGAACAGAAAATCAGGATTGTTGTTATTTTATCACAGTTTCAGACAGAGTTCAGCTTCCTGAGCTAGTACGACTAGCCATTGTCACCCTCTTAAATTAGAATAGAAAAGGATATTAAAGTTAAATATATATTACTTTTTCTATTACTGTCACAAGTAATGTTTTTGTAATCTTTGTTAATAGTTCTCATTGGGTGTGTATACAGGGGGTGCTGCACTTGAGTTTAGAGCAAATTACTGCACAGTAAGCATCACCGTTTACATGTGCAGATGCTTACTATGCAGTGATTTGCTCTAATTGCAAGTAAATTTGCTACCTGTAATTACAAGTAGCAGATTTACTTGCAAGTAATTACTGCATTGTATGGCATGTGTAGATGACCAAGTTTGCTCCTCATCAGCTGGGCAGCAGGGAACAGGAGATTGCTCCATGCCCCTGGGAGCTGCTTGCTGCCAGGGTGGGTTCTACCACCGGAGTCCGGGCAGAGACAATGTTCACCTGCCCCAGCAGCAGGGAGCTCCCATACCCTGCTCTGCAATCGCAGAGAGGGGGCTGGGAGTTGCCTTCTTCTGGGACAGGGGGAAATTGCCCTTGCCCAGGCTTTGGCAGGGGCTTACTGCTAGCTGCCCCACTGGTGGATTGGGGCAGGAGGTAGGACCTGCCCTTCCCCTGCAGCTCTTTCCCAGCCTCCTGCTCCCCCAGTAAGGGAGCCAGAACCAAGAGCTTCCTGATGCCAGGGTAGGAGGACATTGTCCCCACCTGGGCTTCACCACCAGAGCCCACCCTGGCAGCAGGCAACTCCCTGGAGATAGGGAGAAATTCCGCAGCCCCTGGTAGGAGCTTAGAACTCCCCCTGGTTGCTGCAGGGGTCCCGTGCAGGGCCAGAGGTGGCAGGAGCAGACTGCTGCCAAGAGCAGCAAGTCTGCTTCTACATCCCCGCATTTGTAGATGCTTGTGCGGAATGGGTTTACTCTAGAGTAATTTAGAGTAAGCCCACCCTGCAGTATTTGCATGTGTAGACATGCCAGTTATGCATCACTTGACCAGATTCATGCTAATGCTGAAAAAAAATAACTTAGTTTTTACACAAGGATATTGCAGAATAAAAACTGACCATTGGTGCTGGGAAACACTTACATGTTGAATATGCCAGTGAATGTAAACATTCAACAAAATGTTTGTGAATATTTCACAGACAATTAAAGAAGAGTCCAATCGTAAAAACATCTGAGGGTCTCATAGGCTGGCTTTCATTGTAATTGGTCACACAAATTTCCCTCCATTTCTTCTGAGAAATCTCATCCATTAAGATGAATTTAGTCATCCCATAAGGAGGAAATTAAGATATAAAGCCTACTCCAGTTAAAGGATTCTATTTAAGTGAAATGGGAAGCTTTCTGGTCCAGTCATCTTATAATCTAAGACTGATATGATGCATTCCTTTAAACTTTACCCCGTCACTGTCTAAAATAGATTTGATGTACTTTAATTTGTATACAAAAAAGGTAACTTTTTAAAAAAATGGGTCACTGCATTTTAAGTGATCTTGCTTATATATGATATACTCAGCTATGCATTTATGAAACTATTACATAAGAAGCTGCTGCACTTTGTACAGTACAACCGATTTTTACTTCCAGCTTTTATTCAGCTCATAAATATAGGCCGTGGCTGTAAAGGAAATCTATATCTTCCTAAATGCATAGCAGTGAATGGTGACTAGTTAAGTGCTAAATTACTGGTGACTCGTTCAGATTAGATTTGAGAATGCTTGAAACAAATATAGTTTAGTTTCTCTTAGGGGTCACATATAGTTGAGGATTCTTTTGTTAGAAATGATTGGTCCAGATCCACAGCAGAGGGAAGTTATCATGTTCCCAGTTCTACAAATAGTCCAGGCTTCCTAATACTGCTCAATATGTATCTGAGTGACAACTAAGAGAAAGCATGGTACGGTGTGTTAAGCATTAACCTTAAACTGAGGAGACCTGATCCTCTTCCTGTTTGTGCAATTTCTGTGTTTTGACACCTTGTAGATCCTTGGTAGGTGAAATGTTTGAAGAGCTCCAGACACCTTTAAAGCCCTCCAAACAGTGAGCATGCAGACATTCACAGCAGAAGAAGTACTTTAGAAATAGCCGAAGTGCTTCAAAAACGGTCCTCAAAAATCAAAGAGCATATTTGAAGCACTTCCTTTTGATGAGCTTCTTGAAATATCTGCGCACTCCACACTGTGTGACATGAGGTTGCTTGGTCCTCTGGCATCCCACAATGCTCTGTCCCTACCACCCCCTCCCTCCCTCCCCCCAACAGAGTGAGGGTGTGTATGCGTGTGTGCAAGGCAAACAAACAGACAGTGAGCACAGTGTCTTGTGCTCTTGGCTGTGCTTGAGAGCCTCTGGAGGTTCAGAGTCATTCAAGAAATCCTTCTTGCTGCCCGCCAAGAATCCGTTTATGTCTCTCAGCCTCTGGTCTCCTGAGGCTTTGGTCTCTTCAGAAGAGCTTCAAATTCATGCTTGTCCATGGCCTTACTTCACCACCTGTGCTTTTTCCTTCCCCTCTCTCCTCTGCTTGGGCGCATCCACACATGCAAGCATATGCACTTGCAGGAGCTCAAATAGAAGCAGTGCAAATTTGAGCCAGGGCTTTTTGCCTCAGCGCACATGCCCAGATATTCACTTTGTTGTGGAGCAAATTGTGCCACTTGGGGTAAAACAATCCTCCCAGAACTGTGATGGGGCAGGCAGCCTGCTTCAGCACTGAGGCAAGGACCGAGCCTCCGGTTGCCTCAGGACACGGTCCAGGACCATGCCTTGCCTTGCTTTTTCCCCCCAGGGCATTTTTTGACACTTGGATATCCAGGGGTCTAATTGTGCCCCTGTGGCGCAAATTTGCAGTGCAGGGAACGTTTTTTTGTTCCCACACGTGCGTCTTGCATCATCTCAAAGGGGTTTGAGATGCTGCAAGTGGCACGTATGTGCTCATTTGGACGCACCCTTTTGTCCATCTACTAGATTAGGTAGCTCCTCCAGGTAGAAATGGCCTCCTGCTCTACATCCCTAGAATGCCTGCTACCATAAGGACCTGGTTTTAGTTAAGCCCTTTAGGCACTGTTATAATAGAGATAATTAGTAAAATAATGGAAATAAATGAAGGCTATTTGCCTCTTGTGACCCTTAGTATCTGAAAATGAAGAATAATTGCTAAAGAAAACTTCGCAAGCCTTCTCATGCTTTGGAGTTTAATTATTGCTTGGTTAATATCTAAAAGGGAGGGGATTTGGGGAATGTTGCTTTATTTAAGCTATTCTTATTTCTGCTGCAATTTTTAACTTGTGACAAATATAGACTAAAACAGGGTAGTGTCAGATTCTGGCACCCCGAAGTGTACCTACTGGATGAGTAAATCCACATGTAAACATATAGACATGGGTTTTCTTAGAGTAAGACTGACCAGACCTGGGCTTTAGATAGTGTGAAACTGTTACAGCAATTGAAGTCTGATCAGTCTTTTATTTTCTTTCTTGATTGTATTGTTAATGTCTTCCCAATACTGCATATTTAAAATGAACTCTGAGTGCCCTTTTTTTAACTCTATTTTGTCTTTGCAGTTTGTCGGGAAGATTCATGCCAGTCCATAGTCTCCTGTGCTGCTGTAGTGCTTGCTCCTGTAGAATCACCTGTGGAAGCAAAGAAAAAGGAACATCCAAGAATGCGTGATGTGGCCAAACAGTGAGTTCCTGGTTAAAATCATATTAATTATTCAGCACAATTTGAGCAGCAAAACCACATCTGCCATCAGATGGGCATGTGCAACACCTTTTTATTTTACCAGGATTTGGGGATATATGCCCAAGGGCACAAATTAAGTTGAGGCTAATCATGTTTCATTTATTTAACAGCAAGAGCCTTTCTGGGGGTTCTTGTTAGGAGGTAGTTCTTCAGTATATTTTAGGTAATAGGCATTTACAATCCAGAAAACAGAGTGGAAAGAGGTTTAATAAAGTTATTTATTTTCTTTGATGATAATCTTTCATACTGTCAGTTGTTGAATTTTATAAAGAATATTTATTCCTAAATACTTACCTCTTCTTTTATTTCAGTATTTTTCAGTGACTGTTTTGTTATTTTGATAAAGGGTAGGGTGACAGTTTCAGGAGTCTAGTGGTGGACATTCAAGTAAATCCTATTAAATTAGATAGTGTGGTTTAATACTGCGCACCACCACTTTGGATGAGAATCATAACCACAGCATGGACACAGCAGCTTTTATCTTGAGATACCAGGCAGGATGGTTGTTCCTTAACTATTGGGTGCTTGGAGAACGAAAGACATATTTTTTCAGGAAACATACTTTTCTTGGTGATGACATGTAGTCAAAATTATAGGCTTTATATTTTTAAAGTACAAAAAATAATTAGAATTCTTATTGGCAAATATGTATTTGATGATATTTATTTTTGCTCAGCTTCCAGTAAGTCAAAATAATCTGTCTTTTAAAAACAGGACTTCTATATTTCCAGATCTCAGTTTGAACACCTACAAGACTTGGAGGGCTAGGCCCTGAGTCTCAATATCTAAAAAAAAAAGTTTGGATCAAACTTATAACCATCTGGGTTCTTTTTCTTTCATTGTAACTTGTAATAAAACTGAACTGAACAGCAGACCTGAAGTCTCTTTCTCCATCTTTCCCACCCTTTGCTTGAATTTAGAACTGTATTAAGATCTAATTGTAACTTCATATTGCACATAAGTGGTAAACTGCTACTGTGTATCTCCCTACAATTAAATGATTAGTGGTACCAGGTACAGCTAATCAGATTGCTTATGTACCAATACTTTGGCTCATTTTATTACAGTGGAACATTTTCATAGGTGCAGTGTATGCAGTGGGCATTTTAGTGTATAATTCTATCTCTGAATGCAAAGTATTTGTGAAAAGTTTTAGGATTTTTATGCTGGACTGGGATCCAGAGGATTCAGTGGGATTAACTCAAACACCATAATAAATTTGCATTTACTCTCCATTAAGAGGTGTACCTTCAGTGTTGTTTGTTCAGCCTTCTCTTCTATTAATTTGGTCGCTGGTTTCACCTTGTAATCTCTCATGGATTCAATCTAATGCAATTTCTGTATGTTCAGCATGTGCGTGAGAGTTGAATGATGCTTTCTGGCTGACTTTTCCCTCCACCTAATTGATATTAGCAAGGGTGTATTTTTTTTCCACTTTAAAAATCACACTGACAGTATCTTCAAACACACCTTGGCAATCGCATAAATCTTACTGTGGTCTCATGCACAGAGAGGTCTTGGTAACAAGCTCTGACCTCTGATACTGCACAGATTTGCATGTCTCCAGATATACCTGGTAGGTTCTTGGAATTCTAATAAAAAAAAAATCAGACTTTACCCCTTATGCTGCCATAGCTGACACTTTTGAATGTATTCATAAGAAGCAGCAGTATTGAGTAGCATTTTATCATTACAATTAAAGTAATACATCTTCCGAACCATTCAGTTCTGGATAAGCAACACCTATCCAGAATTTCGTAGCACATCAGAATTTCACTATGTTGTGGAAGAGTAAAGATGGTCTGATATTATAAAAGCCTTAGTCTGTCTGTCCATAACACTTTATTTGCACTCTGATTGATTGTCTGAAACAGAGTGCTTCAAGCAGTGCAGCAGAGCACTGCCATGACAGCAGGGACAGAGCAGGAGGGGTGGGGGTGAGGCCAGCACCCCTGGCTTCACACCCTACCCCCCTCCACCCCTGCTCCCTGCAGGCAGCCCAGGGTGCTGGCTGAGGGGGACGGAGGGGACAGCAGGACAAGGTTCCCCCTTCCCCCACTCCTGGGAGACGTTGGCGGTGTGGGATGGTGGGTGGTAGCACTCCATTACCGCCCCCCCCTGTCATTTCTGGTGGGCAATTGGCTAGTATTTCAATAGTCTTTGATAAGCATCACTATCAGTGCCCAATTCACTTCTTTCTCCTACTCTAAGGTCCGTGTATTTGTCCACCTTGCCTTGTATGTGTGGAATTCTGTTCAGATCCCAGTTAAAGCACACTTGTCAGTCAACATCTCTTTTAAACTTTGCTTTTCCTCTGTGGACACAAATGGAGAATTTAAAATGGGCAGTGGCCTATAAAAAGGGGGCTTTGTTGTGAAGACGAAGAGGTGGACATGCTTAATAGGAAAGTATGGCACATGCTTGTACAGGCAGGATGGGACAAGTAAGTGTGTGTGTATAAAAATAGGAGGATAGGAAGTAATTAATATGTGTGTGTAAATATGTATGAATAGTATGACAGATATCTTTATATATGGTGGGGGAAAGAGTATAAGTGTAATAAGTCATAAATAAGCAGTTCTTCATATCCATGTGAAGTTGACCCAGACAAAATGTATGTAGACTCTTGAAGTCAAAAAATTATGCAATATAGAAAGTAAAATAGAATAGGTCTTTAAGGTAAAGTGCATGATATTTGGTTAACAAGAATATTTTGTCTTAAAAACCAAGTACTTACATGTTTAAATTATGTAGTTTATTTGTTTAATTTAATTTAATGTAAGCAGGAAATGATCATGGTAAACGCAATGCTCAGTTTTTTTGAAGAGTTGATAATTAAACGTACTCTAGGACTGGGGGTGAAAAAGCCAATTATTTTTATTTCTTTGTTGTGTTTTAGAGGATTGTTTACATGTTTAATCAAAATACTGTTTAAGCAATTTGGAAAATTATTAAATCATGTATTATGTGCACTGGGCAAAATCACTTGCTGGGTGTGGAGTTGTTTGTCGAGAATAATATGGGAGCAGCTGAGCAGGACCTTTTGCAAGTAAAAAAGCATCATTACTCAGGAAGGTATGTAGGGGGTGACATCACTCCAAAGGTAGAACAGTGGGCTTCCCAGCTTCCACTGCCTGTGATGACCCACAATGTATAATGGTGCTCTGAGCTTTCTTTAATGCTCCAGCCATTCTAATTCTTCTTCTTCCACATTTGGGGTGTGCAAGGAGTATATACTGCCCTGCTGTTTTGCAGAGGAGACATTTGGCAGATGAGAAGTTATCAGCTCCTCATGGTAAAGACTGGGCCTTCTATTTTCTGTATGTTTCTGTTTGCTGTGCCAATCCATCCCTGGCAGAGGGGGACACAGAATGGCAGGGATGGACTGGCATGGCGGAGCACAGCCATGATGGAGGGGATTGGGGGGGGGGGGAGGGGACGAGGCCAGCACCACACCGCCAGCACTCTGTTCTGTTCCTGCCTCCAAGGAGCAGGTCTGGGGTGGAGGGGCAGACCACCCCTTGGATGCAGCAGCGGCATGGGGTGCTGGCAGTGGGGACAGTAGGGCAAGCTTCCCTCCACCCCACCCCCGCTGCCTCCTGGTAAGCGGCGGCAGTGCAGGCTGGTGGGTAGTGGTGCTCCTGCCCGCTCCCTCCCCTCACCCCCCATCATTCTTGACGGGCAATTTGCTAGTTATAAATAACTCCCTTTGTTTCCTTAGTCCTAAATCCCAACAGCCAACTGTGCAAGGCAGGGAAAGATTTTTCCGAACAGTAGCAAATATTCTCAGTAAAAGTGGGAGGTAAGGGTTCAGAGAGAAAGCTATGAGATCTAATTTCCACCCTCCTTCTAGAAACTCTCCCCTTCCTATTTGTCTAGTACAGATTATTAATTTTTTGCTTAACTTTGTAGAAATAAAACACAGAAAAAAACACCACAATAAGTGATTTTTAGTGCAAGTTTTTAAGGTCTCTTGGCACTGCTATGCTAATTGTTTAACCAATCTCTCTTAAAAAGGCACGGATGCTAAAAGTTCTATATTTTAATTTTAGATAGGACTAAAATAAAGATAAAAAGATAGATGAATGTGATGTGAAGAAGCTTCTTTTGCACTACTTTTCTCTAACAGAATGTGGGAAGGCAAACTAAGCTTGAAATTTTTAAATTACGAGTTGAAAGCTTCATTTAAGTTTTTGTGGTCATTCTGTCAGTTGAAAACTACCATTTCCAGTGGTTGGTCTTGGGAACTTCTGGAGAGTTTGGTATCCATCAAATAGTATTCTTCTGCTAGATACAAGCAATATAGACAGCAGTACATATGTTTCCACATCATCCTTGCTGCACATGCTCATACATTGGTAACAAGTCTTGATTCATTAGAGCACCCAAGTATTAATCCAGGGATCTAGCTAGGTTTTTCAAATTGTGTTGAACCCTTTGCTGCTGTGACTACCCTGCTAGCAGTATCTGGGCTTACTAATTTAAAACTATTTTGGATATGAACACGTGAGTGGCGATCACATCTGTAGACATCAGGCTGCAGTGTAGACTTTACCTTTGATTCTCTTCTAAAGGACTTTTTTTGCAAAATATTTTTCAATCTCAAGTTTGAAAAAGGAAACAGTCACAAGTCTTGTAAAATAACTTGCCAACTCTAACAAGGAGGAGAAAATAAGAATATGTTGTGTTGAAAATATTCCAATTTAAAAATCGATCGCTACTAGAATTTTTAGGGGGATAATCCTACATTAAATGGAGCAAACATTTGTTACTTTTTGTTCTTTCATATTTGAAACTACTTAAAATCCATAAGAATCAAGGCTTGCTAAGTATGTTCCGATCAATGTATGGATGGGCCTAAATGGTGTATCAGTTTTACATTCCTTCTGTGCTAAAGCCGTTAAATTTGAACCCAATAGTAGCTTGAAAATTTTAAATAATCACTGAATTAGTACTGATTGTTTAAATTGGTTTTCTTCAACATATTTATCAGCATATTTATGTATTAATTTGGTAAAGGACTTGCATATGAACCTAACTTGAAGCATTCAAGTGGTCTGAATGGACTTGATATGATTGTTTATATGATGCATAAGGTTGAACAGACAGTGAACTAAGGGATGGACACCAAAAAGAGATTTAAGTGCCTAAAACAGAATTCAGCTGGACTTCAGGAGCCATAGTCCAAAATTAGCATTTGAGGAACACGACTTGGCATCTATCTAAACTTGAAAGTATTCAAACTCTCACAAGGGTTCTCACTTGCTGACCCCAAATTTCCCTAAGGACCTACAGTTCTCTTCCTGGAGGTAGGAGATGTAAATGTGAAGCTTTTCAGGTTGAAAGAGTGAATTGGACCCAGGTCTCTTACTTTATCTGACAATAACCTTTTATATAAAAAGTTGGCACCATAACTACAAGCAGCTCCTCCACGGCTATGTTTTCAAAACAAAAAATGAACCCTGGATGAAGGCATCCTCAAGCTGTCCTGGATCAAGTGTTTAAGCCAGTGGTTCTCAACTGGGGTCCCACGAGCCCCTTGCAGGTGCTGCTGTAAGCAAGTTTTAATGATCTATGCACCTCCTGTGGAGGCATGCACTTCTCCTAGAAATAGGAGCATGCAGGGCAGATGGGACTGTACCACCCTCCTGTTTCCCAGAAGAGTGTGCAGGGTCAGACCGGCAAAAACTATGGCAAGAGCCTCATCTTGGACTGCAGCCCATTGAATTGCCTGACATCACAGACCAGAGCCAGGATTCCTCCTACAACCTGGCTTCCCTTTCCCTGCCTGCTGTGCAGCAGCTGTTACTTTGGTAACCCTTTCACAGCCACATTAAAGATTTTATAGCCCTGATCTATAAATTAGTGGCAGTTTGAGTAGGTTAACCCAGTAGAGGATAAGTGAGGGTGATAACCTGCAGCCCCTGGGTGAGACTCTACCCAGCTCCCTCAACCCCCTGTTCTCCTACGCTCAGCACAACCAACCTTCCTATTCCCTGACCCATTCCCTCTTCCCTAGCCAAGGCACAGAAATAACGGTCTGTGCTTCAGGGTGGCTGGGTTATTCCTTGTTTGGCATTAGGAATGCTTCCTTTGAGGTGATATCAGCCCTGCCAATAGTTTTTAGTTTCTTCTTTCTTTCTTTTCTTTCAAATTCGTAAAGCGTGCGGGTCGACCCCGGAGGCCTCCATGGGTGTCCCTGCTGGCAGAACTGTAAATACTGTAAATAGTCCTTATGTTCGTTGTGTTGGTTGGTTTTTTTTGTCTAGAGTGTACGGGCAGGCCTTGCAGGCCAGGAGCCCAGGCCTTGTCCATGAGGCCCAGAGCTTCGGGCGTCCTTGTACATGCTTTTGACTGGCTCCGAGTCATCACCCTCCGGGGAATAAAGGTCTCTTAAAAGTCAAAGCTTTCTTTCTTTCTTTCTTTCTTTCTTTCTTTCTTTCTTTCTTTCTTTCTTTCTTTCTTTCTTTCTTTCTTTCTTTCTTTCTTTCTTTCTTTCTTTCTTTCTTTCTTTCTTTCTTTCTTTCTTTCAAGATGGCCGCCGACAGCTGAAGCCCTTCTAAGCTCCTCCAGCTCAGGTGCTTTCAGCTCGTTGCCTCGCACTCCCTGCCCCCCTTTTCCTGTCCCCCCCCCAAAACAACCCTTGCCTCTCCCCACCCTGTCCCTGGGGACCCCCCTGCCCCTTCCCCCCACTTTCTGAGCCTTTTTCCCCTGGGCTCTGGCAGCCTCGTTTGCCTCTGCCCCTCCCCCACCCCCGCCTGAGTTCTCCCTGTGATTCCTGCTGCCTCCCTCCCCCAGGGCCCCTTCCCTTGGTCCCTGCCATCTCCCCCTGCCTTGGGGCTTGCCCTGAGCCCCTACGGGGTTGCTCTGCCCCCCCTTCACCGGGGCCCTCCGGGTCTTGTACCGGGACATTTCCAGCCTGCTCAAGGTGAACGGGGTGCTTTGCGCTCCGTTCCCCGCGCGCAGGGGTATTCGCCAGGGCTGTCCGCTGTCGGGCATGCTCTACGCCCTGGCCATCGAGCCGCTGTTACACGCGCTGCGCCGCCGCCTGAGCGGGGTGGCCCTGCCATCGGCCACGGGCCCGCCCGCTGGCCCTCGTCTCCGGCTGTCGGCCTATGCGGACGACGTCACCGTCTTCCTCGCCACCCGGGAAGACGTGCGGGCTCTGGCAGATTGCCAGCGGGCCTACGAGCGCGCCTCCTCCGCCCGCATCAACTGGGGCAAGAGTGACACTCTGCTGCTTGGCGCATGGACTGGCAGGCCTCCGCCGGACTTGCCGGGGGGCCTCGCCTGGCGCCGCGAGGGCCTCAAGGTCTTGGGCGTGTTCCTGGGGCCGACGACCTTCATGGCGCGCAACTGGGACGGCCTCGAGGAGGGAGTGGAGGCCCGCCTGCAGCGGTGGCGCTGGCGCCTGCCCAGCCTTTCCTACCGGGGGCGCGTCCTCGTCATCAATAACCTGGCGGCGGCCACCCTGTGGCACCGCTGCGCGGTGCTGGACCCTCCGCCGGAGCTACTGGAGCGACTGCAGCGGCTCCTGGTCGATTTCCTGTGGGACGGACGCCACTGGCTCCCACGAGCTGCCCTCTACCTGCCCACCGGCGAGGGGGGCCAGGGCCTGATCGATCTGGCCAGCAGGGTGGCCGCCTATCGGCTGCAGGCCCTCCAGCGGCTCCTGTACACCGAAGGCCACCTCCCGTGGCGACAGCTGGCGTGCCGATTCCTGCGGCGAGTGGGGGGCCTCGGCTTTGACCGGGAGCTGTTTCAACTGGACCTCACCTTCCTGAACGGGGCGGTCCTTCCCCCGTTCTACCGCAGCGTGGTGCGGGCCTGGCGGGCGGCCTTCCATCTCTGTCCCCAGGCCAGGCACCTGCGGTTCCCGCAGCTCCTTCGAGAGCCCTTGGTCCACAACCCGGCCCTGCACCGTGTCGTGCCGAGCCTGGCCTCCGCCAGCCTCACGGCAGCTCTCGTCGAGGCGCGCTCCACCCGCCTGGAGCACCTCCTGGACCCCGCTCGGTCGGACTGGCTGTCACCCGAGGCCCTGGCTGCCCGGCTGGCCATGCGCTCCGTCCGCACCGCGGGGCGGCTTCTGCGGGCCGTTAGGGCCGCGCTCCCGACGGAGGCAGCGACCGCCCTGGAAGCCCATCTCCAGACTCGCCGGCCCCTCCCCACCGCAGACGCCGCAGAAGACGCCTTCCCACCGCTACCCGTCATCCCAGCGGTACCCGGCGAGCTGGCCGAGCGGCCCAACACGCTGCTCAGGCTCCCGGTGCCCCCCAGCAGCAATACGGGCTGCCCTTTTGGCACCCTGCCCCGCAAGGGCCTCTACATGTGGGTGGTGCGCACCCGGCACGCCCAGGTGCTGGCCGGCCGCCCTGACACCGCGTGGCGGCGGCGCCTGGCGCGGCCCGGGACCCCGGCGTGGCGCACGCTGTATAAGGCGCCCATCGCCAAGAAGACCGGCGACCTGCAGTGGCGGCTCGTGCACGGCATCCTGGCCACCGGCACCTTTGTGCGTCACTTGGACCCAGCGGCCTCGGCGGCCTGCCCCTTCTGCCCGGGGGTGCTGGACGAGGACATTTTCCACGCCTTCCTCGACTGCCCCCGGCTGCAGCCTCTCTTTGCCGCCCTGGGCGCACTGCTTCGGGCACTGGGCCGAGACCTCTCCGAAGACGCCTACGTCCACTCCTTTCCATACCGGGCGGCCGAGCGGGCCACGGTCAGCCTGGCCAACTTCCTGCTGGGCCAGGCCAAGATGGCCACCCTGAAGAGCCGGCGAAACCAGCTCAGCGGCACCGGGATGGTCGACGCCCTGCAGCTCTTCCGCCTGCTGGTGCGGGCCCGCCTCTCGCTCGAGTTTGAGCACGCTGTCCTCCGGCGGACGGTGCCCGCCTTTGAGGAGCGCTGGGCCCTCGAGGGGGTGCTGTGCCGGGTCGAGGCGGGACGCCTGATCCTCGCTCTGTGATGCCACCGGCTGCTCAAGCCGCAGAGACGCGTCGAGCGGGCCGAGGCCCTGGACTTTTGCTCGTGCGGGTCGACCCCGGAGGCCTCCATGGGTGTCCCTGCTGGCACAACTGTAAATACTGTAAATAGTCCTTAAGTTTCGTTGTGTTGGTTGGTTTTTTTTTTGTCTAGAGTGTACGGGCAGGCCTTGCAGGCCACGAGCCCAGGCCTTGTCCATGAGGCCCAGAGCTTCGGGCGTCCTTGTACATGCTTTTGACTGGCTCCGAGTTATCACCCTCCGGGGAATAAAGGTCTCTTAAAAGTCAAAAGTCTTTCTTTCTTTCAAGATGGCCGCCGACAGCTGAAGCCCTTCTAAGCTCCTCCAGCTCAGGTGCTTTCAGCTCGTTGCCTCGCACTCCCTGCCCCCCTTTTCCTGTCCCCCCCCCAAAACAACCCTTGCCTCTCCCCACCCTGTCCCTGGGGACCCCCCTGCCCCTTCCCCCCACTTTCTGAGCCTTTTTCCCCTGGGCTCTGGCAGCCTCGTTTGCCTCTGCCCCTCCCCCACCCCCGCCTGAGTTCTCCCTGTGATTCCTGCTGCCTCCCTCCCCCAGGGCCCCTTCCCTTGGTCCCTGCCATCTCCCCCTGCCTTGGGGCTTGCCCTGAGCCCCTACGGGGTTGCTCTGCCCCCCCTCAGGCCGATTTTGGGGCGTTTTCAGCCCCCTCCCAGTCCCAGTCCCCCGGGTCAGCCTGAGGCTTTTTTTTTTTTTTTGCTGCGCTTCGCAGTTTAACCCTGTCCTGGCGAGGAATGGCGGCTCCTACGCCTGGCAGCTGGCATGAGGATGTCTCTCAGGACCTCCCGCTGTCTCATGGCCTGAGGGTTCATGCCCCTCTCCATGTGGGGCTCGAGGCTTGCGTGGAGGCTCTGGCCGCCCTCCTGGGATGGCGTACCATCCGCTACGCGGGGCGCGTGAACACGGTCCCGATGATCTATTTGAGCAAGCCCGCCTTGGTTGACAGGGTGTGTGCGGAGGGCCTGGACATTGCGGGCATCCACTACCCTGTCACGCCCCTAGAGACTCAGGCAGTGAGGGTGGTGATTTCCAACGTCCCACCGCACATTTCCAATCGGGAGCTGGCCAGGGGACTCGAGGCCTATGGGGTTCCTGCGAGTCCTTTTCGCCGCCTGCCGATGGGAAACAAGAACCCTCAGGGCAAGCACGTCCTGTCCTTTCGGAGGCAGGTCTTCATGCTCCTCAAGGAGGGCCCCCAGTCGCTGCCTCGCTCCCTGAGCCTCACGCTCGAGGGGCGGCGGTTTATTATCTATCTGTCTGTGGGAGAGACCACGTGCTTCAAGTGCGGGGGCTCCTCCCACCTGGCCGCGCAGTGCCCTCGGGGCAAGGCAGCCGGACCATCGCCGCCAGCGGCAGCGCCGAAAGACGGCGCGTCGACCTCTGGGGCACGCGACAGGCCCAGGGAGGCTGGGAGCTCTTCCTCCCGACCTCCTTCCCCCTCCGTTCCATCTCAGGGGACCGGGGTCTCCAGCGGGAAGCCATCGTCCAGCCGAGGGGCTGGTGCTGCTACCATGGCCCCGCCGCCCCCTCCCCCGTCTGTGGCGCCCCCTGCCCTCGGTGCAGCAGCCCCACCGGGTGGAGAGGCGGACGCCTCCCCTTGCCCCCTGCCTGCCCCGGCCGAAGTGGCTGGGGTGGCCGGGGACTGCGGTGCTGGAGCCTCATCGGATGATGGGGCTCGGGCGTCCTCCCTACCACCCGAAAAAGAGAGGGAGATGAGGGGGGCCTCTCAGGACACCCCATCCCTGACAGACCCCTCCTCGGCCAGTGCCGAGGACCCCCCCACTACAGAGCCGGACCCCGTTCCGGCTGCCACACCACCCGCCCCGTCGGATGTAGCCACCGACGAGGCAGACTTAGCGGGTGGGGGGGAGGGGCCTTCAGGGGTCCCCCTCCCCTCGCCTGTCCCCCAGCCTCCGGAGTCAGGCGGCAGCAGGGATAGTGGCGAATGTCTCTCTTCCGGTGGCCTGGCCCCGGGGGTGGCGGGAGAGCCCGCTGCCCCTTTGGTCACGCCCCAGCCTACCGGAGCAGATGGGGACGTTAGCGAGATGGAGATCCAGCTCTCGGAGTCTCGCAAGAGACGTCGTGAGCGGGATGGCCCCTCCCCCCCCAAGAAGACAGGGAATGTCCTCGCGGAGCCGGTCCTCGACTCGGACGACGAGAGGCGGCTGATGTGCCTGGACATCGAGGGGGTCGACGCTGCAGTTGCGGGCGAGCTTCCGCCGGGGGTGCGGCCTCGCCGTTCTTCCGTAGGCAACATCCACCCCAAGCTGGCGGAGCCCCCCTGGGTCTCTCCTGACTATGGGGGACTCCTGTCCTTGCTGAAGCTAACCAAGGGGCAGAAAAATGTAGCGGGGCACATCACCCAGTGGTGTGCGGACCCCAAAGTGTTTGTCAAGGCTGCCAGGGCGGCAGTCAAGCTCATGAAGCAAGATCGGGGCACACGTCAGATGGCCTACCGTCTGGACAAGCTTGCCCAGAGGGTGAGAGTGGAGTGGGGCCTGGGCGGGTCCCTCGACTAGAGTAGGGCACGGTAGGCCTTCCCTGACCTGTCTGTACTGCCTTGCTCTGCTCTTGGGTGCTCGCTCTTCCACCCGCACTCTGCTTTGCTCCTCCTCTCCCACCCCCACCCCCATGGCAGCCACAACCATTGGCACCTTCAACGTCAACGGCTGTCGAGACGCGGTGAAGCGCGAGGCCGTCCTGGAGCTCCTGCGGCAGAAGAGGCTGGCCATCGCCTTCCTACAAGAGACCCACTCTGACAGGTTCAACCAGGCGGCCTGGCGGGCTGCCTGGCGAGGACAGGTGTTCCTGAGCCACGGCACCAGCCTCCGCGCGGGGGTCGCGACACTCTTATCGCCGCAGCTGCAGCTTGACGCGGCGGTGCCGCGGGAGGTCGTCCCCGGCCGCCTGCTGACCGTCCGCGTCACCCTCGCGCAACACCGTCTGCTGCTCGTCAACATCTACGCGCCCTCCGATGGCCAGGAGAGGGTCGCTTTCTTTGAGAGCTTGGCTGCCCTCCTGCGCGACGCTAGCGAGGATGATGACCTGCTCCTCCTCGGGGGCGATTTCAATTGCACCACTGCCCCGCGCCTCGACCGCACAGGGCCTGAGCCCCACCTGCCCTCCGCTCGCAAGCTGCAAGCTGCCCTGGAGGGGGCAGACCTCGTGGACGTCTGGCGAGCCCTGCATCCCGATGCGCGCCAGTACACCTGGGCCAAGACGAGCGCCGGCGGTCTCACCATGGCTCGCCTCGACCGCCTTTATATCACCAGGCACCACCTGCCACTCCTGCGCAGCAGCCGCATCGCTCCCTCGGGTCTATCAGATCATGGCCTGGCCTTCAGCGAACTGAGCCTGCCGGGGAGAGCCTGTGCACGGGCACCGTATTGGTGTTTGAACATTAGTCTGCTCCAGGACTCTTATTTCCGGGACTGCTTTGCCCACTTTTGGCGGAGGTGGGAGGCTGCGAGACCGAGCCACTCCTCCTGGAAGCTGTGGTGGGACGTGGGCAAGGTCCAGACCCGAGCCTTCTGCCAGCAGTACACCCAGCTGGCCGCGAACGAGACGCGCCGCCGTATCCGGGAGTTGGAGGAGGACGTGGCGGAGCTCGAGGCTGCTCTGCTGGCCGCTGGCAGCGATGCGGCACTGAGCGAGAGCCTCCGGCTCCGCAGGAAATGCCTGCGCGACTTGGCGGAGAGCGCGGCCCGCGGCGCGAGGATCCGCGCCCGCTGCCAGGAGCTGGTGGAAACCGACGCCCCGACCCGCTTCTTTTTCGACCTGGAGCGGTGGCGGGCAGCGAGCAAAGTCTTGGACCATGTCAAGACTCCTGAGGGCCGGGTCATTACAGAGCCGGGCGAAGTCCGCGAACGTGCCGTCGCCTTCTATCGCGACCTGTTCGCGGCCGAGCCGTCGTGCCCCGAGGCCACGCGGGAACTCCACGAGGGCCTGCCGCGTCTCGATGCCCTGGAGGCCGGCGAGCTGGAGCGGGACTTGTCCCTGGAAGAGCTGGCGGCCGCCACGGCCGGCCTCGCCTCCGGCAAAGCCCCGGGCCTCGACGGGCTGCCTGCCGAGTTCTACAAGACCTTCTGGCCTCTCCTCGGCCCCAGCCTCCTGCGCGTTTTCCAGGAGAGCCTCGCCGACAAGGTCTTGCCGATCAGCTGCCGCCGAGCGGTGCTGACCCTGTTGCCCAAGAAGGGAGACCTGGGCTACATGAAGAACTGGCGGCCGGTCTCCCTGCTGTGCGCGGACTACAAGATTCTGGCCAAAGCGCTGGCCACCCGCCTCCGCGCGGTCATGGCCTCTCTCACCGGGCCCGAGCAGAGCTACTGCGTGCCGGGCAGGACCATACAAGACAACCTGTTCCTGCTGCGGGACCTGCTCACGGCTAGCGAGCTCTTTGGCCTCGACGTCGGCCTCCTCTCTCTCGACCAGGAGAAGGCCTTTGACCGCGTGGGCCACGCCTACCTCTTCCGCACGCTGGAGGCCTTTGGCTTTGGGCCCCTCTTCACCGGGGCCCTCCGGGTCTTGTACCGGGACATTTCCAGCCTGCTCAAGGTGAACGGGGTGCTTTGCGCTCCGTTCCCCGCGCGCAGGGGCATTCGCCAGGGCTGTCCGCTGTCGGGCATGCTCTACGCCCTGGCCATCGAGCCGCTGTTACACGCGCTGCGCCGCCGCCTGAGTGGGGTGGCCCTGCCATCGGCCACGGGCCCGTCTGCTGGCCCTCGTCTCCGGCTGTCGGCCTATGCGGACGACGTCACCGTCTTCCTCGCCACCCGGGAAGACGTGCGGGCTCTGGCAGATTGCCAGCGGGCCTACGAGCGCGCCTCCTCCGCCCGCATCAACTGGGGCAAGAGTGACACTCTGCTGCTTGGCGCATGGACTGGCAGGCCTCCGCCGGACTTGTCGGGGGGCCTCGCCTGGCGCCGCGAGGGCCTCAAGGTCTTGGGCGTGTTCCTGGGGCCGACGACCTTCATGGCGCGCAACTGGGACGGCCTCGAGGAGGGAGTGGAGGCCCGCCTGCAGCGGTGGCGCTGGCGCCTGCCCAGCCTTTCCTACCGGGGGCGCGTCCTCGTCATCAATAACCTGGCGGCGGCCACCCTGTGGCACCGCTGCGCGGTGCTGGACCCTCCGCCGGAGCTACTGGAGCGACTGCAGCGGCTCCTGGTGGATTTCCTGTGGGACGGACGCCACTGGCTCCCACGAGCTGCCCTCTACCTGCCCACCGGCGAGGGGGGCCAGGGCCTGATCGATCTGGCCAGCAGGGTGGCCGCCTATCGGCTGCAGGCCCTCCAGCGGCTCCTGTACACCGAAGGCCACCTCCCGTGGCGACAGCTGGCGTGCCGATTCCTGCGGCGAGTGGGGGGCCTCGGCTTTGACCGGGAGCTGTTTCAACTGGACCTCACCTTCCTGAACGGGGCGGTCCTTCCCCCGTTCTACCGCAGCGTGGTGCGGGCCTGGCGGGCGGCCTTCCATCTCTGTCCCCAGGCCAGGCACCTGCGGTTCCCGCAGCTCCTTCGAGAGCCCTTGGTCCACAACCCGGCCCTGCACCGTGTCGTGCCGAGCCTGGCCTCCGCCAGCCTCACGGCAGCTCTTGTCGAGGCGCGCTCCACCCGCCTGGAGCACCTCCTGGACCCCGCTCGGTCGGACTGGCTGTCACCCGAGGCCCTGGCTGCCCGGCTGGCCATGCGCTCCGTCCGCACCGCGGGGCGGCTTCTGCGGGCCGTTAGGGCCGCCCTCCCGACGGAGGCAGCGACCGCCCTGGAAGCCCATCTCCAGACTCGCCGGCCCCTCCCCGCCGCAGACGCCGCAGAAGACGCCTTCCCACCGCTACCCGTCATCCCAGCGGTACCCGGCGAGCTGGCCGAGCGGCCCAACACGCTGCTCAGGCTCCCGGTGCCCCCCAGCAGCAATACGGGCTGCCCTTTTGGCACCCTGCCCCGCAAGGGCCTCTACATGTGGGTGGTGCGCACCCGGCACGCCCAGGTGCTCGCCGGCCGCCCTGACACCGCGTGGCGGCGGCGCCTGGCGCGGCCCGGGACCCCGGCGTGGCGCACGCTGTATAAGGCGCCCATCGCCAAGAAGACCGGCGACCTGCAGTGGCGGCTCGTGCACGGCATCCTGGCCACCGGCACCTTTGTGCGTCACTTGGACCCAGCGGCCTCGGCGGCCTGCCCCTTCTGCCCGGGGGTGCTGGACGAGGACATTTTCCACGCCTTCCTCGACTGCCCCCGGCTGCAGCCTCTCTTTGCCGCCCTGGGCGCACTGCTTCGGGTACTGGGCCGAGACCTCTCCGAAGACGCTTACGTCCACTCCTTTCCGTACCGGGCGGCCGAGCGGGCCACGGTCAGCCTGGCCAACTTCCTGCTGGGCCAGGCCAAGATGGCCACCCTGAAGAGCCGGCGAAACCAGCTCAGCGGCACCGGGATGGTCGACGCCCTGCAGCTCTTCCGCCTGCTGGTGCGGGCCCGCCTCTCGCTCGAGTTTGAGCACGCTGTCCTCCGGCGGACGGTGCCCGCCTTTGAGGAGCGCTGGGCCCTCGAGGGGGTGCTGTGCCGGGTCGAGGCGGGACGCCTGATCCTCGTTCTGTGATGCCACCGGCTGCTCAAGCCGCAGAGACGCGTCAAGCGGGCCGAGGCCCTGGACTTTTGCTCGTGCGGGTCGACCCCGGAGGCCTCCATGGGTGTCCCTGCTGGCAGAACTGTAAATACTGTAAATAGTCCTTATGTTCGTTGTGTTGGTTGGTGTTTTTTTGTCTAGCGTGTACGGGCAGGCCTTGCAGGCCACGAGCCCAGGCCTTGTCCATGAGGCCCAGAGCTTCGGTCGTCCTTGTACATGCTTTTGACTGGCTCCGAGTCATCACCCTCCGGGGAATAAAGGTCTCTTAAAAGTCAAAAGTCTTTCTTTCTTTCTTTCTTTCTTTCTGTGACAAAAAATGAACTCAGGATAAAGTCCTGACCACGTTGTATTCTGGTCAAATGCTTACTGTTTTTGGCTAACAGTTGTCAACTGAGGTGCCAAGGAATTCAGAAAAGTTACGGAGTACTGAAAAGGTTGAGAACCATTGTCCTAAGCCCTGGAGAGAAGCAAGAGTTCACATAAATCCTTTTGCTAGACATCTGTAGGCCCCTCCCTTCTAAGCGTGTGGGGTTTTTGGGTTACCTTTCTTTTTGTGTCCTAACTCTCCATAACCTTTGTATAGGGAGCAAAGGTTTTATCTAGTCTCAGACCAGGTGCTCTGTTTGCATTTAGCCTTAAATGGCTTCCTGAAATTGGGCCTTGCTGCAGCTACACATATTTTCATGCATGTTGCTTGTGTGAAATCCTAGTTTTGATGCTAAATTGGTTGCCTGTTTAGGTACTTTCCATATGTTCATACCTAAATGAAGCAAAGGTACAAACAAGAGGGGAACTTTTATGTTTTTGCAAAAGAACCTCAAATTTGTAAAAATGTGTCCCTTAAAAGTTGAAGGTAACAGTAATACCTGCAACTGGAGCTCATAAAGAACAACGTCTGGTTACTGACTCTTTATTTTCATATACAAAATGGGCCTAACTTTTAGCAAAATGTTTGCAACTTACTCTTGATTTCTTTCAATTTTGATTTTTTTTAAATACCCGTTATTAAAATCTCTGGAGAGGAACTCTCTCTAGAGTGACAGCATTGTTATTTTTAGCTGTTTGTTATTCACTACCCCTTACTGGTGACAAAGCTTGGTCTGTAATGCTGTCAACTTATGAGGCCATGGAATTCTGTTCCGGGATCTGCATCTGGCTTAACAGTCCATTCTAGAAGGATCCTCCCTGCAACATGGGAAATAAATATTTTTCAGACCTTTTTGGACAACCTTATAAAAGATGATTGAACTGTTTCAGTTGACTGTATAATTGCCATGCTGCACCATGAACATGTTTATCAGCTCACTGGGTAACAATAAATATATATAAATACTGACTTTTGCTGCAAAACAATATGATTTCTAGAGGTCACACTGATAAAATATCCAGTTCAGACACAAAAAAGTATACATTACTTGCATTGTAGAATCTCTCTGCAACCCTTTAAATAATACTTAATCAAAAAGTCTTAGAGCATCTGGGTTCAGTTGAATATGAACAGTTTATTATAATTTGCTTAATGTTTCTATGAGTAGTCAGATTCCAATGCCTCCTAGACTGTTGGATGCTGATGGTCATGGTAAGTGTAATTGAGAAAGCAGTTTCTGACAGATTTGCAATAATGCCTTTGGCTTGATTCATGACCTTATTGTAATGATGATTTTGGCAGACTTAATATGCCCTTTACTTGAATTGGTAATCCACTATGATCTTTTTGTACACTTCTAAAGAATATTACTATATGCTGAGCTATGTTTTGTTGGAATAATTCAGTATATGGTAATTGACAATTATGTTGAATAGAGATACATTTTTAAGGAATTATTTCTTGTTTTTAAATGTTACTTATTAGCGAGGGGACAGTTTTTTCAACTCTAATATGATAGGGAGGAATTGGATAAATATTAACAAAAAATCAATAAAAGTAACAAAAAAAATTGTATTTTTATTTAGAAAATAACAAGATAGATATGTTGAACTTCCCTAAAATGCATAATACTAGCACTTCCCATATTAGGTAATTTTTTTGCTTCTAGTTCAGTGCATTGGCTAAGGCGTTTCCTTGACCCTTTTATGTTATCTGCAACAACATGTATCACACTCTGATATGCAGGAATGCATATTTGGCATAAACCTTGTCCCACCTAGTGCAATAAGGGAACTGTGATGCTGCTGTTTGTACTTTTTACCACCATTGAAAGGAAACTGGATTTCCTGTATTATGATTTGATAGACTGCAATTCTATGATATAAATACCAATACGTTTTGGAATAGGTCTCTCTGGAAATGTGCACCTGAGTATGTAATCAGGCATCTCACATTCTTGCTCCTGTAATTTTAGCTGTATTTGCTGCAAAAACTGGTTTGTGGGAGAGATCTCAGCAGTTTCACAATCCAGTTTTATACTTTAAATAGCTTAGGCAGTTAATTTGCAGCAAATGCAGTGAATTGTGTCAGGAACATAAGATCTGTGCATAAATTTCCAGAGATTTCATTCTTAAGAGCCCCTGGCTAATGTTAATAGTCATGCATTTGTGACTGATTATTTGAGGTTTTGGGGTTTTGTTTTTTTTGTTGGTTTTTTTTTTTTTTAGGAAGCATACCATAACAAAATTTGGCTACTTTTCCATGATGGTAAAAACTAGAAAAAGCAGCGGAATCATTGGTGTTGTGCTGCAGAGAGGAAATAGGATATGGTCTGTGCACAGATCTGCCAATACAAAATGGACAAAACATAGATCATTGTGTGAAGTGCGTTCTTTGCCTATTATGAGGCAAATGAGTAAGTGTTTGCTTGCTACTAGGTGTCACAACCCAAAGTTGTGGTTTTTGTTTGTGTGCGCGCTTCGGCACCGCTAAATTATTTTCCCGCTAATTGTCGCTTTCTTTGCATGGTAGAGTTCTCTGCTGCGAGAGAGAACTCTGGTGCAATGGAGGATTTCCCGCCAAATTACAGCTTCTTTTCAGGGTGCATTTCTTTTGCATACTAGTGATACACGCTGCAAAGGAGTTCCCGCCATTTGTATTCGGATTCACGCCACATTATTGGCCAATTCCAAATGTAGGCACACGTGGCAGCTAGCTATTGGCTTGCTAGCCGTACAAAAGCTTGTGTGGTTTCCGCCCAAGTTGGAGGACTCCACGAACACCAGGAGGGAGAGAGAGAGACTGTGAAGATCTCCAAGCGCTGCGGACCCTCGTGGACCCAACGCGCCTCTCCTAAGCAGGCAATAGAGGTGATAGAACCGAACCTATGGACCTTTCACTTCTAGCCTCTCCCCGTCGCCGATCGCAATCCCAGACATATCCCTTTCCTGTAAACTTCGAACCCGTGGAGCCTAAGTAACTCCGGGGAACTCTTCGAACCCCGAACCGGACCCGCGGAGCCTAAACAATTCCGTGGGAGCAATCGAATTTGTCGTGTTCCTCTAGCGAGGATCTAAGCGGGAGCTGTGCCTGGAAACCTGTCCAGCCTACACCAATACCATCTTCGGGTGTAAGTAAACAACCTTTTCAATCAACCATTACGCCTCCGTAACTAATTCTAGCTCGCGCGTATCAAACCGCCCCGCGGTTTTCTCCAACCCCGTGTGCCTGGGCTGCTGGCCACAGCCCGCGTACGCAAAGACGGGCCCGGCTCACCCCCGGCCCGCACATGACGACGAGGATGGGATCAGGAGAGAACACGCTAGAGTTAGAATTGGTTCGGAACTGCCCTTGGCGCGATAACCAACGCCAAGTGAAAAGCTTTGAGGATCTGGAGGTGCATATCACTTACCACCAGGCGGGTGGAACGGGTGAAAAATTTGTAAGCGGCCGTCTGTCGCTAAAGGAGAAGAGGGAATTTCCGAAGACGAAGCCCCGAAAGAAAGGGAAGTGTATTTGCTCCCTGCGGCGTTCGGGTGTATAATGAGAGATGAGCGGGTCCTGTTTAGGCCCCTTGATACTGTGTCCGTCACCGAACCCAACCCGGCAGGTGAAACGAACCCGACTTTCACCTGGGAGCGTGCCCGATGCCTACGATATGCTCAGGAGAGTGAAGAGCCGGAGCCGATCGGCCGGTGTACCCCGGGGATGATAATGTCTAAATTACGGGGTCGCGAGCTTCCATCTGAGCTCCGCAAAGATTTGGAGATGGAGGAACGCCCCGCGGATGAAAGAGTGGCCTTGCGGTATGACAAGGGGGGAGAAGGTAGTGCAACTTTTCATACTGTAATGGATTTAATGCAGAAAAACTTAAGTTTGAAAACCCAGCTGCAGATGGCGATCCGATCAGTCAAAGAAGCGGCTGAGAAAAAGGAGCCTGAAACGCCAGTCCAAGATGGCGCCGAGCAAGAGGGAGACCGCGTGGAAGAACTGGAAAAGAAGGGTGGAGCTTCTAACGAACCCGCAAGAGTTTGGTCAGCGACTCCGCCCATAGACGCAGCGTCATCGCCGGCAACCCTGCCTAGCGACGCAGCAGCGTCCCTGCCGACCATGCCTTCCTGCCGACGAAGGAGAAAGTCAAGCGGAGGAGTGCATCCGCCCCTCCTGCCTGAAGCAGCAACAGCAGCAGTGACCCCCGCGGCAGCAGTTCAGCCTTTAACAACATCAACTCCCGAAAAAGCAGCTTGCCCTACAGCCACGGTCAACCAAGCAACTGATGCACGAGATGTCGCCACCAGTCGTATTCGTGCTTGGACAGAGCTACAACAGTGATATAAAGAATCTGAGATGTAATCTGACGAAGCTATAATTTCATGGCTAGATCTTATGGCCATGGAATTTAAACGTGATTAAAGAGTAATCTTCTCTGTCAGTTGCCAAGACTGCGTATCCTGATGGAGCCAAGATTGTCTTTTGATCGGGACTGTCAACACCCGACCAGGCCTCAAGGCACCAAACGACGTGGATCCGATCTTCCATCACTGCCACCAAGAACCCTAGAGGAGCGATACATGTTTGGATTTCTCCTACAGCGTTCCGGACTTAACAAGCGGCAGCTTCGGATTTTAGGGGACGCAGGCCAGTGGCAGTTAGCTTATGAGTTAGGTTTCCGTTATTTGGAAGAACCAGATGATGAATCTTCGACGATTTCGTCTAATTGAGTCATGGAAATTGTTTAAAACTGTTTAAGTTTGTTGAATAAGGTCATTAATCTGTTTTGAGAGTTTTCTGTTTACAGATCCGGAATTCAGAGCACGTGGCAAAGAGGAACCTTAAGAGAGACGACATCACCGAGAAAAGTGAGGAGACGTATGACCTCACCACGACGCCCACTGAAGCCCTGATCGTGCAATTTTGTTATAAATCAGATTATGTGTTTATGTTGATTATTATTTCTTGATTGTTATGTAACTTGATCCCAGGACAGCGAATTTTATGTTTGTATATTTGTTTGTTGGCTTATTTACTCGTTTGATGACTACAACAAAATTCTAGATTGCTCAAAGAGTATGGCATAATTTAGCTATGCTCTCAGCAAGGGGGGGATGTCACAACCCAAAGTTGTGGTTTTTGTTTGTGGGTGCGCTTCGGCACCGCTAAATTATTTTCCCGCTAATTGTCGCTTTCTTTGCACGGTAGAGTTCTCTGCTGCGAGAGAGAACTCTGGTGCAACGGGGGATTTCCCGCCAAATTACAGCTTCTTTTCAGGGTGCATTTCTTTTGCATACTAGTGATACACGCTGCAAAGGAGTTCCCGCCATTTGTATTCGGATTTGCGCCACATTATTGGCCAATTCCAAATGTAGGCACACGTGGCGGCTAGCTATTGGCTTGCTAGCCGTACAAAAGCTTGTGTGGTTTCTGCCCAAGTTGGAGGACTCCACGAACACCAGGAGGGAGAGAGAGAGACTGTGAAGATCTCCAAGCGCTGCGGACCCTCGTGGACCCAACTCACCTCTCCTAAGCAGGCAATAGAGGCGATAGAACTGAACCTACGGACCTTTCGCTTCTAGCCTCTCCCTGTCGCTGATCGCAATCCCAGACGTATCCCTTTCCTGTAAACTTCGAACCCGCGGAGCTTAAGTAACTCTGGGGAACTCTTTGAACCCTGAACCGGATCCGCGGAGCCTAAACAACTCCGTGGGAGCAATCGAATTTGTCATGTTCCTCTAGCGAGGATCTAAGCGGGAGCTTTGCCTGGAAACCTGTCCAGCCTACAGCAATTCCATCTTCGGGTGTAAGTAAACAACCTTTTCAATCAACCATTACGCCTCCGTAACTAATTCTAGCTCGCGCGTATCAAACTGCCCCGCGGTTTTCTCCAACCCCGCATGCCCGGGCTTCTGGCCACAGCCCGCGTGCACAAAGACGGGCCCGGCTTGCCCCCGGCCCGCACACTAGGATGCTATGAACTATGGGTAAGTCCACCACAGCCCTTCAAGTATTGTAGATATGTCTAAAGCTAAAGGAACTTCATGAAGAGACATGATGAAATATTAACTAGCGGGTTGAATTTTAGTGAGGTTAGTTTGGATCAGATTATAGAGAAAGCAATAACCCTAATACTTTGGATCAGGGACTCAGGAATTGTTATATTTTTCCCAGTACAGCTGGTCCAGAGAGTGAGGGATTATTAGCTGGTATAAATTGGCATACATACACTGAAGTCAAAAGAGCTATGCCAATATACACTGGCTCTGGATATGACCAGTTTTGGCTTGAAACATTATATATCTTTCATATAATCCAGTGAGAAGGCAGCTATTGCGTTGTGGTAGAGAGTGCAGCTGTCACTCGGTTGCACTGCTAAGCAGTGGACAAAATAATTGAATTGATATCCATCACTTCCTGTATCAAAATCAAACCATTAAAATAAAAATGTTATCACTGGAATCACAGCTTCACATTTAGAAAATAAACAATCCAGCTTTGCCTGGAGCTGCAGTAAAATACTCTATTCCTTTTACATTTCTTAGCTTAAATACCTCTTTTGTATTATAGCATCATCTGGTCTTGGCTATAACTCTACAAAGATGCCTTTCAGAAGAAGACTTTCCATGCTTGGTCTCAGTCTGGGAACAGTATTTTTTTCCCTCAAATTAAACTCACATTGGTTGCCGCCTCTTTCTTTCATCGTCCATTTCTATTGTCTGACCAGTTTCTGATCCTTTCCTTCTTTTTCTTCTTCTGTGTCAAGGGACCAGTATTCACTCACTTGCATAATCAGCTCCAGTGACTGCCTAGTGCCATTGGAAAGTTCAGAGACCACAGGATCTTGTAAGGTGTATAGGCACATAAAGATGCAGATCATTAAGCAAGGACATTTCTTAGGTGACTATGACATTTTTAGGTTAAGTGAGTGCCAAAGCATAAGAAGGCAGGCAATTATACATTTTTGGTTTAGGTATGACAATGCATTTAAACATTATGATGCCTAGAAATTTGTGCCTTTGTCTACTAAGAGGGGGTGACACTGAGCAGTATTGTGACCCTATCCCTGAGGTTTTAATGGCTGTAGTGTTAGTGCTTAGGAAAGACACCTTGGACAATGATGGCATAGATTTAGCATGAGATAAAACTGTAAAACATTATTTTTGATAGGTACTTGTTTCTTTTGGGGCACTGTAGAGAAACAATGCTGAGAGTTTCATCCATAGAAGACATGGGGATTTTTGTCATGACCTTTGCAGAGTTTTTGGTAAACCTAGAAAGAATATTAAGAGGAAAATTTGAAAAAGTACATATGATTTGAAAAGCAGCTTATTATGCAGCAGATTAATTTGTAACGGGTGCATCTGAAAAGTACAAAATGAACCTAGAGCCATTACAACTTAAAAAACACCTTGAAGTTATAGACTCTTTCCAAACATTGTGGCAAAAGAATGTGTCAGCAAATATGCTTGGGGGGACACATTTAGCCAGTTGACCATAACATGCAAAAATTAGGAAAGTTAGGACTTTGATTGAAACTACTTTGAATATCTGTCTTTGTCAAGAGATAGATTTGATTAGATACATTGGAGGGCTTTTGCATCCTAAGAATATAAAGCATTAGGAAAGGTGAAATGTCTTAATTTTTTCTCTTTAAAATAAGTCTAATACCTGATCTAGTAGAAGAAAATAAAATCTTAAATGGCCCACGTAACATTGGTATCAGTTATGTTAGTCATAAATCTAAAGGAACAAGACAGCTTATTTGAAAATGAAATGGATGCATATTAAGATTAAACCCCAGGAAATGCTTTTTTTTTTACCATGAAGAACCATAAATTCTTTCAACCTAGTTATTGAGGCTGCAGCATTAATGTAATTTAAAAGCTATAATATTGTATCCTAGAAAAGAACAACAGAGCTTTATCAGGAGAAATCCTTGCAAAGTGTTTCTTAAAATGTATTTTCTGAACTTCAGGGATGTATTTGCTAGTTATGTTGGTCTGAGACAAAAAGAAATGCAAAACTCTAGAACTCTTGGTTCAGATGTAACTTTTATTAGACCAACCAAGTTTTCTGATCTTCTACATTGGTAACTGATAGACTGACTTAGCTGTGTGAAGTTTCAGAGAATGAGAGGTGGAGGCTTGATGTTATTTAGTAATAGCTGTTGTATGTAAATTATTAGGAAGGAAGCTCTGTAATGAAACCTTAGTATAAGAAGTGTACCATAATACATTTTACACACAAACAACTGATACAAGTTGCGAGGAAATGGACTCTTTTAATGAGCTGACCAGTTCAGATACCATGGTCATAGAGAGGGACTAAAAGGTTAAATAATACAACTGAAACACTGAATTTTTGGTGAAGGGGGTCCATTTTTCGAAAGGTAGCCCTTCTGTTTGCAGGCACAAATCTGAGTACTTGCCTCAGATTGAATGATTAGTGAGCATGTAGCAAAGAGAGACCCATATTCAGATTTCTGTCTGCAGCCATTATGCATCAGGTCTCTAAATTTAAATAGTATACTACAAAAAATATAACCAGAATCTGAGAAGGTAGTTTACAAAAATTTCAGGAGAAATGCAGGAGGAAAGCCCTTCTACCTCTGGCCTTAGGAGAGACTCCTAATCAACAGGGACTGTGCTTCTGTGAATTCTGCCACCAGGGGTATTTATAGACGTGCTCCAGGGGGGGTGCTTTAATTAGCACAACTTGGAGAGCCATGCTAATTAAAAGCGCTCAGAGCATCACGGGTATCAGCATCCCTGTGCCGAAAAATGGCAGCTGGGCACTTTGAACTAAAATTCATTAAACGAGCTTTAGTTTAAATTGTGCCGCAGCCATTTGTCAGCGTGAGGACACTGATAATTACAATGTGTCAGAGCAGCCTCCGTGTATGTGTATATGAGCCCCAGGTACTTAACAGCCACTTGTGCTTTTGAAAGTCTTCACCCTGAGATTATCATTTCTCTTGGCTGAACTGGACTGATAACACTTCTGCAGCTTTGGAGTATGATGAGGAGAGATAGAAGATGCAACTAGCATATTGGGAAGTTGGGCAGGAGAAGTGGTTTTGGAGAATACAGCTCTAAACGCTTTATGTGGGGATGCATACAGAAAGTTGCTGTTCAGATTGGGAGAGTGTCTCTTATGAAATTTGTTTTTCTGATAAAATGATGATGCTTTTTTATTATACTATATGGCAGCTGCTTGAGCCATGTAAAATACATTGCCAGCTGCAACGACACTAAAATGCTATTCATATGCAACGCTATTCAGAGCCAAGGTTAGTTTTATAGCACATGGAAAATGACCCGCTGCTTTAGTCAGGTTGCAGATATTTTCCTATGGAAAACAGACTTCATCTTTATGAAATCCATCTCCATGCCCAGGAATGTTTTAGTACTTTTATGACCTCCTGTATTTGTCCACTTCCAGATGTACAGGCCTGTGCAAATTTACCTACCATATACTTAAAACACCATCTTAACTTCCAGTATGTACTTGACCCCCTAATATACAAACAACAGATCATGAAGTTGTGTTAAATCAAAGTCATACCTACTTTTAAAACTGATTCTTGCGTCAAAAAGTGTGAAAGGCCATACAGTAGAAACACCCCCCCCATGTTGTAAGGCACTGAACATCTTTGTATCTAAAACATTTTAATATTAAATTCTAAAAGTTACATTTCTTTTGGATTTGGTTTTGGTTTGGTGGGATCTGTGCTCAGATTCCTTGGCTGGCTTTGGTGAAGAGCTACTTGCTGCTTGGTTCCTCTTTCTCTTCCTGAGCATTATAGCAAAGCTGTGCCATGGAGTATGGTGTCCCTAGCTTCCATTTGATCCCAACATGGCAAGCGAATAAGCAGAGAAGCAGCCTAACAAGAAAACCAACTTAAAAAGCTATTGTGAGACTGTACAAATGGTCTTAGTGAAGTTTAGAGGGAGACTCTGGCCCAAGTAAGGATCAACTAAGGCTTACCTGGGTCAGGAAAAAGCCAGACTGGGAAGAAAAACAACAATGGAAGCACCACTGTCTTTTGCCCCCTTAAATGTTGAGAGAAAGTAATCTTCCAGTAGGTGAAGACAGGGACAAGGTAAAATTACTTGAAAATATGAAATAATATTTGTGGAAATGTTTTCACCTGGCTCAATCTTCAGCTGACTCTTGCCCCTGAATAAAAGGAAGCCTTGGGCATTTAGGGCATTGACAGAAGTAATATTTATCACACAGTTGGCCCCCTGGAAATGCTCTACAGCTATGCCCTGACAAAAGTGCACAGCTGCAGAGTGCTTTAAGAGTGCCTGATTGTGTGACAAAATAACCCTGATTTAATGAGGGTTCAGATCATGGCGCTCCAAAGTGGATCTCCTTCATTAACTTCCATTTGTCCCTGCGCATGAGTAGGACTGGGCTGCATCAGCTCAGCCTCATCCCTGGTGCTGTCTTCAGGATGGGAGAGGAGAAGGCAGGGGAGACGACTCCAGTCTGGGATTTGCCCAGCATACTCTTGGTGGAGTGTGGATTGGAGCCGCCTACCTTGAGGGGGCTTCAATCTGCCTTCCTCTCTGCCCCAACATACAGGTGGGGCAAACCTGAGACCTGGAGCTCCCTCTTTTGTATTCTCCTCCCTACCATCCTGGAGACAGCACCAGAGCTGGGAGGGGCAAGGGAAGGGAGGGCATGAACAGACATGCAGCCTCACTCTGCTGGATTGGTTCCAAACTGGAGGTTGATTTCCCCTCCCCTTCCCCTGACTAAACAGTGAATGTCTGTTGAATTGGGTCAGGGGATGAAGGGGATCTGGGGCTTTGCTGTAACTCATGGCACTTTCTGTGAAGTGCCATGAGTTAACAGTGGGGATTGTCAGTGCCCTTGCATGTTGGCTTCAACAACGGACAGGCTCATAAACTCTAGAGAGTGTATCTATTGACATTTGAGAGGAGTTAGAGTTGAGCTGTATCCAGTGATTGAACAGCTTCTTTCAGCTTCAGTGGAAATTCCAAGCTGAGCAGGATTGTTCCTCATATATTGTACAGCACAGCATCGACTTGTTTTAATAGTATCTGAGTGTTAGAGGAAAAAATAAGTTGTTTAGTAATTTAGAACTCTATAGGATTTGTATTAAAGGTCCCTCCAGTAGCTACAAATTAGATTTTAAAAGAAAATTGCAGTTCAAATATGAAAATTAATCAAGTATGCTGTTACATAATGTTACTTGTGAACAGTTAAAACATCATAACATTGAAAACGAAGTATGCATGCACATGTAATGTAAAGTTTGCAATGTAATTGATTAGATGAATGCACTGCAGATTAAAACTAGAATAAACTGAATTTAGTGCATAGCTGAGATATATTTGTTTCAGTTTGTACAGTAATTTACTAAGTTCTTTGAAGCACAGCAAAGAACAGCATAACACTTTTGTAATTTCCTCTCACCTGAAGTGGAAAAAGAGGTCATGGCAGATTTATGATTATGATAGCATGGTGTTGTAACTGGAGCAGTGGGGCAGAACTGTTTGACCTGTAACTCACTGAATGTTTCCAATGAAAAAAACTCAGGTGTTCTTCAGAACATGATAATTAAAAAACAAACAAACAAAAACCCTCTAAAAGTTTGAAGGCAGTGGCCACACAGAGATTCTTTGGTTATGATGCATTCTATTGATTTCAGCTGTATTACTCAGGGCTTTTTAAAGTCATGTGAATAATTTCAGAACTTGATTTCTGCTTTCAAAAATGAGACACTAGTATGTTTTTAGAAGCCTAAGAGTCTACTCTGTTCCACGTGGCTGGAGTTCTGGAGAAGGGTGTCCAAGAATAAGGTTGCTTAAATTAGCAGAGGTATTGGGGTAGGAATAGTGCTCCAGGAGTCCCTGGGCAGCATGAGTTAAGAACCCTGCTTCTGTTCTATAACAACAGACAGGAAGTTGGTGCCCATGCAGGATGCCAGAGTCTAATGGAAAGTAAAAAAAAAAAAAAAAAAAAGTCAAACAAACCCAAGGCTGCAGTCCACTTAGGCTAAGGAAATTGTATGTGCACAGTCCTGCAAGAGCTGTTGACAGTGCCTACCTTCTTTATACAAGAAAGGCTGTTTTGTTTGTTTGTTTGTTTCTGGTAATATATTTTATTGGACAAAGAAGATACTCGGGAGAGATGTAACTAAAAAACCCCATCTGATTTCTCATGCATTTCCTGGACTACCGTGGCTACGGCAACACTCCAGTGCTATTGCCTTTTATAGGCATTTTTACAAATCCCAGTGTGAATTGCTATAATTGTTTACAAATAAATAAAATGAGGGATTTTGAAAACCAGTCATATTTGGGGTCAGGAAGGAATGGATATATATATAGGATAGTTTGGATAGGGGTGATCCTACCTCAGGTAGGGGATTAGACTAGATGACCTCTGGGGGTCCCTTCTAGCCCTACTTGTCTTTGATTCTATTAAACCTTCTGCCCACTTTGTTTTCCCCTCCTCTAAACATCCTGTATCTTTTGTGTTAATTAACTCCTTTCTCAACACCCACATTAGGGATTTCACATTCTTTTTCAAACCTTAATAGAGGAGAAAGGACTGGAATTCTATACTGGGTAGATTCACATATGCTGGGGGATGACAGGTCTAGGGATAGGAACTGATGGGCAGGGAGGAAGGTGGAAAAGTTGTGTGTGTTTGTAAAAACAAACACCAAAATGGTTCCCATTTCCACAGCCTTGGCATCAGCTCCTTTGCTTTCTTCTGAAGATGGTGAAGAAATGGAAGCATTACCTCCTTTATTAGGAAATCCATTGAATTTTATATACGGAGGTTGATATCTGTACAGAAATAGGGTAAAGGAATATAGTGATGAGTAAAAATAGAAAGATCTGGATATTTGTGTTCTGACTATTGACAATATTGTGCATGTGTCAGTAAGACACCCACAACTATTCAAAGCACAAAAATATAACTTAATGGGAGGGGAACTGTGCAGTGACACATTAGTAACCATACAACATTGATGCACTCTGAATGTCTGAGACAGTAATTGGCAAATTTACAAAAATGGAATTCAGTTGTAAAGCCAAAATACTAAGCAGCTAAAGAATTGCAAATAGTCATCTGGTTTTAAAATATTCAGAAAGACTTAAAAATCAGACTCGCCATTTCCCTTGCCACCCCCCAAACCCAAAACACAGTGTAATTGGTGATGAATTGTGTCTTACTTAGTAATAAAAATTCAATTTATACATTTATCCTTTGGCTGTTGTATTTATACAATGTACCTTCTGCCATGAGGTTGTCTCTCTGTCTCTCTGTCTGTCTGTCTGTCTGCTTCAGCATTCATGAGATGTAGCATAAATGCTTGCATAGGATAGGGCTAGGTTGTAACATTGTAATCTTCTCTCATTAAGGACCAATGTATAGGACTTAGAGGGGATATCTACAGCACTCATAGAATCATAGGAAATTAAGGTTGGACCCCCTGCTCAAAGCAGGACTATTCCTAAATATATCATCCCAACCATCCATGACTTTCTCTAGCTGGGTCTTAAAAACCTCCAGGGATGGACATTACATAGCATCTTCGAGTTACTTGTTCCAATGCTTTTCTATCCCTCTAGTGAGAAAGTTTTTCCTAATGTTCAACCTAAACTTCCTTTGCTGCAGCTTGAGATCATTGTTCCTTGTTCTGTGATCTGACACTACTGAGAACAGTCCAGCTCCATCCTCTTTGGAACCTCCCTGCAGGTAGTTGAAGGCTGCTGTTAAATCCTCTCTGAGTCTTCTCTTGACTCTTGAGAGAACTGCTTAGAACAGGCATCTACAACCTATGCTTGTGCACTGGATCTGGCCAATGGAGCCATTGGATCTGGCCCACAGAGCTGTGGGATTTTGGTGGCATTCTGGGAGTGGGGGACTCTACCTACACTGTAGCTAGTAAGCAGGAGTTTTTCTTGTGGCTGAGAGAAGCAGCAGGGGGGTGGGGCCTAACACGAGTCTGCGTTGGACCTGGGTCACTCCAGCCACCTAGTAAAAAAAGTGTTGCCAACTGATGGCTTAGAAGCTCAGCCCATCCTCCCTCAATCCATTCCACATGCAGTGAACCCAGAAGCAAGGCAATGAAGCTGTTATGAGTGTGCTCCCAGGCCACTTTCGACGTGACAGTGCATCTTCAGGGTAGATTCACTGCTTTATTTCTCGGTTTGGGTCTTGAGTGAGACCAGGTGGGTGGGGCCTGCTCCTTGTCGATGCCTTCAGGCACACAGCAGACGTTGAGATGTATTCAAAGTATATGGTTCCACTTTGCTTAGACTAGACAGTAAGATGTATTAGCGCTTTATTTTGTACTCTTTTCTGTCCTGTTCACATTGGTCTAGATACTCTTAGTGGCATTTGAGAGGACAGAAATATAATAAAAATAATATAAATAAAGCTCTGTCTCCTCTCCACTTGTCTGTGGGGACTTGCATCACTTGTATTCTGTTAGCATTGGCCAGTGTCAGAGCCAGGAGAAAGAGTGGGGACCATTATGGTGAGTTCATTACTAAGCAGATTTATTGGCCAAATTGGGTTACAGCAATAGTAGCAGAATTTACCACTGTGAAGCAGCTTTCCTGCTACTAATGAAGAAAACTTTGCTTTTTCTTCTCCATGCCCTACCACTGAATAGTCTAAGTGTATTTACTGGGGTAGATGCGGTTGTATTCTCTGACTCAAATGAAGAATACAAAATGATTTCACCTTTCATGAACTAGCCCTTCTGGGTTTTTTTGCCACAAAACAATCAGGAAAAAATCCTACTTCAAACCTGTTTGCTATTGCTGTAGCATTCATTGAACAGGTTGCACTACATACTGCATATGTAGCTACTAATTAATAGTACAAATGTAGAGCTAAATTTGCAGTACCCTGCAGCAGCTTACATACAGCCTACATAAGCATGACATGGAAAAAACCCCAGTATGTATAGTATAGTTTCTTTGTATGATGAACTAAATATTGCCTGATAATATTTAGTTATTTATCCACAGCCTTAAGCACTAGGAATGTGTGTGTATGTGTTTGTATACTTATTTTTGCTGTGTGTTGCAGCCTAGGTGACCAACTTAAACTCTATAGACCATTTGCAGCGCATGTTTTGACCCTTACACACATTGGAGAACAAATGAGAACCAGCTTCAAAAGAATCACTAAAAAAAAAAGTGTATGACAGAAGAGGTTGGATTTTCAAAGGGTATTTACTATTGACCTATCTCTGCTGTCAGAGAATCATAGAAAAATAGGACTAGAAGGAACCTAATGAGGACATTTAGTCCAACCACCTGCTCAAGGCAGGTTCATTGCTGACTAAACCACCCCAGTTAAGTGTCTATCTAACTTCATTTTAAAAACTTACAAGAATGGAGATTCCACAACTTTTCTAGGTAGCCTTTTCCAATGCTTAACCACCATCATAGTTAGAATGTTCTTCCTAATATTCAATCTAAATTTCCCCTGGTGCCCTTTGAGACCTTTGCTGTTGCTCTAGTGCTCTGTGGCCATGGAGAATAGTTTGTCTCCTTTCTCTTTATAACCATCCTTCATGTATTTGACTGTTTCAAATCTCCCCTTCGTTATCATCCTCCCCTCCCCTCACTAGCAAAAGTAAATGCTTTTGAAAATCCTTCTCTGGAAGTTTAATGGAAAGAAAGCAAGGAATTAAGTCAACAGGAAAAAAGTTAGTTTTCTCTCCACAATATTCTTTCATGTGGTGTATATACCCTTATTATGTGCCCAACTTTTATTCCCTTCGGGACATTGCACTCCATAGGACATGTCTCAATATGCCAGCTCCTCAGTGCAGAACGTGGTACATGACAAGGACCCCATATCAAGGGGACAAAAAAGATTATTCATAAAGGCAATTTGCAATACTGTTGGAATCATTCCATTATTGCAAGCGACATAGTCCATAAGCTGTTTCATCATTCTGTATTTCTAATGTAGATAATTTGAAGTTGTAACAGCAAAAGCAAAGAGACACCACATTTTATAAAATGAAAATAACTTTGAGATTTAAATGAATAATATCCCTTGAAATTTGAAAAGTATACTGGGGAGAAAGTGAAGCCAACTCATTTCCTAATACCACAGGCCCCCTTGGTCGTCACCTACGTATACATTTTACATAGTCGTAATAATGAAGATGCAACAGTGACCTCATTTTTATCTGTCCTGGAATTCTACAGTATTAATTTAATAAATGGATGAAGATTTAAACTGGCTAACACTGTAAGAAGAAACACTCAGTGTTTATAGATTCATCTTGTCAACAAATGACAAATAAATACTGCAACTCATTATTTTACAGCCGTCAAAAAACCCAGGTTTCTGCCCCAAGAATAAACCATTTAGTTTTGTATATGGTGTTGAAATGTGGGTGTAAGAAAACAGTACCATGGTGGTAGGGAACCCAGGTGCTACAACATGACTGCACATTTAGTTCTGTAGGTCTTGTGTACTTGTACATGCTAAGCAAATAAACACAGCATAAAATAAATAATAAATATATCATGTTTATTTTTGTAGGCATTTTATATAGAAGTGGGATGTACAGAAGGGTTTGAATAAAAAGGAAAATGGCCTAATTGTAACCTGAAATGATAATTTATTCATATTATTATTTTCTGAAGACCTTCATAATAAACCAGTACATTTTGAACAATGCATTTAGATTATTTATGCCCACTTTGTTTTGTTTTTTAAATTTTATATTTAATTTAGAATAGACATAGCAGCATGAAAATGCTGTTGGAGTACGCTGACACACAAAAGGGGTACACGAGATATGAACTGTTAAATATTTAAACAATAAGTATATTTATATTGGTAATGCATTACCTGTTAACGTTTAACATGGGGTGCAGTCCAGCAGGGAGGGGAAGTGGTGCAGTGCCTCAAGAACAGGAAGTGATAGGGCAGGCAGGAGGGAGGGAGGAACAAAGAGGAGGGGAGGGGAGGGGAGGGGGAGGAAAAGTGGGGAGAGGGAACTAATACCCATAGCCTGTGAGGTTAAGAGGAAAACAGTGGATGACCCAAAGACTCTTCAATTAAGCAATTAGCTGCTTGTTCACAGGTGCTCCTTCTCTCCCAGCACACCAGGGGCTGCAGCAGGCTTCACGAGGCCTTCACCTGCTGCTGCCACCTGCAGCTTCATGTGGGTTGTGTTGTCTGGCGGGGCTTGCCACTGCCTCTTTCCCCCCCCCCCCATCAAAAGTCCCAGGAAGCAGCTCCCAGCAGCAGCTATGTCCGTAATAAGTGCCGTGTTATTAGTTGCACGGGTGTAGGTTGTAGCCGTGTTGGTCTAAGGACATAGGCAGACAAGGTTCCTTGGGTGAATTTGATATCTTTTATTAGACCAACCCAAACAGTTGGAGAATAGTTATTAAGCAAGCTTTTGGGTTCAAAAACCCTTAGTCAGGCTAACCTTGCAACCAGTAGTCCCTCCCCTTGTCCTCTGGAAATACTCCTTTTGGCGGGGGTGGTGGTGGGGGAAGGGTTGCTATCTTAGAACCAGAAAAAAACAAATCATATGCTAAAAGTCAAACACCTACTATAATATATTTTAATTTTATTACAAAAATATTTTTGTCATAATTTGTGTTTGTGTACTGTATAAAGAGATGATTGCATAATAACTCAAAAATAAATTCATAGTCTTTTATATTGTGTGTGTATGGTAGCATGTGTGTGGGGAGATGTTGGGTTGTGAGGGGGTGTGGCTTTGTGTGGGGGAGATCTGGTATGTTGGGGGGTTGTGTAACATTTGTGGGGTTTAGCTATATGGCTCTAGAAAACACTGGTCTCTGGAACACACTGTCCTCTCTTGCAGTCAATGCAGGCAACACTGAGGTGTGGGTGTGTGGTGTTTGTGAGGAGGGAGGGGTGTGGGAACCCCATCCACACTCCTACCATGGTGCAGTAGCAGGCAGGGATGCTCAGAGTGCTGATGCCGAGCTCCGGCCAGTGCTGCACATTGCAGTGAGGAGTGCAGCCCCTTGCTGGGCAGTGTGTATGGCTGGTGCTCCCTACACTCGTGGGGTTTGGGATGGAAGCCCCAGGTGCTGAAGCCGGCTGGCTCCTGTGCATGGGGCTTCCCTCCTGTGCTGCATGAGTGGCAATATAGACAGCCGGGAGGAGGGCTACACTCCTTGCTGTAATGTGCAATGCTGGCCAGAGCCAGGCACCAGTGCCAAGCACGAGTGCCCCATGCGCCCTCACTTACTGCTGCTTCTGCCCCTGCTAGTTGCCAGGGCTGCGTGCCATAGAGGATGTTTGGGAGGAGTCCTCATATTTCTCCCACCCTCCCTCACGCCCTGCCCAGCTGAGCTCCGTGCTGCTGCTCCCCCCCTGGGTGCGGGCTCCGTATTTGATGCCCAGAGTGAGTGGAATGCTGGGGAAGCCTACAGCTGTAGCCCCGCCTGGTGCTGGGGCCTTCCACCTACAAGGGTGGAAGTGAGGCATAATGCAATATTTTGGGGCAGGTGTAGGCACCTTGCTCCCACCCTCATGGGCAGAAGGTCTGGGTGTGGCACTGTTTGTTGGGGGGGCACCGTGGGCTGGGTGAAAGTGCCTGGCAGGCCGGATTGGCCCACAGGCTGTATTTTTCCCACCCCTGGTTTAACTGATATAATTAGAGCAGGTTAAATAGATAAATTTAAAAATTAGATTTACATCCATGATACACAGCCAATCGTTACTTATAAGAGAAGTTGTGAATACCTCACCTCTGTTTCTAAATGTCTCATTTGCAACCCCACCCCTCCAAAACAAACCCCCAAACAACCCCCTCCCCCCCCCCCCCAAAAACCAAACAAACAAACCATGTGCATCTTAAACTACTTGGTTTTCAGTTTGTACTTCAAAAGATCAGGAACTGAATCAGCCATCTTGGGATGTAGTTCTTGAGAATCTTCTAGTGAAACCCTGGCCCCAGTGAAGGTGGTGAGAGTTTCATCATTGATTTATGTGGGGATACTGTTCACCCTTTCGAATTAATAATTAAAGTATAGACCACTAAGTCATCACTTCCATCTCTTCTGTTAATGCTACTAATTATTTATTATATTCAGTATTATTTCTGGATTTTTCTCCAGTATGTAACAATATACATAAAATGCTTTTCATTCCAAATTCAGTGAAATGTTGTATTATACTGAATGTCTGATAGATTTCAGCAATTTCATAATTTAGATGGCATCAGACCATGCTGACTCTCAGTATAATAATAGATTATACTTGAAACGGCAATAATTAAATACACATAATAGAATGGTTTCAGTTACTATGGAAACATTTACTGAAAGACTTTTCTCAGCATTACAAAACACTTTGTATATACAAAGCAAAATTATGCTCTTCTCAGTCAAAGAAAGCATGAAAGGATTCCAAGAAACAGACAAAATAATATCAAATGTTTGAACTAAAAACTATTGAAGTACATCTGTACAGTATGTATGCTCTAGAAGCTTAGGTACTCCTGCTTAAGTGATTCTGGGTAAGGGATTTTGAGTTTTATAGCAAAGTGCATAGTAGAGCATCATGGATGAGTTGTTGCTTTTTGTTATCGTCGTTCCTGGGACCATTTACAAGAAATCAGACCCTAACTCAACAGCATCACCTAGAAATAGGGCATCCACACTATACTTAGCACTTCTGCTTTTTGCTGCCTTTCCTATGTTCTTACTTTTCCTAGAAGTAACGAACATGTAAGATTAACAATTTAGAAAGTAATCACTTTGCCTTTTAGGTTAGGTATAAACATTTAGGGAGGTTAGGGGGAGGTTAGATCACATTAAAAATGGCCATGCAATCTAATGTATTTTGCCCATGGGCAGACCTTACACTTAGATCCTTAGTTAGGTCGATGTAAGTGTGAACAGCACAGAAGTTGAGGAAGGTTAGATTAATCTAAAAATGAGCAACCCAATCTAAGTTAACTGTACCTCACAGGTAATCTGATTTAGATTGGGCCCAGTGAGACCTATCTAACTGAACTTCTGTACAGTTCCCAGCCCAGCCAATGCTTCCAGCCCTGAGGCTGTGCTTTTCTGATCATCCACCCCCCCTGCCCCCCACGGCACTAGGTTTTTTTTAGCCCCCTGGTCCCTCCCCCCTATCCCATGAACCAGTCCACCAAGCCCCCCAATCCTGCCAACTGCTCCTGGTGCCAGTTTTACCAGTGTTCATCAGTGCTAGGAGCTGAAGGAAGGAAGTATGGGTGGAGGGAGGGGCATGTGGGACTTGGGGGGCAGGGATTGGTTCATCAGGAGGTGTTGTTGGTCTGGGAGGGGACAGGGGGCTAAAAATACCCCCTCACACCTGCCATCAACCCCCCCAAGGAGCTATCAGTCCTTGCCATTGACTCACCTCTCCCCTCACCCTGACTGACTTCAGTCACTCTGCTGGGACCAGTGAATGCTGGTAAAGCTGGCCCTGGGAGCAATTTGTGGGGTGGGTTGGTAATTTGGCAGTATGGGGGGGGGGGTCGCTGGGAGGCTCCAGGCCTCTCCAATCCCATCAACCCTCCCCCTTTCCAATTCTCCCAAGCTCCCCCATGGACCCTGCTATACCCTCTGGTCCTGCCAAACCCTCATGGACCCCATCAAACCCCCTGAAGTCCCCACTAGCCCCCAATCCCCTCAAACCCTCTTATTTACCCTCCAGCCCTCTGTTACCCACTAATCCCCCCATGGACCCCGCTAGCCCTCAAGCTCCCCTTCCAGCTCCCCCATCCAAAATACCTTATATTGGCTGGCCATTTTTAATTTGATATAACCTCCCTGAATGTCTGTACATACCCTTAGACCACACACAGTTTGATAAAGCATTAAGAATGTGCTTAATATTAATAATGTACCTAGGTATTCTGTGGAGAGAGCATGGACTCGATGAGGTCCCTAAAGTTATGTGCATGCTTTAAGGGCTTTCATTTATCAGATGACCTTAAACTGGTAAATTTGAAGTACTTTTTGAAAGATCAAAAATTGAATTTTTAAAACCTTAGAAATGTTGCTTACTACAGTTAACTGAAAACATCAGATACTCTGATAATTCTACAAGGTGGGCACGTCTACACGTGACGTAGATTCCACAGGTGTCTACACATGATCGGCAGGTACTCCGCTGTAGCAACGCACTCCCCCCTGGGATAGCGTGCCACTAACACAGAGTAGCTGGTAAAAATAACGGGCTGTCACGGCCCAGTAATAATGTTGCCATAGTGACATGAGTAGACACGCCCAGTAAGTTTTTCAGTTCTGTAATATTTTAAAGGGAACAAAATGTTCTCTTGTGGAGAATGATTCATATTTCTATGTTTCAAGGGTACCCAAAAGTGGTCAACACATGTGCACACTTTCATGAATGAAGCAAAGTTAGCAAAGATACACATTAAGGCACATTCTTTTTTTTATGTATTCTCAGGGATTATGTTGTTTTGTATCTCATTTTTCAAAGCTAATTTAGAAAGTCCATTTTGTCCTTGCTGGGGCTGTAGTATTATAGACTGAAACTATACAATTCTTGCCCTGCAAATGAGGAGCAAAATGCCAATGAATTTTTGGTAGTTCTTATTATATAGCCTGTATTGAAACTTTTTCACATTCGGTCAAGGATATTTAATAATAATTAGCCCCACTCTAAATGTAAAGCGAACATTTTGATAGAATCTAATGTGTGACTGTGGGATCATGTATTAGATCCCATCATGCATTATTGCTGATACAGGGGGAGCCTGATTCAGGGCTCCCCTTGCAGTGGCAAGCTCCTAGCTATGGGGAGCCCTATGCACCCCCAGGACTGGGAGATCACTGCTGCAGTGATCTCCCTGCCCTAGAGGTTTGGGAAACCCCTAGAGCCAGAGGAATGCCAGGGGTGATCCTCTGGCGTCAGGGATGTGAGGAAACCCATGGGGCTGGAGGATCACTACAGGGCAATCACTCTGCCCCAGGGGTGTGGGTAGCGGGGGTTTCCTGAACTGTGGAGCACTAGCGATCGCAGCAGCTATTGTGTTGCGATCCCTAGGGCTTGGGAATTTGGGAAACCAGAAGATGCTGGGGATCATGTCTGCTGTGATCCCTAGGACTCAGGGGTTTTATGCTGGGTGTGGTACACCCCTGTGGCTAGGAGCTTTGAGGCTCTCAGCTGCAGGGGAGACCCTGTTACATGTGCAAATTTAAAGCTTCCTGGCACCAGATATAAAGTACACATTTTTTAGACTTAACTTTATAGCTGGTTGGAGATTTTTTTATTGTGTGATAGCTACTTTGTATGTGTAGTGGTCTCTGGGAGAACTGAGGGCAGAGCTAGGACAATTGACTTGTCAAAGGTCACACAGGAACTGTGTGGCATAGCATGAACTGAACGTGGATCCTCCAGGTCCCAAGCCAGTACCCTAACCATTACTAGAGTCTTCCTCTAAGGTCTTAGAGGATTTTGAAAATTGATAGGCCATTTGAATTGCACAGAGTAGGGCTAGTTTTGGAAGAGTTGACTTTTTTTTTTTCTGTTCAGCTGCATCTGATTATATTAGTGCAAATTACCTACAGAGTGCAAAACCTGAATGTGATCTGAGTTGATACCCTCATTGAATAAACAGAAAATTACCAGGAAAGAAATGATGTGTATGATTAACCTCAGTGATCCATAATCAATTTTCTAAATGTTCATATACTCTTGAAACTTTTGTTTCAGTCCAGTGGATGAAGGGTTTGTTTTTTTTCCTTAAGTTGATAGCTCATGACTGCAGGTAGTTTTGTGCTGATCTTAATGAGTAGGTGTTTGCAAACTTTCTGGAGTTCCTACTGAAAAGGCCATATAATCTCACCACTATAATCAAAGTGATGATGTGTTGTTTTAATGCCATCCTAAAATTGTCCGATGTAGTAGTGGAAAAGTACCTGAATTTTCCTTTGATGGAAACCAAAACAAATATGGTGCATCTTTTGTTAGCAGAACTGATTCAAATAAAGGGCTCAGTAATATAATGTAGACCCCAGAGTTATATCTGCTTGCTCACCTTCCTTATATGATCAGTATTTCAAATTATCTCGCCTGACAGTACCGCTCATCACCATATGACACTGCAAGTACCTGAAATACTCATTTTATCTGTGCAGTATTCAGCATATACCTGAGCTTTCGTATGACAGTCTTGCCTTCTCTGGAACTTTTAAGTGAGTATCTTTTCTAACACTGACAACAAGGAAGGATTTTCTTTACCTTTTGACAACAACTTCAGAGATGGCTTTTGAATGTGTCAAAAGGATAATGAAAGGAAAACATTAAATTTGGTCTCAGACAAAGAAAGATAATGGCTGCATATACACAGTCAAATAATGTGGGAGAATTCTCCTAGGTGTGTTTTCCTGGTAGAAATATTAACTCAGAGCCTTATGTACAGACATTCAAAAGCTAAGTCTCTGAAGAGTGAAGAGCTTGCAGTGCTGATACTGTCGAGCCAAAGAGGGGGATTATGTACACATCTCAGAGTGTTCTGTAGGCTCCCTTAGTCTGCCTGGCAACAGATGGTAGCAGTGCATAAGGCAGCCCAGTTTGGCTGACCCATACTGCCCGTGGTCAGCCTGTGTTTCCCTGCTGCACAATCTAGGCATTATGAAGGGGGCATGTTCTGCTCCCTGGTGGAGCAGCAGATTTCAGTGAGCACTGTCTGCCTGGCGAAAGGGGTGGGGGAGGATGAAGGACTATGTTCTGTTCTGAGACATGCTATAGCATATACAGACATTCATTCCCCAGGAGAAACTCTTGAGAGTGATTTAACTCTGGTTGTTCCCAACTTATTTTTCTCCCGGAGTGGCCATTTTTACTATGGGAGAAACAGCTTGAACATCTGTATACTCATGGTTTCTCCTGGAAGAGCAGCAACTCTCTCAGGAGAAGATGAATGTCTGTAAAAGGCCAATTTGATAACTTGCTTCCCTGACTGGAGTTAGGTTAACCTGACTTCCACTCAGGATTCTTAGATGAAGTTATCTATGTTGTTGTGACTTTGGCAGTAACAGTACCATAAAAGTAATTCCTATGCTTTCTGATGCACTGTATTTCAGCTCAGCACCCCTGATTCTCACTGACATGTACCCTCCTGACCTATACTTTCATCCCATCATATACTTAGTCTTTTCAGGAAAAGTAAGGACTTCCTTCATGGAACTTGGCAACTAGCCAGCCTTAACAACATAGTAAGCATAGTTCTATCTGATTAAAAACAAAATTCTAATGGACAGTGGCACCTAGCTCTTACTTATTTACCATATTTTCTTGTAAGCAGTATGCCCCAGAATAAGATGCACACCATGTTTTTGAAAGGTTGAATAAAGAAAAATCTTTCTTTGTAGTAAGTAACTGGGTTATAGCAGCTAGGAAGCTAGGCTCACTCATTGTTCTGCTCCTTGGCTGTGTCTACGTGAGATGCTTTACTGTGTGTTTAGTCTAATCTAATGCATGTTAAAGCATCAGCACAGCAATTACTGCACCATAGATTAGTCTAATACGCTTTTTTCTAGTACCTGTAGATCCAGATATTAGAAATTAGCATGTTAAGCTAATGTGCCAAAGCACACTTGTAGACATGGACTGGGAGCAATTTGCTCCTGGTAAGCCTAGGCGGCAAGGGGCTCACAGGGTTGGAGAGAGCGGTCTCAGTTTGGTGAAATGCTGCCTCCCAGCCACATGGAGATTGGGATGGGTCCCAATTTCTGTGTAGCTAGGAGGCAGCTGCCCAGCAGCTGGGGCAGCTCTCTCTTGCCCTATGGGGATTGGAACCAGCCCCCATGCCAGCCCAGGGCTGGCACCCAGGGGAGCCTGGAACTCCCTCTGGCTGCTGCAGGGGGGCAGAGCAGGGTAAGAGCAGGTCCAAACTGAACTGCTCCTGTCGGGAGTAAATTTGCTCCGGACAGGCGAATGTTCAGATTGTATGCGTGGGCCTGAGTTTAATGTGCCTGAATTTTCTGTGTAGAAAATTCAGGCGTATTAATTGCTTGTCTAGATGCATCCCTTGTAGATCACTTGTGGATTTACTTTTACTTTTTGTCTGGTAGGCAGCAGAAACTGTTCTTACCATATCTCTCACAATATTACACACTCTCCAATTTCTAGCAGCTTTATTTTTAGGGAAAATGGTGAATGTTATGTGGGAGAAATCCTAATATATTTTGCATTCATTTTCTTTAGGAGAACATTTCTATGGCCTTCATACATCTATTTGTTCAGTAAAATGGGCTTTTTTTCAGTGTTGCAGGTTGTTTAAATTACCCAAACTTGAATAAATGAAGCATTTAGGTTGACCTAATTCTCTTTGGATACCAGATATTTTTTAAGAAACTATATTTTAAAGATCTCTCTTCCTTATTCTTGATAATGCATAAAGTGTTTAGTAAATAATGAAAAGTAACAAAAATAATATAAAGATGAAAATGCTGTTGCATTTGAGTCCAAAGTAGAGAATTATTAATCAATCCCAAAATGCAGACAGCACTGTACATGGGCATGGTCTCCAAATAATCAAAATGCAGGAGGCACAGGGGTCATGAGCAAGTTTACAAGAGAATAATAGCTCTTAAGGTAAGGACCAATTTTGTGTGCTAAACTATCCTAAATTATTCTACACCCATAAAATGCAAAACCAAAACAAGATGAAAGACAAGTGCAGATTTAATCCTGATTGCAAGGAGGGGTGTTCCATTTGTTCTTTGTGGTGGTGGTTGCAGAGAAGGAAATGCAGTCTGCCATGTTCTGCAACCATGAATACAGAGATGGGTATCAAAAAATAGAAGTTACTGAAAAGTAACTCATTATGTTTAGATTTAAGGCTGATGCCTGTATCTGCTTTCTATATGACACAGTTATCAAATGTGTTTTAGAGTCTTTTCATTATAAACTTCCTGCTATAAACTCTCCATGGAAACTGGAAGGAAGTGGTTCTCTCTCTCTCTGTTAGGAATTTAAACATTTATTGTGTAAATGTTTTTCATTGTTGACATGTTATAGAACAACAGCACAGGCCAAATGTTATTTTTATTCCAATCATCATCCTTTTCTTTAAAGAGGGTTTAATAGTACTCCACTTGACAGAATAGGAAATTATGTGAGCCATCTAATCTTGCAACCGTACTTGCTCATATTCAGACGTCTTTTTCTACCAAGCATATGTAGTTTTTGATCATGGCTGCTGCCGATGGCAGATACAGTTCAGCTTTGCCCATCATATTTACAGTAATTATCAGAAAGCAAAAAGTTTTGCCATCTTGTGTTCTTTTCCTTATGTTTCTCAAAGTTATCTGCCTTGCATACTGTTGACACGGGGACAAATGTGTTTGAACACATCTATGAAAAACATCCGGGTTTTTTTACAGACTTGTCACCTCAGATGCATTTTGTAAGCTGTGTGAACATGAAATCTCACATACTGGTGTAATAGTTTTTGCTCTAGAAATTTGTTTGAAATATCATTAGTCACCTGCCAGGATTAAGTTAATGTAAAATCTTAAAACCTAAGTATATATGGAAAAATATGACAAAAAATTACCTTAAATTGCTTTAGGTGCTACTACTTCTAATGACTAGTACCTCTTCTATACAGTGAACCAGGGGAGAATAAAAGTAGCAGTTATTGATGTGCACAAATGATTTAGGCAGATACCTACAGTGGCATTCTGTTCCCTTACTGATAGTCAGCTTACAAATTCTGTTCTTGGCTGCATAGGCTGTGCAGGTAGATAATTATGTACACTCTCAGATTGTTCATGCACAGTAGGCTATGCATTGGCTGTGTAGATAGCTGGGAGACACACACGTACCTTGTAGACAAGGAGTGGTATCCAAGGCCCAAAAATATAGTAACTGAAAATCCATAACTCATAAGAGTTAGAACTGAGGCAGGTCCTGAGTTATGTTATGAATTTGACCTTATGATTATAGTTGACTGGCAATATATATGGCTACATCAAGTAATAGAAAATCAGTTTCATCTTGAAGTTTTAGGTGTAGCAAATACTCCAGATATAGTACTTTGTTTGCCTTGAAATCACATAACTGACCTCATAAGGCATGTCCACACATATAAGCACGTGCGCTTGCAGCAGCTGAAATAGAAACAGTGCAAATTTGAGCCAGGGCTTTTTGCCTCAGTGCACGTGCTCAGACATGCACTTTGTTGTAGAGCAAATTGTGCAGATTGGGGCAAAATAACCCTTCCTGGCTCCTCCCGGATCTGCAGCCAGGGGAGCTAGAGCTCGGGGCCAGCACTTGTGCTGTCCCCAGCAGTATAAAAAGCTGCCCTGTCCTGGCCCCATCTGTACAAAAAGCTGCCCTGGCAATTAGCCCAGGGCTACTCACTCTTAGGAGCTCCTGGGGCCCAGCCATTTGGTACCTGGGGACACTGCCCCATGTGCCAGCTGGACTGCTGAAGCAGCCCTGAGAGTTCCCTGCACCCTTTACCCACTGCAGCAGTCTGCCAGTGGGGGCTGCTGCCTGGCTGTGTCCTGCTGCCCACCTGCCAGACCCGGATGAGGCATCTGCCCTTCTGAGCCAGCTGCCAGTGGGCTGTGGCTGCAGAATTGGCTTTTTTGTGGAACTACTGCTATGAGTGCCCCCTGCCCAGCCATATGGGCAACTATTGCCCAGAAGATGTTTTGGATGTGGTGGCCTGCATTTAACTGTCAAAGCATGTCCTCCTGGCCCCATTTGGCCAGGAGGTCAGCCATAGCCAGCTGCGTCCAAGGTGCCAGCTCCGAGCAGGCTGCTCTGCCTGGGGCCTACCACTTGCCTCCCTAGCAGGAATTTTGGTGTTCCCTATTGGAAAACTGAAAAATCCCTGATAAAAAAAATCCTGAAGTCACTCTGTAAAATTCCCAAAAATCCATGTTCCTCCCGAATTAAAACAAAAGACCACTTTAAAGAGAGAGAGAGACAGAGAGACAGCTATCAGTTGGGCAAAGTTTTATTGATATATCTACAGTGTTAAAGTAATTTGGAAGACTACCTGTGTCTCTATCATCATAATGAAGTGAATTCTAAATACATGTTTCATGAATACATGAATATATATTTTGTTGTCCCCCTTCCCACAGGTGCTGTGGCCCTCCTCAGGGGCTACAGCCCCCCACCAGGGGTAACAGCCCCCCGTCAGGGGCCAAATTGCCCCTACAAGGGCTATCACCCCCTCTGCAGGGCCCACATGCTGCACCTCAGCCCCCTGATTGCTGCCTCACCTAGCCCCATCCCCAACTTGCACCCCCAGGCCCCCATGGTACCCCCACCAACCCCAGGCACCGGCACTTAAAAAAACAAAAACCTCTACTCTCCACAGGAGCTGGGGCTGGGGGGGGCAGGTGGGGGTTGGGGCTGGGTGGGAAAGGGATTGGGGGTCTTCAGGGACAGGCAGAGGGTGGGGCCATGCAGGGAAAGGATGGGGGGGCTTGGGGGCAGGCAGGGGATGGGGCTGGGCGGGGATGGGGGGGATGGGGGAGTGGGCAGGGCCAGCGGGGGTCCTCCCCATACCCCCCTCCCCTTCCTCTAGCCCCCCGACCCCTTACTTACTGGCAGTGGAGCCCTACTGCTGGCGCACTGCCTGCCCTGCATAGGGCAGGCAGCGTACTTCAGCACCAGGGTGAAACAAAACAAAACAAAACAAACCAGTGCTTCAAAAATCTACAGGATTACTTAATTTTAAGTAAGGACAAGCCCCGCTGAACTTTGCGTTTAGTTTTTGCAGGTTTAAGAATGTGTTGATGGAAAAAGACTGTTCAGTTGTTTATATCCAGGTGCTTCAGGACTGTCAAGCAATCAGCGTGAGACATTAGACCATAAAAAGAAAATGTAAATATTTTGAAATGTGATGCTAAAAGATCAGTGAGAGAGAGAAACAATGCAGAAAAGAGCCCTTATTTCCAGTGGCAACAATCTGAACTTTTCTGTTTATTTGTAGAAAGAGATAGAGGAAAAAGCAGTAATTCAGACAGGTGAAGGTTATGATGTTATACAAGACATTTCCCTTCTAATTCCCTTTTTTAATAATTTAAACTATTTCTGCCCTTAGATGCAAATTTCTGAGAAGGAAAAAAAAATCTCTTGCATAGTTTTAACTTGTAAACATGAATTTGGCGATTATCTTACCTTTTATTGTCCTTCATTACAAGTGCATTTCAAATTCCTTTTAAATACTAATGATAATAATAAATCCTTTTGTTATTCATAATTATTTCATTTGGGAAGACTGAAGTGTTTCATAGTAATAGAGCATTAGCTAAGTATTAGTTATTGGATACTTAAGAACTTAGACTTTTCAAATAGGAACGCGAAATGTAGATTCTAACCCTTTGTGGTAGTGAAGAATCCCAAGATATTTCTGCAAGGGTAAAGGTGCTACTCCTAGGCCATGTCTATATAAGATGCTGACTGCGCAGTAGCTCGTTACTACTGTGTCGTTGTGTTGCATGGTATGAAGCGTGACATGACGTTACTGCGCAGTAGTAATGAGCTACTATTCAGTCAGCATGGGTGACTGGTTCCTCCTGAGTCGGGGGGGCATGTGCCCCCCCAGCGGCTATTCAGCAACTGGGAGGGTTCCCACCCCACAGCTGATCTCACTGAATGGGGGAAGGGGAGTTCCCCACAGCCGATCGCACCAACCCAGAAGTGCTAGCGGCACTCCTGGAAGTGCCAGAGGCACTACTTTTGGAGCCCCCAATCCCTGGCCGGCACTCCTGCCTGCCCACCCTGCCCATTGCCTAAGCGGGGAGCACTCACTGTCAGGGGGTGGCGCACCAGCGCTTTCAGGGGGTGCATGTGCCCCCCCATGCATCCCCTGTGCCTTGCCACTGTCAGTCAGCATCACCTAAAAGCCATTTGGTGATGCTACTATGCAGTAACTCCAGTTACTGCACGGTCATTTAGTATTCGTGTATACACAAGTACTAAATGACTGTGCAGTAACAACTGCGCAGTCAGCATCTTGTGTAGACGTGGCCCTAGTGTTCTTTCAAAATGTGCATATCAGCTATACAAATTGGATTTCTGTTATATGCTCAGTAATTCTAGACTCTCAGTGGTGGTTAGACAGCAGCTTTTCTGCTAGACAGTTACCTGCAAATTTCAATCTTTGCTTCCCACCTTTATGATTGCAAAGAAACAGTTCCCAACATGAGTAAAGCGCAATATAAGGTGATGCAATGCATCTTCAAAACTATGCAGACAAATATTTCCCAAGACTGCATGTTCAAAGAGTGAAACCTGGCCAGAGTCTTATGAGTTTCTAATACAGCTCTTTATACCTTGCCCAGTTTCTCTGAGGTAGAGCTTGGAGAAAGCTCTTATTAAGCAACAGACATAGATAATGGCATGGGAAGAGGTGTAAGTACTGGAGACTCTCTATTAGTACATTTGAAGTAAAAAGCTGATGGAGTGAAGAACTGTAGTGGAAATACCACACCTGCACAGCTTGTGGTAACCAAGGATATGTGGGAGGAGAGGAAAAAACAGAATATGAGTCTGAGAAAGAGAGTTCTTCTTAAGGAGGTCAGCAAGAGTTTAAGGGTCAGTCATATTTATCAGACACCTACCTGATGTTGACTGATATGAAACAGGGGGCCTAATAAATATTTCAGTGGCTAGCCCTGCAGTAGAGTGTCCCCAACAGTAATGGCAGTGTTAATTAGTTTACTGCAGCCTAATACCATCACACATGTAGATGGTGTCATTTTACTCCACAGCTAATTAATCTCCCCTACTGTAAAGTGAACGTGTAGATGTAGCCTTTTGTAATGCTTTTGTTTATGCAGTCTTTGCTCTATTTACTCTTAAACGGTTGAGATCTTGATTCATTTCACACAGGCTGTTGACAAGTTTGCCGTAAGATAACATTCTGTCATTGTTAATGCAGACTAGATTGGAACTAATAATCTAGGAGTATCTGCTGGACATCCCCTAGGTAAATAACTTTCCAAGTTTTTAAAATACTTTTCTAACAATAGTATACAGCGTCTTTAAAGTCATTTAGCCCAAATATGTCTTTAACTTAAGTGTGCACATTCAGCCCCATCCAGTTCATTTCCCCTCCCTTTGACTTGAACTATTAACTGATTTCCCTGGAATAAAAGGATATTGGTCAATGGGAGTTGAAGGTAATGGAAAATGCCCAGGTATGTCTGAGGACAGACACAAAACATTTATGTTTAATTAAACAGACTCATCTAAAAGCAAAGTAGATCAAATCTATCTAGCACAATACAAGGAAAAACAAGCCCAATGGTGAAGCAGAATAATGGCAGTGTAAGAATTCAGTGGAAATACGGCATTGTTCAGTATCTAACACTGAGCTTGGCCTGGATTAAAAATAAATTATAGAGATGTATTTAATGAATGCAAAGCCATAGATTCTGGTTGCAGTGACACTACAGTTGCAATTCAGTAGTATAATAATAAAATA